>NC_056719.1:12275380-12905380 GCF_018831695.1 Puntigrus tetrazona | reverse complement strand
TGTGTGTGTGTGTGTACACATGCTGTGTGTGTGTGTGTGTACACACATGCTGTGTGTGTGTGTGTGTACACACATGCTGTGTGTGTGTGTGTGTGCACACACATGCTGTGTGTGTGTGTGTGTACACATGCTGTGTGTGTGTGTGTGTACACACATGCTGTGTGTGTACACACATGCTGTGTGTGTGTGTGTGTGTGTGTGTACACGCATGCTGTGTGTGTGTGTGTGTGTGTGTGTGTGTGTGTGTGTACACGCATGCTGTGTGTGTGTGTACACGCATGCTGTGTGTGTGTGTGTGTGTGTGTACACGCATGCTGTGTGTGTGTGTGTGTACACGCATGCTGTGTGTGTGTGTGTGTGTACACGCATGCTGTGTGTGTGTGTGTGTGTGTACACGCATGCTGTGTGTGTGTGTGTGTATACATATGCTGTGTGTGTGTGTATACACATGCTGTGTGTGTATTTGTGTGTGTGTGTGTATACATCCTAGGGACATAACAGTATTTTATAGTTTTTACGCACATACAATAGCCGTTTCTCAATATGCATTTTTGTCTGTGCTTGTGTTCTTGTGGACTTGTGAAACAAAATCAGTCGTTGGTAAAAACCCACAAAATTTTCAAAATATTTGTACACCCACAAAAAATGTAGATATCAGGTCCAGGTCTGTAATTTATCTGCAAATGTTGAAAGGCTAAAAGGGTCCTTTTTTGAAGACAACGTCCAAACAAACAACTAGATCTTAACCAGACACTTCACAGCCCTAAAAGTGGAGCCAGTTGCTGCACTGATCGGCACTTGTTTATAAGTAGTAATGTAGTAAAACGCAAATATTAAAAGGCGGTAGTCAGTAAACACCTTATTGAAGATGTGTATTTTGTACAGAAAAGCAGATGAAGCCAGAATATAAATGCAACATGCAGAGTTTCCCTTTGTGGTTTCCAATAGAAAACCTTGATAAGGAAAACAATGAAACAATAAGAGGATTGAATATATTTCATGTTGGAAATATGAAATTATTTGAATAATAAAATAATACTCTAAATAATTAAATACCAAAACTTTCAGTAGGTGGTGGTGGTAAATGTCTTAATGATTAGGTCATTTGATTTCTTCAAGTGGCTTATTCATGGTTGAATGCTTCTTTATGAATGGTCCATTGAATCATTAGGCTTGTTTGACTTGAAGCAGATCATAACCATCAGATCGATTGGTGTGTGACATCAAATACATTACATTATATATTTGTTGGTAAAATTGAGTAAAACGTATAACATTGTCTGAAATAACACAACTTGTTACTTACTGAAATGTTGTTTAAGATCAGCATCACATTTGCTCTTGTGTGATATTGTGCTTAGCTTATTGCTCATGTGATATTGCTTGCCTGTCTTGCATCACATTTGTTATAAATCAGCTGAATGAAATTGCTTTTCTGCAGGAAGAGGAAATTGAAAAACTGCGAGAACTCAATGATCAGAACCAGAAACTCAAGGATGAAAATGAACAGTACAAACAGGTATAAGCCTTTTCACTCTCAAATTTCTGTGGTTACTGAATTGATCGATCACATTTTCCAGATAAGTTGTGCAGGCTTTTTTCTGAAACATTGTTTTGTGGGTGGATCTCCACAGAAATTACTACTGACCCAGCTGACAAGTGCAAAGAAAGTCCTCTCTTCTGTGAATGAATCACCGGATACATCTTTTGAATATGTTCCACCTAAGGTAAACATCATTGCTTCAATCATCTTGACTGTTTTTTTCTATGCTTCCAAGATGATGTCTGTTCTGACCGCTGTCTTTTTCCTCTCCACATCAAGCCCAAAGCCAAAATCTACTCGACTGCACGGGCTCGTCTGCAAGAGCCTATAGATCTAGATGAGCTCATATCTCCATCAGAATCTGAGAAAGAAGAGGACGAGTGGCATCCAGAGAAAAATGACAGAGCACGACGAGGCTCTAAGAAGTCAAAAATTAACGGCGTGAGTTTTGTAATTAGGGATCACATGAACCTTGATTGATATATTCCTGTATATTCACCAGCATATCTCTTGGAGTTGTTGCAGTTTTAGCTATAGCGGTTTCAAAACTTTATAGTGTGTCTTCCTGGATTCTTTCCCTTTAAGAAAATTTATGTATAATTCTTTTTTTAGTGTGCATGTCGGGGCCGCTGTGTTAACAAGCTTTGTCGCTGCCGCAAAGGAAAAATGACCTGTGGGCAAAACTGTCTTTGTGACCATGAGAAATGTCGCAACATGGAGAACCGCAGCAATGTGGTTGGTAGATGGTTCTTTTAGAGACAAAATTTGTCTGTTTATCCTGTGAAAGGCCAATTCCTGATATTATTACTTCTAATATTGTCCACAGGATCAGACTGAAAGTGATATGTCTAAGGACTCTGCTGCAATTCCTGAAGACCCCACAGCAGTCAGCCCACGAGATGCCACTTTTTTTAGACCGCCTAGTGTTCCACCCACAAAAAAGGTATAACCAAAAGTGAAGTATTTTTCTTTGTAAAGAAAGCGCACCACTCTAAGCCATTGAGATACTGTTGCAACACTTTTATAGGGACTAAGGAATGTGTGTTATGGAGCAGCCAATAGTTCCAGCATTGTATTTTTTTTTACTGGGGCAAATTCTGTATTTGCTTTTTTAACGTTCACGTCTACATGAATGTCGTAAAATAATAGTGGGATGTGAGTATAATTACACATTTCAAATTCCAAAATGAATAAAGCAAAACATAAACATTGAGGGTTTGATAACTTCTTAAACCAAAACATAAGCTATTATGACCGGTAAAACTCACAGCTTCTAGTGTAGGTAATATTTATGAAATGGCCATAACGGCATGTAGTGGTTAAACCATGGCCTGACATAGGAATATTATTTTTCTAGCCACCTAATGCTAGAAATAAGTGTATTAATTTCTTCATCACAAAATAAAATATGATTAAAACGGTCACAAAAGTCACAAAAATCTTTTGAAAAAAGTTTGGCCTGTTATAGACTTTAAAACTAGTATGAGATTGTTAAGGGACACTTTTTTTTCCTTTATAAGGCTAAAAGTACCTAGTTGAAGAAACGCCCCTATATGAATGTGTGTGTATATTAACGGTGTAATGATATTATTTATGTATGTACGTGTCAAAGGGAGCAATTGTAATTTCCTGATTACCTTCAGGAGGGATGTTACTCCAGTTCAGTGTAACAGAATGCAAAATACCAGCAACTGATATAAAACCTTTTATTAAATAAGTATATTAATAATAAATGGCAAATGGAGTGGAATGAATGTATACATAAATTATATGAGAGAAACCCATTATTGAATCAAGGTATACCTTTTTTATAATTTTGAAGCTCGATATGATCAGGTTTTGTATACAAGATGTCGAATAGGTCACACAAGACTCACTTATTCTTGTCTTTTAAAAGGTGAAGAGAGACCATACTGTGAAAGATGTAGGGAACATTTGAGTATAAAAGATGTTTTAATTGAATGTCCAAGCTTGAACAATGACAGACAACTTTTTTTTTTTATTCTGAAAATGTATTGATGGACATTTTCAAAAATATTTCTGCTGGGATGATTTTAAAATTTGTCATACATTACTCTGTAAGACTATATATAACTGTGCCCATTTTTTATATATATATTTGTAGTATTTTACGCTTCTTTGTTTTTTTTTGTTTGTTTTTTTTTAACTATATATTTTTTAAAAAGTCATGTATTTGTTTTGAATTGAATTGTGGAATTGAGATGTTTTGCCATGAATATAGCCAATGATGCTGACATGGCGTTAAATCATAAATCAGCAGGGATGTTCCCGTGGCAATGCAGCATGGCGTGCATCAGCAGATGTTGCCGTTTTAACCCATAAATGTCTTTTTATTATTGTTAGCATAACAGTTGCAAAAAAGCAAATTTTGGGGTTTTTGGTATGTATAATACCATATAATGTATAATAGGGCTGCACAATTCTTGCTAAAATGTGAATCACAATTTTTCTCAGTGGGAATTTAGATCACAATTTTCAACACATTTTTTTTGCACTCAAGTACAACAAAAATCTTCAGTATAATAAATTATCTTTATTTTAGATCTCTTAATGAAATGTAAAAGCGTTTAACATAAGAGAATTTAAAGAACGACTAAATGGAACTCATGCTTTTTGCTCCAATTGGCATAGAACCTTAAAGGTTCTCGGTCAAGAACCGTAACCTCATCAACATTTTCAGATTTCAGGGTGGAACCTTCCCTATTGTGTGGTGATGCTTGAGATGATTGTAGATATTAGTGCTCCACTGTGTGTGTGTGTTTTGGTCGATGCAGTGACATTTATTTTATTTTATCCCTGTGTCCAACCTTTTGCTGCGTTGTCATGGGAACGTTGATGGTTGCGTAATAAGTTATGCAGTGTTGATAGTTCCATAATAAGATTTAATAGCACATCAGTATGCTTTCTTGAGCCAAAATATTTTAATGTACCTAGAAAATAGAATATTGATTTTGGATGTCATGAAGGTAATTGGGTATTAATGACAGCCTTCCATTTCTGTTTACCCTCAAACACTTTTTTTTTTTTTTTTTTTTTTTTTTTTTCCCTGAGAAGGAAATTGGAGACATGGGACACCTGCCTGCAGATCTGAAGCTTGAAAAGAAACCAGTCACTGATGACAACGAGAGTGACAGTGATGACTCTGAAGTGATGAACACCACTTCCAGCTTTCTCCGGAATAAAAAGAGAGGTCTAAATAACTTCAAAAACAGCTTTTTCTCTGGTTGTACACCCATCCGTGAAGAACACTAGCATTACAGTTGTAAAACGTGTTAACTTGTTGGTTCTTTTTTCATGAGGTTTAAATGTTTAATACTTTTGTTTAAATTAGTAAATGTAATCTAGTTTTGTCGAATCTGCACTCATTAATGCACTAACAATATGAATTGCTCGTGTCATGAGTTATTTTATAGTATTTTAAGCAATTTGTCTGTATGACATTTTCAAAGTCTGGGTTACAGATGTTACTTCTATTAAAAATCTAGTGACTTCAATAAATAGTTCATTTTATTATTATTATTTATTTGTTTCTTACCATTGTTATTAAAATATCTAAAAGCATTATTCTTTCATTATTCAGCCAATTTATTTTTGGTTGTCTTTATAGTATTGTCTTTTCTATAGTAAAAGTCCAATTATTAAATGCTTGCTGAGGCATTTTAACTGAGCAGCATTCTATTCTTGAGTGTGATACGCTTCAAAATCTCAGAAAGCTTCTATATATTAAGTTCACATTCTGCAAACTCCCTGGTAAGATTGGCATACTGCTTTTTAACCAGCTCAGAAAGTGCTTGTCTAAACATCTGATGCAAGGCTTGTTAATGCTGCATTATATAGGTACCTGCTAAGTAATGTAATCTCATGAAATATTGTGGAATTGTATCTAATATCAGTCCTAATCTTACAGGAAATTTTAAAGTCGTAAGATTACAGACTATTAAAATGTAAAGGATTTGGCTGTACCTTACAAAGGTGTGACATAATTTTTCTCTCAGTAGATTCAGAATAAAACCACTAGAGAGCGCAATAGTATTGCATTTTAAGTTTAAATTTATAATGGTGCTTATTTAGAGTCCACTGTGAATCACTATTCCGCTTGCAGATATAAATTTTTATGCCTCAACATATTTTTTTATAAGTCTTTGGTTATCAAACTGGCTGATAACTACATTAAGCAAAGCTGACTAAAAGTGCAAAGATCCATGATCAGCTGTATGTGAGAATGTGATGATCACTGAAGTTTGATGAAGTGGAATGAGAGCCCAGCTGTTGATTAGGAGGGAAAGAGGAATTCATTATAAGCTAATTATGTGTCATCTAAGCTGTAATTGCAGCTGATCAATTCATAAATGCATACATAGTCCCATTTTGTCTATTACACGTTTTCCAGTTTTTATTTTCCATAAAAGTTGTAACATTACATGTTGTTGACCTCAATCAACAATGGAAACCAGACACTGATCATATAATGTAAGCTATGTTGGACTGTCTGTTTCAGCTCTACAGTGTTGGAATTGTATATGGTACTTGTTTCTAGACTAGTGTACGACTACTAAAGTTTTGAGTCTCTATATTATTGAATGCATAAATATTCACAATTTGACTATTCAACACAATTTAATGTTTTTAGTGCTGTCAAATGATTAATTACATGTAAAAAATGTTGTGTGCATAATGTGTACTGAGTATATTTATATTATAAAATATGCATAGTAAATATACACAGTACACATAATATAAACACTTTTTTTATTTCGTCTGTTAAGGTTTCTGTTAAGAAAAAAATGCTACATTATTGACCTATATTATACACTCACCGGCCATTTTATTAGGTACACCTGTCCAACTACTCCTTAATGCAATCACATGGCAGCAACTCAGTGCATTTAGGCATGTAGACATGGTCAAGATGATCCGCTGCAGTCCAAACCAAGCATCAGATTGGGGAAGAAAGGTGATTTAAGTGACTTTGAAGGTGGCAGGGTTGTTAGTGCCAGACGGGCTGGTCTGAGTATTTCAGAAACTGCTGATCTACTGGGGTTTTCATGCACAACATCTCTAGGGTTTACACAGAATGGTCCGAAAAATAAAAAATATCCAGTGAGCATCAGTTCTGTGGGTGCAAATGCCTTGTTGAGGTCAGAGGAGAATGGCCAGACTGGTTTGAGCTGATAGAAAGGCAACAGTAACTCAAATAACCATTTGTTACAACCGAGGTATGCAGAAGAGAAGAGCATCTCTAAATGCACAACACATTGAACCTTGAGGCAGATGGGCTACAGCAGCAGAAGACCACACTGGGTGCCACTCCTTCTAGCTAAGAACAGGAAACTGAGGCTACAATTCACACAAGTTCACCAAAATCGGACAATAGAAAATTGGAAAAACTGGTCTGACTGGTCTCGATTTCTGCTGTGACATTCAGATGGTAGGGTCAGAATTTGGTGTCAACGGCATGAAAGCATGGATCCATCCTGCCTTGTATCAACGGTTCAGGCTGGTGGTGGTGGTGTAGGCAAAATTGTCTTGGCACTCTTTGGGCCCAATAGTACCAATTCAGTATCATGTCAACGCCACAGCCTACCTGAGTATTGTAGCTGACCATGTCCATTCCTTTATGACCACAGTGTACCCATCTTCTAATGGCAACTTCCAGCAGAATAACACACCATGTCATAAAGCGTTAATCATTGCAAACTGGTTTCTTGAACATGACAACGAGTTCACTACTCAAATGGCCTCCACAGTCACCAGATCTTGATCCAATAGAGCACCTTTGGGATGGGGTGGAACAGGAGATTCGCATCATGGATGTGCAGCCGACGAAAGCAGCAAAAAATCTAATATTACTGAGAGCATTAGAAACTGTTTTGTAAACTAATTTAACAAAGTAACACACATCAGAGTTTGAAATTATATAATTTTAACCCAGAGGGAGCTGTACAAAATTAAAAATGAAAAACTTGAAGGTTATTGTTATATTAATTTAAAGCATATTATGATTGTCTAATGATATGATTTGACTAGCCCACATTAACTAGAACATCAGCCCATGCCATCTGACAGCTATTCAACCTCTAAAAATTTCATTCCAAGGTAACAGAAAATGTGAGGAACCGAAAGGGACATTGTGACAGACTATTCAAATGTGGCCATAGAGAGAAAATACTGGGAGGGAAGCAGCCACACTACCTTCTAGCCATTGCTGATGAGAATCTATAAATAGTAACAGTGCAAGAGAAAAAGTGAGAGAGCAGTGAAGAGAGAGCTTTGATGTCATCACTGTGGCAATTCTCACACAGTGGGCTGTGGTTTAATTGTATCTGCATACATGTTAGACAAATAGGTCTAGCAAGACCCTAAGGGAAGTTTTATCTTCTCTCTTCAGGAACTGATGTTGATAAGGGTTTTAGCTTGTATCTCCTCTTTATTCACCTTTCATAATTATACACTCTTCACCTAAAATTATAGTTTTCTTTGTCTGAAAGCTGCTGACAATCAGGGTCACTTAACTGAGACTTGTTTCCATTTTTTAGATCTTGCATCAGTCAGGACCAAAGGGACTGATTGGAATAGGAGCTTGTAGGCAAAACTTGTTTTATTTTCCTGAACTAGGATTGCTAAAGGCACTTGGCCTGAATATATATGCCACTCCCATCAGCTAACAAAAGGAAACATAGGCTATAATTTGCGACGACTCAAATTGGACAATAGAAAATTGGAAAAAGGCTGTCTGCTTTGAGTCTGAAATTCTGCTGTAATTAGTGTATTGTTGTGAACCATGCCCATCCCTTTGTGACCAGTGTACACATCCTGCAATAGAGTAATGAGCCATGTGACAAGACTCAAATCATTACTGACTGGTTTCTTAAACACGACAATTAATTTAATTTACTATTTTCAATAGCATTTTCAATATGTGGACACATATATTGTGACAATCCAAATGCAATTGCAAATCTTGTTTTACCATTTGCATTTTTGCTTTAGCAAATGCTCAATGACACATTTCAAAAGAAAAAGCAAATCTATTTGCAGCTGTATTTCACATGTCTTACGAGCTATCAGCCTAACATATTTAAATAGCAATATTAATTGCCACATTTGCTTTTTCTTTTTCTCTGCACCTTTCTTGAAACCTGTCAAAACTCAAATGCAATCGCAATTTCTTTTGCATTTGAATTTATGATGTCTACATCAATACTGTCAATCAAAGTGAGGGAGTGAGACAATACTAGGGGGCGTATATGTATTTGGGGGTGACGTCACTCACAAACGACCATACTGCTTTGATCAATGGAGGTATTCTGTAAAAAATACATATTTCTGTATTTCTGATTATATCCTGCTAACAGCAGGAGCAACGGTACGCACAATAGTCACTATTAACCAAACAGTTTTAAAATATTGCAATGCACACTACATTATCGCCGACATTGGAGTTCGAAGAGGACAAATTGTTGGTGTACATCTTGCTGGTGCATCTGTGACCCAGAGAGGAAGTCTTGGTGATATGCTGACATTACCTTGGATACCATGGCACTAGTACATCACAAAGAAGGACAAACCACATCCAGCAGGGATAACTGAGGATGCAAAAGGAAGCTGTCTGAAAGGGATGTCCGGGTACTAACCTGAATTGTATCCAAAAAACAAAAAAACACAACTGCCCAACTCACTGCAGAATTAAATGTGCACCTCCACTTTCCTGTTTCCACCAACACTGTCCGTCGGGTGTTCCACAGGCTCAATATACATGGCCGGGCTGCTATAGCTAAACCTTTGGTCACGCGTGCCAGTAACAAACGTCAGTTTCAATGCTGCTAGTGGCGAAAATCTTGAGCTATGGAAAATGTGAAACATATTGTTGTCTGAGTCCACCTTTACTGACTTTCCCACAGGTGTGGAGAAGCCCCAAAGAAGCATACCACCAAGAATATTACATGCCCAGAGTGAAGAATGGGGTGGATCAGTGATGGTTTTGGCTGCAATATCATGGCATTCCCTAGGCCCAATAATTGTGCTAGATTGGTGTGTCACTGCCAAGGAATACCGAACCATTCTGGAGGACCATGTGCACCCAATGCTTCAAACATTGTATCCTGAAAGCTATGCTGTGTATCAAGATTATAATACATCAATACACACAGCAAGACTGGTGACAGAGTGGTTTGATGAACATGAAAGTGAAGTTGAACATCTATGGCCTGCACAGTCACCAGATCTAAATATTATTGTGCCACTTTGGGGTGTTTTGGAGGAGCGAGTCAGGAAACGCTTTCTTCTACCAGCATCACGTGGTGTTGAAGAATGGCTCAAAATCCCCTGTGCAGGCCACTGTGCAGGACTTGTATCTGTCATTCCAAGATGAACTGATGCTTTATTGGCCGAAAAAGGAGGCCCTACACCATACTAATAAATTGTGGTCTACAACCAGTTTCATTGATTCTTTGGTTTCAGTGGCCATGCATTTTTTAATTTTATTATTATTTTTTTTAATCTTCTTGTTTTGATCACTACACTGATCTTGACATAACAGGCACTGTACACATATGATGAAAATGTTATTACTGCTGTACGAGTTTGTCATTTACAACTGTCAGAACCGGGACTTGAACATGGGTCTCTAGTGCCGTAATAAAATACTCTCCCACCAAAGTGTTGGATCCAAAATGCAAGACAAAAAAAGTCAAATAAAAGAATATATTTTATTTCCAGGGCAAAAAATAACAGTCCAAACAGAAAAATACTCCAAAAGGCATAAAAAAATTCTCTTAAAAGTAGACAAAAAATATCAGAATATAAGAAGCCCAGGGACAAAAATTCAAAGAAAAAGAGATGTTTCAAGAGAACTTACACTTTAACCAAAAGGGCACCAGCAAGCAAAATAACCTAAAAAAAAAAAGCTAACGAGACAGGACTGGGACTAATAAACCTAATTAGCTGAGAGAACGAAACACAGGAAAATTGGCGCCATCAAGTGATGAAAATACGGCATGGCAGATAACAGATCCTGACAGGACCCCCCCCCTCCTAGGAACGGCTCCTGACATTCCCTCCAGCTTTTCCCCCTTTCTGAGCTCTGAATTCTCAAATCAACTCAGAATCTAGGATGTCTCTGGCGGGAACCCAGGAGCGCTCCTCCGGACCGTAGCCCTCCCAATCCACAAGATACTGCCAGGACCCTCGAACTTGACGAACATCAAGTATTCTGTGGACTGTAAACACGGGTCGACCCCCAATGACCCGAGGAGGGGGAGGAGTTTTATCTGGGATAAAAGGAGAACACAAAACAGTTTTTAACAAGGATACATGAAATGTGGGATTAACCTTAAGTGAACGAGGTAAAGTTAAATGATACGTGACAGGATTTACTTTCCTAGCTATTTTGAAGGGCTCGATGGACTTCTGATTCAGCTTACGGGACTCCACATTAAGTGGGAGAATCTTAGTGGAAAGCCAGACCCGTTGCACAACACGCAGAGAAGGAGCTGCTCTTCGCTTCCAATTGGCCTGGGTCTGGTGCTGGCCAGAAGTGCGGAGAAGTTTACCCCGGACAGTTCTCCAGACCCTCCTACAGCGTCTGATATGAGACTAGACTGAGGGCACGGCCACTTCAATTTCTTGCTCAGGGAATAGAGTAGGGACATAGCCGAATTGGCACTCGAAAGGTGAACAGCCAGTAGACGATGAACGGAGGGTATTATGAGCATACTCAGCCCAAATCAGGTAAGAGGACCAGGATGAGGGATTGCTGTGTACCATACACCTAAGGGTGGACTCGAGATCCTGGTTGACTCTTTCGGTCTGTCCGTTGGACTCAGGATGAAAGCCTGAAGATAAACTAACTTTAGCCCCCAGAGACTGACAGAAAGCCTGCCAGAACTGTGATGAAAACTGGGGTCCCCGATCAGACACAATGTCCTGAGGGATGCTAAAGAATGGAGTCGCAACGTCGCCCGGCTATGGCGCAGCACGGCTTGGGCCTGCAACCCATCTCCTCGAAAGGGGCTGGACTCTTCACTACTTTGGTGTTGCCCGCAGTGAGAGGCGGCAGGCTGGTGTAGGCTTGCTCATAGCCCCCCAGCTTAGCCGCCATGTGTTGGAGTTTAACCCGGTGGATGAGAAGGTCGCCTCCCTGCGACTTCGAGTTGTGGGGAGGACTCTCACTGTCATTTGTGCCTACGAGCCGAATGGCAGTGTAGAGTACCCAGCCTTCTTGGAGTCCTTGGGAGGAGTGCTGGAAAGTGCTCTAACCGGGGACTCTATGGTCCTGCTGGGGGACTTCAACGCTCACGTTGGTGATGCTAGCGACACCTGGAGGGGCGTGATTGGGAGGAACGCTCCCCCCATCTAAACCTGAGTGGTGTTCTGTTGTTGGAATTCTGTGCTAGTCACGGTCTGTCCGTAACGAACACCATGTTCAAGCATAAGGGTGTCCACCAGTACACTTGGCATCAGGACACCCTAGGGTGAAGGTCGATGATCGACTTTGTGGTTGTATCATCTGATCTCCGGCCGCATGTCTTGGACACTTGGGTCAAGAGAGGGGCGGAGCTGTCAACTGATCACCACCTGGTGGTGAGTTGGATCCGTTGGCGGGGGAGAAGGCCAGACAGACTTGGCAGGCCTAAACGTACCGTGAGGGTCTGTTGGGAACGTTTGGCAGAGACCCCTGTCAGGGAGATCTTCAATTCGCGCCTCCGGCAGAATTTTGATCGGATCCCGAGGGAAGCTGGAGACATTGTGTCCGAGTGGACTATGTTCTCTACCTCTTTGGTTGATGGGGTGGACTCGACCATCACCCTGGCTGAGGTCACTGAGGTTGTTGAGAAGCTCCTTGGTGGCAAGGCACCAGGGGTGGACGAGATCCGCCCGGAGTACCTCAGGTCTCTGGATGTTGTAGGGCTGTCTTGGCTGACACGCCTCTGGACTGGCAGACCAGGGTGGTAGTTCCTCTTTTTAAGAACTGGAGAGGAGAATCCGTCCGATAGTTGAACCTCGGCTTCAAGAGGAACAATGCGGGTTTCGTCCCACTCTATACCCTCTTCAGGATGCTCGAGGGTTCCTGGGAGTTTGCCCAACCAATCCACATGTGTTTTGTGAATTTGGAGAAGGCATTCGACCGGGTTCCTCGTGGTGTCCTGTTTGGGGTGCTCTGGGAATATGGGGTAAGGGGCCCTTTGCTAAGATCCCTGTATAATCAGAGCAGGAGCTTGGTTCGCATTGCCGGCATTAAGTCAGACTTGTTCCCAGTGGATGTTGGACTCCGACAGGGCTGCCCTTTATCACCGGTCCTGTTCGTTATTTTTATGGACAGGATTTCTAGGCGCAGCCGGGGGCCGGAGGGGGTCTGGTTTGGCGACCACAGGATAGCTTCTCTGCTTTTTGCTGATGATGTTGTTCTGTTGGCTGCATCTGGCCAAGACCTACAGTGTGTACTGGGTCGGTTTGCAGCTGAGTGTGAAGCGGCTGGGATGAGAATCAGCACCTCCAAGTCTGAGGCCATGGTCCTCAGTCGGACAAGGTTGGCTTGCCGCCTTCAGGTTGGTGGGGAGCTCCTGCCTCAGGTGGAGGAGTTTAAGTATCTTGGGGACTATGTCTCTCGGCTGACCTGGGAGCGCCTCTGTGTTCCCTCGGAAGAGCTGGAGGAAGTGTCTGGGGAGAGGGAAGTCTGGGCGTCCCTGCTTAGACTGTTGCCCCCGCGACCCGGCCCCTGATAAGCAGAAGAAGAAGAAGAAGGACAAAAGGACAAAAAGGCACATGGGTGCAGCCTGTCATCCTTCCTTCTCTGGGACAGTGAAAGGGTCCACCACTGAGCTGAAGTTCCGCACAAACCTTCTATAAAAATTGGCAAACCCAATAAACCTTTGTACCTCCTTAACGGAGGTAGGGACTGGCCAGTCCAATACAGCACTCACTTTCTTGGGATCCATCTGAACCTGTCCCGAGTGTTCGTAGTGTGGAACTCACATTTCTCGGGTTTTACATAGAGGTGGTTCTCTAGGAGGCGTCCCAAGACCTTTCTGACATGACTCACATGCTCTTGAAGGGACCTTGAAAAAATTTAAATGTCATCGAGGTACACAAAAACAAACTTGTTCAGCATGTCTCGGAGCATGTCATTAATAAGGGACTGGAAAACAGCAGGGGCATTAGTGAAGCCAAATGACATAACAAGGTACTCATAGTGTCCTGAAGGGGTGTTAAAGGCAGTTTTCCACTCATCCTCTGGCCTAATTATGTACCGTGATAAGGTTGAGGGCCCTATAATCAATGCAGGGCCTGAGTCCACCATTCTTTTTCTCAACAAAAAAACCCTCCTGCTCCTGCAGGTGATGTGGATGGCCGAATGATCCCAGCTGCAAGAGACTCCTTAATATAATTCTCCATGGCTTTCTGCTCAGGTGAGGACAGGGAGAATATACGACCTTGAGGAGGGCATGAACCAAGCAGCTCAATAGCACAATCATAAGGTCTGTGGGGGGGCAAGACAGTGGCTCTTTCTTTGCAGAACACAGACCGTAAATGATGATATTCAGAGGGAACTCGGGAGAGATCTATGGACTTGAGGTCCTCAAGAACAATCATAGGGCTCTTAAGATACGAGTCTTGACACAGTGACCCCCAACTCAAAATCTCCCTGCTCAACCAGTTGATGTGGGGATTGTGACGTGTGAGCCAGGGGTGTCCCAAGATTAAAGGCAACTCAGGGGAGCAAGTTATATGAAAGGCCATCCTCTCAGTGTGGTGAAACACAGAGTCTGAGAGGATCAGTAATTTTGGTCTGCCATCTAAGGCAATGATTTCCAAAGGGGAGGATAGAGGCTTAACAGGTAATTGGTGACGGGAAGCAACAGTAATGTCCAGCAGCCCCAGAATCAACTAAAGCTTGCAACTGGTGTGACTTATTCCCGTTCCTGAGAGTGACAGGCAGAAAAAAACCCATATTTACTGGAGAGACTAACTGAGTTACTCCCGAGACAGCTCTCCCCCTTCTGCTCGGGAATGGGCGTTTCCCTTCAATTCTGGACACTGTGAGCGATAATGGCCCTGCAACCCACAATAGAGGCAGAGATGTGAACTCATCCGACGACTGCGCTCTAAGGAGGACAACCGGGCTCTGCCTACTTGCATGATGGTGACAGACTGACGAAATGATAGGGATAATGGGATGTTAGGTCTGGGCACTCGCCTTTGCCTCAGTCGATTATCCAACAGGATGACCTGATCAATAAGCCTCTCAAGGGAGTACACAGGGTCTCGAGTAGCCAGCTCATCCTTGAGCTCCTCTGAAAGTCCGTTCTCAAAACAAACAATGAGAGCCTCATCATTCCACCCGCTGCCTGCGGCGAGGGTCCGGAACTGGATGGCATACTCAGCAGCACTGTGATTACGTTGACGAAGGGTCAAGAGTTGCTTTGAAACCTGTCGTCCAGAGATAGGGTGATGAAAAACCAGCTTAAACTCCTTCTCAAAGGAAGCGTAACTGGCGCAGCAGGGAGCTCCGGCATTCCACACAGCTGTAGCCCAAGCCAGGGCCTTACCCGCCAGGAGAGTAAGGACATAGGCAATCTTGGACTGGTCGGAGGGAAAGGTGGAAGGCTGCAGCTGAAATGTAAGGGAACATTGGGTTAAAAATCTCTCGCAGGCTTAAGGATCACCTGAAAACCGTTGTGGAGGAGGTAGACGCAGTTCAGCTAGTGGGGGAATAGCATCAACAGGAGGAATGACATGTGTAGGACCTGGTGCTGGGCCTGGGGTTTGGGGCAGCCTATCAAACAGGTGGTTAATCTTTATTGTTAATAAATGTATATTAATAAGAAATATGATTGCTCCTCTCTATTATTTAGTTCAGTGATGTTATGCAGTGTTGTAGCTTAATTGTTAAAAATAAAATTAATTTATTTGCAACTTTTCTTGTTTGCATCAATTCGAGTGAGAGACAGATGAAAAGCATTTGTGAATATTGACCTATTGTGCGTACCGTTGCTCCTGCTGTTAGCAGAATATAATCGCTGCATGTGGTATTAAAAGAATACAGAAATACATATTGTGCCATTTAGGTTGTCTGTTCGTTCACCAAGGTACAAAGCTATTAGCACCTGTTAGCACAGTACGGTCATTTTTGAGTGACGTCACCTCCAAATACAAACATGCTCCCTAGTATTGTCCCGCCTCCTCACTTTGATTGACAGTGTTGATGAAGACATTGTAAATTCAAATGCAAAAAGGAATTGCAATTGCATTTGTGTTTTGACAGATTACATGCACGACGCAGAGAAAAAGAAAAAACAAACGTAGCTGTTAATATTGCTATTTAAATATGTCAGGCAATACAGTTGCTACATTGACTTTGCTTTTTCATTTGAAATGTGGCAGTCACTGTGCTTTTGCGAAAGTGAAAATGCAAATGGTAATGCAAGATTTGTAATTGCTTTTGGATTTTGTCACAATTTATGTATCCACATATTGAAAATACAATTTGCAATTCCATTTGAAAATCGTCCAGAAAATCCTTCCATATTTTTGTATGTGAAAATTTATTTTATTATAACAGCAGTGTGAGTCAGGGGTTTTCAGTTTTTAAAAGAATGGGATAGATGAGGCCAATATAAACACTGAAGCTAAAGTTCTAGACAACATTTCCTTCCTTCCATTACAAATAATTCAGCAGTATTTCTTTATCATGTCTGTTATGGGTGTCAAAATGCTTGTTGCCAGAAAGAATGGAATCATCTAATTGATTACAAATATTCTCTGGGCAAAAATAATAATAATAATAATAATAAAATTGAAAAATAGTGCATTTTCACAGACAGAGAAAACAACTCTTTACTTCTGTGACATCTACAAGGCAGGCTGAAGCTCACAATACTTGCAAATAATGTAGTAGTTTTTTCCAGTGGATTAGGCAACAGAAATCGCCTTCCTCAGATACTCCCTTTTTTCACGAATGGATGATTGGGATGAAGGCAAGAATCAGGATTAATTTTACAACCAATAATGAAATGTCATATAGTATCGACATCATTATTTATATATATTTGTGTATGCATATATAACCTCTTTCAAACAAAACCCACCCATTCAGATTGGCTGTTGAACAGGTGGAAAGATGGCCCAGATTCCCAGCATGAAAAAATTACCTACTAGAAATAACCCTAACAGCAAAACAAGAAGTGATAATCTATTCTGCAACCCAGTTTTTGCTTTTATTGCTCACTAACCATACAATGCAATAGTCACAGGAGCATGCAGGAATGCAATTGTTCTTGCTGTACAGTGTTACAATTTACATGGGATTATAAGATTAGTTACCTGTAACTACTCACCAATAGAAACAGATATTTAGGTAAAACTTTCTTGAATCTCTGTTTTCTTAAGAAATCTTACCATGCAGACAGGTGGTAATCTTGACCTATTTATTTTCGATTTGGGAACTCGTACATTAATTAATATTCATATCTCCACTGAACGCTAGCAAGTGTTAGTTCAGATTTGTTGTATGTTTTTTAACCAAGGGCAATAGAGATTGCTGTGTATTCCCCCAAGCAACAAAACTGACCTGTTTATGTCAGTATTTCACACTAAAGAGGCAATTGTGGAAGTACCGTTGCCATGGAGTTTTTATTTTTCTTGTATTTTCTCTTGTTGTGTGTTGTAGGCTACTGTTCATCTGTGCTGGAAAATAGTGTTAAAAGAGCTAGATTAAATCTTCTCAAACATAGGAATATATTCAAAGGAAAAGAGTAATAATTTACTCCTACATAATAATAATTTCCCTCCTGTTTCACTATGCCCCCAACATTTGTGTAATGTATACATGTTCTAGGCCAGCCATATCATCAGAATTTCTGCAGGTATCATGAAGAAACAAGCGAGGAAAATAGCGAAAATGACAGGTCATGGTAATAAACATTATGCTCTAGGCTGTGCAGGTGATGTGAAGTGCAGGGATGGGTTGGTATAAGATTCTGTATAAGATTTCACTTGACTGAGGATGTTGGCAGATTATTTACAGATCCTGAGCACTACTGATAAATATCTAAACTTGTAAAATGTGTGGTAAGTACTGACGCTCCATAGTTTAAATTAAGTGCGTGCCATCACAAATCTCGAAAGCGAACCTGAAGCTAAAATTATTGTGGATATTAATCTTCCTGATGCCTGTATTTTATAATCAGTATAATTACTCAACGATATAACTGCGAGAGAAAGTATTGAAATATGTATTTTCCCTGTGTTTCTTTCCTGCACTAAAGCTGCACTAAACATCATGATCTTTCCAGGTAAAAACAGACCATTTCCTTCTAAAAACAAATACTTGGAGCCATGAATGTTACATTACAATTTACTCAGGCAGTTTAATTACTTCTGACACAGATTAAGTAAACATAACTCACACTTTCCTGATTCTGGAGTCAATTCATCAACGTTATGTTGATGAATTGAATATTTATTAGATAATCTACATAAACGTTATCATTCTGAATAATATGATGACTGACACTGAAGTAAAATTGTGGCAAATTAAAATTACAAATGCAAGAGATGACCATCCATCCCAGCAGGCACACAACATCATAAGACACTGATATTTGGTTAAATTTCACATCAGGTGAACAAAATTCAATGTAAATTTAATGTCAATGTTAAATTGATGTCCAATATAGACATCAGTGTAACCAAAATCCAACATTAAATTTACATCAAATACTGACATCTATCAATTTTAATTTTAACCGAAATGCAAAGTCTGTCCGACTTCATGTCGTTATATAGATGTCCGGTGCCTGGTGGGAACATTTTAGCCATTTTGAGACCATTATTTTGTTTGCTAATTCAGCAGATGTTCAGGATTGTAGGGCAAAATTTATTTTACATTTTTGAGCCTGTTGAAAATTATTGCATAATCTAAACACAGTATATTACATTATTTCAACAGTTGTCTGCCTATGTGTGTAAAAAAAAAAAGTAATTTCCACTGAAATACCATTGTGAACTATTTACTTTTTTTCAGTAAAACCATTACATAATTCCTTTTTGTAGTGTGTTTTGGACATTTAGGATTTAACGGCCCACCAACAGAACACATTCCAGTAGACATCATTATATGTTCCATTAAAACCAATACAATTCCCATTATAACCATTAAATCAATTACATTTTCTATGGTGTTTTGGGCAGGGTCCTATTAGTTTAGTTTATATTTTTTTCAGCAGAGCGATGTTGCAGTTAGTCTAATTAGATTTCACACATCTGGCATGTTGCGCTGGGGGTTTCGTAAGATGGTCATAAGGGAACTTATGAAGCCTTTGACTAAATCATAAAGAAATGTCATGAGCATGCAGGAATCAGCGAGGACAGCTTCCCCTGTGTTAATGATGACATGCACAGTGATAATTCACGCATATAAAGCACATACCTTCTCAGCATTATTCATCATGCTCGTCATAGTGCTGAAGCTCGTGTATGCTCGTCAGAGATGCGTTCTTGTGACAGGATAGGCTACTTTCCGATTGATGCGTCATAGTAGTTCTCAGCCTTATCACTTTTGGCGCGATGATTCCGGAGATTTAATTCTGACATCGACTACTAATATAACTGTCCATATATTAGAACAGTGGGCTGCATTTAAATGCCATCTGTTCGGCGTAGCTGTTAACTAATGCTAGGTCACCTGTGCCAAATATGCGTAGACAGCCGGTTTGAGAAAGAGAAATCGAATCAACACTACCGCAGACAGTTACATATACGGATAGGATGGCAAAAGAGACGCGAGGTAAGTCCGACTCATTCATTTATGTTCTCATGTGAATGCCTCAGCAACGCGGATAGGAAATTACTGTTTAAATGCATGTCATCTCAGACGGTCATCAAAGCGAGGCAGTTATGAGATATTTTGAACAAGACCAATTGTACAGTGAATTATTATCATTATTATTATTACCATCACAGTATTTTGATAGTACTTGCATGTTTTCGGTTAATCTGCTCACACCCACTGTACGTCTAGGTTAATAGCATCAACTGGAGAAATACCAAATAATGCTTTTCAAAAGTTACTTAAGATAATCCACAGAAATTGTAATTTATCATGGGTGTATGTAGTTATAGTTTGGTCTGTAATGACAGCAAGGAGTAAAATGGCATGTTTTTCACATTCATGCTTAACATCACAGTAGGCTATTGCCGATTATAGCCAAGCTTTTAAATGACACGTGTATATTATAATAATCTACTAACAATAATTGTACATAAGTTTACTAGAAAATTGATGTAAAAATGATACAGTAAGATGTTTTTTAGTAAATAAAGGAAATTATTTATAGTAAACATTTATATATATATATATATATATATATATATATATATATATATATATATATATATATATATATATATATTTACATTTAGTCATTTTGCAGACGCTTTTATCCAAAGCGACTTACAATGGAGAGTACACACACACACACACACACATATATATATATATATATATATATATATATATATATATATATATATATATATATATATATATAATAATTATTTTATTATTATTACTGATATTATATTTTGATAGAATCTTTATATAATGTGTAATTTGAGGGTTTTCATAAAAAAAAAAAAAAAAAAAAACATGTTATACATTTACCCGTTTCACAAAGAAAAATACACTTGCTCCATTTACACTGTATTTGGGAATCCATGTAAGATTCTGGGAAAATCAAATTACAAAAAATTATATTTTGCACTGCAGGAGTTTTAAAATCTAACCGATTATAATATCTGGTCACTGCACAAACAAAGAGAATCTTTGTAGATTATCTTTCCTCAAATCTTAAAAACATACGCACACTTCAACATTGTGGTGCATTACACAATACTATTAAGGTTATCACGTCAAAGGGTGCGCCTCACAGTATCTCTCACTCAGCAGGTCGTCATTGATATTTCAGTGATGCTTACATTAATTAGCGTGCTAGCAGCTTTCCATACTCAGCTGGTACATTAAAAACTGAGGTTTTACTCCAGCACTTTTCTTTCTTTTTACAGTTGTGCTACGTTTTCAATATATTAGGCTGGGTACACACCATAAGATAATATGGCTGATTTTGGACCAATTTTTCCCCATCCATCAATTATCTTGGTGGTAAAGGTTTAAAGATTATCTTATGAGATTTTCATGTGGTGTGATGTATGTTAAGAGTATATGAATATGAATATGCTTGGAATAACGCCAGAGGCGCTCTGATAGCAAATCGTAAATATTCAACATGTTAAATATGTACAATCTAAAATCCTGATCTCAAATGCGCATATGATCTGGAGAATCAGCTTGTTGATTTGTGGCAACAGAGTGTGTAGTGGCAACAGAGTATCCTGTAAAACATTTATTCTCAAGTCTCGAGAGATTTTGCGAGATTTCCTGTGCTCACAGTTGGGACTCTTAAAAATCTGTTCATGTGTGGTGTGCTGTCTTTGTCACATTGCAGCACACCACATGTTATAGATTGTTTTATTGGGCACACACGCCTGGCCTAAAGTTACATTTCATTCTGTGTTTATCGGTCTGGTTAATGGAACTGGCTACAAAGTGGAAGTTAAAGTGATGAGTAATGAAGTTGGGTTCAGGTTGTTGTGCTGTGCAATGTGCTTCCCATACATGGATAATATTTGATGCCATTTTCATTTCATCTTGCATGTAATGCCTGATAAAGCATTGTTTGTAAACTTAGTGCTGCTTTATCTATAGCCCTTACTGAAGAAACCTCTATTTCTTGTGCTTAAAGCACCTCCTGCTGGCAGGATATTTTTCTTGTTATCAAAAAACAATCTACTCTAGAGGGACTTAGCTGTTGTTATTGATTATATCTGGATGGCTACCGAAAGTTAAGTTAGGGCCACAAAACGTGCATGCATAGTAACGTTTATTTATATTTTTGCCGTTGAAACCGTTTATTAGAGCAAAACAATTAAATCTAGGATTTTTTAGTCATAGTGTTTGTGGAATCTCACATTTTTAAGATCTTATAAGATTTTTTAAATCTTTTAGTGTGCAAGTTTCATTGGTGAGAACCAATTGAGGTGCTTGAAAAAAGTTTTGCTCTAATTCTCGGGAGGGAAAAATCAGGACTAAATCGTGCTAAAAATGCTGTAATGTGAGCCAGGCTTTTTATTTCTTATACAGGAGATTATTGCTTCTGACATTGTGTTGTAAGAATTTTCTCTGGTAATATACAATAATTTGTCTCCAAATTGTTTCAAGTTTCAAGTAGTTTAAACAGCACTCACTGTCTCATCGGATGTGTTTCAGTAGCCTAAATTAACCTGTGTCTCAGTCTTATTGAGCCTCACTCAGTACATGTCTGATCAGATATACAAGTACAAAGGCACAGTTGTGCCCTGTGAGTAAAACTCTTGTTTGATTGCAATGGTTCAGCCACAGACACTGGATTGGACAGCTGTTTTCTGAAGCTTTTGTTCTGTTTAGTGGCATAGGCATTGTCAGAGAGATCCCAGTGATACCGTAATTGATTACTTTACAGTTTTAGTGTTCAGGTGTTAAAAACAACTTATATTAAAATATTAAAATGGAGCAAACTGAGCTCATTTCAAATTTGATTCCTGATACAGGTCTTAAAATATTTGGGATGGGCCATGTTTACCATGGTGTAGCTTCTGCTCTCCTTTTAAAACAGTTTGAAGACATCTTGGCCCATAATCTGAAGGATTCTAAGAATTCTCTCAGAGTGCTACTATTTTAGCTTAAAAAATTCTAGCTAGGAGTTTTATCTTAAAAGTGATTCAGAAACAATCCGAGAGCAACTCTGTACAAGGAAAAGACAAAAACTTTTGGTAACACTTGTAGGGTTTCCACACCTAATTTTAATTATGATTATGATAATTGTGAATTATCACTTGAATTCGCTCTTAATTCAAGTTTGGGGAATTGAATCTTAAAAGATTCACGTAGTATGTAATTCAAATACACCTTTAAATCACCTAATACGTCCAGCGTTTTAGGGCAATTTAAATGTGTGTTACCAATATGAATTTACTCTGTGATCAGCAAAATAAATCAATTGGATTCTTCGCTTTACTTCGAGCCGGTAACAACGGATCTGGGCATGAGTTTGACTTTCCAGTTACATAACACACAACAAGAATTTGTAATAATGAAACACAATTTATTAAACAGTACCTACTATTTGACAAGACTACACTGAGAAGACTAAACATAAACACACACACACACACACATGCATTCATACACACATTCACGGGTTGGAAGGGAAATGGATAATTGTCTGTCCAAAGTCTGTTAGCTAGTTCTGAGATCGCACTAAGAGCACCAACAAAGCAAAGTTAGGTTTTAGCTTGCTTATATGTGTCTGCGCCGATTCAGTCAAGAGATGAAAAGGTAGTTTTACCACTCGGCTTGTCTGGGGAAATCCCGGCTTGCTGATTGGGCAAGCTCGTCCGTGGGATGACGTGGTCGGGCTTTCCCGGGCCGTTTGAATGAAGTCTCTCTAGCTTGGTGGTTCGCTTTGGATGAACCGGGTTGGTTATGGAAAGGGCAGTGAGTGTCCGTGGAGTGATGTGACGGAGCGGACCGAGTCGAGGGTATCGGGTCGTTCTTGTTCAGAGTCTTCTAACTTCTCCCAGTTCCGAAGTTTCTCCGTTTCCTTGGCGATTCCTGCAGCGACCCGAATTCCCTGCGACTCCCTGTGGTTCCGAAGAAGTTCTTCTCGACTCGACTCCGACTCTTCTCAACTCAACTCAACTCAGAGAGCTCTGTTCCTGCGTTTTGAGGTGCAAGTTTTGGGCCGTGCCCTGGGCAGTTGTCCAATCCGAGGTCGAAGGCGTGTCCACGCCTGCTTTCGACTCGGTTTCGTGCATACTTTATCCCAGTTAGAATTGACATTCTGCACTTCTGTTCCCTATCAAAAGCTTATAAGTGGAATACACTGTTGTGCATTGCACAAACACATATATTCATTCATCACGATATTGGAAACATCGTAAGCTTCAATTTGATATCAAACATGCATTATCTAGCGCTTATGGAACGCTCTCTGTTAGAGGATTATTTAACAAGTATATAGCGGTTCCTACATACATCCCGAAACATTTATTAAGCAGTTATTTACAGATGAACCTTTATTCGTTTGAAAGGAAGGCATTTAGATTGTTCGTTTAGTGGTTTTATGTGTGTCCTGGCAGTTCCTTTATTGTAGCGAAAAGGAAAAGCGCGCTTTTAAGGAATGTATGTTGGGACAGAGCAAACCTCCCTGGTGGGGTTTGAAAGTGTGAGGCTGTCCTGGCCACGTTGATTCACCGCGGGAGTCTTATCACCTTTTGACTTGGTGGCTTGGTAGAACTGATCCCAGGTCAGTGCACAGAACGGGTTATCGCGCTGTCGACCAGATGTTGCGTTTTCAATCATCCCAATCTTGACGTGGGTACTCTCGGATTGGCCGAGCTCACTGCAGCGACAGTCCCTTGAGAATGTTTGGTAGACGTTGCGGCGCTCTGCATCGCTCGGCTGACCATCTTGATTGCCTTTATGGTCCGGGGTGCGGAGGATGAGCGATTTTACGACCTGGTTCTAGAGCGATTCCCCCTTTTATGGTTCGTGTCTGTTCATCGAGGCCCCACACACTTTAGTAAACAGCAGTTCATAAATACATCTATAAATGCCTTGCTCTTGATTTATAAGCATATCTATTACAAAGCAGATTTAAAGGCTTAGTTATCTTCCTAACAGAAAAACTAATAAACAAACACAATACAGGGATACAGAACTACTTATTTCAAGATGCAAAAAATGAAACTGTTATTTCATTTTATTTTATGGTTTTCTATGAAATTGCAGAGGTTTATTTTTAAATTTTTAACAAGTGCACAGATGGTATCATTTTTTGCATCTTGAAAAAAAAGGATTGTGTTCTATTTTGTATCCCTCTGCTGTGTACTTTTCTTTTTGGAAGATTAATAAGCCTTTAATTCTCATTTGTAAATGCTTTACAAGGTATTCAGAGTTCTTACTTTAGATGAGTTCACAAAAATAGATGACTGGCAACTTCTAAATGTTTTGTAAATACCTGACTTAATCGTGAATTACAGCAGGAATGTGTTAATAAAGCATTTATTAATAAAGCAACTATTATCATGTGTCTAAATAATAATATTCACATATGTACATTTAAATAGTTTACTTTCTAAATGATCTTATGTACCACTCACAACTCCTAAATAACTGTTTTGTAAATAATGTAATAATTTAGAAATTAAAAATACATTGTTTATAAAAATACAATTACAAAATATTATAGTTATGCTAAAGGACAAAACATTTATAGCTGTATTCATAAACTACTTACTAATGCTTATTAATGTTGGACCAATGCTTTATAATGGATAAATTTACTATTTTCTAATTCTTAACTAATGATTCTTAGTGTGCAGTTATTATAGTGTTACTGATAAATGCTGTTCTTTTTAACTGTTATTTTTAAGTACCACAGTTAAAAAAATATTTGCAGCTCTAAGATCCAGTAGCATATAACCATGATCAGATGATTAGAGTAGGTCATTTGCAACTCTAATGAGAGGAGTCTCAGTACTATGATCCATACATAACATAATTGTGAGGGTACAATTTAGATATTATACAGATACTTTTCTAATATCTTTAACATTCAAGATTGGTTTGAAGGTTTTGGGGACATATCATAATGACAATGACTATAGCAACAGCCTATAGCTGAATTAAATAAATATCTGGGGTCATGTTTACATTTATCTCTTTTAGAAGAAAACAATCAGATCTAGCAATTTTTTTCAGCATGATAAGGTACTTGTGGTGCTCAGGGAAGGATTGTCTTCAGTTCACTTAGTTTTGTCGCGACCATGACATATCAACTTGTATAAACACTGTTGGAAATTTTTTTTAGCTTTTTTTTAAGAAGAGACCAGGAGATTCTTGGTTAGTCATCTGCAAGAAGTCTTCAAGAAATCTTTAAGAAAATTGTCAAGCAATCTCCAAGAAAATCTTCAAGAAACATGCTAGGTTGAAGTTTATATGTTTCAAGGGCAAGGAGTACATAGAGGTGGAGACCAGTAAAACAAAAGTATGCAAATGCAGAACAGGAACTTAGCCCAGAACAGGATCTTTCCCGATCCTTGATCTATTTAGCATCCAAGTGTCATTCAAATGCATAGGTGAAACAAAAGGCACAGTTGTACTTTAGGATTAGCATTCACACTTGACTTAGGACACCTACCAGATGTTCAAGAACTGAAAGACAAAAGATAACTGTCTCAGGGCTTGGGCTTCCTGCTCTTAGAATGTAAATCAAAATACATATTCAGCATATACTGTTTGGAATCTGTGTTTAACCTTTTATAAATTTGTAATACAACAATCCCCCATTTGAGAGTTTTAATGATTCTCACATAACACAAATTTAATCCTCCTAAAATCCATTCTATAGCATGTTTAATAGCATAAGCTCCATCTTGTAGTCATGCAACTTGAAAAAGTTACAGGCACATATATCTTATTTTGTGTCTTTGCCTAGATTTACTTAAGTTGTAATAGTTATTTTCAGAACCATAACTCTTGACAAATACGACATGGATGGTAATATGTCGTACAAAACTACATGATGACACAATCATGTAGCATAAGAGTGGAAGTCCTGAAGTCCATGGCATTTGAATAACTGTGACTTCTGTTTCCTGTAGTCCATTTCCCCTGTAGAGTCATTCAGATGACTCTTTATCCTCATGAAGCTTGTTCATGGATGTCTGAGGTGAAACTCTAAATCTGGGTGCTGCATATGAGATGACCTGGCATATACACGGACCTGAAACACAAGAAAACAGAGAAACAGCAGACCAGCAGTATTCATACATAGACATTTTTAGACTTCTGGTGATCGTATAGTGGTTTAAATTTTGATGATCGTATGGTTTTGTCATGGTTTTGTCGACCTAGTGGTTTTGTCGTAGATTGTCGTAGTGTCCAGATTTCCCACAGTAATGGCAATTGCCTTCCCTCTTAGGACATTTACCTTTCTGCCTGTTCTCTGTGTTGACCTTAAAGGATGCTGCTGCAATCCTTACTCTGGCTTTAACATCAGAGTCTCTTTCCCATGTAGCTAGTGTGTTTAGGTTAGGTCTGAGAGTTTTGTTAGACCAAATTAGATCTAGAAAAGGCAAGGCTTTTCTGTCCTCTGATAAAAGGCCATCAACCCATGTGCGAACGAGTGGTCCTTCATGATCCAATACCTTCTCTGGAGTGTCAGCTATTCCACTATATGCTGCAGCTGACTGACAAAACCTTTCAGTGTACTCACTTACAGTTTCATCTTTCTTCTGCATACAACTAGTGACCTTTGACCAATCCATTTTTGGTCCAACAATGTTCTTTAACTCTCTTAGAACTCCCTCTCTCAGTTCATCTTTACTGGCATGTTGTAGCTCAGAAGTAACAGCTGACTCAAAACTATTGAATTCAGATTCAGTTAGAATCAGCTGTGTGATTTCTGCTCACGACATGTTGTAGAGACACATTTTGCAAATTAAGGCTCTTCTAAATTCAGGAAAATTTGTGCGGGCTGAGGGTAAGCTGCGGGCTGGGATATTCTCTCTATATCTTTAGGTCCAAGTATTTTTGCAATTGATTGGACCTGGACAACAGAAGAGTTGGGAGGAACACTTTCAATTCCCTCAATTCCCTGAGATCTTCTCCTAGCACCACATACCTTCACTGAATCTACAGACACCTCAGTTACTGATGTGATGGCTACCTCAGTTTCAAGGAAAGCTTGCAAGTCAGGATAAGTGCTATCAGGCTGACTAACTTCCACCTCAGATTTTTCTGAAGCTTTGTTGCGGTTTAATTTCTTTGTCAAAGCCGATATTCTAGCACGTAGCTTTTTGTTCTGTTCCTCTAGGTCTGAGATGTGCTGAGATTGTTGTGTAGCTAGTGTTAAGCCAAATGAGATGCAGTGTTTTTTCACTATGACTAACCCATTTGAAGACCTTCGCCATGATGTTGAGAAATTATGGCAATTAGACATTCTTCCTTTCCGAAATGAGAAATTCATCACTAGGTCTAAGCAGGATGAAGAAGCTATGGACTTGCCAGACTCTAAGACAAAAAGAGTTGATGTAGATGGTGTGTTAAGACATGCCACTCCCTTATTGCGTGCTGCTTCTGTTGTTAAGCTGCACTCTGTACCAAATGCAGTTATGCCCTCCCTTAGATATACTGAATGTTGCCTCCAAAGAAATTCTCAATCTGCTGTTGTGTATGATCAAGAAATTGTCAAGCTGAAGATGGCTGGCTACCTCATGATTCTTCCAAGGAAACATGGTTTATTCCTCATCATCTTGTTGAGCAAAACAGGAAACCACGAATAGTCTTCAACTGTTCCTATCAATGGAAAGGCATCTCACTGAACAATCAGCTTCTTCCTGGTCCACAACTGGGACGTCCTTACTTGGTGTCTTACTTCGATTCCGCCAAGATCCAGTGGCAATAAGTCGTGACATAAAATCTATGTTTCACCAAATCAGGCGACTACCAGAAGATCGCCCCCTTCTGATTTTCTTGTGGCGGAATATGCAGAGGTTAAATCCACCTGACATCTACGAATGGCAAGTTCTACCATTTGGTACAGTATGTAGTCCATGTTGTGCAACATATGCCTCACAAAGGCATGTCCCGGACTATCAAGAGGAATATGAAGATAACTCAGTCATTCTACGTTGATAACTGTCTGGAGAGTTTCCCAAATGTACAAATAGCAAAGAACCATCTTGACCGCATGCGTTCACTACTGGAAAAGGGGGGATTTGAAATTAGACAGTGGGTAAGTAACCAGCCTGATGTTGTGAGACATTTTCCTCCTGAGGCCAGATCTGAGAGTGCTAAGTTTTGGATCAGTAAAGACCGATTGGATTCAAAGGAAGGCACTTTGGGTTTGAGTTGGCATTGTCCCTCCGATTCACTGGAGTATCAATCTCGAATTGTGGAGTATAATGCAACAACTATGCGCAATATATAAGTCCTTGCTAGTCAGTATAACCCATTGGGGTATACAACTCCCTTTACAATGTGTGCTAAGGTCATTGTACAGCAATGTTGGATGAAATCTCAGGGTTGGATGATCCTCTTATTCCAAGTCCTATCCAACAGGCTTGAAGGGCCTGGAAAACTGAGTTCCCTGATCTATCATTAATACAGCTTCCCCGCTGTTACTTAACCCTGCCCCCCGAACAAATAGTATCCAGAGAGCTGCATATATTTTGCGACGCTTCAGAGAACACATATGGGTCAGTAGCCTATTTGTGAATGGAAACTGAAGAGAGAGTGGTGCATACTTCTTTCATTTTGGCTAGATCTCAAGTTGCCCCAAAAAGGCAAATTTCTATCCCTTGCCTTGAACTTTGCACTGCCCTAACAGGTACACAGCTCTCCAAACTGTTACGTGAGGAATTGACTCTTCATCTGTTTTATGGTCTGACTCATCAACTGTTTTGTCTTGGCTACATTCTTCCTCCTGCCGTTACAGAGTATTTGCAGCCAATTGAGTGACTGAAATCTTGGAGCTCACTGATTTAGCCTCTTGGAGATATATCCCTTGTGCACAGAATCCAGCAGATGACATTACTAGAGGCATAACGCTTGTTGAGTTAGCCAAACCTGATCATAGATGGTGACAAGGTCCATTATTTCTGAAACTTCCTTCACATCAGTGGCCTCTAAATCTGGAGACAAGATCTGCTAGTCCTGGTCCTGAGCTCAGAAAACCGCTTTTTTGTAGGTTAACACAATTGGAAGATCTTGCACTTCCAGACCCTTCTTGTTTTCAGTCATGGTCAGAGTTAAAGTCTGCTACAACTGAGTTATTGCAACAACATAGTCCAGATTCTTATGACACTTCAGTTGTTAAAACCCTTCTTTTAAGACAAGCCCAGCAAGTATCAGTACTCCCTCTGAGTATCAGTGTTTAAAGGAAGGAAAGTTTATTCAATCAATCAATCATTTTTATTTATATAGCGCTTTTAACAACACAGGTTGCATCAAAGCACTGTACAGTATAATGACAGGGATATATAGTGACGAGAGTGACCAATTTCTTATTAAATGCAGAGACGGTCTCTGTAGTCAATTCAACGATAGTCACTAGAAGTTAAGTGTCCCCAACCAAGCAAGCCAGAGGCGACAGCGGCAAGGAAACAAAACCCCATGCATATAGAATGGAGAAAAAAAAACCTTGGGAGAAACCAGACTCAGTTGGGGTCAGTTCTCCTCTGACCGGACGCCCAGCACTTAACCTCCAGTTCAATTTTAAACGCAGCTGTGTCAGATAGTGTAAATGACTTAGTGTGTGCGTGTGTGTGTGTGCATCAGGATCTGGTGATCTGTCGACGGGCGCATCTAGGTTTTCTGGTCTCTGATGAACATAATCTCTGGGTGCTGATCCACCATCTAGTCTGGATACAAACTGTGAAAACAGATTGAGAAAGAAACAGGACTAATATTAGCGTAGATGCCATTCTTTTTACGATGTCACAAGTACATCGTATTTTAGAAAATAGTGTTCCCGTTCCAGCAAATCTAAGTAATGCAGCCTAAAAATCCTTTAACGGATTTGAATAATAAAAGGTGTGTTGGTGTGTTATGTGTAGGCTAAGTTAAAAGATGTGTCTTTAATCTAGATTTAAACTGGCAGAGTGTGTCTGCTTCCCGAACAGAGTTAGGAGAGATTGTTCCAGAGTTTAGGTGCTAGATAGGAAAATGATCTGCCGCCCGCAGTTGATTTTGATATTCTAGGTATTATCAAATGGCCAGAGTTTTGAGAACGCAGCGGACGTGCAGGACTATAATGTGATAAGAGCTCGCTCAAGTATTGAGGAGCTAAACCATTCAGGGCTTTATAGGTAATTAATAGGATTTTAAAATCTATTCGATGTTTGATAGGGAGCCAGTGCAGTGTTGACAGAACTGGGCTAATGTGATCATACTTCCTAGTTCTAGTAAGGACTCTGGCTGCTGCGTTTTGGACTAGCTGAAGTTTGTTTATTAAGCGTGCAGAACAACCACCCAATAAAGCATTGCAATAATCTAACCTTGAGGTCATAAACGCATGAATTAATATTTCTGCATCTCATAGTTGTCTTATTACACTTTCTCTTGAATTCAGAAAAGAAACAGGACTTATTGTAGTGGGTGGTAGGCTCAGACAAGTAGAGGACATTGAACAAGAAATTATTCATCCAGTCATTCTTGGCTCCATGCATCCATTATTAACTTAATCATCAAAGACTGTGACGAGAAACTTTTCCATCCTTGTCCAGAGAGAGTTTCTCAGAACTTTGCCATAATTATAGTATCATTAGAGGAAGACAAAGTGTCAAAAAGCATCAGATGTATCCACCTTGACTTTTTAAGCAGTTTAGATGTAGACAGCTTTTTAATGGACCTACGTCGTTTTATATCTAGAAGAGGTCAGCCATATGAGATCCTTTGTGACCAAGGAAGTAATTTCTATGGAGCTGTAAGAGAACTGAAGAAATCTTTCAAGAATCTTACTACAGAGTTGCAAATTAAACTTGAAAATCAACAGATCAAAAGAGATATTTGTTCTGTTAAAATGGCCCTGCGTGTGGTATGTGGCAGTCAAATGGTAGCAGAAGAAGTCCTACGGACTGACAGAGGTTGAAGGAGTGTTGAATTCGAAGCCACTGGGTTATGCTTCTTCCAACATTTCAGATCTCAATCCCATTACCCCAAATCTGCTCCTTATGGGGCGGCGAGATTCTTCTCTACCTCAGGTTATATATGCTAGTACTGAACTTTTTGGCCGTAGATCTTGGCATCACAGTCAAGTTGATCAGTTTTGGGTATCCTTTATTCGCAATTACTTGCCAGGTGAACAGCTTCGTCAAAAATGGAACAGAGATCAGCCCAATCTAAATGACTCTGCTGTTGTATTAGTTATTGATCCTCAACTTCCAAGAGCATCATGGCCCATTGGTAGAGTGGTACGTCTCTTACCTAGTCAGAATAGCTGAGGTTTCAATTAATGGAAAGAATTATGTGCGCCCAGTTGCTAAGCTGATTCCATTACCTAAAATTGAAGAATGATAGCAAATACATAGCTGTATTTGAGGGCAACTGTTGATAGTTTGATACTTTATAATTTTCTCAATTCTTTTTTCTTCTAATATCATTTGATTCTATAAATAGACCTCACTTCCGTTCTTTATTCTTTTCCATGGGTGAGGTGTGGGTGTTTGTATTGGGCACCCAACCATGTCCTTTGAGTCCTTTCTTAGGATGCGTTAAGTAAGTTTGTTATGTGGTTTGCATGTTGTGAATGGTTTAGACATTTACATGTGTATTGAGTTTGTTAATGTTTGATGGGTTTGTTGATTTAGTTAATTTCTGTTTGTATTATTTTTATTGACATAAGACCATCCTGTTTGTCCTGTTGAGCCTGTGCTTCATCCTGTTCATCTTGTTAATTTCCAACTCTCAGCATGGTTAATCTGATCTGATCCATGAGAATTCGATGTGAACCTCAAGTCAAGTAATAAATTTAGACTTATACAAACTGCAAAACTGTAGTAGAATAAAAGAGGCAAAAGGAATAGTGATTTCCAGTGTTTTAATCAGACACACCACCAAGTTTCTATCATTTAAAAAAACTTTATATTTATATTAATAAATATTTAACATCTTATATTCAACAGGTTGTAAAGGCTTCGGTGGCTGTGAGTGCCCAGGAAAGAGACTTGTGTTTACACTTCAACAGACTGATCAAAGAGCTGGCATCTATACTAAAAAGTATAATAAAAGTTATCAAATCTGAGAAAATGTTGGTGCTCCTTTGTGGTTTTGGGTTCTGGCCAGTTGGTTATAGCTTCCGCCTTCCACTCATCCATATGAATGCCAGAACGGGAGAGGTTGTACCCAAGTAATTGAACTGTGGTTTGGTGGAAGGTGCATTTCTCAGGCTTAAGGTAAGGTTGGTGTTCCCTCAGATGCTGAAGGACCTCACAACGTGGTGGCGATGTTCGGCCATACTCTAGGAGTATATGAGGATATCATTGATGTAAACAATGACAAATTTGTGGATGAAGTCCTGGAGTACCTTGTGCATGAAATCCTATTGACGAGTCCATACGACCTAACAAGATATTCATATTGGCCAGTAGGGGCACAACACTCTTATATCTCTCTTAGTCAAAGGTTTTCCCATTGTTTACTTCAGTTGGTAAGCGTTTTTCAATGATTTAGGTCTGTAACTAAAGTTAGCTGCAGAGATTGCCAGAGATAAAATTGTCGGCTGACCTGAATTAGCGAGGCCTGTGTAGAATCTCAGTGAACTTAAACACAAGTTACAAAAGAACCACTTTTCAGAGGAATCCCTTGTGTCTGTTCCTTGAACTGTTCACAAGCTATAAAACTGATTGAGCACCCATTGCTGCGCCTTGCTATCCTCTATCCTCCCTTGGGAGTCAAAGCGGCTGTGATGATGATCCAATCAGAAGAGGAGGACCCAACATTTATGTCGAAACAAATGTGATGGTTTCCTGGTGCGCCCCTCTGCTCACACCTATGTGTTAAACACAACATGCTTTATATACACTTCCCTCCTTTTGGGTAAACACAGGGCCGGAAAGCACGATAACGTGACACAGTCAACTAAACGGGGATCGGCAATAATCAGAGATGCCATGGATAAGGTGTGACTCCTTTCAGCATGAATCAGTAGCTAAATAAGCACAAGCATGTAATTTACAAGCATGAGTGGACATCTCGAAAATCTCCAGGCCTCAGTCGGAATGCTTTTGAACTTCCCTGTTTTTGCTCACACATGACAAAAATGCGCTCTTTTGCTTCTCAAACAAAGAGACTTGTAAAGTTGCTAAGGACTTCTAAAAAGGGATGATTAGAACTCCCATTTTTGTTTAAGCAAATATATGTAGAGTTATTCTATAATCCTCTTATATGTTTTGATGTATCCATGAAAACTTCCATTTTAATCTATTCATAATCATGTGATAGATAGCAGTTAAAATGAGTGCTATATATGTGACGTTTGGTGTGGAATGAAAGCTTGCCATGTCATGTTGTTAATGAATGTTCGTTATTTTGTTGTTATATGAGATGTAGGAAACATCTCATATAACAAGTACACAAGTACAGGACATTGCAGAGATGCTATCTCCAAATGGGATGGAAACTGTAAAGTAATTTATTCACGGGAGAAGAGCCAAACTGGCTGTGAATGCCCTGTAGCCCCTCATTGGTTGGACAACACCCCTCGGGGTAAGCCCAAATCAGCTGTTTAAAACTTCAAAGAAAGAAGCTTTCGGAAAGAGCTTCCCTCCATCAGAGAGTTGGTCTCCATCAGAGCATTGCGCATTCCATCACTTACGCTGCAACGACCCCACAAACTTGCTGTATGGGACGACTGGAAGCTGCCAATCTGCTGCAATACGAATCACTAATCTGCTTCAGTGAAGAACTCCATTGACCCTCTGCCGCTTTAACTCCAGCTGAGCGCCCCAACGACAAGAGAATCCCACAAATGTCCATTCAAATCATGCAGGGCATCCCAAAGACGTCATTCAAGATGAGCGCAGTGACCAATCAGAAACCAATCAGATGGTGTGCTGAGGGTGAGCATAGGGGCTGCCAGGAGACTGAAACGGAGACTGAAATGGGTGGAAAGGTGAGAATTCTTTAGCCTTTTCAGGAAAAAAAGTTCTTTAGGTGCGATCTCTGGACGACTGTACGGAACCAGTGGGGAATCAGGACAGCTGGACGGAACCAGCTGGGGCTCGGGACGACTGGACGGAACCAGGGGGTCTCAGGATAAAGGGAAGGGTTACAGTCCATCTCCAGGTCCCAGTCCTCTAGCTCCTCCCATAGATCCAGCAGCCCCGGATGGATAAGCTCACCCTCAGCCTTTGTGCAGTAGGCGGGGCTCCCCTCTGCGCACTTGCTGTGCCAGGTTTCCTCCACTGTGGCGTGTTCTGGTGCTGGCTCACAAACCTGGTCTGACGTTATCAGCTCGGGTCACATAGCGATCCACGGCTCTGTTGCTCTCTGTCTCAGGCAATGGCTCAATGGTCGCTGCTGACTCTGATCCTCCATCATCGGTGGGCTCTGGCTGTAGCTCCGCGCCACGGTGAAGTGGTGGGCTGGGCTCTGGATCCAGAGTGGGGCTGGTATTGTCATCCACAGGCGGGATAGTCACTAGAAAATTGCACGACACCAGCACCCACACGACAACCCCAGACAACTTTGCTCGAGTGAAGGTATTCAGTCCATGGAAGTAAACTGTGTTCAGGAAGCTGTCTGGGTAACTTGTGTTGTTGGCAATTGGCAGTTGTTGTGTGCAAAATCTTCTGTGGGGTTCTCAAGAGAATGATCACCCTGCTTCAGCAGGAGGATGAGAAAATTTGAATGATACATCCAATGAATGAAAACAAACATGGGAAATAACAAAAACTGATCAGACACAGAAAACAAAAAATGGGGAAAGCACCCCACTTACAATCTGTATCGGTCCGGTCTTATGTCATGGTGTGGCTGCAGGAATGAGCACTTGATGAGGATATCACTCTTTAACAATCTTTAATAATCCACTAAGGGGAACTCACGGAAGACAAACAAGAACCACACGTATACATAGATGAGACCGGACAATTAAACATGGAAAAAACAAGAACTTATATAGCACAAAGGAAATTACTAGACACACCTGAACACAATGAGACAATCAACTAAGGCACACACAGAGCACATGGGGCATGAGAAACAACAACAGAATAATCCAAACACGTGACTATAATAAATTTGTTGGTCTGTGTTAAATAACAGGTGATCTATCGCTGCATTGTGTTATGGCGAGCACTCGTTGGCACAGTTATCAGTACTGTTGCCGATCAATGAGTGTCTGTGAAGATAATTGAGCACTTTGTTCTGGTAAAAGCAAATGCACACAAACATGTCCTTGCTCTTGATTATACAATAACTTCAGTATATACCACTTTGATTTTAAAAAAGCAGATCAACCATCTGTACATCAGATGTATTAAAAATCACTTTTTTCTGTGTGCGTGCTTTATGCTAAGCTAAAACTGCACTATTTTAGCCCCAATTTTGCAACAAGTTTTGAGAAATCGCAGACAAATGCCCGAAATCAGATTTAGGAATCCCTGGTATAGACCACAAAATCAACAATCATCGCTTAGGTTTGGGTTTCTTGTTCTTCTCGGTTTATTTTGACACAAGAAATGAAAAAAAATTGAAGAAATTTGGCAGGAGCACCCTTGTCTGTTTGTCGTGTCATCTGAACTGTACCATGGCTCGAAAAAGAAAAAAAAGTTAGAGAAAAATTGCTAATTCCTTTAGAAGCCAGTTGAACAAAATTCAATTCAACTCAAATTGTGAAACTTGTGTATTAAATAAATTCAGTGCACATAGACAGAAGTAGTTTAAGTCTTTGGTTCTTTTAATTGTGATTTTTTTTAGCTTAAAGTTTTTCTCAACAAATTAGAATACTTTATAAGACCAATAAAAAAAAAACATTTTTAGTGAATTGTTAACCTTCTGTAAAGTATGTTTATTTACCTTTTGCTTTAATTGGAGGTGATCAGTTCGTGATCAAGTCTGTGTGTGATGGCTCTTGATGCCTTTATCCCAGCTTCAGACCATTTCTTGTGAAGTTCACTTAAATTCTTCAATCAATTTTGCTTGACATTCCATCCAAGGCTGCAGTTTTCTCGGTTGGTTGTGCATCTTTTTCTTCCACATTTTTTCCTTTCACTCAACTTTCTGTTAACATTCTTGAACAGCCAGCTTCTTTGGCAAAGAATGTTGTTGAAGGGTGTCAATAATTGTTGAAGGGTGTCAATGATTGTCTTCTGGACAACTGTCAGATCAGCAGTCTTCCCCATGATTGTGTAGCCTAGTGAACCAAACCATTTTGAATTGATTAGCTGATTGGCATGTCACCATATTCTAATTTGTCGAGAGTGAATTGGTGGGATTTTGGTAACTGTGAGGCCAAATCATCACAATTAAAAGAAACTTAATTAATTAAACTTCAGTCTGTGTGCACAAAATGTATTTAATACACGATTTTCACAACTTGAGTTGAATTATTGAAATAAATTAACTTTTCCACAACATTTTAATTTACTGAGATGCACCTGTACATAAACGCAATGCCCTTAAAACTGTATCTATAAGTGCAATGTTCAGTACTGTATAATGCATACTCTACATGCATTATAAAAATTTATTACAAAATGAGTGCATGGAAGATGATTAGTATTAAAATATCAAAAAATATTACATTCATTATTGAATACAAATGTTTCTTCCCTGAGGTGCTTGTTTACAGCCAGAAGCCATTTCAGTGGTTCTTCCTCTCTCACCACTCTTGACGACGGTAGGTATACGGGGGTTCCCCCAGTGGAGCGGTTGGTAGCTATGCTGTAATGATCTCATCCCTACACTGCTATTCCACTCCCAACCTGCAGGGGATGCCCTCCTTAAACCCTTTGGTTATGCTTCCCCAAAGACTCTAGATGGCACCATTGTACCTAATCTTGCTTAATACGCTCTTCATTAGCCCTGATTCCCTGCACCTGTGTTTAACCCTTTATAAGTGTGCTTGCTCTCTGCATCTATGTTCAGTCTTGAGCCTACGTACTGTGGTCGCCAGCTTGCAAGTCAAGTTTGTACCTTATTGTACATTTTGACCACTGTGTCTATCTTCTGTTCCTTGTTTTACGGAAGCTTGGCTATCCAAGTTTGTTTGTACTTTGTGACTTTAGTTTCATTAGTAAAGATATTTTTTTGTTTGAAGACCCAAGTCTCCTGGCTCTTTTGCTCTTCTGCTGATATTAACATTCCTATTTTCAATACAATCTAATAATTTGTCTACAGTTGTCGTATTCCTCTTGTTAAGCCATTCCTGAACCACAGACAACGTCAGAGGCAATGTATCTGGGCTAAGTAGAAGAACTGGACTGTTGCCCAGTGGTCCAAAGTCCTCTTTTCAGTTTTAATTTCATTAGGAAACCAAGGTCCTACAGTTTGGAGGTAGAGTGGAGAAGCTCATAGCCCAAGTTGCTTAAAGTACAGTGTTAAATTTCCACAGTCTGTGTTTTGGGGTGCAATGTCATCTGCTGCTGTTGGTCCATTGTGTTTTTTGAAAACCAATGTCACTGCACCCAATTATCAAGACATTTTGGGCTATGTCATGTTTCCTTTTGCTGACCAGCTTTTTGAAGATGCTGATTTCTTTTTCCAGCAGGATATGGCACCTGCCCACACTGCCAAGAGGACCAAAAGTTGGTTAAATGACCATGATGTTGGTGTGCTTGACTCTTCAGAAAACTCACCACACTTGAACCCCATAGAGAATCTATAGGGTATTGTCAAGAGGAAAATTAGAAACAAGAGACCAACAAATGCAGATGAGCTGAAGGCCATTGTCAAAGAAACTTGGGCTTCCATACCATCTCAGCAGTGCCACAAACTGATCACCTCCATGCAAAGCCAAATTGAGGCAGTTATTAAAGCAAAAGGTGCACCTACCAAGTATTGGGTACATGTACAGTAAACAAACATACTTTCCAGAAGGCCAACAATTTACTTTATTGGTCTTATGAAGTATTCTAGTTTGTTATAGTGAATTGGTGGGTTTTTGTTAAATGTAAGCTAAAAGTATTACAATTAATATATTTATTTAGTACATGAATTTCACAATTTGTATTGAATTACTGAAATGAACTTTTCCACATATGTACCCATGTAGGGAACAAGAGGGCTAAAGGCACAACTTAAGAAAAAAGGCAGTGGCTATTTTACATTTTACCATCTACACCACTAGAACTGATTTGTTTAAAAAACTTGTAAATGTTTGAATGTGGCCATGGGGGCCTTTTGCTCTACACACAGGGTAAACTTAGCTCTTTTTTGCTTTTTAGTGCCCTCATGGAAACATAGCGCCTCCCACTGGAGACTCCAGAACATCACCCAGGAGTCTGTTGAAAGCTCTGATGAAGAGTTTTTTGATGCTCGGGGTAAGAGTTGATTTTGTTTTTTATTGTTGTTCAGTAGTGGAAAGCTCTGGTCTTTTTATGAATTACATTTTTAAAAATCACTTGAAAGACACTTTAAGTTGCTAGAAAACATGGCTCAAAACTCCTGTCAGTCTGTTTTCATACAGGGCTTTTCATTCAGACTATAAGCTTATGCTTTGCAAATCATGAATAGTGTGTGAGATGCAAATAGCATTTGAAGCAATCAGCAAGGGGAGCACTTTGGAAACAAACCCCTTTGACCAGTTGGGGAAGCCCACCGAGCTGTGAGTTCTCTCCCTGGAAACCATGCCAAATACGCTTAATCTTGAATTATAATACTTGAATTAATTATATGTAAGTGCAAACTCACGAAACTCACGAAAATACCCTTCAAAAGCAGCTAAAATTCCTTATGGAATTAGAACACTCCATAGCTCAAACAAAACTACCAAGCTATTTCTGAAGGTGGTGTGACTTAAAATCAAAATCCAAATGAAAGATACGTACATATGATATAAATAAAAAAACAAATGAGCAAGAGCACATCATTGCTTCTGAGAGGCACTCAAATAGCATTCTAGTACATTAGATTTAGTGTACTTAACTATAAGGTAGAAATTACATCACCATGTGACGGTTTTAGAAAATGTGTTTCAATGTCAAAAAGATTAGTGAACTCTAATCAATAACCATTTTTTTGTGGCTTAACAGCCAGTCACAACACTGTTTAAGGATAAGGCTAAAGTAAGTTATACAATATTCGAGAAGGTCACGTACAGGCTAGCCACTTTAATATTTAATACATGTAATATTGTCTTGAGCAGGAAAAAAAGGCACTTTTTTTTTTTTTTTTTTTTTTTTTTTTTAATCTGTATAGAGTAAAAGGTTAGACATGAATGGTACTGTTTCTGCTTTTGAATTTACATTCTGGAGCATTCTGGTGCTAATGTGATTGTTGGCCCAGATATTTAATGAACCCATCAGTACTGCAAAGCAGGGCCACCCATTTTATCTACATCATACTGTTATCTAGATAGGCTCCTACGGGCACACAGCCCTTGAAGCTCTGCCCATTTATTATATCAATACCTGTAAGACTGTGCTGTATGCTGCCAGCAGGTATTAAGTTAAATAAGGTTGATATTGCATGCTAATTAGTCTCAGCTCCCCGGTCAGTAATCAAGTTGCATCTTTTAAATGATCAGGATTTAGGCCCAATTTGCTGACAAAAAGTGATTATAGTGCTTGATAGGAATGTTAAATGATTAATTTACCCACAAAATAAACATAAAAAGTGTTGGTCAGTTTTAAGTCACTTTGAATAATATCAATTATTTGAAGACTGTACTGGTTCTGTATAATACATTTGGATATAATGCATTAGTAAATGCTAAAATCAGCATAACTAATATTAATAAATGATGTAGAAGTATAGTTCATTCTTAGTTCATGTTTTCTAATGAACCTTAGTGTTATCTCCTTAAACTGTAACTCATCAAACACAATCAGTGTAAAATATTCAGTTTAATAATTTGGTTTAAACTGACTAACTACTTCATTAGGTTGTGGTGGTTAAACAAGTTATTTTTATTAATCATATCTTTACGACAAATTGATTGCTCTATTTTACAGAGCCAGTTTGGCAATTTTTTGTCACAATTCAGAAATATTTCATGATTTGGATTAATCTTACAAACTTAATTCTTAATTCATAACATCCGACCACCATTACCAGCGGTGAGTGTTATGACACTACTACCTTCTGTTTCACATATTCCCCATATTCACGCTAACCTACAATACTTAAATCAACTTTCCCCAGTCAAGGTCTTGCTGGATTCAGAAGCTGCGGGTAATTTCATCTCGTCTCACAGTCTTGCCAGCCTTCATATCCCTCATCATGTATTGACTATTGTATGTTAAATGATCAGACTGTCAAATTTGCCTACCCCTTACCCCTGGTTCCAGCCAAACTGGAAGAGCTACACGAGGCCTAAGTCTTCAGCAAACAATACCTAAGAAGTGCGTATAATCTTATTTATATTCGAAGAGGCGACGAATGGAAAACAGCCTTTATCACCCCTGCCAGACACTATAAATACCGAGTTATCTCAAACTTTCCCTCAGTCTTCCAAAACTTCATGAATGAGATTTCTCGAGACTTGCTAAACAGGTTAATTCCAACTTCCTTAAAGCAACTGCAAAAATTCCTAGTATTCGCTAACTTTTATCATTGCTTCATCGCCAAGTATAGTCAGATCGCTGCACCACTCACTTCCCTTCTAGGCCATAACTAGAAAACCATCCAATGGAATACTGAAGCTGAAAAAGCCATCACTCAGCTTGCACCCAGCTCTCTCTCATCCTGATCCCAACCAACCATTTGTGGTTGAAGTGGATACAGCAACACTGGTAGTTGGTGCCATCCTGTCCAAATGGAAAGGTGAGCCTCCAGTACTCCATTCATGTGCCTTCTTCTAAAGGAAACTGTCACCGACAGAGAGAACTATGATGTGGGAAATTGGGAACTTCTGGCTATCAAGTTGGCCTTGGAAGAGTCATTGGCTGGAGGTAGCTAAACACCTTTTTCGAAGTTATTACCGACCATAAAAATTTACAGTTCCTTAGAGAAGCCAAACGCCTGGTCACTCCCCATCCACCCCCTATTTCGAGCGTCCAGAGCAACCATCAGTGTCACCCTGGAAACAGACGAGGAGAACCTGGAAACACTCATCAGTGGCTCCTCGTTTCCCACTGGCTATAAAACGCCACGAGGCATGCCAGAGGGTGAGCATGGACTCCCGACAAGCTGACAGTAACTTCTCTTTTCTTGTGCTTCCCAGGCAGCAGAGTGGAACTGATCAGCCAGCAATTCATGGCACAGAGGGGAGTTTTGAGAAATATTCTCACATTTAGTACAATTTTGGAGTCTGAGTGATACTCCCAAGCCAGAGGCTTTTGGCTCTGTGGACTATAATTATCGCTGAACAGTCTTTAGCTAAAATTTTTGAGGGCCTGCCCCCTCTGAGGATGAGCTGTGAACACATTATACTAAGTGCCCTCAGGGCCCTGCCAACCCTGCCAGAATTCCAGAGCGTAGCAGTCTCCACTGAGCACTGCTCTCAGAGAAATGTGGTGAATCTGGAAGGCTCGCCTCCCCTATTGGGGCCCTTAGAGCAGCTAGATCAGCCATGTCCTGGCAGTGTGCCACTTCAGGGGACTGATCTAGCCACTCTGGGACTACCAGAGGCCAGTTTTGAGAGACTGGTTTCCTTAGTGGGCACAGAGTATTGTCAAATCATTCTGCAGAGCCAGTTCCGATAATCCTAGTTAAATTAGTCTTGTCTGTTTTCTGATATCTTCCTTGATTTTTGGACATCTCTATCATCTTGCCGTTTTGACTGTTTGGATTAAAGCTCATTCTCGGATATTACCCTTCTTGTCAAGCGCTCTGGATACTGTTTGCCATTTAAAGACCCTTGCATGTTTACTGATCTGTTTATGTGACTTATCCTCTGTATAACTGTTTTCCAAGTTCCTCAACCTTGCCTGTTTCTGACCACAATTTATTAATAAAGCATCAGACTAATAGCTGGCTGATATGAGCACAACAAAGTTTATAGACAGATTATTGCAGAAGACGACAGAGTGCAGAGTTTAAAAACAAATTTACAACCGGGGTAAAAAACGGAGAGAGAGTGATCCATCTTTTTTTGTTTCTTATTATCTTATTCCACATTCATTTAAAAGAACATTTTTCTCTTACCTTGGTTTTGAGAGCACTTTATGAAAAACAAAGCCAAGAAATAGTGCTGATTATATAAATATCCCTGTGGAGTGGACTTTGATATTTGTAACTTTTTTTTATGCCCAAATATATGCACTACACAGTACGCACTAAAGCATAATAGGACAATTAATAAAATTGTTGTATTTTTATACCCATAGTGAAGAATGTGTGTTTGGATGACTATTGCCAAATGTAACACATATTTTTATATTATTGTCATGATTACAGTTTATGTTCCACTGTCTTGTTTTTTTTTTTTTTTGGACTCTTATTTTGAAGTGTTTCCCATTGTTTCTGTGTTCCCTTGTTCCTGTCTATTTAAAAATCCACTCAGTTTGTGATGTAAGGGTCCCCCTTTTCCTGAAGAATGGAATCCAGAGGCCCTGGTCGAAGGTTAATGCTCGTTCAGTCTTTTTCTTGTGTGTCTTTAAAAATCAGTCATATTTATTAATCTTTTGCTATTCCAATTTTAATTCTGACCCTTCACATAATTTTATCTTACTGATCTTTTGTGATTTTAGTTATATTTATTTAAATGTAACTGCTGATTCCTCTAGTTGTGATTAAATTTGGATCATTAATTAACTATAATACTTCCAAGTTTCGACTTATCGTTCGACAATCAATCAATCAATCATTTTTATTTATATAGCGCTTTTAACAACACAGGTTGCATCAAAGCACTGTACAGTATAATGACAGGGATGTATAATGACGAGAGTGACCAATTTCTTATTAAATGCAGAGACGGTCTCTGTAGTCAATTCAACGATAGTCACTAGAAGTTAAGTGTTCGTTAGGATTCTGAGTTGCTTGTTTGGCCAGAACAGACTCACAAGTCAAGTCAAGTCAAGTGGCTTTTATTGTCATTTCTACTACATATAGCTGTGCAGTACATAGTGAAATGAGACAACGTTTCTCCAGGACCTGGTGCTACATGGAGTCACACATACAACACAATACAAAAGAACTTCACATATTGAGCTAAGACAGTGTCTTAGCCACATAAAGTGCAAAGTGTGCGGAGTAGTGCAAACAGCAAGGGAGTAGTGTGCAAACTAGTGTAAACAGTGCAAAGACAAAATTAGTGCAAGAACACAAAATACAAACAACAATAATAAATATGAGGTTCACAACAATAAATATGACGTGCAAGAATGCTTATGGGACAGGAAGGCCATTCAGGTGTGGTTATTGAGGTGTCTGATGGCTTGTGGGAAGAAACTGTTCAGCAGTCTGGTTGTGAGGGCCCGACTGCTCTGGTACCTTTTTCTAGATGGAAGGAGGGTGAATAATGTGTGTGAGGGATGTGTGAGGTCCTGTACTATATTGTGGGCTTTGCGGATGCAGCGTGTGGTGTAGATGTCCGTGATAGAGGGCAGAGAGACGCCAATGATCTTTTCAGCTGTCCTCACTATCCTTTGGAGGGTCTTGCGATCCGATACGGTGCAATTCCCAAACCAGGCAGTGATGCAGCTGCACAGGACGCTCTCAATGGTCCCCCTATAGAACATAGTCAGGATGGGTGGAGGGAGAAGAGCTTTCCTCAGCCTCCTCAAGAAGTAGAGGCGCTGCTGGGCTTTCTTGTTGATGGAGCTGGTGTTGAGTGACCAGGTGAAGTTATCCGCCAGATGAACACCAAGGAATTTGGTGCTCTTGACGGTCTCCACCTTGGACCTGTCGATGGACAGCGGAGAATGGTCACTCTTTGCTCGCTTGAAATCAACAATCATCTCCTTTGTCTTGTCGACGTTCAGAGATAGATTGTTGGCTCTACACCAAGTTGTGAGCTGCTGCACCTCATCTCTGTATGCTGACTCGTTGTTCTTGCTGATGAGACCCACCATGGTCGTGTCATCAGCGAACTTGATGATGTGATTGGAGCTGTGCATCGCTGCACAGTTGTGAGTCAGCAAGGTGAACAGCAGTGGACTGAGCACACAGCCCTGAGGAGCTCCAGTGTTCAGTGTGGTGGTGCTTGAGATGCTGTTCCCGATCCGGACTGACTGAGGTCTGCCTGTCAGAAAGTCCAGGATCCAGTTGCAGAGAGAAGTGTTCAGGCCCAGCAGGCTTAGCTTCTCTATCAGTTGCTGAGGGATGATGGTGTTGAATGCTGAGCTGAAGTCAATGAACAGCATTCGGACGTAGTTTCCCTTTGAGTCCAGGGGTGAGAGGGCGAGATGGAGGGTTGTGGTGATAGCATCGTCCATAGAGCGGTTTGGACGATACGCAAACTGTAATGGGTCAAGTGAAGGTGGTAGCTGAGACTTGATGTGCCTCATGACAAGCCTCTCGAAGCATTTCATCACAATTGGTGTGATGAAAAGACACATCTGGGCTAGTCCAGGTCTTAGTCAGAGTCTACCCCATAGATTGCGTACCTTAATGCAGCCATTTTCTCAATAGACTCAAAAAGAGTAATTTTTTATGCATTCCCTAAGTAATAGCATGCTAGGCCAGTTTGCTGGCCACAAGTCAAGATCTCAAAAATGTGCCCCCGGGCTCCATCCATTGATCGTTGATCTCACTCACCCTAGCACCCCAAGACTGTGGAAAACCTCAGAAGTCACTAACCTACTAGAAAAGTTATTTCAGACAATATTATAAGTTAACCAAGATTAACGTTTATTTTGCCAGGCAAGAATAGTTTCCAAATTGGTATAATTCATAAACATTTGCACAACTGATCAGCAGTACATAAACAAAACAAACAAAACAAAATAAAACAAACATAAAAGGTCATTATACCTGGTCTTTAGAAAGTACATAGTATGGTGCATGGGGACACACACCACACTACGGGGCGATCTAGCTACAGAATCGCGTCTTGTTGTGTTTTGCCACTTTCTTTATATACTCTAACCAGACAAAGAGATCCCAAATTTAGTTGTAAAAACCTTTTGGTGTTTAGGTTCCCATGCTCCAGGGTCGCACCTGGCTCAAACACTTTCAGAGACCCAAAAGGAGGACAAACCTTCTTCTCAACAGAAGACAGTTCTACCAAGTTCTTAATCTTTTCCATAATATAAGTGATTACTGTGAAATTGAGACCAATTTACCAATCGTACTGAGACCTTTCAAATGAGACCGAACATGAAAGTGAAGAACAATAGGTTCACAAGACACATGACATATAATGCCTTATTCCTAATGAACTAAGCCAAATCTTTTGGACAGAAGGAGGGGAAACAGGAAGAGCAGAGGTGAGGAGGGTGTCATAAAAGCAACAGGGAGGGATGGTGTTGTTTACTCTCTTTTTGAAGTCCTTTTGTTCCTTTGGATATCCCTTCTCAAATTAGTCTTATTACATTACGGGTTTTTGATTCAGCTCCTTACAGTGATCAAACCGCCACGTATTTAAGTGTAGCTGCTCTACATGCCATTTTCTTGTTTTCACTACTTTAGTCCTTGTTTGGTCTGCTCTTCTGTGTATGATCTGTGTATGATATCTCTTTCATCTCGTTGTTTGGACTGTTGTTTGGAATAGTTTGGACTATTGCTCACTTGCCTGGATTATCTCTCTTTGTGTTTTTTATTATTTCTCTCTATCCCGTTGGATTATGTTTGCCGTTAACTGCTATGTACATTTAAATTAATCATTTGGTACAATGCACTTATTGTGCACATTCAAGTTTTTACCTTTTTTCCACTATAAACTTTTTCACTTAAAAATACCTATGTGTAATTACATCCGTAATTAGTTTCTGTAATTACATTTATAATTGTCCATCCTTTACACCTTAACCCACATTTAAACCCACCTATACTACTAAACCTTGGTTTTCACAATTAGAGACTAATATTAGTTATTGTTATTGATAAAGCTAATTTATAAACCTACTTTAAACGTAACTTTGCATCAACCTAAAAATTAAATCATTATTGAAGTTGAATAATCAAAATTAACACATTAACATTACAAAAATAAACATGAACACAATAGTGAGATGTAAGTTGCACAATGTAAGTTAATTTTATGATTATTATTATTATTATTATTATTTTTGTTTACATGATATGTGTACTGTATGTATTATGTATTTATAAATATGCGCACATGAATGTATATATTAAGACAAATGTCATGTTTATATATAAAAATATTTATAATATAAATTCATAAATATATAAATATAATGTAAATATATAAATATATACATGTAAATGCTATATATATGATGTATATGCATTTATTTATACATAATGAATATACATAGTACACACATCATGTAAACAAAAACCTTTATTTTGTATGTGATTTAATTTTTTAATAGCACAAAAAAGTTAAATAATTTCTACAAAACACATCAACCTTAATACATTCTAATCTTTTAGATAATAGATTGTGATGTATTATGATACACTATACTTCAGACACATTTATAGACCTTTGTTGTAATAAAAGACTTCCCATATCCTGTTGATCCACAGATGTTATGGAAGGGAAGACAGCTTTACTTCTGGAAATGAGTAAGTGGAACTCTAATGACCTGGTGGAGCAGATTGAAACACTGGGACACCTGGAGCACTCAAGAGGTAAAAGCACCAAGGACTACAAAGATCTCTTCTACTTTTTTGTATCATGAATCCAGTAATGTATTACGAGCACAAAGTAAAGTAGAATTTAACACACTACTAAATTCAAGTCACTTTAAAGGACTGGCTTGATGATATGATAAACGCCACTTTGATTTTCGATACATTTCATCTGTATAATGTTGAAAGCTTAACATAATCTCAATGCTTCTCCTCCCTAATTAGTTTATTTACCCTAAATAACAGGTTACATGGCATACAGTTTGATACTGTCAAACCTAAAGTTCAGTAAAGGGAGAATTAACAGTGACTAATGCTACAGATACAGCATAATCACTGTTTTTCATATCAAAAGTAACAAAGCACAAAGCTTTAGCCTTATAGCTATTGGATGGTAGGTGCATTAATCAACTGAAAACATCATTGTTTAAGATTTAAGAATTAATATTGGTTCATAAAAATGAGAATCTATTAAAACCAAGAAATGGATATGCCCAGCATATTTTATGGTGTCGTGTTGAAAATAAAAAAGTGATGCACAGTTTCTGTTCATCTGCTTTCATCATATATAAATAAATAAATTCATAAATTCTAGAAGCTTTTGGTTCATTATTAACAAAGAAAATGTAAACAATTAAATGTGTTATTATAATTAAAATATGAAAATCCAAATGAAATTTTTTACGAACTCTGATATATATATACAGATGTGGACAAAATTGTTGGTACCCTTTGGTCAATGAAAGAAAAACTCACAATGGTCACAGAAATAACTGTTATCTGACAAAAGTAATAATAAATAAAATTCTATAAATGTTAACCAATGAAAGTCAGACATTGTTTTTCAACCATGCTTCAACAGAATTATTAAAAAAAAATAAACTCATGAAACAGACCTGGACAAAAATGATGGTACCCCTAACTTAATATTTTGTTGCGCAACCTTTTGAGGCAATCACTGCAATCAAACGCTTCCTGTAACTGTCAATGAGACTTCTGCACCTCTCAGCAGGTATTTTGGCCCACTCCTCATGAGCAAACTGCTCCAGTTGTGTCCGGTTTGAAGGGTGCCTTTTCCAGACTGCATGTTTCAGCTCCTTCCAAAGATGCTCAATAGGATTGAGGTCAGGGCTCATAGAAGGCCACTTTACAATAGTCCAATTTTTCCTCTTAGCCATTCTTGGGTGTTTTTAGCGGTGTGTTTTGGGTCATTGTCCTGTTGCAAGACCCATGACCTGCGACTGAGACCAAGCTTTCTGACACTGGCTAGTACATTTCTCTCTAGAATTCCTTGATAGTCTTGAGATTTCATTGTACCCTGCACAGATTCAAGACACCCTGTGCCAGACGCAGCAAAGCAGCCCCAGAACATAACAGAGCCTCCTCCATGTTTCACAGTAGGGACAGTGTTCTTTTCTTGATATGCTTCATTTTTTCGTCTGTGAACATACAGCTGATGTGCCTTGGCAAAAACTTCGATTTTTGTCTCATCTGTCCACAGGACATTCTCCCAGAAGCTTTGTGGCTTGTCAACATGTAGTTTGGCATATTCCAGTCTTGCTTTTTTATGATTCGTTTTCAACAATGGTGTCCTCCTTGGTCGTCTCCCATGTAGTCCACTTTGGCTCAAACAACGACGGATGGTGCGATCTGACACTGATGTTCCTTGAGCATGAAGTTCACCTTGAATCTCTTTAGAAGTCTTTCTAGGCTTTTTGTTACCATTCGGATTATCCGTCTCTTAGATTTGTCATCAATTTTCCTCCTGCGGCCACGTCCAGGAGGTTGGCTACAGTCCCATGGATCTTAAACTTCTGAATAATATGTGCAACTGTAGTCACAGGAACATCTAGTTGCTTGGAGATGGTCTTATAGCCTTTACCTTTAACATGCTTGTCTATAATTTTCTTTCTGATCTCTTGAGACAACTCTTTCCTTTGCTTCCTCTGGTCCATGTCGAGTGTGGTACACACCATATCACCAAACAACACAGTGATTACCTGGAGCCATATATATAGGCCCAATGGCTGATTACAAGGTTGTAGACACCTGTGATGCTAATTAGTGGACACACCTTGAATTAACATGTCCCTTTGGTCACATTATTTTCAGTGTTTTCTAGGGGTACCATCATTTTTGTCCATGCCTGTTTCGTGAGTTTATTTTTTTAAATAATTCTGTTGAAGCATGGTTGAAAAACAATGTCTGACTTTCATTGGTTAACATTTATAGAATTTTTATTTATTATTACTTTTGTCAGATAACAGTTATTTCTGTGACCATTGTGACTTTTTCTTTCATTGACCAAAGGGTACCAACAATTTTGTCCACGTCTGTATATATATATGTGATGTATTAACTTATTTAGAACCCAGCAAAGAAAGTCTTCTGGTATGATAAATCCACATTTCCGCTCAACTGAACAGTGAATTCAAAACACACCTGAGCACAGTGAGCTTCAGAATTTGCACGTGACCTCTCACTTATGAATAAAATCTGCACTGAAGCAAGTGAAAGTGGAAGCAAGATGTAAAAAAAAGTGAGAGTTTGGGCTCACATGTGAGCACTGTGATAAAAAGCAGGGAAGAGGCAACACTCCAGTGTGCTCGCCTTGGTTCTGGTGCCCGACCCTCTTGATGGAAGTGAGTGCGGTCAGGAGCGCTGTCTTAGCAGACAGAAACTTCAGCTTAACTGACTCCTTTGGCTCAAAGGGACCCCTCTGAAGCCCCTCCAGGACTAGAGGTCCCAGGAGGGCACTAGGGGTGACCTAGAAGGATTTAACCTCCTGGCACCCCTCAGGAACCTGACGATGAGATCATGCTTTTTTCAAGAACCAGCTATCCACTGCATAATGATGGGCTGCAATCGCAGCTATGTACACTTTTACGGTGGATGGTTAAAAGCACTACTGACTCCTGGCTATACAACTGAGGACCACCAGATTATGGATGACACGCAGCGACTTAAAACTGCACCTGACTCCAAAGGAGGAGATGGTGGCATACTAAGACGCTTGTGACATACACAAAACATACACAATACACAAAAATAAAATTACAGAAAACAAGAAAGGTATTTTTTTTCTACATACACGTAGTCAGAATTGTTGATACCCTTGGAAAATAAGACAAAAAAGGCTGTAAAAATAAACCTGTATTATTAATACATTTGATTTAATAAAAAGAAAAATCACAAAAATCTAACTTTCATTGAAATAAAACATTTGAAAATAGGGGGAAACATCATTATGTAATGTTTTTCTCAAATACACATTGGACATAATTATTGGAAAACCTAGAGTAAACCTTTTGAGTAAAATTTCTGAAAAGTATATTCCTATTTTAATTTAGAAGTTTGAGCACACCAGACTGATTATGACCATACAATTATTTCCTATTGTTTCGATGGAATATCGAAGAAAAACAAACTCCAAATTTCCTTAATCATTCATTACAATGAGAAAATACAAAGAAAGGTAACTGCAAAAGGTAACTGAGCTTCACATATTAGAAAGTGACTATAAGAAAAGAGCTAGAGCAGTGAAAATTCCCATTTTTATAATGAGGGAAATTATGAATTTCCAATCAACAGAAAATGCTACAAATCTGCATGGAAGAGGACATGTGTCTTTATCGTCCCAACGCATGTTGAGGAGGAAAATGTAAGAGGCTAAAGGGTCTCCAAAGACCAAAGTCTTGGTGTCAGAAATTCTAAAAAAAAAATCAAACAACACCTACACCAGATATGTTTTGGGAGTGTTTCAAGAATAAAATGCTTTCATGCAAAAACAATGCCCAGCATATTCAGTTGTCAGAAATAACTAGAACTTCAAATGTGACTGGCTTCAATGGTCTGATGTAACAAAAAATTGCTTTGTAGCAGCAAACAAAGATGGGTTTGCTGAACACAGACATAAAAAGTACCCCATGTTTACAATGAAATATACTGCTGTATTTGTAATGCTATGGGTATATATTTGCTGGAAATCCTGAAAGTCTTTTTTAGATACATGACATTTATCTCTTGTCAGGTATTCTTTAACCTCACCAGGCATTTTGGAAAAATGGAGGTTTCAAAAAGTACTGAATAAAAGTGTATGGTTAACTGTGTCCAGTGTGTATTATAATGTGTATTATGTGCATTATTATTGTTTTTTAAATAAAATATCAAAATAATTAACAACAGAGATTCATTTTCACAGCCTTCTTTGATTATATTTACCATGTGTACCAATAATTCTGACCATGTGTATATATTAATCCATCTATTATATCTCCACCATGGTGAAAAACTTTCACTTCAATGCTATATTTATATTTAAGTTGTCCTACAATATCATAGTTATACTCAGTAAATGTCTGGCAATCAGGGGAAGTAACATCATGTTCTCAAATAACTGATATATGTTCCCTTATTACTCAGATTTTTTATGACCTTAGTGTCTTTCCAACATACACCAATGGGCAAGAGGAAGTTAATAAGCAGTTTGAAGTATGAAGCAAGATAACCCTGAATTTAATTATTTATAATTGTGGGGTGAATTGTTTCAAATATGAAAAGCCCTTACAGAGTGAGATAATGCAGTAATGAAGAAGACTGTCACAAGTTCGGTCTCTGTGGCTCTTCCCGATCACCACCACCAGCTCCCTCTCCTGAGTATTAACTCCCCCACGAACTCCATTTCCCATCATTCCCCTCTGTGACCCACTTACCTGATCACCTGCCAGGTGTAGCTCATTATCTGGGCTATATAACTTAGTCACCCTGATTCTCTCATTGTGAAGTCTTGTCTTGCCCTTGTTGACATTTCCAAGCGGTTAGCCCTATTCTCTGATTTCTGTGTATGACCCTGGACTGTTTACTGTTGATTCTGATTTTCTACTGCCTGTTTTGTGAATATTGGACTGTTTATCGACCCTGTGACCTCCTGCTGCCCGCCTTTGAAACCCTGCATGGTAATATCGTTCCTGATTCTGCCTTGTCTCTGATATACCTGTTCACTGTTATTGAAACCTGCCTGTACAACCTCGATTTGCTTAATAAACTGCTGCAAATGGATCCGCATGGCTCAGACGCTGCACTACAAAGACAAATTGGCTGAACAATATGGTAGTGACTTGCTTTAATAATTCCATACTGGTTTGAGGAAAAGAGAACAAAGGTTTTTCTTAGAGAATCTGATTGTCCCATCAGGCATCAGTAAGACCGATGGTTTAAGGTAGAAACTGTTGCCTCACTGCAGAGAAGAGAACAATCTGTTCAACCACTCACTGTTTTTATCTGTCTCTCATTGACCACTAGAGAGCCTGTACAGGCTGCGACACCCTCGATGTGCGCCACAGAGCAGTGTGGATGGATTGGAAGAGATGGAGGTTAGTCCTCATTATCCCACTTCTAATCACATTGAGTTATTCTTTCAGATTTTACTAATCCCCACCCCCCACAACCCCAGAGGAAGTGCAGGACAAAATTGCTTATCCTGGTGATTCATGGAGGTCATATATTGGATTCCGGAGGTGGTGACCCTGGAGGAAAGGCTGGTGACACTGCCACTTTGGCGTCCGTTTTGGAGCGCGTGGCTCGGGCACACTTCCAGGCAGCAGCGGACAGCATGCTGATCAGACTGGTGCCCTGCCCACCTGTGTGTGCTGATGCCTTCTCTTTGGTCTCAAAGTAAGGTGTAGAAATAACAACGCAAAGGCCAAAAATTATTATTATTTTTATTTGCTTATTTATTTTTGATGATTGTTAATGGTAAAACATTCTCTGCTTGTCCATTCAGTCGTCAAGTTCAAATTCTTGTTTGTTTATAAACTCATTTAAAAATAGCCACAAGACTGACCAAAGTACTGTATATTAAAATCTAAATAAAAATGTAAAAAAAACAAACATGGCTTTAAACTAAAAAGGACAGAAACATTCTGAAGTAAATATCAAGACCATTATACAATAGAAGATTAGTAGGCCTGATCAAGCAAGTCTTTTTTTTTTTTTTTTTTTTTTTTTTTTTTTTTTTTTTAAATGGATGGGGAAGGTGCCACACTAATCCCAAGTAGCAATATGTTCCATAACCAAGGCCCAACCACAGAAAAAGCTTAATTACTCTTTAATTTGGCTTGAAATATTTGCTGGGACAGCACAATGACCAATTTGCTTTTTATGACCCGTTGTTTATATAGACGTATGATAATAGACAAGACAATTTTTAGGCTCCTCTTGAACTTACTTTTGGGACTTCAAATGCCACCCTATTGATGTATTCTTTGGAGTCAAACTAATATTCCTCTCTGTCCCTAGATCTAGGTTCCAGCACAGAGGTGATCGAGCCCTTGCTGTTGCAGGTCACAGTCTATGGAACTAGTTACCAGCTTCTATTAGAACTGCACCCTCTTTACCAGTTTTTAAATGCCTGCTTAAAATTTTTCAATAGCTTCTATCTAGCCGTGTGTGTGTGTGTGTGTGTGTGTGTGTGTTTCTTATGCTCTTATAAAAAAAAAAAAAAATCATACAGTGAGGTTGAAATGTGCCTGAATCGTATGACTCTGTCAGATCACTACAGGAGCACACAAGACCACATACCCTGTCAAAGCAAAATTAATTTTAGATGACGTTTTGGGTTTTTTCTTTGTACCCTCTTGATTTTATTTTTGTATTTCTGAGCTGAGAGAAATGATCCAGGAAAGCATTACAGTGATTTTGGTTATCGGATATACAGAACCTACGTCTTCATTGCTCAAACTATAAAAAGGGCTTAATTTTACTTTTTGTTTCTGTTTTGAAGGCATCGTATTTAACAAATATTCTGTGTCTGACTGAAACTCCCAACACTGTCCAAAACTAAAATTACCCTATATTTTACTCAACCTAAAGCCTAAGACCTCGGTGTATATGACTTCCTATTTAATGATGAACTTGTGACTTGATGTATAACATATGACGTAGGTCATATAGCAAGTCATAAGTGTGCCAAGAAACTGGAACTCTCGTAGAAAATAAGTTAAGTATGGGGTAATTTTAAATTTGGGTGAAATATTACTTTAAGAATAACTGTTGCTGTTGAGAATGTAGACTTAAAGCGATAGTTCATTAAAAAATAAAAATTTGATGTTTATCTGCTTACCCCCAGGGCATTCAATATGTAGGTGATTTTGTTTCCTCAGTAGAAGATTTTTAACTCAAACTGTTGCAGTATATATATTTATATTGCCTCTGATATGGCACAATACATGATTGTCCTGAGTTCGACTAACATTGAGGTTTAAAAGCCTATTAATCAAACCACCACATTCTGTGACAGGAAACTGGCCTGATTAAAGATAGAGGTGCTTTAGTATGCCAATTAAACTTTAGTTCTTTCTGATACAGAAAATCCATTTTCCTAAGACAAAATCCAGATCTCCACCTCTGAACTGTCTTAAAGTACATTTAGCTAATAATACATATATTTTAATCTGCAAATCAAACCGCAAAGAGTAATGAGTAACACGCTATCATTCATGACATTAAAATCAGACAAATGCATATGTACGTATGACATATGACAGTGAACAACACCAGGTCTTTGGCCTCAAATATTATATAAAGTAAACAACTAAACATCTTTTGAAAGGGATAAATTATATTGCATTAGATAACAAAATATCAATTTGAAATAGCTGCTAGACAAATTATTATTAATCAGTTGCTTCACTGCAATAATTGCATAACATCATCCATTATTGCATCATCACATGGGGCAAGTGAACAAAATTAACATGACAGGAAACAGGAACTCAAAACAACAAGAGCATAGTACTTAGATAAGATTAAAAGAATAGATAAAAATGCAAGGGGACATGCAGGGAACTTTAAACTTTACTGTAAAAAAGCAGAGAACTAGGAGGTAGCTATTCAAACATCATTCTATGGATTATTTAATTTTGTCTTCTTATAGTTTGAATCCATACAGCTATGATGAAACCTGCATGTCTAGCAGTGTGGATCACCTGCCACTGGCTTCCCTTCCCATCCTGGCTATAGCTGCCCCTCATTACCAGAATGCTGTGGCAACAGTCGTTGCTGAGGCCAATCAAGTTTACGAAAAATTCCTTCATTCAGCAGAAGGTGTAGGATTCACAGGACAGGTAAACATATGTATATTTTCGTCTTTCTTCATAAAAATATAATTATTCTTGACTGTGGATTTAATGGATCTGTAATCTTAAAAATTGTGCCAGTATTTTGTATATTGTGTCAATATTTTGTATGGCCCTTTTCCCTTTAGCAGCACCAGTTTATTCAGCTTTTGAGCTGGGTCATTCAAAAATACGACGTCACCTGGCTTATTTGGGTAAAAAAATGTCTTTTTGTCATATTGCCATTTCTGATTAAGTTTTGCTACAGTGGACTGCACAGCAACATCAGAATAGGATAGATGTGTGGTCACATCATGAGCATAGTCTGCAGGGATACATGGTGTAAAGAAAGAAAGGAGAAAAGCCTTTCTTCTTTTAAACTGGATTTATAGGCCAGTTTCAATAGCAGTGGTAGAAGCACAGGAGCCTCTCCTGAGTATTAACTCCTCCACAAACTCCATTTCCCATCACTCCCCTCTGTGACCCACTTACCTGATCACCTGCCAGGTGTAGCTAATTATCTGGGCTATATAACTTAGTCACCCTGGTCAACAATTCCAAGCGGTTTATCCCTGTTCTCTGATTTCTGTGTATGACCCTGGACTGTTTACTGTTGATTTGGATTCTGTGCTGCCTGTTTCTTGGATATTGGACTGTTTATTGACCCAGTGATCTTCTGCCGCCCGCCTTTGAAACCCTGCCTGGTAATATCGTTCCTGATTCTGCCTTGTCTCTGATATACCAGTTCACCGTTACTGAAACCTGCCTGTACGACCTCGATTTGCTTAATAAACTGCTGCAAATGGATCCGCACGGCTCAGACCCGCATTACAGACTGACAGTATACACATTTAGAACTGAATTTCTACATATTGCAGAACATGTAAATCTAATAGACTGTTTTCTTGGCTCTCAATATAGTACAAAGTTCATCTTGAGTTTTAATAGCTGACCAAAGCAAACTTTCTTGAAGAGTTTGTTTTCACTTCTAAAAACACCTTTGAGCTACTATTGGTCCGAATCTTTAATATTTTATGCAGTTTAATAAAATAAATTAAAACTAATAAAGTAACAAGCAGGTATGTGTTACTGGATGACTCAAATATTTTTTCCACACCAAATGACTGATTATAGAAATGGAATCTTTTGTATTGCAAACATGGTATGTGACTCTGAACTGCTGCTAATTAGAATTCTTTTGTCTATAATATTCTGACCATTGGTTCCTATCTCAGAACTGGATTGTCACACCCACTATATGTTCCCTCAGTGCCAGCCCTGTGACACATCACCACCCGCTCAATCAGGAACACACCACACCCGTGAACAATCACCCGAGTACTAATCATGATCGCCTGCACCCTACTTATACTCACCTCAACCACTTCCTCTTCAGCTGGTATCTGCGTTACACTTTTGCCTGGCTCATCTCCTGCATTGTCCCCTGTGTTACCAGGAAGTTTGTATGATGGCTCTACGGATACATTGAACTTGCCTATTTTCCCTTGGCTGAAGATACCTGTGTTTAACACGTCTACCTGACTGTTCTGTGTTTCACTTTGTTTCACAATAAAACTCACTAAAACTTAAGTCTGCTTCTCCCTTCCATGTGTGGATGTGACCGTATACTAGCCCCTAAAACAATGGATTTACCCGCAACAACAACCGGAGCAGTGTCTGATCTGTCAATCAAAATCATCCCCTCAACCTACATTCCACTTCCATCGAAAGTCCAGAAACTGCTGTCACTGTTAACATTCCCTCCGTATATCAATCCTTCGCAGATGTCTTCAGCAAGGAATGTGCCACCAAATTATCACCTCACCGGCCCTGGGACTGTAGTATCGACCTGCTGCTAGACACCAAATTACCCCATGGAAAAGTTTATCCTTTCTCTCGTCCCGAACATGATGCCATGGAAGAGTATATCCACAAAGCTCTCCAGTCAGGGGTTTATCAGGCCATCTATGTCACCAGCTGCCTCCAGCTTTTTCTTTGTGGCAAAGGATGGCAGTCTCCCTCCGTGCATAGACTATCGAGTACTAAACAAAGCCACAATAAAATTTGCTTACCCACTTCCACTAGTTCCTGTGGCCCTAGAAGAGTTCCTGGAGGCTCTTGTCTTCACCAAACTTGAACTGCAAAGTGCTGATCTGTATCCGAGAGGGGGACGAATGGAAGACCACCTTTATCACTCACTCACTATGAATATCAGGTAATGCCCTATGGGCTCGCCAATAGTCCTTCAATTTTCCAAAGTTTTATGAACGAGATTCCGAAATTGCCTACACGAGATTACTATCATATATATTGATGATATCCTCATTTACTCCCGCAACCTACCTGAACACCAGATCCATGTCCAACAAGTTCTCCAACGTCTTTGGGAGCACAACTTTTTCCTCAAAGCCGAAAAATGTGATTTTCACCAATCTATCATTTCTTTCCTCGAATATTTGATTTCCGCAGATGGTGTACACATGGAACCTACCAACGTAGATGCTGTTACCAGCTGGGAAGAGCCCAAGATGGTGAAGAAAATGCAATGTTTCCTGGGGTTTGTAAATTTTTACCATCGTTTTATGAAGAATTACAATCTTTATTCTGCCCCTTTAACCACTTTATTTAAAGTTGGACAACGCTCCCTAACCTGGGCACTCAAGGCTCGACAGGCTTTCCAATTCCTGAAGCAACAGTTCTGGACTGTGAACTTGAACTTACCTATTTTCCCTTGCCTGAAGATTCAACCTGTGTTGAACACCTGTGTTGTTTTACAATAAAACTCACTGAAACCTAAGTCTGCTTTTCCCTTCCATGTGTGGATGTGACATGGATACACCATCAACTCAGTGGATTGCCTGAGCAAAGAATCTATTCGTCTGTCTGGCTATCCTGGTGCTCAGTCCTCTGTAGTGTCAACTAGATGGCAACAGTTCAAAGAGGGAATATGTTGGGTGTGAGGGGTCCAGATTGATTTTCTTAGCCCTTTTGCTTATTTTTGATGAGTGCAGTTCTGGGAGACTGGAGAGGGTTATACCAGTGATTTGCTCGGCAGTCCAGACTACCCTCTGTAGTCTTCTGAGATCAGATTTGGTAGCTGAGCTGAACCAGACAGTTATTAATGTGCAGAGGATGGATTCAGAGTAGAATTCTTTTAGCAGCTCCTGTGGCAGGTTAAAATTCCTCCGCTGATGAAAGAAGTGCAACCTCTGCTGGGGCTTTTTAACAATGGACTCAATGTGATTGCAATCATTTGTATAGAGGGAGTAGAGCAGTGGGAAGAGAACATAACCCTTAGAAGCTCCATTGCTTATTATACGGATGCTAGAAGAGACTGCTACTGATCCACTGTCAGATGGAGGTGGGTGTTGAATCCTAAGTTGAAATCCATGAATAGGACTGTCACAGATGTTGCAGTATGTAGCGCAGTCCCATGTTGACTGTGTCATCCACAGACTTGTTGCTCAGTAGGCAAACTGCAGGGGGTCCAATAAAGGTCCAGTGATGTCCTTCAAATAAGCCAAAACCTGTATTTCAAATGATTTCCTGGCCACAGATGTTAGGTCTGTATTCATTAAGTCCAGTAATTTTCAGTTTCTTTGGGACAGTTGGCGGATCATTTGAAGCATGAGGAGACTTTGCACAACTCCAGTGATCTGTTGAAGATCTGTGTGAGGGTGAGGGGCCAGCTGGTCACCACAGGCTGGTGTCAAACCTTTCTGGGTCTGACCTGATGTACATCATCTTAACTGATTAGAAGTACAGGTGTAGGGGAGAGGGGGTTTCAAAAGGTGCGCATGGTGTTTTTTCAAAACGGCAATAAAAGTCATTCAGATCAACACTAGAGAGCACTAGGCAGCCGTCTATGGCATCATCTTGCATTTCCTGATTGATTGACTGAGGAAAAAACTCACTTAGTCTTCTGCCACAGTGAATATGGCAATCCTCATTTGTCAGAATCATGGCTCAAACACACCTGCTTTTATAGAGGCTCAACAAAAACACTAGGTACTGACTGAATTTCACAGTCTAAACATAATTACATGTGAACTATTTTCTCCAGTGTTGGACTGAATGTTTGCCAAAATGTAATTTGGCAGGGATCATATTAGGCTATAAAGTTACAGGACTATTTTCTGTGAATGCAACGGCGACATTCCAGTTCCAGAATGTTTTATTATTCTCTCTGTAGCATGATGTTTGCTAAGAAAATTATATCCAAAGCATTACTGGCCATGTAGCTTTCCTAACAACCTGAACAGTTTCCCCTGTTACAACGATGTAAATGTTACTGACAATATCATGTGCCATTACTATATGTTACTATGATATTATGGGTGCGCAGTGTAGCTATATTTGACGTACCATAAACTCTGTGAAATTGCACTGGTTGCCAATGCTTTGTCTCGCACATGAAAATTTATAGAGCAAGAAAGTCTTTCATAACATACAGACTTGACACAGTACATGTTAAAGACATTCTTTGTTGTATTTTCCTGTCAAAATAGCTTTTAAGAACTGCTGGTTTCTCTGTCAATTCGAGCAAAAGCTGACTATGTGATTAATATTGGGGGTATCCAAGTTTGCCATTTGAATTATTATATATATTTTTAAATAACGCAATAGTTACTTTCCCTGGTAATTACTTATTTCAAAGTTACTAACTTAGTTACTATTTGTGAGAAGTAACTAGTAACTATGACTAACATGCCCAACACTGCTTAGCAGATACCTGGCCCACATTATCTGCTACCAGCCCTTTCCCAGATTCATCAGCAAAACTGACATGATGATCACCTAGCAAGGGTAGATGGTTAATAGAAGATCATAGGCCAATTTTCTCACCAGAAAACTTTTTGGAGGGCAATTCTTTCATGTGACAATCCTGATGATGGTAAACATATGAGAGTAAAGATGCTGGTCTGTACCACATTCAGTTGAGTAGTCTCTCTGTCTGGTGGAAGAGTGTTGACTCTTCCATCCTGATAGTCTTCATATCAGCAGTCCAGTGCAGTTTGTTGCAGTCAAGACTGAGCAAGGTCGAAGATGAATTTGGTGACAGGACAGTGTTTTGACTAAAGGAGAGGAAGAGGTGCAAGTCTGAGAACTTCTTGTGCCCATTCCCACTTACAAACAATGGCTAAGGCTTCTCTTGCATACATGCTTCTGTAGGGCCCATGCTGGCATTTTGTCAGGCACAGTGGGCTAGGGCCAGCACATACTAATCAATCAATCAATCATTTTTATTTATATAGCGCTTTTAACAACACAGGTTGCATCAAAGCACTGTACAGTATAATGTAGAAGAGTACAATGATAGGGATGTATAATGACGAGAGTGACCAATTTCTTATTAAATGCAGAGAAGACGGTCTCTGTAATCAATTCAACGTTAAATCACTAGAAGTTAAGTGTCCCCAACCAAGCAAGCCAGAGGCGACAGCGGCAAGGAAACAAAACCCCATGCATACAGAATGGAGAAAAAAAAACCTTGGGAGAAACCAGACTCAGTTGGGGTCAGTTCTCCTCTGACCGGACGCCCAGCACTTAACCTCCAGTTCAATTTTAAACGCAGCTGTGTCAGATAGTGTAAATGACTTAGTGTGTGTGTGTGTGTGTTAATACTAAGGACTAATATTATGCCATTCTTTTTACGATGTCACAAGTACATAGTATTTTAGGAGTAGTGTTCCCGGTTCCAGTAAATCTAAGTAATGCAGCCTAAAAATCCTTTAATGGATTTGAATAATAAAAAGTGTGTTGGTGTGTTATGTGTAGGCTAAGTTAAAAAGATGTGTCTTTAATCTAGATTTAAACTGGTGTGTCTGCTTCCCGAACAGAGTTAGGGAGATTGTTCCAGAGTTTAGGTGCTAGATAGGAAAAGGATCTGCCGCCCGCAGTTGATTTTGATATTCTAGGTATTATCAAATGACCAGAGTTTTGAGAATGCAGCGGACGTGCAGGACTATAATGTGATAAGAGCTCACTCAAGTATTGAGGAGCTAAACCATTCAGGGCTTTATAGGTAATTAATAAGATTTTTAAATCTATTCAATGTTTGACAGGGAGCCAGTGCAGTGTTGACAGAACCGGGCTAATGTGATCATACTTCCTAGTTCTAGTAAGGACTAGGCTGCTGCGTTTTGGACTAGCTGAAGTTTGTTTATCAAGCGTGCAGAACAACCACCCAATAAAGCATTAAAAAAATCTAACCTCGAGGTCATAAACGCATGAATTAATATTTCTGCATTAGAGGTTGAAAGCATAGGTCGTAATTTAAATATATTTTTAAGATGGAAAAACACAGTTTTACAGATGCTAGAAACATAATTTTCGAAGGAAAGATTGCTGCCAAACAGCACACCTAGGTTCCTAACTGATGATGAAGAATTAACAGAGCAGCCATCAAGTGATAGGCTGTGTTCTAGATTATTATATGTGGGGTTTTTAAGTCCAATTATTAGCACCTGTTTTTTCAGAATTTAGCATTAGGAAGTTACTCATCATCCAGTTTTTTTATATCGACTATGCATTCTGTTAGATTTTCAATTTGGTGTGTATCACCAGGCTGCGCTGAAATATAGAGCTGAGTATCATCAGCATAGCAGTGAAAGCTCACACCATGACTCTTGATAATATCTCCCAGAGGTAACATGTACAGGTTGAAAAGTAACGGTCCTAGCACTGAGCCTTGAGGAACTCTATATTTCACTTTTGAGTGATGTGTTACCTCCTCATTTAATGCTACAAACTGATAGCGGTCACATAGATATGATTTAAACCATGCTAAGGCGCTTCCTCTAATGCCAAGATGCCAAGATAAAACCACGATCCGATGATAAAAGCAGGTCATTACTAACTCTAATGAGAGCAGTCTCAGTACTATGGTACGGTCTAAAACCTGATTGGAAATCCTCAGAGACACCATTTTTTTCTAAAAAGGAATACAGTTGTGAGGATACTACCTTTTCTAGTATCTTTGACAGAAAAGGGAGATTAGAGATTGGTCTGTAATTTACTAAATCTTTGGGATCAAGATGTGGTTTCTTAATAATCCTAAACCCAGCCAATGCAGGTTTGCCCAGGCAAGGCCCACAGCTTTGGGCTCACCATGGGCAGCCCACACTATAGCTTGCCCACGTGAATCAAATGATGGCTCAGTGTAGGACAGCCCATTTGGGTCCAGAGCAACAATTTGTACCTTTGGGACCATGCAGGTTTTGTGTAGGCAGCCCTGTCCCTAAGTACTTAATTGACGCATCCAAACTTTAATTGAGGACAGTAAGTATGCGAGGGCTGTAGCTACTGCTTTGGATGCGACTAGTACAGTGAATCATGTACATTGTTCGGTTCCAGTTCCAGCAGGGCAATTGGGTGACCATGAGGCGGGCTAGTCGCGGGTCAAAACACCGCTCATCCGTTCCGATCAGAACATCAAACAGGTTCTCCCCACTCAGTGACGCACCCACTGAGAAACCTGTAATTGGTGATTCTATTATACGGAACGTGAAAATAGAGACACCAGCCACCGTAGTCCAATGCTTACCGGGAGCGAGAGCGTCTGACATCTTGTCAAATTTAAAAGTGCTGGCTAATGCTAAACGTAAATTTCGTAAGATTGTTATTCACGTTGGCGCTAATGATGTTCAACTTCGCCAGTTGGAGATCACTAAAAATAATATTATAGAGGTGTGTGAATTTGCAAGCACGATGTCGGACAATGTAATATGCTCTGGTCCCCTCCCTGCTTACCGGGGTGATGAGATTTACAGCAGACTGCTGGGTCTCAATGGCTGGATGTCTAAGTGGTGCCAGCAGAACAACATAGGCTTTATAGACAATTGGATGAGTTTCTGAGGCAGACCTGACCTGTTAAAAAGAGATGGGCTTCATCCCTCCTGGGGTGGTGCTGCTCTTCTATCTAGAAATATGGCATATAGTCTTATAGCTCCAACATGACCAACTAGTGCCCAGGTCAGGAAGCAGACAGACCGGCTAAACCGATCGTCTGCTAGCTGCCTCACGTCACAGAAGGCCGGTAATTCTCAGCACATAGAGACTCTTTCACCTAAATATCACACTATAGAGACTGTGTCTGTTCCCCGAATTAGAATATGCAGAGAACGTCCAAACCAAATCAAAAGCAATAATTTAATTAATGTCCAACAAATTAAAACTACCTATAATTCAAATAAGCAAACAATAAAACTTGGCTCGCTGAATATTAGATCACTTTCCACAAAAGCACTTAATATGATTTGATCAAAGATCAGAAGCTAGATTTGCTTTGTTTGACAGAAACCTGGCTAAAACCAGATGAATATATTACTCTAAATGAATCTACCCCCCAAAATTATTGCTATAAAAATGAGCCACGTTTAAAAGGTAAAGGGGAAGGTGTTGCTACAATTTATAACAACATTCTTACTTCTCAGAGGGCAGGCTTTAAGTATAACTCATTTGAAGTTTTGGTGCTGCATATAACATTATCTAAAGAATCATGTGCTAGTGATAAATCTTCTGTCATGTTTGCACTTGCTACTGTATACAGGCCACCAGGGCACAACACAGATTTCGTTAAATAATTTGCTGATTTTTTAACTAGTTAGTTAGTTAGTACTGGCCGCAGATAAAGTCTTAATTGTTGGCGATTTTAATATCCATGTTGATAATGAAAAAGACTCATTAGGATCAGCTTTCTTGGACATTCTGAACTACGTTGGGGTTAGACAACACGTCTCTGGACCTACTCATTGTCGAAATCATACTCTAGATCTAATACTGTCACATGGAATGGATGTTAAAATGGTTGAAGTACTGCAGCAAAGTGATGACATATCAGATCACTATCTAGTCTTGTGTGAACTCTGTATAGTTAAACCTGTAAACTCTGCACCTTATTACAAGTATGGTAGAACCATCACTTCCACCACAAAAGAAAGCTTTCTAAGTAATCTTCCTGACTTATCTCAATTCCTTAGCACATCCAATACGACGCAAAAACTTGATGATATAACAGAAACTATGCACTCTCTTTTTCTAGCACTTTAGATACAGTTGCTCCTTTGCACTTAAAAAAGATAAAAGAAAACAATCTGACTCCATGGTATAATGAAAACACACGCACCCTAAAGAGAGCAGCCCGGAAAATGGAGAGCAGGTGGAGAAAAACTAAATTAGAAGTATTTTGTATTGCCTGGCGGGAGAGTATTCTGTCATACAGAAAAGCATTAAAAATAGCAATATCTGATTATTTTTCATCCCTTTTAGAAGTAAACAAACACAACCCCCGGTATTTATTCAGTACAGTAACTAAATTAACAAAAAATAAAACGTCAACAGGTGCTAATATTCCCCAAGAGTATAGCAGCAATGACTTCATGAATTTCATTACTTCTAAGATTGATACCATCAGAGATAAAATTGTAACTATGCAGCCGTCAACGACAATTTCAAATCAGATAGTGAGCTTTACATCCCCTGAGGAAAAATTACACTCTTTCTCCACCATAGGAGAAGAAGACTTGTTGCTGGTTTAGATGATTTAACAAGTTTGTACATGTATGTTAGACCCTATTCCATCTAAACTATTAAAATATTTGCTTCCAAAAGTCATAGATCCTATTTTGAACATTATTAATTCATCATTGTCATTAGGATATGTTCCCAAAACCTTCAAACTGGCTGTAGTTAAGCCTCTTATTAAGAAACCACATCTTGATCCCAAAGATTTAGTAAATTACAGACCAATCTCTAATCTCCCTTTTCTGTCAAAGATACTAGAAAAGGTAGTATCCTCACAACTGTATTCCATTTTAGAAAAAAATGGTGTCTGTGAGGATTTCCAATCAGGTTTTAGACCGTACCATAGTACTGAGACTGCTCTCATTAGAGTTACTAATGACCTGCTTTTATCATCGGATCATGGTTTTATCTCGTTATTAGTGGTATTAGACCTTAGCGCAGCATTCGATACTATCGATCACAACATTCTCTTGGACAGACTAGAAAACTATGTTGGCATTAGAGGAAGCGCCTTAGCATGGTTTAAATCATATCTATCTGACCGCTATCAGTTTGTAGCATTAAATGAGGAGATATCATATCGCTCAAAAGTGAAATATGGAGTTCCTCAAGGCTCAGTGCTAGGACCGTTACTTTTCAACCTGTACATGTTACCTCTGGGAGATATTATCAGGAGTCATGGTGTGAGCTTTCACTGCTATGCTGATGATACTCAGCTCTATATTTCAGCGCAGCCTGGTGATACACACCAAATTGAGAATCTAACAGAATGCATAGTCGATATAAAAAACTGGATAATGAGTAACTTCCTAATGCTGAATTCTGAAAAAACAGAGGTGCTAATAATTGGACCTAAAAACCCCACATATAATAATCTAGAACACAGCCTATCACTTGATGGCTGCTCTGTTAATTCTTCATCATCAGTTAGGAACCTAGGTGTGCTGTTTGACAGCAATCTTTCCTTCGAAAATCATGTTTCTAGCATCTGTAAAACTGCGTTTTTCCATCTTAAAAATATATCTAAATTACGACCTATGCTTTCAACCTCTAATGCAGAAATATTAATTCATGCGTTTATGACCTCGAGGTTAGATTATTGTAATGCTTTATTGGGTGGTTGTTCTGCACGCTTGATAAACAAACTTCAGCTAGTCCAAAACGCAGCAGCCAGAGTCCTTACTAGAACTAAGAAGTATGATCACATTAGCCCGGTTCTGTCAACACTGCACTGGCTCCCTATCAAACATCGGATAGATTTAAAAATCTTATTAATTACCTATAAAGCCCTGAATGGTTTAGCTCCTCAATACTTGAGCGAGCTCTTATCACATTATAGTCCTGCACGTCCGCTGCGTTCTCAAAACTCTGGTCATTTGATAATACCTAGAATATCAAAATCAACTGCGGGCGGCAGATCCTTTTCCTATCTAGCACCTAAACTCTGGAACAATCTCCCTAACTCTGTTCAGGAAGCAGACACACTCCGCCAGTTTAAATCTAGATTAAAGACACATCTTTTTAACTTAGCCTACACATAACACACCAACACACTTTTTATTATTCAAATCCGTTAAAAGATTTTTAGGCTGCATTACTTAGATTTACTGGAACCGGGAACACTACTCCTAAAATACAATGTACTTGTGACATCGTAAAAAGAATGGCATCTATGCTAATATTAGTCCTGTCTCTTTCTCAATCTGTTTTCACAGTTTGTATCCAGACTAGATGGTGGATCAGCACCCAGAGATTATGTTCATCAGAGACCAGAAAACCTAGATGCGCCCGTGGACAGATCACCAGATCCTGATGCACACACATGCACACACACACACACACACACACACACACTAAGTCATTTACACTATCTGACACAGCTGCGTTTAAAATTGAACTGGAGGTTAAGTGCTGGGCGTCCGGTCAGAGGAGAACTGACCCCAACTGAGTCTGGTTTCTCCCAAGGTTTTTTTTCTCTCCATTCTGTATGCATGGGGTTTTGTTTCCTTGTCGCTGTCACCTCTGGCTTGCTTGGTTGGGGACACTTAACTTCTAGTGATTTAACGTTGAATTGATTACAGAGACCGTCTCTGCATTTAATAAGAAATTGGCCACTCTCGTCATTATACATCCCTGTCATTGTACTCTTCTACATTATACTGTACAGTGCTTTGATGCAACCTGTGTTGTTAAAAGCGCTATATAAATAAAAATGATTGATTGATTGATTGATTGATTGATTGATACTTTCCTTTGGGTGAATCCAAGTTCCACGTGAAGTGAATGACGAAAGTTTATATGAATAGACTCACCTCTCCACCTCGTATTTCAGGCAATTTCAATAAACACAATTCAATACAATTGATCCCTGCAGATTTTTTTTTACATTTATAACTGTCCAAGAATGACTATATTCATATAGAATGCTGCAACAAACTAATAAAAAAGGTGTAAAAATAGAAACAATAAACCAAGGGCTTCAGACATTCCAGTTCAGCCCATTGCAAAAGAAGTAGCTAGTTGAGCTGTAACTAAGTACACAGAAGATATAAAGTTTTAAATGATAAAATAAAGTGAAAAAAACACTTGACCTCAGCAATGTATTGTTTATCACTGTTATTCAAGCCATCTGTCACGTCTCTGGACTCTTTGTTTTTGTTTTGTCTCATGCCATGTGCTCCCTGTGCCCCGCCTTCCCTCTGTGTTAATTATATTATTGTCATCAGCTGTGTCTCGTCAATTACCCTGTGTATTTAAGTCCTGTCTTTTGAGTTCTGTTGGTCCGAGCGTCAAGGTCAATACCCGATGTCTGTACCTGTGTTTATCCTGCCTGCCTGTTCTACCTGCCTCCCTTTGTATCCTTATTTTGACATTTTGGAATTAAACCCATTTAAGTTCATTCTAAGCCTCGTGTCCTCCGTCCCGCGAAACCGCAACCGTGACAGAACGCTCGGACCCTAAAAAAGTAAATGGCGGCGTAATTTCCCCCTTTTTTTTGTTTGCCATGTTTGCCCAGTATAAAGACCCAAACTTCCTCATCCGCCTGCTGGAGCAGGGGGATTGCTCTCTCGAGGACTATACCGAACTTTTCCTCGAACTGGCCAACGACTCCCGCTACCCGGACAGCTTCCTGTGCGGAATCTATTTCCGCGGACTTAACACCTCCAGCCAAGCGCAGCTGTCCGGGAGCGGTCCTCGAGAGAGCATCGCCGCATACGTCGAGTGGGTGCTGGTGTCCTGCAAATCAACAATGATGGTTGCGCCTGAGGACAACGACACCAGTCCCACTCCAGATCCAGAGCCTAGCCCATCCCTTCACCGCAAGGTCGAGCCCCAGCCTGAGCCCACCGCTGACACGGGGCGGAGTCGAGTGTGACCACGGACCCATCGCCAGAGAGAGCGACAGAGCCGTGGAGCGCAACAGGATCCGAGCCGTATACGTCAGACCAGGTGCGCGAGCCAGCAACGGAGCTCCCCGCGGTGGAGACAGCCGACTGCGATGAGAGCGCGGAGTGGAGCTCCGCCTACTGCACATCGGCTGAGGATGAGCTGATCATCCACCTGGGGCTGCTGGATCTGCAAAGGGAGCTGTACGATGTGGACTTGGACATAGACTGGGCACCTCCCTGTATCCTGAGTTCCTGTTCCCGTTCAGCTACCCGTTAGCCGCTGGTTCCGCCCAGCCGTCCCGTTAGCCCGCTGGTTCCGCCCAGCCGTCCCGTTAGCCCGCTGGTTCCGCCCAGCCGTCCCGTTAGCCCGCTGGTTCCGCCCAGCCGTCCCGTTCCAGTGCCCGCGCCACGCGCGCGCCCGTCCCGTTCAGTGCCCGCGCCCACGTGCGCTCCGTCCCGTTCAGTGCCCGCGCCCGCGTCGCGCTCCGTCCCGTTCCAGTGCCCGCGCCACGTGCGCCTCCGTCCAGTGCCGCGCGCCGTCGCGGCGCCTCCAGTGCCCGCGCCACGTGCGCTCCTCCAGTGCCCGCGCCACGCGCGCGTCGCTCCTCCAGTGCCCGCGCCACGTCGCTCCCTCCAGTGCCGCGCGCCGCGTGCGCTTCCAGTTTTCCCACCCTCCCACCCTAGTCATACCACGTCGATGGATCCCAGCAGCCCCTGCGCTCATCCTCAGCTCACCATCTGGAGCTCGCCACGGGTCTGCCGGTCTCCATCGCCGTCGAGGTTGAAGGATCCCTCGCCTCGCCGTCCTGCCTCCGAGACCCAGACTCCTCCTCGGCTCGTAGACCCGTCGGCTCCCCCTGGGCTCCTAGCTCCCTCCTCTACACCGTGGTCCGTCAGTCCACCAGCTCCACCAGGCTCCATCGTCCCTCCGGCTCCGCCTTGGTCTGTCGTCGACCATCCGTCGCCTCGGGATTCCTCTCCTCCGGCTTCGCCTCGTCACTCCATCCCACCGGCTCTGTCAGGCTCCTCCTTCCCTCCAGCTTCACCTCAGTCCTCAGTTGCTCAGGCTCCGCCGCGTCCTTCCCGTCCCTCGTCTCCGTGTCAGTTGCCGAAGCCTGCGGCGTCGCCTTGGACCTCCAGCGCCTCGACGTCACCCTGGCTCTTCGGCTCTCCGTCTCCACATCAGTCTCCTCCACCACCTGCTCTGCTGCCGTCGGTCGGCCCCATGGAGTCGATGGCTTCTCCTCCTCCATGGCTCCTCCCTCCGTCGGCTCCACCTTGGACCACCATAGCTGGGCTCTGGATCTCCTCCTGCTCCGGACTCCTCCTGTCTCCTTCCTGGCTCCTCCCTCCGTCGGCTCCACCGTGGACCACCATAGCTGGGCTCTGGATCTCCTCCTGCTCCGGACTCCTCCTGTCTTCTCCCTGGCTCCTCCCTCCGTCTGTTCCTCCTTGGACCCTTCTGCCTTCTGCCTGCCCCCTCCTGGTGATCCGTCCTCCACCAGAACCTCCTCCCAAGACCCGGTATCCCCAACTCCTAGTCATTTTTGTTTTGTTTGTTTTTCTTTTGATGTTACCCTTTAGGTGCGAGGACGCACCTTCCGGGAGAGGGGGGTAATGTCACGTCTCTGGACTCTTTGTTTTTGTTTTGTCTCATGCCATGTGCTCCCTGTGACCCACCTTCCCTCTGTGTTAATTATATTATTGTCATCAGCTGTGTCTCGTCAATTACCCTGTGTATTTAAGTCCTGTCTTTTGAGTTCTGTTGGTCCGAGCGTCAAGGTCAATACCCGATGTCTGTACCTGTGTTTATCCTGCCTGCCTGTTCTACCTGCCTCCCTTTGTATCCTTATTTTGACATTTTGGAATTAAACCCATTTAAGTTCATTCTAAGCCTCGTGTCCTCCGTCCCGCGAAAGCGCAACCGTGACACCATCTCTCTAACTGGTGTATTTATTTCAGGAGCGTATTGAGCATTTTTTCTGCCTCATTCTGTGACAAAAGGCTACATCAGATCACAAAAGGAAGCATTTGACTGGTATTGTGGAGTAAGAAGGTTATAGTGATCTCTTTTGTTTGACAAAATGCTTAGCTTACATTTAGTTAAATTTGAGTATGAGGGAAGTTTAGCTTTAGACATTTTAATTAAGACATGCTTAGCTAGTTAACAGAAGGCTATCTGTTACCACCAGAGCAAGTGTAATTACTGCATTCCCATGCTCCTTGGATGCTCTTATGTCCCAAGTTGTGTTTTTAAGTCAGAATATGAAAACAAAATGCCCCAAAATACTAACATTAATTGATTATTCTTTAATCACTAAATTGATATGGAATGGCTCAAACTAAACAAGACACCTTTTCATAACCTGTTGTTTCATATAGGCCAGGAATCCTCAAATCTTGCTCACAAGGTCCACGTTCCTGCAGAATTTAGTTCTAATCCTAATCCAACACACCTGAGCATGCTAATCAGTGTCTTCATGATCATTAGACAATCACAGGTGGCTGAAATTGATCAAAGTTGTAGCTAAACTCTGCAGGAAAATAAGTTTAATGAGCCACATTTGAGAATTAAATTTGCAGGGGCCCTGCACTGGCAGTCCTCTGAGGGCCTTTGGGTTCTCTCTAAGTAAGCCCTTAAAGGGCCACCGTAGTCTTGTTTGCAGGGTTCTCTAGGCTAGTAGCACCATGTTCATGACATTTTGCTTGGAGAACAGACCAGCTACAAATAATCTAAATCCTTGACTCACCATAATTTGGAAATGCTTGTGACCTTAGCTGCAAATACTTTCAAAGGTTCTTAGGGCATACATGGTCTGGTGTTCACAAATGCAGCAAACATTGCTTCCTTCACACAGCATCATGTCAGCATCACACAGTTTGTATGTCAAGAGAGAGGGAGAACCAGTAAATTACAGCATCTCCACTCAACCTTTTAGACGAAATGGCGCCCAAATCTTGCATTTGTGCAGCACAGGCCTTAACTTCAAAATTTGGTGCATTTTTGATTTCCTGATAGTGAGAAAATTTACAGCAAATGTTAATTTGCCGTGGATTATTCCTTTTATTATTATTCCTTTAAAGTTTTTTTAAAAAGGTTTATAAAGGTTTACATTGTTTATATGTTTTAAAAATATAATGAATAAATGGCAATTTAGGTTGTTTCGCTGCTTATATTGTGCTGTGTGCTTGTTTCAGGTGTGCCTGGTAGCAGATTGTGTTGGTGGGGTTCTTTGTTTTGATGCCTTGTGTTTCGGTGGTGACAAGGAACACAGAAGCCCTGAGGGTGGCAGCACGAACAACAGTACAGAGAGTCTAAAGGTGCAGATTAACATACACAACCAAAAAAACACCCCGAACTCCTGCCTTTCAATTCTGTTTAGAGCTGGCGGTCATTCTAATCATTCTATCTGACATAAATCCATGTCTGCTTGAGTGAATCCATCACATCTCTGTTCTTCAAAGTTTTTTTAATTCGTTCTCATGTCTAAATGTCATAGGGCATTTTTTTCATTCTAGTTTGTCTCCCTGTCTTTAAGGATTTATTTCAGAAAAAATGTCATACTTTTATTACAGTCCATATTGCTTTCATTCAGTTTCATTTTTACCCAGAGTGTCTACTATTTGCAAAAAGTCCTGCCAGATTTATTGTGATCATCTGTGCTTCTGGATGCTGATGTTTTAATAAAAGCTCAGTCACCTGTGCAGTGTCAGTGTGTCATAAAAGAACACCATATGACACATCAGCTGATAAGCAGATTCTCAGCAACAGCAGCACAGAGGCAGACAACCCAGTTTAGGGCTCAATGAGTCACTCAGTTACACATATGGCTATGTTGCTTGAGGTGCATTGTTGAAGAGTTAATATCGAACCCCAACACATTATTCAGTTACTTTTAGAAGATAATTGAATACAAAAGGAAGAAATTAATTAGGTGAAAACAATTAGGAGCAAAAAAAAAATGGGATGTGCCGGGGTAAGGTTGAAAAACAGTAAAGCTCCCAAATACAATGTATTTTAAATACAAACCAAGCACTGAAAATGTGATTTTCAAGATATGATTTTTTTGTCTTGTTTTCAGCCAATATATCTAAATTTTCTTAAATCAAGAAGGACTTTCTAGATAAGAAAATATTTTTTCTTGTTTTAAGTTTTTTAGCAAGTTACAATCCCCATTTGACTGTAGAAGGCCTCCAGGCAGATTTGGCAGATTCTGGAGTTGTGGTAAACTGTTAAACTATTCAGCGACACCTGCACAAATATGGCCTTCATGGAAGAGTCATCGAAAATGCAGCGTTTAAATTTAGCAAAAAGAACATTTATACAAGCCTGATGCATTTTGGAAAAAAAATCCTGTGCACTGATGGAGGTAAAATAGAACATTTTGGCCACAATGACCAAAAGTATGTTTGGAGAACAAAGGGCACAGAACTTCAAGAAAAGAACACCAGATCAACTGTTAAGCATGAGGGTTAACAGTTAACAGCAAATATAACACCATCTATAAAAAAGCTGAGGTTGAAAAGAGGATGGCTTCTACAAATGGATAATGATCCTAAACACACCTCAAAATCCACAATGAACTTCCACAACAGGTAAAAGCTGAAGGTTTTGCCATGGCCCTCACAGTTTTCTGACCTAAAAATAATTGAAAATGTGCGGATAGACCTCAGTGCAGTGTATGCAAGACAACCCAGAAATATCATAGAACTGGACTTTTGTAAGCAACTGAAAAACCCTTTATCTGGCTGCAAAAAGTGATACTTGCCAAAGAGGGTGCCACTAGGTAGTAACTATGCCACTAGGTACTAACACTTCTGTTCACTTTAACCAAGGGTGCCCAAACAGGGGTTTTGCATACCCCTGTGTGTGTGTGAGTGTGTGTGTGTGTGTGTGTGTATATATATATATATATATATATATATATATATATATATATATATATATATATATATATGGTCTTATCTGATTATAATGTAGTTATTAAACAGTTATGTGAATTTTTTTAAGAATTTACATTGAAATCACACAAAGTTTGTGGGTCTATAGCATATTAGCATATATCCTCCTCACTTAAGGACCACTGAGTTCATGGTAGGCAATTTTAAAGGTCTCTATAGGTTTCAATTCTGAGAAAATTCATGGGATTTATACTGTTGCAATGTACTGTACCTCATTTACAATTGAAACTTTGTGTTATTTTAACCAAAAGGAAACCAATAATAAGGAAGCAAGATTTTTAGTGATGTGAAACATACACTTGCTGTACAACAAATTTTGGAATAATGTTTCTTTTTTTTCCCCAGGAAAGGCAAGGCGTGGTAAGCTCTCTGAGCCCCACTCTCCAAGGTAGCAAGCGCCTGAGTAAAAGCAACATTGATGTGTCAATCCCATGTGATGTATTGTCTGGAGCCTGCCATCCCCTCATCCGTAAGCAAAGTGACTCGTGTGATGTTGACGTGGCCAGTGGTCAGGGTAAGATTAGAAGGTGAGATAAGGTTTTGTCCATTGCTTCACTGATATGTGTCATTGTGCTTGTTCCCTCACAAAGAACAGCAACCAGTTCCTATCATATGTCTATGATAAATATATGATATATATAAGTATTTAAAAAGTAATTTAGTTAATAATAACAAATATGTTAACTTGTGTCATGCCCTGGAACACATGGCAGGTGCATTTCTAAGATCTAATATAAAATAACTAGAAATTACATTTTATATGAAGAGTTTGGAGTACACCTGATCAGATATCAGAGACTATTCCTTCATACAGAATCTCTCCAGCTCTTCAGAATACCAGCCTTATGTTAGTACTTCTCCTCTTTTGTTCACCTAACTCATTTTCTATAGTGTTTAGGTGGGACAGGCATGGCTAAAGCTTTATTTTGTGCTTAATGGTCCATTTTTTTGTGTTGATTTTAAAGTTTTTTTGGATCATTGTCCAAATGGAAGGTCCAGCCATGGCCCATTATAAGATTTCAAACAGAGGCTGTCAGCTTTAAGATTTTTTATTTGTTGGTATTTGAGAGAATCCACTAACATTATACATCCATCAATATAAAATTAATTATGAACATACGGTACATTTTATACATATTTGCACTAAACTCATTTGATGGGTTTGCTGCCAAAGAGCTATTTTTGTCATTTAAAATTCCAGTCGTATCTGATAACTGAATATGCTGTTTTTGATTTTGTTTTTTTTTTGTTTTTTTTACCTCTCCTGTGATAGATGTAGGGGCTTTTTGATTTTTTCTTCTTCTTTCTGACCCCAAGATTCAACTATTTTCGGCATTTCCCTGGAGAGTCTTTTGCCACTCAAACTCTCCTTCTTTATTGTTTGGTTTTACTCTTTTTAATGGATGGTTAAGAGATTTGGCCTTTATTTTCTACATATTTATGATCCTTTGGAACAGGAAATCATAGCTGGACAGTTTTATTCTCCTAGTCTCCCTGGTATGCTAATTATATAATTGTAGTAAAATACAGGTGCATCTCAATAAATTAGAATGTTGTGGAAAAGCTAATTTATTTCAGTCATTCACCTCAAATTGTGACACACAGACTGAAGTAGTTAAGTCTTTGGTTCTTTTAATTGTGAAGATTTTGTCTCACATTTAACAAAAACCCCACTAATTCACTATCTCAACAAACTAGAATACTTCATAAGACCAGAAAAAAAAATTGTTAAATGTTGGCCTTCCGGAAAGTATGTTAATTTACTGTACATGTACTCAGTACTAGGTAGAGACTCCTTTTGCTTTAATTACTTCCTCAATTCGGCGTGGCATGGAGGTCATCATTTTGTAGCACTGCTGAGGTGGTATGGAGGCCTAGGTTTTTTTGTGGCCTTCAGCTCATCTGCGTTTTTTGGTCTCTTGCTTCTCGTTTTCCTCTTGACAATACCCCATAGATTATGACAATACCCCTCTCTGGGGTTCAGGTCTGGTGAGTTAATTTGTGTTGAATTACTGAAAAAAATCAATTAATGTATAAATAAATTAACAATTTATTGAGGTGCACCTGTATATTTAAAGAACTTCGAGGGGTGCCAACAATTGTAGTGAACATGCATTGGAGAAAAAACATTTATTTGATCATAAAATTTTCTTATTATCTTATTTCAATCATAGGTTAGAATTTTCTTATGAAAGATCAAAAGGATATACAATGCAGATTTATTTGTACAGCCACATTTGCTTAAATTTACAAAGGGTATTAGTTAATATTAGTTAGTTAGTTAGTTAGGTACTATCAATTCCAATGGAAATTTAAGTATGCAGCAGCTTACACAATATAGGTAACTAGATATATAGAATAATAGATATAGAATAATAGAATGATACAATCAACTATTGCTATCATCAGAAAACGTCTGCATATGACATGTTGCAGAATTGTAACTGAAATCAGCCTGTACATAATGAACAAGACAGGAGAAAGTGCTGTCCCCTGTGGTGCATGCTATTTTATTGCAGCTTTTTCTTCTGTAGGATTCTTTGGCCTCTTTCAGCCTGACCCTAAGTTCACCCTGCACGCGCTTCATCTTTGTTCGGTCTCCATCTTTGAATGCCCTCCTATTCTTGTTAAGAAGATCCTTGTTTGGGAAGCAGTGTACAGTCTTAATTGGTGTAGCAATATCCATTCAAAAATTCAGATAGTCTTTGATGCACTGATGCACACTACTTGTATCTGTGGTTTCAAAGCAGCCTCTCAAAGCCTCCTCTGCCTCTTGAGACCATTTTCTGATGATATGCATGGTGGTTGGTTACCTTTGTACAAGTGGTTTGAGAAATACTAAGTTGTTGTCAGACTTCCCCAGTGGGGGCAGGGGTGTGGCAGTATATGCATCTTTCACATTTTCATACAGAAGATCATTAGTGCAGTTTTACCTTGTGGGGCACTCCACAAAATGCATCAAGGAGTGCATTCCAAGATGGCGCCGTTGAGGTTGACTGCCGTCATGACCGCTCCGGCAAAACTTTCTGTTTTTTTGTTAATCGTTTGTATTTTGAATAGTATACGCTGTTGTCTATATATAAGATATTACTACATATGACCGAGCCACTCTTATATCTATTGGTGTACAATGCACCCACCTTTCTCCATTTTTAAACCCGGACCCATGTTGGACGAGCGAGATCCTGTCGAAGACAAAAGGACTCGACCCGTACTGGCGTCCACGAGGGAAACGAGCTGGCGTCAGGAACAGGTTGAGGGCATGCTCACACCGCGCTCCCCTACCCTGTTAGCCAACGTCCAGTCTCTGGAAAACAAGCTTGATGACCTCAGGGCAAGGATCAAGTTCCAGAGAAACATTCGGGACTGCAACCTTCTCTGCTTCACTGAGACATGGCTGAACCCAGCGGTACTGGACCACGCCATACAACCGGCCAAGTTTTTCTCTGTTTGCCACATGGACAGAACAATGGAGTCGGGGAAGACACAGGGAGGTGGAGTGTGTCTGATGGTGAACAACCGCTGGTGCGGGAGCGCGAGCGTTGTTCCTCTCTCACACTCCTGCACACCAAACCTGGAACTTCTGACCATAAAATGTTGCCCTTTCTATCTTCCACGGGAATTCAGCTCGGTCATAGTCAGTGCCATTTCTATTCCACCTCAAGTGGACACGGACACTGCAATATGGGACTTACATGATCACCTAACAACACACCAGTCACAGCCCCAGGATGCCGCACTCATTGTGCTGTGGGATTTTAACAGTGCAAACCTCAAGCACGCACTGCTGAACTTTCACCAGCACATCACCTGCCCCACCAGGGTACAAAATCTACAAGGCAAAATCATGCCCACCGTTTGATAAATCGGACCATGCCGCCATCTTCCTCGTGCCTGTTTACAAACAGAGGCTGAAATAGGAAGCCCCGGTATAGAGGGAGGTGTCACGCTGGTCTGACCATTCGGTGGCCGGTCTGCAAGACGCTTTGGACGACGCAGACTGGGCCATGTTCAGGTGCAGCTCCGAGGACGTCAACTGGAGCCCCTAAGGGTTGTGTTCTGAGCCTCCTGCTGTACTCGCTGTACACACATGACTGTGTCGCCACTACAAACTCCACCACCATCATTAAATTTGTTGACAACACTGTCGTGGTGGGCCTGATCTCCAACAACGATGAGATGGCCTACCTTTAGGAGATCAACAACCTGGAGAGATGGTGTCAGGAGAACAATCTGCTCCTGAACGTCAGCAAAACAAAGGAGTTAATAGTGGACTTCAGCACGAAGCAGGTGCGCTCTTACCATCCCATCATGATCAACGGGACCCGAGTGGAGAGAGTGGACAGTTTTTGGTACCTGGGTGTTCGCATCATGCAGGACCTGTCTTGGTCCTGTCACATCAATACCCTGGTGAAGAAGGCCTGGCAGCGTCTATACCATCTGAGGCGCTCCCTGTGCTGGAGCACATCTACAACAAGCGGTGCTGTACCAGGGCCAGGAAGATCGTGGAAGACCTCAGCCATCCCAATAATGGACTCTTTTCTCTTTTCTCCAACTAGTGCCCAGGTCAGGAAGCAGACAGAGCGGCTAAACCTACCGTCTGCTAGCTGCCTCACATCACAGAAGGCAGTTAATTCTCAGCACATAGAGACTCTTTCACCTAGATATCACACTATAGAGACTGTGTCTGTTCCCCGAATTAGAATATGCAGAGAACATCCAAATCAAATCAAAAGCAATAATTTAATTAATGTCCAACAAATTAAAACTACCTATAATTCAAATAAGCAGACGATAAAACTTGGCTCGCTGAATATTAGATCACTTTCCACAAAAGCACTTTATATATGATTTGATCAAAGATCAGAACCTAGATTTGCTTTGTTTGACAGAAACCTGGCTAAAACCAGATGAATATATTCATATGAATATATAGTTAAACCTGTAAACTCTGCACCTTATTACCTTATTACAAGTATGGTAGAACCATCATTTCCACCACAAAAGAAAGCTTTCTATGTAATCTTCCTGTCTTATCTCAATTCCTTAGCACATCCAATACGACGCGAAAACTTGATGATATAACAGAAACTATGCACTCTCTTTTTTCTAGCACTTTAGATATAGTTGCTCCTTTGCACTTAAGAAATATGAAAGAAAACATTATGACTCCATGGTATAATGACAACACACGCACCCTAAAGAGAGCAGCCCGGAAAATGGAGCGCAGGTGGAGAAAAACTAAATTAGAAGTATTTCGTTAAAGAATTTTTAGGCTGCATTACTTATATTTGCTGGAACCGGGAACAGTACACCTAAAATACGATGTACTTGTGACATCGTAAAAAGAATGGCATCTACGCTAATATTAGTCCTGTCTCTTTCTCAATCTGTTTTCACAGTTTGTATCCAGACTAGATGGTGGATCAACACCCAGAGATTATGTTCATCAGAGACCAGAAAACCTAGATGCGCCCGTGGACAGATCACCAGATCCTGATGCACACACACACACACTAAGTCATTTACACTGTCTGACACAGCTGCGTTTAAAATTGAACTGGAAGTTAAGTGCTGGGCCTCAGAGGTCAGAGGAGAACTGACCCCAACTGAGTCTGGTTTCTCTCAAGGTTTTTTTTCTCCATTCTGTATGGATGGGGTTTTGTTTCCTTGCCGCTGTCGCCTCTGGCTTGCTTTGTTGGGGACACTTAACTTCTAGTGATTATCGTCGAATTGATTACAGAGACCGTCTCTGCATTTAATAACAAATTGGTCACTCTCGTCATTATACATCCCTGTCATTGTACTCTTCTATCTTTATACTGTACAGTGCTTTGATGCAACCTGTGTTGTTAAAAGCGCTATATAAATAAAAATGATTGATTGATGGATTGCGTTCAGGAAAGTCCTTTGTTCCCTGAAGGCAAACACAGAGAGAATGAGGAGGAGCTTTTTCCCGCAGGCCATTTGGAGTCTGAACCAGAAAACACCCAGCACCTAATCACCGGGATTCCCATGTTCACCCCTCTTTCCCCAGATACTCGCCACTTACAATTGGACACTGTACAATATTACACTAGTCACTTTACATTGGACATTCACACAGCCACTTTACACTTTACACTTCATATTTTATAGTTTATATTTTATAATTTATTTTTTATTTTATATACTTTGTACACTTCTTTTTATATATATTTTATATATATATATATATATATATATATATATATATATATATATATATATATATATATATATATTTGTTTTCTATTCTGATGCTGGACGGTTGTAAAAAACATTTCACTGCATGTCGTACCATGTGTGTATGTGTGTGACAAATAAAATATGAATTTGAATTTTGAATTTGAAACAAAACAAGGCACACAAAGTGTTGTCCAATGTAACATGATTAAATATTGCAAAGAAAGCCTCCGGGTCCTATGTTTGCAATCTTGCAACTGTAAAGTGGATGACGTCACTCATGATATCACTGAGAGCTTTCGGTGGAATGTAAACACAAAGCAAAACAGCGTGTGAAAATTCCCTGAGCATGTAATACGGGTGCAAACTCAGGGCAAGAAATTCGATATCATGGCAACAACTAATCTCCTTAAAAGTGACATGTCCCTGACTGCACCACCTGAAGGTAACAAAAAGTGCAAGGCCACTTCTTTTCCACTTGCCACAGCGTCCTGTGTCTCTATCTGCTCATACTGTAGTGAAGCCTGGTACATGCACGTTAGCATTTGTGATAGTGCTAGCCACGTCTCAGTGAAGCACAACAAACTACACTCCCTGTAGATCTTCAGATTCCTTACCAGGAAGTGAGCGATTCCATCGATGAGCAGCGAGCACATTCAGTCTTATTGGCCAAGAAGTTCACATTCCCCATCACAATCGATGGAATATCAATCAGTCAATAAATAATTTTTATTTATATAGCACTTTTAACAACACAGATTGTATCAAAACACTGAACAGTATAAAATAGAAGAATACAGTGATAGGGATGTATACTGACAGGATTGAACAATAGTTATTAAATGCAGAGACGTCTCTGTAATCAATTCGATGATAATCACTAGAAATTAAGTGTCCCCAACAAAGTAAGCCAGAGGCAACAGCGGCAAGGAAACAAAACCCCATTCATACAGAATGGAAAAAAAAACCTTGGGAGAAACCAGTCACGGTTGGGGCCAGTTCTCCTCTGGCTGGATGTCCAGCACTTAACTTCCAGTTAAATTTTTAAACGCAGCTGTGTCAGATAGTGTAAACATAATGCTGCTGCACATATAAATAACCTGTAGCAGATATATACAGGTGGAGCGGTATAGTAAGTTATGTTAATAATGTTAAAACTCAGTCAGGTTTCTCCCTCCCTCTAGCTTCACCTTCATCCTCAGTCTATCCAGTTCCGCCGCGGTCTTCCGGATCCCTGCCTCTGCCTCGGCCCCATTAGCCTTTAGCTTTGCCTTGGCCCTCCACATCTTCTGTGTTGCCCTGGCTCTCCTTCTGTCTCTGTGTTTCTCCTATGACCTAGTTTCTGTCTCCTGTTGATTTGATCATTATGTTTAGGTGTTTCTTGTTAATTATCCTCATTTACCTTCATTAAAAGTAACCTTTGAGTGTGACAGAAACATACATACACTGCATGAAAGTGCACCTAATAATGTGCTCATTGCCTCAATTTGGATATGAATAAAAGATCAGATTGTGATCTTGAGATCTTGTCCCTTTGAATTTAAATATAAATTTACTCACGCTAGCCCTTGAAAACCTTTAAGGAACCTACTATGGATTTACGTTTCATTAAAAGTGGGATGGGGGACATACAACAGTTGAAAGAACAAAAGTATGAATAAGTTGAATGTTGACTGATAAGACACAGGTCTATTGGTTTCGATTTTTAGGCTTCTTAAGTATAAAGACTCTATGCTAAAGAAATTATTTTGAATTGGATGATTGCTATGGAATATATCAAGGATAAAACAAAAAGGACAAACTTATCATGGGAATGCAGATGGCCTCTTAGATGACATCAGCAGAAAATGAAAGCATTAATTGTGATTAATCATTAATAAAGTGTTAATAATAAATTAAGATAATTCACTTTTCATGCCTGCTGTCTCATAGTCTGTCGCAGGACGACCAGTGTGGCTCCAGGCAGGCTCTCAATCCAGGCTGCTTTGAGTTTGAAGTGTCAGACTGCTTTCTGCTGGGATGCCCACTGGGGCTGGTGCAAGCAATGAGGAGAACTGTTTTACCTGCCGTTGATGGTAAAAATCACATGCACACACTAAAAATGCAAATAAGTGTAAAAATCTTAACAAAAACAAAATTGTGATTTATAGTGATTTTTTTATTGTCATGTTTTAGTTTTCTGATAAATTGTTACTTTGTACTGCCTTTCATCTCTTTTAGTTATTCAGCTCCAGCCAGCTTGTTCTCAGATTTTTAATCTGTTCTACCCATCTGACCCTTCTGCTTCACGTCTGGAACCTTTACTGCATCCAGCTTTCACACAACTTCCCCCCTTTCCCATTCCTCGTTACCAGCGGTACCCTCTGGGTGATGGAAGCTCCAATCTCATGGGTAAGAATGTGTACAAAAAAATACCGAGTAAATTGTATGCTGTAAAAGGTTGTTTTAACCATGTGAATAAAGTGAACAATGTGAACAATGTAACATATATCTAATCTAACTTAAGGTATTCACATTAAAATTTGCTTAGAGTTTGTTTTTTTAATAAAACAGATTTGGAGAAATGTTGCATTACATCATCTGCCCACCAGCTGAACCCTGAATGGGTGATGAGTTCAAACTTCTGATAAAATATCATAATAATCCACAACACACACAGTGTAATACAGTGCAGTCATCTTGTAAAGCTAAACACAGCATGTTTGTAATGAACATATACACTATTAGGAATGTATCTTCTAAGATGCAGCTGCTGAATTTCCTCTGCTGTTGGTTATTGTTATTGTTGGAGATTATTGCTGCTGCAAAGCAAGTACAGAAACTTGATACTGCCAAATATACAGCAATACAATGCTTTAAGTATTACAGGTGTCACAGACTACATTTTTTTATTTTTATTACTCTTTTCTGCTCTTTTTATAAGCTTTTTGCACCAAATAAACAAATAAATAAGGCTATTTTCCATCCATTTGACCACACTTTGTTAAAAAAGGTGTTGCAGATTGTATACTTGGAAGTAGATACTGATATGATTGGCTAATAGTTGTATATGTTTTGACAGCCTTTTAATCCTTAACCGATGGATGGTACTGTGTTTTAGGTTAAAATGTATAAATACTCAGTACATTTGTAATAACAGACAAAGCAATAGTGATTCACACTTGTGTAGTACAATGTGTCAGCTGTCAGATCCAATACAGTCTGCACAGCAGCATCTTTTATTTTCAGTCTTTTTTAAAATCCTGTGTCAAATTGTGCTCTACTTGTAAATGAATCTGTGGTAAAATGAAGCGAACTAAAGGACTAAAGTTCTTACTGACGTGGTCCTCTCTTTTCTAATGTTGGGATCAGAAAGAAGGTGATCAATCAATCAATCAATCAATCATTTTTATTTATATAGCGCTTTTAACAACACAGGTTGCATCAAAGCACTGTACAGTATAATGTAGAAGAGTACAATGACAGGGATGTATAATGACGAGAGTGACCAATTTCTTATTAAATGCAGAGACGGTCTCTGTAATCAATTCAACGTTAAATCACTAGAAGTTAAGTGTCCCCAACCAAGTAAGCCAGAGGCAACAGCGGCAAGGAAACAAAACCTTGGGAGAAACCAGACTCAGTTGGGGTCAGTTCTCCTCTGACCGGATGCCCAGCACTTAACTTCCAGTTCAATTTTAAACGCAGCTGTGTCAGATAGTGTAAATGACTTAGTGTGTGTGTGCGTGTGTTTGTGCATCAGGATCTGGTGATCTGTCCACGGGAGCATCTAGGTTTTCTGGTCTCTGATGAACATAATCTCTGTGTGCTGATCCACCATCTAGTCTGGATACAAACTGTGAAAACAGATTGAGAAAGAGACAGGACTAATATTAGCGTAGATGCCATTCTTTTTACGATGCCACAAGTACATCGTATTTTAGGAGTAGTGTTCCTTTAACGAATTTGAATAATAAAAAGTGTATTGGTGTGTTATGTGTAGGCTAAGTTAAAAAGATGTGTCTTTAATCTAGATTTAAACTAGCAGAGTGTGTCTGCTTCCCGAACAGAGTTAGGGAGATTGTTCCAGAGTTTAAGTGCTAGATAGGAAAAGGATCTGCCGCCCGCAGTTGATTTTGATATTCTAGGTATTATCAAATGGCCAGAGTTTTGAGAACGTAGCGGACGTGCAGGACTATAATATGATAAGAGCTCACTCAAGTATTGAGGAGCTAAACCATTCAAGGCTTTATAGGTAATTAATAAGATTTTAAAATCTATCCGATGTTTGATAGGGAGCCAGTGCAGTGTTGACAGAACCGGGCTAATGTGATCATACTTCCTAGTTCTAGTAAGGACTCTGGCTGCTGCGTTTTGGACTAGCTGAAGTTTGTTTATTAAGCATGCAGAACAACCACCCAATAAAGCATTACAATAATCTAACCTCGAGGTCATAAACGCATTAATTAATATTTCTGCATTACAGGTTGAAAGCATAGGTCGTAATTTAGATATATTTTTAAGATGGAAAAACGCAGTTTTACAGATGCTAGAAACATGATTTTCGAAGGAAAGATTGCTGTCAAACAGCTCATCTAGGTTCCTAACTGATGATGAAGAATTAACAGAGCAGCCATCAAGTGATAGGCTGTGTTCTAGATTATTATATGTGGGGTTTTTAGGTCCAATTATTAGCACCTCTGTTTTTTCAGAATTTAGACTTAGGAAGTTACTCATCATCCAGCTTTTTATATCGACTATGCATTCTGTTAGATTCTCAATTTGGTGTGTATCACCAGGCTGCGCTGAAATATAGAGCTGAGTATCATCAGCATAGCAGTGAAAGCTAACACCATGACTCCTGATAATATCTCCCAGAGGTAACATGTACAGGTTGAAAAGTAACGGTCCTAGCACTGAGCCTTGAGGAACTCCATATTTCACTTTTGATTGATATGATACCTCCTCATTTAATGCTACAAACTGATAGCGGTCAGATAGATATGATTTAAACCATGCTAAGGCGCTTCCTCTAATGCCAACATAGTTTTCTAGTCTATCCAAGAGAATGTTGTGATCGATAGTATCGAATGCTGCGCTAAGATCCAATAGCACTAATAACGAGATAAAACCACGATCCGGTGATAGAAGCAGGTCATTAGTAACTCTAATGAGAGCAGTCTCAGTACTGTGGTATGGCCTAAAACCTGATTGGAAATCCTCACAGACACCATTTTTTTCTAAAAAAGGAATACAGTTGTGAGGATACTACCTTTTCTAGTATCTTTGACAGAAAAGGGAGATTAGAGATTGGTCTGTAATTTACTAAGTCTTTGGGATCAAGATGTGGTTTTTTAATAAGAGGCTTAACTACAGCCAGTTTGAAGGTTTTGGGAACATATCCTAATGACAATGATGAATTAATAATGGTCAAAATAGGATCTATGACTTCTGGAAGCAAATCTTTTAATAGTTTAGATGGAATAGGGTCTAACATACATGTTGCTGGTTTAGATGATTTAACAAGTTTGTACAAGTCTTCTTCTCCTATAATAGAGAAAGAGTGTAATTTTTCCTCATCGGATCTAAAGCTCACTATCTGATGTGAAACTGTAGTTGACGGCTGCATAGTTACAATTTTATTTCTGATGGTATCAATCTTAGACGTAAAGAAATTCATGAACTCATTGCAGCTATACACTTGGGGAATATTAGCACCTGTTGACGTTTTATTTTTTGTTAATTTAGTTACTGTACTGAATAAATACCGGGGGTTGTGTTTGTTTTCTTCTAAAAGGGATGAAAAATAATCAGATCTTGCAATTTTTAATGCTTTTCTGTATGACAGGATACTCTCCCGCCAGGCAATATGGAATACTTCTAATTTAGTTTTTCTCCACCTGCGCTCCATTTTCCGGGCTGCTCTCTTTAGGGTGCGTGTGTTGTCATTATACCATGGAGTCAGATTGTTTTCTTTTATCTTTTTTAAGTGCAAAGGAGCAACTGTATCTAAAGTGCTAGAAAAAAGAGAGTACATAGTTTCTGTTATATCATCAAGTTTTTGCGTCGTATTGGATGTGCTAAGGAATTGAGATAAGTCAGGAAGATTACTTAGAAAGCTTTCTTTTGTGGTGGAAGTGATGGTTCTACCATACTTGTAATAAGGTGCAGAGTTTACAGGTTTAACTATACAGAGTTCACACAAGACTAGATAGTGATCTGAAATGTCATCACTTTGCTGCAGTAGTTCAACCATTTTAACATCCATTCCATGTGACAGTATTAGATCTAGAGTATGATTTCTACAATGAGTAGGTCCAGAGACATGTTGTCTAATCCCAACGGAGTTCAGAATGTCTAAGAAAGCTGATCCTAATGAGTCTTTTTCATTATCAACATGGATATTAAAATCCGCCAACAATTAAGACTTTATCTGCGGCCAGTACTAACTCAGTTAGAAAATCAGCAAATTCTTTAATGAAATCTGTGCTGTGCCCTGGTGGCCTGTATACAGTAGCCAGTACAAACATGACAGAAGATTTATCACTAGCACATGATTCTGTAGATAATGTTATATGCAGCACCAAAACTTCAAATGAGTTATACTTAAAGCCTGCCCTCTGAGAAGTACTAAGAATATTGTTAAATTGTAGCAACACCTCCCCCTTTACCTTTTAAACGTGGCTCATTTTTATAGCAATAATTTTGGGGGGTAGATTCATTTAGAGTAATATATTCATCTGGTTTTAGCCAGGTTTCTGTCAAACAAAGCAAATCTAGCTTCTGATCTTTGATCAAATCATATATATAAAGTGCTTTTGTGGAAAGTGATCTAATATTTAGCAAGCCAAGTTTTATCGTTTGCTTATTTGAATTATAGGTAGTTTTAATTTGTTGGACATAAATTAAATTATTGCTTTTGATTTGGTTTGGACGTTCTCTGCATATTCTAATTCGGGGAACAGACACAGTCTCTATAGTGTGATATCTAGGTGAAAGAGTCTCTATGTGCTGAGAATTAACTGCCTTCTGTGACGTGAGGCAGCTAGCAGACGGTCGGTTTAGCCGGTCTGTCTGCTTCCTGACCTGGGCACTAGTTGGTCATGTTGGAGCTATAAGACTATATGCCATATTTCTAGATAGAAGAGCGGCACCACCCCAGGAGGGATGAAGACCATCTCTTTTCAACAGGTCAGGTCTGCCCCAGAAACTCATCCAATTGTCTATAAAGCCTATGTTGTTCTGCGGGCACCACTTAGACATCCAGCCATTGAGACCCAGCAGTCTGCTGTAAATCTCATCACCCTGGTAAGCAGGGAGGGGACCAGAGCATATTACATTGTCCGACATCGTGCTTGCAAATTCACACACCTCTTTAATATTATTTTTAGTGATCTCCGACTGGCGAAGTCGAACATCATTAGCGCCGACGTGAATAACAATCTTATGAAATTTACGTTTAGCATTAGCCAGCACTTTTAAATTTGACAAGATGTCAGACGCTCTGGCTCCCGGTAAGCATTGGATTACGGTGGCTGGTGTCTCTATTTTCACGTTCCGTACAATAGAATCGCCAATTACTAGGGCACTTTGATCAGGTTTCTCAGTGGGTGCGTCACTGAGTGGGGAGAACCTGTTTGATGTTCTGATCGGAACGGATGAGCGGTGTTTTGACCCGCGACTAGCCCGCCTCACGGTCACCCAATTGCCCTGCTGCAGGGGTTCTGAAGCTGGAACCGAACAATGTACATGATTTACTGTACTAGTCGCATCCAAAGCAGTATCTACAGCCCTCGCATTCATACTGTCCTCAATTAAAGTTTGGACGCCTGTCTCTAATTCTAAAACCTTCTCTGTCAGCCTAGCAATTTCCCTGCATTTATCACACGTGAATCCCTGATCGCTAACAGAGAAGGATAAGCTATACATGTGACAGACGGTGCAAGTGACGATGCAGGGAGAAGCCCTCTTGTTTTGATGAGCTTGTGAAAACGGAGCAAGGTGATGTAAAGATACTCTTGGCACTTCTTGTTCTCGGAGCCATCTTTATCATTTGTCTTGTGAATATACCTGTATTTCCCTCTCTCCTTACTTACATTACATGTGCAAATTTGTGGATCAGTTTCACCACAACCAGATGTTTTAGCAGATCAGTTTGTGCCAAATAGTTTAAATATCATAAATATCATCAGTTTGCATTAACAATAACCATCAGCATACACTTAACATCAGCATACCTCTAAAATGTCATGACAAAATTTGGCATTTCTCCCTAATATTGCTTCCATTGAATCTAGTTATCTTATCAGGAAATAAATATACATCACGCATCCTTAATAAGTGAAAACAATACCAAAACCATATTAAACAAATATGTCAGACAAAAGGGGATGGACTTTTTACTGGAAGAAGCATTATTATGGACTCATATTTTAGTCAAAAGTGTTTAAATGGTTTTTAATCAGACCATGCCTAACCTAATAATTAAAATTTTTGAACTAGTATATAACCAATAGTAATCTCAATAATTTACCAGCGAATAAGCGACAAGGAAATTTTCACACAATTTTGTACTTGTTACTCCACCCTTGTACTTGTTGCTCTAACCCATAAAAGCTTAGTTAGTTTTTAGAACACAATTAAAGATATTTTGGATGAATTCCAGGAGGCTTGAGACTGCCCTTCTGACTGCCAAACAGTTGCATTTTCATTGTCGAGAAAAGTGTGAAAGACATTGTCAGAATACTCCATCTGTCATCAATGGTTCAAATATTATGAAGCCTGGAGATCACTTTTTGTACATAAAATAATGACTTTATTCAACAATTTGGCACCATAACATCACCATAATGCCATTTTGGAAAGTATCCACTCTATGCACATAATGTACAGAGTGTGTCAGTACCAGCGGATGGCTACACTGCTTGCACAAATCAAAATGCAATTATACGACCAAGACATATATTTCAATTGCTGCTGACACAGAGGAGTATATGCTATTTGTGTCCAGCTAATGCTCTCCAAAATGGCGCTACGGTGACGTTACAGTGACTAATTGTTGAATAAAGTCATTATTTACGGTTTATATTCGGTTGAACCAGTGATGGCAGATTAACTATTCTGGCAATGTCTTTCATACTTTTTCCTAGATCTTTATTAGATTTTTATTTTAGTGTAGAGTAATCCCAAAGGTTAGTAGTAGAAGTATCCAGGGGAATCACTAAACAGGTGGGCCTCAGATGGGTGTGCAGTTTGTTATAGAAGTATAAAAAAAAATGCAAGTAAAGTTTAACACAGTAAAATATACATATATAAATATACCACATTGTTTATTTTAAACTATTAAATACAATTAAGATAGAAGTGGACACCAAAACAAGGTAAGATGAATAACAATAAAGTTTATTTGAAACAGCAGAGGAGTAACAGAAGACTTGCAAGTGTGAAGGTGAGTAAACAGTCCAATAGATTGTTTGACTTGGAATGAATGGTCGTAAACTTGAATGAAGCCCTTTGACAGGATTGTTAGAGATTGAACCTGGAGCTGAATGTTGCACACACTGCTGGACACAACGATGAGCTGGAAAACACAGGAGACTAGAGAAGGAAGGTAAGTTTCAAGGTAGGTAAAATGAGCATGGCAAATGAGAATGGGTAACGTAAAAAGCTTGCCTGATCGTAAGTGGCGGTGACTTTTTGACATGGTCAGGATGTCCTTTCATGAACCTTCTCATACCCCTTTCCAAATTAGGCCACCATAAAGTGCTTTCTTAGCAGTGAGAGAGTGTTGTTGACCAGTGGGTGGCCAGTGCCCAGAGAGCTGTGAGCAGAGTGGATCAGTGATGTGCGCTGTGACAGTGAAACATTGACATCCTTGTGGACAGCTCAATGGATTATATTGAGGAGAACTTGTGCTGGCTAGAGGCGATGTCCATTAAATGGGACTGACGATTAACATAGAAAGAATGATACATTTTGGTTCTTCCTGCCTCTCAGTAGAACTGAGACAAAAAGCATCTGCCTTGAATTAAAGTTTAACCTGGTATAGAAGAGCCTGTCTGGGGTTGAGACAAGTGGCTTCACAAAGGTATTGTAGGTTCTTAATATAGAAGGAATATGGATGGAGTCTTGGAAAACAGAGGGGATGTTGAATAGTCTATATGGCATTAGCAGATATTCCTGTTGGCCAGTAGAGGTCACTAAAGTTTTCTTCCATTTGTCCCCCTCACTTGATATACTTTACCACGGGGCACTGGCTCACCCAGTGTGAGGTCGAAGGAGCAGTCCCGTGGTCAATGTAGTGGTAACTGGGAGGCTTTTTCTGGGCAGAAAATGTCTCTGAAGGAGACGATTTATTTAAGATAGAAATTTGGGCAACAGTGTGCTATTCAGAATCAGAATCAGAATCACTTTATTGCCAGGTATGTTTACACATATGAGGAATTTGTTTTAGTGACAGAAGCTCTACAGTGCAACACGATAACAAGACAAGACAGATAATAAAGAGAATTATACACAATATACAAAATATAAAATGTGCAAAACAGCAAAAATAAAAATATATATACTATAAACATTCAAGTGTAAACAGGAATAATGTTTGTGCAGTGTTATGTACAAATCTGTATGTTAAATAAATAAGTGTCCTCAAGTGTTCATGACATGAACTGCCTGGGGGAAGAAACTGTTCCTGTGTCTGGCTGTCCTGGTACTCAGTGCTCTGTAGCGTCGACCAGACAGCAACAGTTCAAAGATGGAGTGTGCTGGATGTGAGGGGTCCAAAGTGATTTTCTTAACCCTTTTGTTTAATCTGGATTGGTACAGTTTGTTTGCCTTTTTCGTGTGAGAAACCTTGTTATATCATGTTATGCCCATTTTAGCCATTTTACAAACAGTATGGAGGCACATTGACTGATTTTCACTTTATACATATATTACTTTTTTTTTAATAGTGATCTAGAATTAGACCTGTGACTTTGCCTTTATTCACGTTATATGCTCAACCAGAACTGATTAGTATTTGGTAGTATAAGTGGTTACAGCCAGCTAAGCACAAAGTTTAATCATAGTTGCTGAATGCAAGGAGAGAGAAAACACTCACTGACAAGCTGGGTTTGAGAAGAATCAAAACAATTCCTTATATATCATTATTTTACAATCTCACAAAAAAATCAACATTTCCTTACAAAGACCTATTTAGGTTTTCGTCAAGACAGTTTAAATTGCTTGCAGAAGAATAACTTTGTAAACACTGATACAGTTTTGTTTTTTAATGTTAAAAAATATAAAACTGGCTCCAAATTATATATCAGTGACCATTATGCTCAGATATCTTTCCGTCAACAAACAAAACAATCCAAACTGCACAGTGAGTGAATCATTTATTAGAAGAACACGTTTAAGAGTGCACAGGGGTGAACAATCCTGAGTCAAACCATCCAACCAACGGCAGAGCACCATCAGGAGAACAGTCACAGTCAATGGGCAAACCAGACATAAGAATGGGGAGGAGGCTCATGCAACCAACAGTCATGGAGTCTCAGGCTGGTTGAGCAGGACTGAAGGGAATACACAGCAGATAGAAAAAAAAACAGTTTTACAGATGCTAGAAACATTTTCGAAGGAAAGATTGCTGTCAAACAGCACACCTAGCTTCCTAACTGGTGACGAAGAATTAACAGAGCAGCCATCAAGTGTTAGACTGTGCTCTAGATTATTACATGTGGGGTTTTTAGGTCCAATAATTAGCACCTCTGAATTTAGCATTAAGAAGTTACCCATCATCCAGTTTTTTATATCGACTATGCATTCTGTTAGGTTCTCAATTTGATGTGTATTACCAGGCTGCGATGGAATATACAGCTGAGTATAATCAGCATAGCAGTGAAAGCTAACACCATGTATCCTGATAATATCTCCCAGAGGTAACATGTATAGTGTCAAAAGTAACAGCCCTAGCACTGAGCCTTGAGGTACTCAATATTTCACTTGTGAAAGATATTATACCTCCTCATTTACTGCTACAAACTGATAGTGGTCAGATAGATATGATATGATTTGAACCATGCTAAGGCACTTCCACTAATGCCAATATAGATTAACTTGGCAGATTCCAAGATGGTGGCACAGCAGTAGCATGCAGCTGCCACTCCGGAACCAAAATGGAGTTTTTTGTATGTTTCAGCAGACATTTTGTAGGTCATGGACACCAATGACAGTTGTGTCCGTGCATACGACCACCAGACAATGAAAATGCTCAGAAACCATGCAGTGACTAACCTGAATGACGATGTTGTACGCAGGCACTGTGACCTCGGCTTGCTGTGTGGACCAGGCCTCAGTCCTCAGTTTCTCCTGATGCCGAAGGCCGGGGAAGAGGTTGCCACAAGCAGCGCTCGAGGAAACAGAAACATGGTAAATGTGCGGGTGTCCGTGCTAGGCTAACCACTAACTCTAGCCAGCTGGCACTCCCCTCCATCTTTCTGTCCAATGTCTGTTCACTTGATAATAAGATGGACTACATTCGAATTCACCAAACTACACGTTGTGAGTATAGGGATTGCTGCGTCTTTGTCTTTATGGAAACGTGGCTCAGCGATAGAATTCCAGATGCCGCCATTCAGCTAACGAGGCTATCCATATTTTGTGCCAACAGAAATGCTGCACTGTGCAGTAAGATTTGCGGTGGTGGTGGTGGTGTTTATATCAACACGGAATGGTGTAAAGACTCTGAGCGAGCTCTACAAAGCTATTAGCGAGATGCAGAATGCTCACCCCGATGGACTGTTTTTCATCGCCGGAGACTTCAATCATGCAAATCTCAAAACAGTGCTCCCTAAATTCTATCAGCATGTGGACTTTGCTACGAGAGGAACGAACATGCTGGATCTTGTTAACACAAACATTCCTGCCGCGTATCATGTGGAGCCCCGCCCCCACCTCGGCTACTTGGACCACATCGCTGTTATGTTGATTCCAGCATACAGACCACTCATCAGACGCTCTAAACCAGTTCTGAAACAGATTAAAACCTGGCCAGCAGGATCCATCTCTGCTCTCCAGGACTGTTTTGAGTGTACTGACAAGGAAATGTTTAGGGAGGCTGTAACCAACGGCGATTCCATTGACTTGGATGAGTACACATCATCAGTGACTGGCTACATTGAGAAGTGAGATGATGTGCCCGTCACCACACGTTCCAACCAGAAGCCATGGATGAATGCTAACCTGCGTGCTCTCCTTAAAGAGTGAGACTTCGCCTACAGAGCAAAGGACCGGGTGGCTCTAAAAACAGCGAGGGCCAAACTGTCCCAAACTATCAGAGCACTTATACTAATAGAATCCACGGGCACTTCCAGAACAGCAGTGGCACGGCAAATGTGGCAGGGCATCCAAGGGATCACCAACTACAAGACAACTTCACCTGTCTGTGATGGTGATGCCTCCCTACCAGATGTGCTGAATGACTTCTATGCACATTTTGAGGCACAGAATAGCACAAGGGTGAGTAAGTCCACCCCTTATGCTAACAACCCGTTACTCTGCTTCACCACAGCTGACGTGAGGAAAACACTTTATAAAGTTAACCAATGGCAGTCTGCTGGACTGGACAACATTCCAGGCAGAGTACTAAAGGAGTGTGCAGAGCAGCTAGCTGATGAATGTCTTTACTGATATCTTCAATATCTCTCTGAGCAGCTCTGTCATTCTGACGTGCCTGAAAACAACAATTGTCCAGATGCCTAAGAAGTCTGTGGTTTCCTGCCTCAACGGCTATCGTCCCGTCGCACTCACACCAATTGCGATGAAATGCTTAGAGAGGCTTGTCATGAGGCACATCTAGTCACAGCTACCACCCTCACTTGACCCATTACAGTTTGTGTATCACCCAAACCGCTCTACGGACAATGCCATCACTAAAACCCTCCATCTCGCCCTCTCACACCAGGATTCAAAAGGAAACTATGCACGAATGCTGTTCATTGACTTCAGTTCAGCATTCAACACCATCATCCCTCAGCAACTTATAGAGAAGCTGAGCCTGCTGGGCCTGAACACTTCTCTCTGTAACTGGATGCTGAACTTTCTGACAGGCAGACCTCAGTCAGTCCGGATCGGGAACAGCATCTCAAGCACCACCACACTGTACACTGGAGCTCCTCAGTGCTGTGTGCTCAGTCCACTGCTGTTCACTTTGCTGACTCACGACTGTGCAACGATGCACAGCTCCAACCACATAATCAAGTTCACTAATTACACAACCGTGGTGGGTCTCATCAGCAAGAACAACAAGTTAGCATACAGAGATGAGGTGCAGCAGTTTTCAACATGGTGTAGAGCCAACAATCTATCTTGGAACCTCGACAAGACCAAACAGATGATTGTTGATTTAAAGCGAGCAAAGAGTGACCATTCTCCACTGTGCATCAATGGATCCAGGGAGGAGACCGTCAAGAGCACGAAATTCTTTGGTGTTCATCTGGCGTATAACTTCACCTGGTCACTCAACACCAGCTCTATCACCAAGAAAGCCCAGCAATGCCGTTACTCCCTGAGGAGGCTGAGTAAAGCTCACCTCTCTCCACCCATCCTGACTATGTTTTATAGAGGGACCATTCAGAGCGTCCTGTGCAGCTGCATCACTGCCTGGTTTGGGAATTGTTCCGTATCAGATTGCAGGACCTTTCAGAAGATAGTGAGGAAAGCTGAAAAGATCATTGGCGTCTCTCTGCCCTCTATTATGAACATTTACACCACACGCTGTATGGTGGGCCGTAAAGCCCACAACATAACACATGACCCCACACACCCTTCACACACACTATTAACCCTCCTGCCATCTGGTAAGAAGTACCGGAACATTCGGGCCCTCACAACCAGACTGCTGAACAGTTTCTTCTCACAAGCCATCAGACTCCTCAACAATCACAGCTATATGTAGTTTAAAGGACAATAAAAAACCACTTGACTTGACTTAACTTAGCTTAACTTAACTTGTTTTCTAGTCTCTTCGGAAGAATGTTGTAAATGATAGTATTGAAGATCTAATAGCACTAATAACAAGATACAACCACAATCAGATGATAGAAGTAGGTCATTTGTAACTCTCATTTGTCTCAATACTATGGTATTGTCTAAAATGATTGGAAATCTTCGCAGATACCATTTTTCTCTAAGAATGTATATAGTTGTGACGATACTACATTTTCTAGTATATTTGACAGAAAAGGGAGATTAGAGATTGGTCTGTAATTTAGTCTTTGGGGTCAAGATGTGATTTCTTAACAAGAGACTTAACAAGAAACTACAGCCAGATTGAAGTTTTGGGGACCTATTATAATGACAATGATGTATTAATAATGGTCAAAATAATATCTATGACTTCTGAAAGCAAATCTTTTAATAGTTTAGATGGAATAGGGTCTAACCTATGTCATGGAATTTTCAATTCAAAATGACGTGAAGACTGAGAATGAAGAATCTAACAAATTTGTCTTTGTCTTGCTTTTTATTTCTCTGCGCAAAGGAACAAAAAAAAAGATCTGGTTTACATACAGTGGAGTCTGTGAGCAAAGAGATAACAGTGGGCTCACAGGCTAGACATTTTATAGGCAAAAGTATACATTCCAAGGTTGCTCAAATCCATCTTGAAACCAATTGAAATAGTTCAAAGTCACGTCACCCATCTCGTGCTTACTGTGTCTGGTTATTCTCAAGTTTATCTACCGTCCTTAACACAGATAAGGTATTCTATACCCAGATGAGGTGGTTTAACGTGGTTTAACCGTTGTCACGCACACATTATTTTCCATACCTCTATCATCCCAGTTCTCTGTTTGTTCGTGGTCAGTACAATGGTGTTACAAGTATATATATATATATATATATATATATATATATATATATATATATATATATATATATATATATTTGCTTAATCTATCTTTCAGTGAAGTTAGTTTAATTCACTGTTAAAGTAAATAATAAAACAATTAAATGTAATCAATTAAAATAATTTCCATTACACCTACATATTGCTGGTTTAGATGATTTAACAAGTTTGTACAATTCTTCCTCTCCTGTAATAGAGAATGAGTGGAATTTTTCCTCAGGGGATCTATAGTTCACTATCTGATGTGATACTGTAGCTGATAGTTACAATTTGATCTCTGATAGTATCAATCTTGGAAGTAAAGTAGTTCATGAAATCATTACTGCTGTACTCTTGGGGAATGTTCGCACCTGTTGACGCCTTTTTTTGTTTATTTAGTCACTGTATTGAATAAATATCGGGGGTTATGTTTGTTTTCTTCTAAAAGAGACTAACAATAATCAGATCTAGCAGTTTTTAATGCTTTTTGGTATGATAGGATACTCTCCCGCCAGGCAATACGAAATACTTCTAATCTTCCGGACTGCTCTCTTTAGGGTGCGAGTATTCTAATTATACCATGGAGTCAAATTGTTTTATTTCATCTTTCTTAAGCGTAAAGCCGCAACTGTATCTAAAGTGCAAGAAAAAAGAGAGTACTAACTCAGAAAATCATCAAATTCTTTAATGAAATCTATGTGGTGCCCTGGTGGCCTCTATACAGTAACAAGTAAAAACATGACAGGGGATTTATCACTAGCACATGATTCTATAGATAATGTTATATGCAGCACCAAAACTTCAAATGACTTATACTGAAAGCCTGTTCTCTGAGAAGTATTGTAGCAACGTCTCCGGCTTTACCATTTAGACATGGCTCATTTTTATAGCAGTAATTTTGGGGGGTAGACTCATTTAAAGTAATGTATTCATTTGGGTTTAGGCAGGTTTCTGTCAAACAGAGCAAATCTAGGTTCTGTTCTTAGATCAAATCATTTATATAAAGTGCTTTTTGTTGAAAGGGATCTAATATTCAAGCCATGTTTTATCATATGCTTCTTTGTATTATAAATAGTTTTTATTTGTTAAACATTAATTAAATTATTGCTTTTGATTTGGTTTGGGCGTTCTCTGCATATTCTAATTCAGGGAACAGACACAGTCTCTATAGTGTGATATCTAGGTGAAAGAGTCTCTATGTGCTGAGAATTAACTGCCTCCTGTGACGTAAGGCGGCTAGCAGACAGTCGGTTTAGCCAGTCTGCCTGCTTCCTTACCTGGAGTGTGAGCTCTAAGACTAGATGTCAAATTTCTCAATATAAGAGCGGCACCACCCCAAGGAGAGATGAAGACCATCTCTTTTTAACAGGTCAGGTCTGCCCTGGAAACTCATCCAGTTGTTTATAAAACTTATGTTATTCTGCGGGCACCTCTTAGACATCCAACCATTGAGACCCAGCAGTCTGCTGTGAATCTCATCACCCTGGTAAGGGGAGAGGACCAGAGCATATTACATTGTCTGACATTGTACTCTTAAATTCACACACTTCTTTAATGTTATTTTTTGTGATCTCCGACTGGTGAAGTCGAACACCATCATCATCGACGTGAATAGCAATCTTACCGAATTTACGTTTTGCATTAGCAAGCACTTTTAAAGTGAGCACTTTTTTTTAAAGCTCCTGGTAAACATTGGACTATGGTGGCTGGTGACTCTATTTTCACGTTCCGTACAATAGAATTGCCAATTATTAGAGCATTTTCATCAGGTTTCAGGAGTGGGGAGAACCAGTTTGATGTTCTGTTCTGAACAGAAGAGCAGTGTTTTGACCTGCGATTAGTGTGCCTCACAGTCACCCAGCTGCCTTGCTGTGCATCCAAAGCATTATCTGCAGCCCTCAAATTCTTTCTGTCCTCAATTAAAGTTTGGAGCTATTTCCCTGCATTTATCACATGTGAATCCCTGATCACCGACAGAGAGAGAGAAACTATGGAGATTGGATAATTTACAGTGGAAACAGTGGAAAAGAAGACAGTAATAGGCATGTAAACGTGAGTGGGAGCGATAGTGATAAGCTGATCAGCTAATGAGTGCAAACTAATGCACTGCACGGTTTTAGATTAAAGCGAGTGAACGAACAACAGTCGAATTTGCTAGACTAGTTTGATAGATAGTATTAGTGGTATGTAGATAATTAAGTTATAGTTGATCGCTAAAAGAACAGAGAGTGATAAATGGAAGAGCGAAGCTACACGGCGCTACAGACAAACGAGATATTCAGTATGTCTACAGGATCGCGAAGTAGACATTAAGCAAATTAACTACTGCTTCAAATCTGATATCTTTTGTACATGACTCAAGTTAAACACACAAAAGTAGGCACGCAAACATAGGATATTTAGTAACATTAATTCTTATTAAAAATGGTAGATTAAGCAGATCTATGTGTACATTAAATTATATTTAGATATAAATGGTCCTTTTTCTGACATAAATGTTAAACACTGAGCTGCAGCATCTGAGTTTTCTGCTGATCACCTTTATGAGATTGCCTTGGTTTTGAGTCATCAAGCATAAGCATCTTCATCTGCTTTTATTTTGGTTAGTTCCAGATTTTTCCATTTACGCCTTGTGACAGGCTTACACAAATGAGATTGGGGATTGTTTAAAAACATTATTAATTAACAAATATACCTGCAATTAAACTAATTAAATTAATCAGCAATTAAACCCGCAAATGCCCCTAATTTCAAATGAGTCTGAAAATAACTAAAAACCATCATGACTGTGTCTAGAGGCTAATAAGTTTCTTTAATATTTATTTTTTGGACCCACTTGTCTTTATTTTAAATGTCTTCAACTACTCTGTACTTCAGTTGAACTAATTTTTTGCAGTGCACTTACTGTGTGCATTCATTTTAACTTTTTCAAAAGTTTTAACATTGTAACTTACATTTAGAAAATACAATTTCTTTTATTTCTGTAGTTTCATCTATAATCACACTGTGGACTCTCTACCCCTTAACCCACCTTTAAACCTAACCTAAACCTGACCATATCTATTCAAGGTCTAGGTTAATATTTTTTACTTCATGAAATTCTTATTCAGTCAATAAATTAGGAACTGTTGTGTTTGATTTATATCTCCTCAAAGTGGACACTGTGCTCAGACGCTTCTCAGACAGCAGTGTTTCTGTAGATGGATTGCCAGAGCAGTGCTGCAGAGGAAGCGTGTCCTGCAGGGGCAGCGATCGAGTTGTTCCACTTGGCCCTGCCCACTCGGATGCTGAGGAGTCTGAAACTACCCCTAGCGGGCCTGTTAGCATCTCACACAGTGAGTCTCAAGAGCACAACATGACCTTGAATCAGGTGCTTTCAGGTTGTTCATATATTTTATTCATTCCCACATGGAAGTGAGACTCTTTGATGAATATGTAAATATAGGCTATTTCAGGCATGTATACCATAAATCCCATCTTTTCTTTCTCACTCAGTATGTAGCAGGTGGTGGGGGTTGAAGCGGTTAGATTATGTGCTGTACTGTCCAGATGTGCTCACCACCTTTCCCACTATAGCACTGCCTCACCTTTTTCACGCATCGTACTGGGAGTCCACGGATGCTGTGGCTTTTATTCTTAGACAAGTAAGTACAGTTCTTTGCTACAAAGTAAGTACAGTTCTTTTTTTAAACATGAAAGAATATATTTTACATGTTTTAGTGTATTCACACAATGGAAGTTAAAGGACTTCAGTGTTGGTTATTTTTCAGAATACCATAGTTTATGTTCCACAGAAGAAAAACAGGCTTTGAATAAAATGGGGTTAACAGAAGTAAAAAAATGTGTTTTAGGAATCTTAACTTTTATAAAGACTTTTTGGGTATGAGACTTCAGTCTTTGCAACTTTACAGACCTTATATATGCACAAAGAGCTTTTAACACTCCAAAGACAAAGGAAAACCTGAAATTACATCATGTGACCCCTTTAACTTGCTTCAGATCAGACAATAACACAGTTGAGAATCAGAACTGATTGAAAAACAGTTGTTCTCAGGAATTGTATTGTTACTAGCTACATGCAAACATAAAGACTCAGTTTGAAGCTGTACCAACAAAAAAAATTTTAATTAATCAAATGAAAAAAACTGTTCCATAGTTTTCAGCCACAACTATACTTTCAGGGAATGCTGTATCAGCCAAGCAACTGCCATTGATATAAATGGTATTGCTAATTATGTAGCTTTCTGCAGCTATTACAAACATCCTTGTTTAAAACTCATGTTAACTCGTAGCTGAAGAATTAACCTAAGTTAGTTGGTACAGCTTTACCCGGTAAAGTTAGCAAGTAACATTAAAATAATCCATACAAGGCAGTAAAGAAAAGTGTATGTGGTTTAACGTAACATACAGGGAAGGGATGCTATGTCAAACAATAAGTCTTCTAAACAACCAGTGGGCGGGGGGCTTCGGGGGAAGGAGAAGGCCAAACAGAACAGACTATGTAATAATGCTGATATGCGTCATCCAGTGACTATATTTAGACACATGTAGAAGTGATTCTGTCAAAAGATAGAGAACTATGGGCCCATTTTCTTAAAGATTCTAAGAATTTTCTCAGAGAACTCCTATTTTAGCTTAAAAATTTATAGCAAGGAGTCTTAGCCTAAAAGTAATTCAGGACCAATCTGAGAGCAACTCTAAATGAGGGAAAGAACAATCTTAGTTAGGAGGCAGGGCTGACCCCGTTGCTAGCTATGACAGACTCTTTTAAGAGTAGGGTCTATTATAAGCCTACATTTTGAAATTACAGGGTTAAATGTAAATACTCTCTCTCTCTCACACACACACACACACACACACTATGTATGTGTGTGTATATATATATATGTGTGTATATATATATATATATATATATATACACATACATTATATATATATATGTATGCTATTCTTTATTATTACCATGCTGTCATACTTAACATTTTATTTTAAACAGTGACACAATAAGGTTCTGAAAGTGCTGTAATTGTTTGTGTAGTCACTTTGCTTTGAAGGTTGTGAAATACCTGCTCTTAATTCTTAAGTCCTCATCCATGCTCCTAAGAATTTCGGACCATAGGACCTATTTTAAGTGTTAAGATGCTTTCTGAATTACTTTTTTTCTTTACTAGGATATTTTCTTAAATTTTGAGAGGAAACACAGATTTTTAGGAAATTTCTTAGAATTTTGTTACTAGGAGCAAATTTTAGCACTAACATTTTTCATGAATACAGGCCCTGGCTTAAAGTGTTCACCAAATGTTAGCTAATATCATGCTGGAGGACACAGACTCATGGGAGAAATTTTAACAACACATTAGAAAGTAGGGCACACAGAAAGGAAAAATGATACCGGGGCCGCATCACTCCCTATCAATGCCCCGGTATGACCTCATCTCCCAGAATAAGCCTTCGTTCCTCAGGCCACAGCAATAAGCGTTCAGCAAACCTGATATCCTTTGATCACTAGCCAGCAGCCCCTCCAGCCGACGCACCGGCACACGCTTTCTCAAGCCACCAACGCAGCTTAAGCTGGGGGTGCAGTTTCCTCCCCAGTCCTTGCATTATCCTACCCAAAAGCCTCTTCCTTACCCATGGCCCCCAGCCCCGCCATCCAGTTCCAGTACAACTCAGCCTCAACCAACTATAATAGCCAGCATCCCTCCCCTCCTCCCCACAATTTTGCCTGCCACTATAGCTGACCAAAGAGCAAGACTGTAAGGGTCCCCCTTTTCCTGCAGAGTGGAATCCAGAGGCCCTGGTCGAAGGTCAATGCGTGTTCGGTCTTTTCTTTGCGTCTCGTTAAAAATCACTAATATTTATTAACCTTTTGTGTTTCCAATTATAGTACTGACCTTATATATAATTTTATCTGACAATCTTTCGTGATTTTATTTATATTTATTAAAATGTAACTGCTGATCCTTCTAGTTGTGATTAAATTTGGATCATTAATTAACTATAATATTTCCTAGTTTCGACTTATCGTTCGTTAGGAGTCTGGGTCGCTTAGAGACCTTGTTTGGCTAGAACAGACTGACGACACATCTGGGCTAGTCCAGGTCTTAGTCAGAGGCTACCCCGTAGATCGCTTACCTTAGTGCAGCCATTTCCTCGATAGACCCAAAAAGAGTAATTTTTTATGAGTTCCCTAAGCCAGTTTGGTGGCCAGAAGTCAAGATCTCAAAAATGTGCCCCCGGCTCCATCCATTGATCGTTGATCTGACTCACCCTAGCACGCCAACAATGCGGAAAACCTCAGAAATCACTAACCTACTAGAAAAGTCATTTCAGACGATAAGTTAACCAAGATTAATGTTTATTTTGCCAGGCAAGAATAGTTTCCAAATTGGTATAATTTATATACATTTACACAACTGATCAGCAGTACAAAAATAACACAAAACAAAATAAAACAAACTTAAAAAGTCATTATACCTGGTCTTTAAAAAGTACATAGTGTGGGGTATGCGAACACACACCACACAGGCCGATCTGGCTACAGAATCGCGCCTTGTTGTGTTTTGTCACTTTCCTTATATACTCAGACCAGACAAAGAGATACCAAATGTAGTTGTATAAACCTTTTGGTGTTTAGGTTCCCGTGCTCCAGTGTCACGCCTGGCTGGAACACGTTCAGAGACCCAAAACGAGGGCACACCTCCTTCTCAACAGAACACAGTTCTACCAAGTTCTTAATCTTTTCCGTAATATAAGTGATTACTGTGAAATTGTAACCAATTTACCAATCGCACTGAGATTAAAACATGAGAGTGAAGAACAATAGGTTCACAAGACACATGATATATAATGCCTTATTCCTAATGAACTTTAAACCAACTCTTTTTGGGAACAAGGAGGGGAGGCAGGAAGAGCAGAGGTGAGGAGGGTGTCATAAACACAACAGGGGGGTGGGGTTGTTTACTCTCTTTTTGAAGTCCTTTTGTTCCTTTGGATATCCCTTCTCAGATTAGTCTTATTGCATTTACAGGTTTTGATTCACCTCCTTACAGACCACCTCCACTAATAGCACGGGATATGGCCCCCCATCCCCTCTTTTACCTAACTTTTCTCATTCTTTTCCTGTTATCTTGTCCCCGGAGCCATTCAAAGCACAGGCCTGCCTCCCCAATCGGTGACCTTTCTCCCCTCCAGCACCCCCTTGCCCACCCATCCTACACCTTATCCTCAGCCACACCCCTACCCATTTTGCCAAACTCCCTCACACTGGATCCACTATCTGCAATGATATCAGGACCCAGATTCTCTCAGAAATTCAGGACACTTGCTCCAGAGACACAATCCCTTATTCAGAACTAATATACCTCTGAAGTTTCCCCCAGAACATTGCAATCCCATGGAAATGCTGTAAAGCATTCCTTTCCACCTATAACATTCCACGATTACTCCTTGCTGTTATTTCTTTTTTTAATTTCTTACCTTAATATAAAAAAAAAATATACACATTTTCCATAAACTCATATAAGGTTCAGCCTCACCTCAAATCAGCTACACAGACACAAAGATCCCATCCCATTTACACAGACACTAGGCAACCCATCAAAATTTTTATTAAATGTATCACTACTCTCCGCAAAGGCTATAATTGAATCCACACTGCCTTCACACCATGTTGAATAACAAAGCCGTGTCATTCTTTATAAAGCAAAGCAAGCCAGACCAGGCAAATTTTTATTAAAATTTTTCATCTCCAATCATCTATCTTCCCAGGCTCCTAGCCATCCTTCAGCTCAGGAAATCTCAATCTAAATCCCCCTTCAACCTTCTTTTCACTCTGGTTTCCCAGCAGGTAATTTCTCCAGCCATTTTTTCAGAATAGGAGCAGCAACTACTGGCTGAAAAAGGTCTTCCACAACAGCAGATTCAAACCCTGGGCAACTGGTCTTCGCTTTCAGAAGCTACATTTGATCAGACTATCAGACCCTCATCAGCCACTCCATTTAATCCAGTCCATCCCTGCTGCCACCACAGGAGCCCCTCACATACATCCACCATCGTAGCAGTGGACACTCTCACTAGAGCCTTTCACATGCACCCACTGTTGCAGGAGCTCTTTCATCTCTTTCTTTAGAAATAAAATATTTCCGCAGAGGCCAATCCTCCTCCCTAAATAAAACAACGTACACTAAGGATATCCAGCAAACTTCTAATTTTAGCCATGGTTTATGGGGGGAAAAAATTTATGTATTCTGGCTGCTGAGCACGGATCCTTCTCCCCCGACAGGGAGGGGGGACCTTTAGCTTGGGAGTACTGCCGAGTTCTGAGCCCTCTCTCTGGACAGCAAATAATAATAAATGCAAAAAGACTAAATAAAAGGCATGTTATAATAAAATGTACATTGGTATGCATGGAACTGCTTTTTTTTTAAAAATATGAAAAAAAGAAAACACAAATAGTGCTGAGACAAGTGGTCAATACAAGTTTGGGATTAATTCAGACTAAGCCTTGAATTTATAAGATTGGGAATTCACAGAATCAATTTCTCTGCCATTTTGTCAGGTAATGCGATGTGACTGTCTGAAGACTGGGGAAGGTGATTGTTTGGATGCTATTCCCATTTCTCCATCAAGCCCCCGTGAGAAGTGGCTTCACAGACGAACACATGTAAAACTACGAGTGAGTATCACAAAAACAACATTATTATTATTATTATTATTTATTATATCTCTCGCAGAACACCACATTTTAAAATATTGTTGACAAAGTATTGGGACACATAAATTCTACCGATTATCATTGAATTGATTACAGAGACCATCTCTGCATTTAATAACAAATTGTTCAATCTCGTCATTATACACCCCTATCATTGTATTCTTCTACTTTATACTGTTCAGTGCTTTGATACAATCTGTGTTTTTAAAAGCGCTATATAAATAAAAATGATTGATTGATTGATATTGTAGTAGTGTTTTATACCACTTTTTGGCATCTGTTGGAGAATTAATCTGCAGATTTTTATTATTAGTAGTAGTATTAATAGTTGTAGTATTAAAGAAGTCTTTTATGCTCACCGAGGCTGCGGTTATTTGCTCACAAACCTGTTTAAAAAATATATTTTGAAAATAAATTAAAAAATAATATAATATAATAACTTTTCTATTTTTCTATATTTTAAAAATGTGTTTCTGACAAAGCTGAATTTTCAAGCAGCCATTACTTCCAGTCTTCATTCCCACAAGATCCTTTAAAAATCATGCGGATTTGCTGCTCAGGAAATATTTCTTGTCAGTGCTGTGCGGTCCCCAGGATTTGATTAATAGAAAATTCTAAAGGACATAACCTATTTGAAATCCTTTGTAATGTAATCAATCAATCAATCAATCATTTTTATTTATATAGCGCTTTTAACAACACAGGTTGCATCAAAGCACTGTACAGTATAATGACAGGGATGTATAATGACGAAAGTGACCAATTTATTATTAAATGCAGAGACGGTCTCTGTAGTCAATTCAACAATAGTCACTAGAAGTTAAGTGTCCCCAACCAAGCAAGCCAGAGGCGACAGCGGCAAGGAAACAAAACCCCATGCATACAGAATGGAGAAAAAAAAACTTTGGGAGAAACCAGACTCAGTTGGGGTCAGTTCTCCTCTGACCGGACGACCAGCACTTAACTTCCAGTTACATTTTAAACGCAGCTGTGTCAGGTAGTGTAAATGACTTAGTGTGTGCGTGTGCGTGTGTGTGTGTGCATCAGGATCTGGTGATTGGTCCACGGGGCGCATCTAGGTGTTCTGGTTTCTGATGAACATAATCTCTGGGTGCTGATCCACCATCTAGTCTGGATACAAACTGTGAAAACAGATTGAGAAAGAGACAGGACTAATATTAGCGTAGATGCCATTCTTTTTACGATGTCACAAGTACATCGTATTGTAGGAGTAGTGTTCCCGGTTCCAGCAAATCTAAGTAATGCAGCCTAAAAATCCTTTAACGGATTTGAATAATAAAAGGCGTGTTGGTGTGTTATGTGTAGGCTAAGTTAAAAAGATCTGTCTTTAATCTAGATTTAAACTGGCAGAGTGTGTCTGCTTCCCGAACAGAGTTAGGGAGATTGTTCCAGAGTTTAGGTGCTAGATAGGAAAATGATCTGCCGCCCGCATTTGATTTTGATATTGTAGGTATTATCAAATGGCCAGAGTTTTGAGAACGCAGAGGACGTGCAGGACTATAATGTGATAAGAGCTCGCTCAAGTATTGAGGAGCTAAACCATTCAGGGCTTTATAGGTAATTAATAAGATTTTAAAATCTATTCGATGTTTGATAGGGAGCCAGTGCAGTGTTGACAGAACCGGGCTAATGTGATCATACTTCCTAGTTCTAGTAAGGACTCTGGCTGCTGCGTTTTGGACTAGCTGAAGTTTGTTTATTAAGCATGCAGAACAACCACCCAATAAAGCATTACAATAAGCAGCTGCCTTTTTTAAGTAAATACCTTAAAAAGAACACATAAAAAAAACTGTTACAGTACTTGTACAGTAAACTTAGTGACATCAAACAATATACATTCTATACATTCAATATACAAATATACAAATAAAAATATACAAATTAAATTCCTGTTAGTGTCATAACTGTAAGAGCTCATTTTAAACTCCCTTGGCTCAAACTGTAGGCGTTTTTACGTAACTGATTCAAATGGATATTTTACCATGTTGAAGCTCATCTACTGCAATATTAAGTCGGTCAGTGTAGCTTGTGGTTCATTTTTTATGTTTACTTACTCTGTGTGTAAAGAAATCATGAACATGAACATCCTTTGAGAACTTGTCAGGTATTTCCACATTACTAAAAAAATTGAAAAACTGTGAAGTACAACAAAACTGTCCTCTCTTAACCTCACTAAGTCTCACAATATATGTATTCACAATGCAGAACCATTTCATTCTTTCTCTACTTCTAATGAATTATAATTTAATTTGACCCAATTTTCCAAACCATTTATACAGTTCTTGAAAGAAGAAAGTGTTTCTTAATCAATCAGTCAAAAAACACCTTTAATTATATAGAGCTTTTAAACAATATTGTGTTAAAGCATTTAACAGTATCAAATTTGGAAAATAGTATATTGTGTGTTATGGTGAGTGTTCCTGGTTGTAACGGATTTGATTAATAGAAGGGTAATAGTGTACTATGTGTAAGCCAGGTTAAAGGTATGTGTCTTTAATCTAGATTTAAACTGACAGAGTGTGTCTGCCTCCCAAACAGTGTTAGGTAGATTGTTTCAGAGTTTGGGTGCTAGACAGGAGAAGGATCTGCCACCCACAGTTGTTTTTAATATTCTAGGTATTCTAGCTCTTGAAAACTTGTTAAAGCACAGTTTCCCATTTTAAAAGCAAATTAAATTTTATTCCAAAGATCTTGTTTTATTGTGTTTATTGGAATGATCAGCTTTTTAAATAAATTAGTTTTTCCTTGCTATTAGCTTCTTATAGATTTATTCTGTTTTGTTCTGAGTAGCTGTTGTAAGGAGGTGAATCAAAACCTGTAAATGCAATAAGACTAATCTGAGAAGGGATATTCAAAGGAACAAAAGGACTTCAAAAAGAGAGTAAACAACACACGCCCTCCCTGTTGCTTTTATGACACTGTACTGTTCTCTTTATATCTTTTGCTTCCTAGCGTGTAATATAAATAAACAGCAAGCCAAACTCCGTTCAAGAGCCAGGATATGAGCGCCTTGCTCCTTTAATAGTCCAATATGTGGGTTACACAATTAAACTGTTCGGCCATTGAACCGAGTAAAACTGTAAATGAAATAAAAGAAATATAGAAAAATAATTAGTAAACTGTAACAAACATAGTTTAACAAGTACAATGTATACAGATACATCGCTAACTCAAAAGCACGTTTAAAGTGTTCTCAATACAAACAAATAGTGCAATTTGTGCTCAGTGATCACTAACATCTTTGTTTACATTAACGTAACACTCTAAACCAAACATACTCTTCCGCAATATAAACGGGACCGATTCATGATTAAAATGAACTTACAGCCAATGCTTTCGACAGGGTGTAGAAGAAAGATTAATCTAAATTAAGCTAAAGTTTATCTAAGTTAATCTAAAGTGTTCGCTGTTTCCTATTTCCCACTGTGCGGTTCTCTCGCGGAAACCCGTCAAAATAAGAGTCCTCGCATAAGACCTTATACAATCGCGGCAGGCAAAATGAAACTTAAACAGAACATTAAAGAATCGCATAGATATAATATTAATAAATGCAAATGTCCATCATAAATCACACACAGCCTCTAAGAGAGGCAGAACAGACACCCTCCTCACCTCTGCTCTTCCTGCTTCCCCTTCTTCAATCAATCAATCAATCATTTTTATTTATATAGCGCTTTTAACAACACAGGTTGCATCAAAGCACTGTACAGTATAATGACAGGGATGTATAGTGACGAGAGTGACCAATTTCTTATTAAATGCAGAGACGGTCTCTGTAGTCAATTCAACGATAGTCACTAGAAGTTAAGTGTCCCCAACCAAGCAAGCCAGAGGCGACAGCGGCAAGGAAACAAAAAGAGTTGGTTTAAAGTTCATTAGGAATAAGGCATTATATATCATGTGTCTTATGAACCAATTGTTCTTCACTTTCATGTTTGGTCTCATTTGAAAGGTCTCAGTGCGATTGGTAAATTGGTCTCAATTTCACAGTAATCACTTATATTATGGAAAAGATTAAAACTTGGAACTTGGAATTTGGAAATTATTCTTGCCTGGAAAAATAAACGTCAATCTTGGTTAACTTAAAATATTGTATGAAATAACGTTTCTAGTAATAATAACTAATAACTTCTGAGGTTTTCCGCATTGTTGGTGTGCTAGGGTGAGTCAGATCAACGATCAGTGGATGGAGCCGGGGGCACGTTTTTTGAGATCTTGACTTCTGGCCACCAAACTGACTTAGCATGCTATTACTTAGGGAACACATAAAAAATTACTCTTTTTGAGTCTATTGAGGAAATGGCTGCATTAAGGTAAGCAATCTACGGGGTAGCCTTCGACTAAGACCTGGACTAGCCCAGATGTGTTGTGAGTCTGTTCTGGCCAAACAAGGTCTCTAAGCGACCCAGACTCCTAATGAACGATAAGTCGAAACTAGGAAATATTATAGTTAATTAATGATCCAAATTTAATCACAACTAGAGGGATCAGCAGTTACATTTAAACAAATATAACTAAAATCACGAAAGATTGGAGTCATATTTGGAAAACCAAAAGATTAATAAATATTAGTGATTTTTAACGAGACGCAAGGAAAAGTCCGAACACGCATTGACCTTCAACCAGGGCCTCTGTATTCCATTCTGCAGGAAAAGGGGGACGCTTACACTGTTGTACTGTTATATTTAAAGAATTTGTTCTGAAATCTCTAGTTGAAGTGCCTGTGAGATTTGCTAGATGGAATGCCATCCTGGATTTCTGCCACTCCATCAAAGACTTAATTTCTCATAATCCTTTGCCCAGATTCATTAGCACTCATTGTTTGCACCTGTGTCTCATTTACCCTGTCTGCTCCCCCTCTATTAAGCCTGGTTTAATTTGTAATTCTTTGAAAAGTCTTGTTAGTTGTTTCACTGATCACAGCGTGGGTATAAATAAGCAGTGGGTGCAGTGCATATTCAGGTTTTCACTGAGGAGCCGAGCTAGTGACCTGGCCCCTTCAGCGGAGGTGCAGCACCGTGGCGACGGGACGTGACGTCTCCGTTCCCTTCTTCAGGGAACGAGGGTTACATACGTAACCGAGACGTTCCCTTTCAGTCTGTCACTCTGAGTCACGTCAGATTACCAACAAATTGGGATCCCTACCAAAGCGCCATGGACGCTGCCTCTTCCAGTGTACTGTGGGAGCCCACTAGCCCCCTCAGTCTATCGGCGTAAGTCTGGGCTCGACCACAAGAAGCCAGCTACTATTGTAAACACTACCCATTCGTAAGACTGGAACACTGGGGAACGTCCCACATTCTAGTGAACAGGGACGTGCGGAAGTCCAGCCTTCCCGTAGGAGTTCTCGGAACGAATGCGCATATGGACAATATTTCAGTTTGCATATGGAAAATTGGAGGTGATTGAACCCTCTTAGATGGGCAGAAGGTCTGCTGGGGAAACATGGGGCTCTAAGGCTATGCCGTGGAAATACACACATAAAGTCCTTTTGGGGTATTTTACATGGCTCCCTGCCCTCACCGGTTCTCACAGATTCATCGAGAGTGCCTGGTGTCAGATGCTCCGCAACATCTGGCTGCCGAGGGGAATAGAGGAGCTCGACAGGGTCTACTGTATGGACGCTCTGGAGCGGTTAACAAGCCGACTCGAAACCGGGCCTCTCAGTGCTTCTACTCATTTGAGGTGAGAACACAGGAGGATACCGGTTCCACATGTAGGCTATAGAATCTAGCGAACATGTTATTGGTCGCCCAGTCTGCAGCTCTACAAATATCTGTCAGCGAAGCGCCACGAGCCAACACCCAGGACGATGCAACACTTCTATCCAGTGAGCCATCCTCTGCTTGGAGACGGCACTCCCCTTCTGCCGGCCTTCGTGACAAACAAGAGCTGGTCTGAGGTCCTGAAGCTTTGTGTCCGGTCAACATAGCATCTTAGTGCTCGGACGGGAAAAAGCAACGTCAGGGCTGGGTCTGCCTCCTCCAGGGGCAGCGCTTGAAGGTTCACCACCTGGTCTCTGAAGGGGGTAGTGGGAACCTTGGGCACGTAGCCGGGCCGTGGCCTCAGTGTTACCTGGGAATCCGAGGGCCCAAACTGTAGGCACGAATCGTCGACCGAAAAAGCCTGCAGGTCCCCTACCCTCTTGATGGAGGCCAATGCGAGCAGGAGCAATGTATTCCTAGATAAGAACTTTAGCCCAACTGCTGGCAAAGGTTGAACGAAGCCTGCTGCAGTGCTGTCAGCACTACAGACAAGTCCTAAGAGGGTACAGTAGGGGGTCGTGGAGGATTCCACCTACTGTCCCCCCTCAGGAACCTGATGATCAGGTCATGCTTACCCACAGACCTCTCGTCTATGGGGTTATGATTTGCAGTTATCGCAGCCACGTAGACTTTAAAGGAGGAGGGAAACAGCCTTCGCTCCAACCCTTTCTGCAAGAAGGTAAGCACGACTCTGATAGGGCAATTTCGGGGGTCTTCACCTTGAGAAGAACACCACTTGATGAACAGGTTTCACTTCAAGGCATAGGCCTGTCTTGTGGATGGCGCTCTATCCGAAGAAATGGTGTCAACTACCCCTTGAGGTAGGTCACCTAGAGCCTCCGCGTCCTATCCAGAGACCAGACACGGAGTTTCCAGAGGTCTGAACGTGGGTGCCAAAGGGTGAAGATCAGAAGATCCTTCCTCAGAGGAATCAGCCAAGGAGGGGCTGTCGCGAGGAGCACAAGTTTCAGGAACCAAGTCTTCGTGGGCCAGTAGGGTGATACTAGCAAGACCTGCTCTTCGTCCTCCCTGACCTTGCACAGTGTTTGTGCAAGAAGGCTCACTGGGGGAAATGCATACTTGTGTCCCCTCGGTCAGGGAGAAAAACCACTGGCAATGAGAAGTCTCTGGAGAGGCAAAAAGGTCTACCTGAGTGGCTCCGAAACGTTCCCAAATCAGCTGAACCGTCTGGGGATGGAGTCTCCATTCTCCGGGTAGTGCAGCTCGTTGGCTGCCTGCACTCTCTGCCTTGCACACTCCTGGAATGTGAATGGCATGAAACAGACTAGTACATGCTGGCCTCGAAGGCAGTTCTTGAGACGGCCTAGGTTGAGATGTACTGCCAGCAACTTTAGGCAGTTGATGTGCCATTGCAGTTGAGGGCCCGTCCAAACCCCTGATACTGCATGCCCGTTGTACGTAGCCCCCCAGCCAGTGGTGGAGGCATCCGTGAAACCACAGCATACCTGGAGACCTGCTCCAGGGGCACTCCGGCCCGAAGGAACGGTTCGCAGGAGCCCCCGGGATAGCCTGGGAAGATTCAACCAGGCATCCAGAGACTGAACTAGCGGCTCGAGTGGAACCACAGACGTGCAGGCGATGGGGTAGCGAAGGGGAGTGCAGGGACCCGGCTCGGGCATCTCGTGGCCGGTCCGTAGCGGGGTCTGAGTGTGTGCAACTCTTGCATTCCCGCAGAAGTGAGGCGTGTAGGCCGTTGGTTCGTCCTCCCAGTCTTCCCACTGCTGCATGTTAGCCCAAGAAGAGAGTGAGTGTGGTGCGGAACTGGCCTGCTCAACTCCTCGTTCTCCCTGGGGACCCAGAGACAGAGGAAACTGCTCTTGTCGAGGTTTTGGGTAGCACTGACCATGAGGTCAGCGGTGAACAAGATTCTCCACCCGGCAGAGCAGCTCCCTCCATCCCCGAATCGCCTGTCTGAGTGCCTCTTGCACCTGCGCTTTCCTCCAGGTTTGGCAGGAGCCTGGGCAGGCTGGGGCGACGAGCTGGCTGAGGCGGGCCATCGGCAGCTGGGTGGAGGCAGCAGCTGCACGCCGAGGCAGGATGTTTATTTTTTCTAATCACCTCAGTCTGCTTCTGGGCAGCAGAGAATTGCTGGGCAAAGTTCTCCACTGCATCGCCGAAGAGGCCGGTCTAGGACATGGGGGCATTCAAGGAACATGTTGACCAAACACAGCTACAGATGGTGTTCCTGGACCACCGTAGTGGCCATCACACAACCCAGAGACCGCGTCATGACCTTCGTCGCTCGCGGCGCGATACAGAGTTCTTTCAGAACCTCCGGGTCATGACCACCCCGTGCAGATCCTTCAGTGCCTTGGCCTGATGAACCTGCAACAACTCCAAAGCATGTACTGCAGATGCACAGGCACTGCCGTTCAGAACCAATGAGTACCTGCAGGCCCGGGAGGGGAGCACAGGATCACCGCGCCAAGTGGAAACGGCATTGGGACACAGCTGCATCGCAACTGACCGCTCCACTGTGGGGGGGTCACCGTATACCCCCTGCCTGCGCCGCTGTCAAGGGTGGTGAAGGAGGAGGAGCCACTGGGGCAGTTTCTGGCAGTGAAAGGTGCCTTCTACATCCCAGTAAGCTCCTCATGCACTTCCAGGAAGAAAGGTACCAGGGTGGGGCCCTGAGAACCAGCGTGAGCCACCCTTAAATACCAATCATCCAGCCTCGAGGGCACGGGAAGTGGTGGAGGTTTCCACTCAAACCGGATCTTCACTTCCAGAAATGTCTGGCTCACCTTCCGATGCAGCGATTGAGCCCAAGAGGGTACAGCTGATACCCCACGTGAGGGTCCAGACTATCCCTTTTGCAGCTCCACTGGTTGCAGAGTTTAAGCATCGTGTCACAACCAACCTGTGACCACCTTCCCGCAAGGAGATGATTCATCCACAACCGCCACCTCAGCATGCTTAGTGCCCAGGCACACGAGGCAACGATTGTGACCATCACCTAACACCAGGTAACACATCCAGAAACACATGGGTGTATGTCGTCTGAAGCAAGACCCACGCTGTCTTCCAAGACGCGTCGGGTTTGCCAGACGTAACGTTGTCTTTAAAAAGATGCACCCGCGAATGCTCTTTTAGTGGAAAACAGGGGTATAGTCGGTTTGCACACAAACAGGGGGGTAGTGCAGCCTGATTGTGGCAATCCACTTGACGCAGGAAAACGACCTCCGCTGAAACGCCATACTCCAACACTCGTAGATCGTCTTTGGAGCCAAACAGTCACGCTCGGCTCCGAAGCAAAAAGCTGAATATGCACCCGCTGCTTATTTATACCCGCGCTGTGATCAGTGGCAGCTGGATGCGATTAGCACATGCCAATCTTCAATTGGCTTGTTTAGATACACTCAAAGTAAATTGCTCTCTCGAAGCGAGATCCCAATTCGTCGGTCATCCGACGTGTCTCAGAGTGACTGACTGAAAGGGAACAACTTACAATAGCCTGCGCCGTCATTTGTGGTTATATAATAGTAAGACATTATTCAAAACTATTCTAAATATTCTATTTGTGTACATTCACAATAGAAACAAACTGCTTTCTCAAGAGCGTGTGAGAAACTAAACAAAATATAGGCTTATATTTGTTTTACTTTTTTTTGTTAATTCATTATTTAGAAAAACATTTCACATAGGTATAATTATTTCTTTTAATATATAGCTTTATAAAGTTTTTTTTCTCCATTTGCAGAGTCCCTGCAGGTGCATGAACATGTGAATCCTTGTGTTCTGTTGTTTATGCTGCTTTTTGCAGGGATAAAATTAAACAAATGTAGTTCTTTTTAATGGGTCACAGCCATGTATCAATTAAAATTAATTTAATTGTAACTTAATCTTGTTGCTGTCATGATCTGGTCCCTGAGCTTCCACTTGCAACCACCAGAGGTCACATCATCTCCTCAGCTGCACTGAGACTAATCACTCACACAGGTGTCCCTCATCAGCTCCCCTACTTAAGCTGCCCTTAGAGACTTGGTCTTTGCGATGTTTTGATTTGCCTAGCAGTCATTTCTGAGCACTTAATAAACCCATTATTTATCCTGTGTACCTGGACTGTTCCATATTCTGATTGTTTTCCTGCCTGCTCCTGTGATCTATTTAGCTTGTTTAATTGACTCTGCTACGTTGCTGCCTGCCCTGACTTTGCCTGGTTTATCGTTTATGATTCTGGATTGTCTGTTGTTCCTGACGCTGTTATTGACCATACCTGTCTGACTCTAAATAAATACTGCAAAAGTCTCTGACTCGTACAAAAGACCTTGCCATACAAAGATCCAGTAGTTTGTTAAGAGGAATCTGGCCAAGTAGGGACACAGTTGATCAGCTGATAAACAGGGAAATTTACCTATTGAAGATAATGTTCACTAGTTCTGTATCACACAAAGTACCGCTTTGTTTACTGTACTGCCAGTGTTTTGGACCCACCTTTGATGTCAATAAGAGCTGCAGGCATCCGGGTTACATCAGCACTCTCAAGCCCGGACATCCTGCCACTCTCTGCTGCCATTCCCATAATGACGGTTATTATTTGGGGTGTGTGTCGGGGGCACTGTGTTCCAGAGGCCTCTCCTGTCCACGAATCTACCCCAAAGGCCTCTCCTATTCACAAGTCGATTCCATAGGCCCCCCTTGTCTACGAGTCGACCCTCGGCAACCCAACCTCTGGACACAGAATCTGGTTTTAGGGACATGGAACGTCACCTCTCTGGGGAGGAAGGAGCCTGAATTGTTCCAGCTCACCTCCATGGGAGGTGGCGGGCTGGTGTGGGCTTGTTCATAGCCCCCCAGCTTAGCCGCCAAGGCCATGGTTCTCAGTCGGACAAGAGTGGCCTGCCCCCTTCAGGTTGGTTGGGAGCTCCTGCCTCAGGTGGAGAAGTTTAAGTATCTTGGGGTCTTGTTCACGAGTGAGGGGAGGATGGAATGAGAGATCGACAGAAGGATCGGTGCAGCTTCTGCAGTAATGCAGTCGCTGTACTGGTCTGTCATGGTGAAGAAGGAGCTGAGCTGCAAGGCAAAGCTCTCGATTTACCAGTCGATCTTTGTTCCTACTCTCACCTATGTTCATGAGCTTTGGGTCATGATCAAAAGGATGAGATCCCGGATACAAGCGGCCGAAATGAGTTTCCTCCATAGGGTGTCTGGAAGCTCCCTTAGAGATAGGGTGAGGAGTTCAATCACTTGGGAGGAGCTTGGAGTAGACCCACTGCTCCTCCACATCGAGAGAGGCCAGCTGAGGTGGCTCGGGCATCTGTTCTGGATACCTCCTGGACGCCTCCCAATGGAGGTGTTTAGGGCCTGTTCCACCGGGAGGAGGCCCCGGGGAAGACCTAGGATATGCTGGAGGGACTATGTCTCTTGGCTGGCCTGGGAGCGCCTCGGTGTTCCCCCAGAAGAGCTGGAGGAAGTGTCTGGGGAGAGGGAAGTCTGGGCGTCCCTGCTTAGACTGTTGCCCCCACGACCCGGCCCTGGATAAGCGGAAGAAGAAGAAGCTGAACCTCCAGAGGCATTGGGTTTGATCATAGACCTTCCCGAGTTCATATCTAATTCAGAACACACTGTCTGCCCTGTCACAGCAACAGTGGCACTCACCAGTCATTCTGCCATGGCTGCAGAGGCCAAGCTCGAACCACTGACTATTAATGCACTGCCCACGTCTCTGCCTCTCATATCTCCCTGTCCTGTCTGCTCCACCCAGAGGACCATTATTCTGATGGGCTCCAATGTCATCTGCTCTGACCTGGAGGGTTCCGACTCCATCCGATCAACCCTGGAGCTTTATGTCATGATTTGACCCCTGAGCCTTAGCCTGCAACCACCAAAGGTCACCTTATTTGCTCAGCTGCACTACACCTTGGACTGCATTAACCACAATACCTAATCACCTCCAGAGGTGTGCCTCATCAGCTCTCCTCAGAGACTTAGGGAAGTCTGTATTGTTATTTACCTTGCCTGTTTGACTCTGAATAAATAGTCCAAATGGATCTGCATGTCTCTGACTCATACGTTACAGTTGCTTAACGGTTAATTATAGCTTAACGCCTATCGGTTGTCAGAACATTCTGAAAATTCATGAATATTCCTATTTCTTAATAAAGGATGCTCGAAAAAATTATAATACAACTAATTATTATGATTACTATTATTATTGCTCAATGATCAATTGGTCTGCTGTTCTTTTACTACACAAGATTATATTTGATGTGTTGAAATATTTAATATTAAAATAATAAATGTAGCCTACTTTGGTAAGGCAGATAATAGAAACTGAAATAAAATACAAACAAACAGTCCAGGGGCGTGACAGATTGTCCTGGAAGGCGTGACCTTGCACCATAGAAAGGGAGAGAGAGAGAAAGAGATGGATGAAGATGACAGACAGAGTCCAGGGTGGTTTAAATGGAGGGAGAAGCCAGGAAGGAGACAGGAGGGACACAGGTCTTAACACTTAGGACACTCTTAAAGGAGCAGGCACTGGCATGAATTCTGAAGGGCGCTTTCGAGGAGCAGGCACTGGCATGAGTTCTGGAAGACTGGCCACTGGAGGGCGCTTGGAAGCACACACCATCTATTTGGCTTTCCATGGGAACTGTGGGCTGCAGTGGGCTTGCCATAGGAGTCACTTGTGGTGAACTGGATTGTGGACCGACTCTCCTGGCAGGAACTACAGAATGGAATCTGCGGGAATCGGGAATGGCTGGCTGGTTTCAGCTCAGGGTTGGATGCTTTCCAGGCATTGGAAGATGGCCTCTCCAACTCAAAAGTGGAAAGGCCTATGGTGCATGGTAATTGGCCCCGCGCTTCAGTGCAAGTATACCATTAAAAACATTAATCCATCCTTTTATTAAAAAACACAACTTGACCCCAAAGACTTAATTGCAGATTCTTGAATCTCCCTTTTTTGTCAAAGATACTAGAAAAGGTAGCATCCTCACAACGATTTCCCTTCTTAGAGAAAAATGGTATCTTTGAAGACTTCCAGTCAGGATTTAGACTGTGCCACACTACTCAGACTGCTCTCATTAGAGTTACAAATGACCGGCTTCTATCATGTGATTGTGGTTGTATTTTATGCTGTTGGATCTTAGTGCTGCATTTGACACTATCGACTACAACATTCTCTTGAATATACTAGAAAACTATTTTGACAGTAGTGGAAGTGTCTTAATATAGTTTGAATTATACTTATCTGACCTTCATCAGTGTGTTTATAAAGAGGTATCATATCTATCACAAGTGCAATATGGAGTAACTCAAGGCTCATTACTAGGAATGCTACTTTTCACACTTTACATGTTACCTCTGGAAGATATTATCAGGAGACATGATGTTAGCTTTCACTGTTATAGTCTATTTCTTTGTGGCCTGGTGAAACACACCAAATTGAGAAACTAACAGAATGTATAGTTGATATAAAAAACTGGATGATGAATAATTTCTTAATGCTTTTAGGCCCAATAATAACAGATTATTGGGCCTAAAACCCCACATGTAATAACCTAGAACACTTGAGGACTAACACTTCTTCATCAGTTAAAAACCTGGATGTGATGTTTGATAGCAATCTTTTCTTTGAAAACCATGTTTCTAGCATCTGCGTTTTAGATTAAAGACCCATCACTTTAACCTGGCTGTCAGGTAGTGGTTTAGCGTGAAGGAGCACTCAACACATATTTTAGGTTAACGAGTTTAATCGTACACATATATGTAGAATTAGTACCTCGGGCAGGTAGGCAGACAGGCAATCAGGCAGACAAACTAAACACATAGACGAGATTGGACAAACAGAACTGAAACCACAGGACTTAAATACACAACATAAATACTTAATAAATGAGACACATGTAGACGCTAAGACAATTAACTAAAGTAGGTCACACAGAGCACATGGCAAACAACAAAAACAACAACACAAAGGAGTCCACGTGTGATACTGGCTTTCACACAACACACTAATATGCTTCTATTATTCCAATCCGTTAAAGGATTGTTAGGCTGCATTAATTAGATCAGCCGTAACCAGGAACACTCCCCATAACACACAATGTTACATCATAAAAAGAATGGCATCTACGCTAATATTCTGTTTCTTTCATTTTCCGTTTCTCCTTCAGTGGAGACCAGAACAGCTAGATGTGCCCCGTGGACAGATCACAGGAACTAGACACCCAGACACAGTGGGTGTCCTTTACACAATGTGACATAGCTGGCTTTAAAATTTAACTGGGAGTTAATTGCTGGTCGTCTGGCCAGGTTTTTTCTTTCTCCATTTTGTAAAGGATGGGGTTTTGGTTCCTTGCCGTTGCTGCCTCTAGCTTAGTTGGGAACACTTAATTTCTAGCGATTATTGTTGATTTGATTATACAGAAAATAACAGCTCGCTCAAGTACTGAGGAGCTGAGCCATTCAGGGCTTAATAATTAACAGTATTTTCAAATCTATACAATGTTTCATAGGGAGCCAGTGCGGTGTTGACAGAACCGGGCTAATATTGTCATACTTCTTGGTTCTATTAAGGACTCTAGCTGCTGCATTTTGGACCAGCTTTGTTTAATAAGCATGCAAAAACAACCACCAAATAAAGCATTACAATAGTCTAACCTTGTGGTCATAAACACATGACACTGATAGCATAGATTGCAATGTTTTTGAGATGGAAATCACAGTTATACATATACTAGAAACATGGCTTTTAAAGGAAAGATTCTTATCTGACAGCATACATAGGTTCCTAATTGCCTAAAAGCCATCAAGTGTTATAGATCATTACATGTGTGTAGGTCCAATAATTAGCACTTGTTTTTTCAAAATTTAGCAGTAAGAAATTACTTGTAATTCTGTTTTTTTTATATAGATTCTGCATTCCGTTTTTTTTTTTTCCAATTTGGTGTGTTTTACCAAGCTGCAAAGAAATATAGAGCTGAGTATAATCAACATAGCAAGCTAACACCATGTCTCCTGAAAATAAGTACTGAACTTTGAGATACTCCACATTGCACTTGTGATCGATAGGATACCTTCTCATTTACTGCTCCAAACTGAAGTATTGCAGACGTAAGATTTCACTGCAGCTTATGCACAATTTGTTTATTTTTGTACAATAACTAACAGGAAATGCGTGTACTATATTTTATTGTTTGGTTTTTGTACTTTTCTCTGCTCTTCCTTTTCATCTATTGTAAGATAACTTTACAGTAGTGTAATGAAAGTAAACTTTTCTTAAACTTTAAATTATGAATTCTACTGTATCTGCACATCTTCATTTATCCTGCATACTGTAACAGACACAAATAGCACACCTTTATCCATGTTGTTGCCTATGTTTTTTTTAATTGATCTCACTAGTGTTTTCTAGTCAGGAGATGAATTGTTTCATGAATTGTGTGCTTGAAATTGAGGAAAAACTGTAAAACATTTCTGATGTCAGCATCCTTTTATGAAGAACACAGACAACACTTTATATGTTGGTGTTATTTTTGTATGATTGAGATACTATTATAGTGTTTATTAATATATTTATTTTTATATTTTCTGCAATTTTGTTGTCAATCATGTCTATAATTTTTATGAATTTGTACTTAAGTTTTAGTTATAAAACTAAATGCAGCGAAATGAGATATGTTCCCCTTGCAGCTAGTTGATGTTCAGTTAATGTTAATTGTAAGGATTTCTTTTCATTTTTTGATTGTTAACTATAATAATCCTGTTAAAATAGATTTTAAAAAAACTAAAAAAAAATATATATAGCATTTCTTTGATTTGGACGCCTATCTTATTATTATTCATTATCAGAATGTAACGGCAAATCACAGAGTTCATGATGTCATCGTAACAGAAGATGGCCCACAGACACTGGTGGGGCGGTTTATGTATGGCCCTCTTGACATGGTGACCCTAACAGGAGAGAAGGTAAGATGATTATTGTTGTCATGACCAATGCTCCAAAAATAAAGACAACTGTTAGCATTGCCAAATCTGATGGATAGACAACATGAAACAGTTTCACTGTAACTAAAATTATGATCTGGTATATATGTTCAAATATCCTGTCTGTTTCTCAGGTGGATGTGTTTTTAAAGAACCAGCCTGCTTCTGGTCGTTGGTTTCTGTTTGACACTGTGGTGACCAGCAGCAGCGGACGGGTGTCCTACACCATCCCCAGTAACAAAAGACTTGGGGTGGGTATCTACCCCATTAAAATGGTGGTCAGGTATGTGTTTACATTGTCATCACAAAACACTACAAAACTAATATCTATTTTTGCTATTATTTAAAGCCTGGAGATTATTTGTCCCTATTTGTCCTTACAGGGGTGATCAGACAAGTGCAGAGGCATTCCTTACAGTGTTGCCACAGGGAATGGAGTGTGTGGTGTTTAGTATTGATGGCTCCTTTGCTGCCAGTGTCTCCCTTATGGGCAGTGATCCCAAAGTTCGCCCTGGAGCTGTGGATGTGGTCAGGTAAATGTGTGACTGATGATAAACAATTAGACAAGTCTTGGCAATTTCTATGGGAATCCAGGTTGATTATGCCACTTTATAAACAGAAAGCTGTTTAGCTTGAAAGTGGCTGAGCTGTGCTTTGTACATCATTAGTGACATTGAACCTAATGACTGTTGACAGTTCCTTCACAAAACTTTACTAATGTGGTGGCACCTTTATACTTCTGTTGCTACTTGAAAAACAGGATACTTTAATGTCCTCAGCAGGCACAGATTTCATATTTTTGTAAGATGTACTGTATTAGAAAAGTTTGCCAAGTTTTATTTGACATAAATGGTAAGACTTCTTTCACAGATAAGGTTTAAGGCCCTATTGTGTACACTTTTCACAGATGTCGTTAGCCCCTGTATAAATGTGTTTTGATTATTCTGTAGACACTGGCAGGATCTTGGGTATCTGATCATCTACATTACTGGTCGTCCTGACATGCAGAAACAGAGGGTTGTGTCTTGGCTCTCTCAGCACAACTTCCCTCTGGGCATGGTTTTCTTCTCAGAAGGACTTGTCCATGACCCCTTGCGTCAAAAAACCATTTTTCTGAAGAGTCTAGTAAAAGAGGTATGTTAATGGAGTATACACAGCATGACATTTAAATGACAAAATATAATACATTGCATTACAATATGATTTTTTAGATTTGTTAGTAATGATTGGCCTCATAATATTTAATTTTGATTTATTTCTAAGCAAATCAATTAATTTCTATTTAAAACAGCTTGCTATTTTTGCATGTCTCAATTGTTCATTGTTATGGAAAAATATGCTGAATAAATTTGTTATTCCACATAGTGTCACATTAAGATCAGTGCAGCGTATGGCTCTATGAAGGACATGTCTGTGTACAGCACATTGGGACTGGCACCTAATCAGATGTACATTGTAGGCAGGCCATCCAAGAAACATCAGCATCAGTGCCAGGTAAAGCTCTGTTTGTATGAAAGCTTGTGACTAATTTGACTTAGGGGGTTCCCTGAAGTTTTCCCAGAGCATTTATTTTCATGTGAACAGTGAGGAAGAGCAAGTTTCTCTGTACAATGAAATTCTTTGCTAGAATTATGTAAAAAAAAAAAACAACATGCACATATTGCAATGTTGTTATAGTTACTACATTTCACAATACACAAAACAAAACCAACCACAAACTTAAGCTTTTCTACTAAAATATTTACGCTATGGAAAACATGAAGATCACAGAACACAAAACAAAAAAAAAACAGATTTAGTACAGATTGATAATAAAAAAAAGTGGGTATGGAATAATAAGATGGTTCTAAATTTGACAAAACCAAAACTATTGTGTATGGATCAAATTGTAAAGTTAAATTAAACCACAATTACATTTGTCTGTAAAGAACTGTGCTGAACCTAAGCAACTAGCTCCTACTCAGGACCAGTTCATAACCATCTCATGACCAACTAACAGCCTGCTTAAACCAGCTGTCAACATGGAAGTACTTTGTAGCAACACTTAAATAATGTTAACCTTAGGTTTTTTCTTGCAACCCAAATTTCACTAAGGGTACCCTTAATATTTTAAGGGACTTCTTAGCTTAAGGACTTTCATCCAACTGGGAACAGTCATTTTAGTTTACCAGCTTTTCCTACTTTTTTGTGTACTAAATTACTTAACAGTACTTTTCATGCACAATTTCCTCTACTTTTTTCTATTTTATCTTACTTAGTTTCTGAGCGAAGGCTATGCAGCTCACCTCTCCATTCTTGAGTTTGAGCATGGCTCACGCTCCAAAAAAAACCGAATGGTGCTTCGTCAGGGATCTTTTGGCCTTTCTTCCAAAACAGACTTCCTATCTCCATCCCCGGACTTCCTATCCTGCAAGCGTACTCCACTGCTGTGTCGAGCAATGTCTGTTCAGCAGCCATCACCGCCTTCATCATCTGCCTCCACTCCCAAACCTGAGCGTGCTCAGAGCCAGCCTGAATCTCATAAAGACGGACCAGAGATTCGCATCCAGACTGATGATCAAGATGAAGAGGAAGAAGAGGAAGGGAGAATACAGGATGTTGTACTGTAAAGGAACTCCATGAGTTGTGAAGAAATGGTAAGTTAACGATCAACAGCCTTGTGTATTACAATAATTGTTTATTAAACACATTATCACTGACAGTGACTGTATCATCAGTAATGGATTACATAACTCATAAGTCATATTAATTTTCTAACCAAGTAAAATACTAGTTAACTACTGCAACTACTTCTAATACTATTTACCTTCTCTTACCAACAGAGTACATTTTTAACACAGTTATTAGTTGATGTGTGTAATGTGGGGGTTTGGGTTTTATTTGTGTTTCTTATTCATTGCTCTTATTTTTATTTTGTAATTTGGTTCATGCTGTTGATGTCATGCTTCCCTTGCCCTCATGTATCTCTGATTTATGTATGTGTCATGTTCTGATTGGTTTATTGTCTGGTCATGTGGTTCTTAGTTATGTTTGCCCATTGGTTGGTTCTTGTTTTGTGACCTGTATTGTTTGGTATATATAGCTTTTGTGTTGCCATTGTCTCTCATTGTGTAATGTACTTAACTCTGATGTTGGAGAGTGTCAAATCAAATCAAGTCAAGTACTTTAAGATTTTGCTTTGGTTCAGTCACCTTCAGTGGATAGAATACACAACCCCTACCACAAATCCAGCAGTTTCTCTACTTGGATTGAGTCAAGGATGATCCATTGAGGAGTATGTGGATGATATTTGTGGACTGTGCTATGTGGTGGACTTTAGTGATGTAGCACTCAAGGACATTTTCAATTTGTTTTTAACAAAAATATTTGTCATTTAATGCCTCACCATACCCCTCACTGGACTCTGGCTCAATATATAGAGTTTCTTTTGAGTGGCCCTGCAAATGCAGAACTTGGGCTGGGACTTAAGATTCTGATTGCTAGTGTGTTGGACCCACTACTGTCAGTGTGAGTGGCTGACATCTCAGTGGTCTCTACACTCAAACACAGAAGGCATCCTCCTGCATTTTGAGCATGTGGGCTGCACACTGCACTCCTGAGGTCCCTAGTTAACATGGAGGCCATTCACAAACTCACTGTCTGCCATGTCACAGCCAAAAAAACTGCTCAAGAACTCTCTTTCTGTCTCGTCTCAATTAAGTAGACCAGGGGTGTCAAACTCAATTCCTGGAGGGCCGGAGCCCTGCAGAGTTTAGATTCAACCCTGCTAAAACACATATACTATGTATGTCTGAAGTACTTGATTAGCTGGATCAGGTGTGTTTAATTAGGGTTGCATCTAAACTCTGCAGGACTCCGACCCTCCAGGAATTGAGTTTGACACCCCTGAAGTAGACCGTCCATGTCTCTGCTCCACAAGGGCTTTTTGCTATGCTGCCACTACCCTGTCATCCTGCTCTGGCTGCTAAGCAAACGGATCCCTACTCCTCCATGGTTTCATGCTCCTCTGGATCTGACCTGGGGGTCTCCTGGTCTACTGCTTTAATAGCTCTGCTGTTTCACTGTATACCACTGCTCCACGGTCCAGGCCACCACATTTCCACAGTCTAGACTTGTCTCATGCCTCATAGCTTTCATGTTGTCATTGTGTTTCATCATGTAATGTAGTTGTGTAGTTCTATGCTTCCCTCCAGTGAAAATCATTACAACAATTAATTTGCTAGTTAAATAGTTAGGAAGAGCAAATTGACATTTTGAAGACATAGAGCCTAATGCACACTAGTTGTTAAATGAATAGTTAACAACTTTTTGTCCAGTCAGCACAAGGTTATTCTTGCATGTGACAAAAAAAAGAACAACTTGACATGACGTAAACAGGATCTTATAAAGCACAAAGTAAATTACATAATGAACAAGACACAGAGTAGGGCACACAGAGCACATGGGACATGAAAACAACAATAACAGAGTCTAAAATTGTGACAGAATCCCAATTTAAAGGCATAAATAAGTAATTTAAAAATTGGCCCCAAAATTAAAGTGTAACCTTAGCTACTTAGGAACATGTATTTTTGTTTGTTTTTTTAAGATTATTATTTTATGTGCTGCCAAACATAAATAAAAGTTAGATTAAAATTAATCCAAAGGTAGGAAAGTATGTCCCTTAATTTGTCTTGTTTTGTCATGATTACAAAATAAATACTTTCTCAAGATCTTGACATATTTTCTCTCTCTCTCTTTCTCTTTTTCTAGCTTGAGTGTAACAAAAGCCATTTGAAGTGCAGTATATAGTATACCTCTGCATTCTGGCTGAGAGAATTCACTTCTCCTTTGATCAGGAACTCAATTATTCTGTTTGTCAGTAATAGAGCACTTCCAAATTAGGTGTGCAACACTTGAGATTGAGGCTACAACTTTATCATCATAGACACTATAAAAACTCATTCATGGTCAATTTTATTGCTATCCACCTTGAGGGAGCAGGAAATCTACATGGTTATGATATAATATTTAACACTTGATAATGAAGTGGTTGGGTTGCATGAGAAACTGAATATAAAATGAACACTAAAATACAAAATATTTGATATTTGATGATAGTTTTAGTTGTTTAATTTGTGATCTATACCAAATTACATAAGGTAGTCCCAAGTTAACGTTGTTTTAAAATGTTAGCTTGTTACAGGGATTACTTACAACTACAAGTAGCAGAACTTTTTTAGTGTTTTCCTTTTTTTTTTTTACTTTGTACAATAATCTTTCATTTCATTTCAGAAGTCATCTATCCTTTATCATTTCATTTTAAATCCTCATTTTTGGACACTGATTTTAAAAAGGTCATACGATGCGATTTCAAGTTGTCCTTTCTCTTTGGAGTGTTATAAGCTGTGAGTGCATACATTTGAAAAGACTATGGTCTCAAAACCAAAGAGATATTCTTTATAAAAGTTATTACTTGTACGCTCCTACCTAAAACATGTTTATACATGCCCCCACTTTCTATGTCCCAGAGTGGGTTTATTTTCATAACACCACCCAAACGTTTAACATTAAATGTTTATAGTTGTGGAGTAACTAGTTACATGTAATGGAATTATGTAATTTCATTACAAATAAATGTAACTGTAATTAGTTAGTTAATGAGAAAAAATATATAATTAATTTACAGTTACTTTTGAAAATGTTAATGATTACAAAGGGGGTTACATCTGAATTGTCACACACAATCGGTTTTATTTCCTATTTTGGTTTATGGAATATGCTTTATTTTTTAATTGTTTTCTTCTGTGACATTGTTAGATGCCATTGTTTCTTGCCATAACTAAGCAAAGATTTGATTTCAAAACCAGTATTATAGCTATTAAGCTATATTTTGTTATGATTTTAAATCTGTATTTTACCGGGGTATAATTGAATAAGAGGTGTTAAGACAGATTTTTTTAGTGGGCTTGCTTTGAATTAAATAATTACATGGCTCTGTGAAATGCTTGATTCTGACTGGTCAGTGGTGACATGTGATAACTGGTAAAAACTAATAATACAAACTTATCCTGGTAACCAAAGTCAGTTGTATACGCTTGCTAGGAATAGTATATTAAATAAATATTAAATCCATTAGAAATTTTGAAAAGTAATCAAAACATAATCAAATGTATAATAAAGTAATTAAAAAGTTACATTACTAATTACGTTTTAAAAAGGGTAACTTGTAATCTGTAACCTATTACATATCCAAAGTAACCTTCCCAACACTGATTCTCACTGTAGTGGATAACTGGCCAATCAGAGCACACATTTCAGAAGACATTTCATTATCAATCAATCAATCAATCAATCAATTATTTATATTTATATAGCGCTTTTAACAACATAGGCAGGACTATGATGTGATAAGAGCTCGCTCAAGTATTGAGGAGCTAAACCATTCAGGGCTTTATAGGTAATTAATAAGATTTTAAAATCTATCCGATGTTTGATAGGGAGCCAGTGCAGTGTTGACAGAACCGGGCTAATATGATCATACTTCCTAGTTCTAGTAAGGACTCTGGCTGCTGCGTTTTGGACTAGCTGAAGTTTGTTTATTAAGCGTGCAGAACAACCACCCAATAAAGCATTACAATAATCTAACCTCGAGGTCATAAACGCATGAATTAATATTTCTGCATTAAAGGTTGAAAGCATAGGTCATAATTTAGATATATTTTTAAGATGGAAAAACGCAGTTTTACAGATGCTAGAAACATGATTTTCGAAGGAAAGATTGCTGTCAAACAGCACACCTAGGTTCCTAACTGATGATGAAGAATTAACAGAGCAGCCATCAAGTGTTAGACAGTGTTCTAGATTATTATATGTGGGGTTTTTAGGTCCAATTATTAGCACCTCTGTTTTTTCAGAATTTAGCATTAAGAAGTTACTCATCATCCAGCTTTTTATATCGACTATGCATTCTGTTAGATTCTCAATTTGGTGTGTATCACCAGGCTGCGCTGAAATATAGAGCTGAGTATCATCAGCATAGCAGTGAAAGCTAACACCATGACTCCTGATAATATCTCCCAGAGGTAACATGTATAGGTTGAAAAGTAACGGTCCTAGCACTGAGCCTTGAGGAACTCCATATTTCACTTTTGAGCGATATGATACCTCCTCATTTATTGCTACAAACTGATAGCGGTCAGATAGATATGATTTAAACCATGCTAAGGCGCTTCCTCTAATGCCAACATAGTTTTCTAGTCTATCCAAGAGAATGTTGTGATCGATAGTATCGAATGCTGCGCTAAGATCTAATAGCACTAATAACGAGATAAAACCACGATCCGATGATAGAAGCAGGTCATTAGTAACGCTAATGAGAGCAGTCTCAGTACTATGGTACGGTCTAAAACCTGATTGGAAATCATCACAGACACCATTTTTTTCTAAAAAGGAATACAGTTGTGAGGATACTACCTTTTCTAGTATCTTTGACAGAAAAGGGAGATTAGAGATTGGTCTGTAATTTACTAAGTCTTTGGGATCAAGATGTGGTTTCTTAATAAGAGGCTTAACTACAGCCAGTTTGAAGGTTTTGGGAACATGTCCTAATGACAATGATGAATTAATAATGTTCAAAATAGGATCTATGATTTCTGGAAGCAAATGTTTTAATAGTTTAGATGGAACAGGGTCTAACATACATGTTGCTGGTTTAGATGATTTAACAAGTGTGTACAAGTCTTCTTCTCCTATAATAGAGAAAGAGTGTAATTTTTCCTCAGGGGTTCTAAAGCTCACTATCTGGTGTGAAACTGTAGTTGACGGCTGCATAGTTACAATTTTATCTCTGATGGTATCAAAGAAGTAAAGAAATTCATGAACTCATTGCAGCTATACTCTTGGGGAATGTTAGCACCTGTTGATGTTTTATTTTTTTGTTAATTTAATTACTGTACTGAATAAATACCGGGGGTTGTGTTTGTTTTCTTCTAAAAGGGATGGAAAATAATCAGATCTTGCAATTTTTAATGCTTTTCTGTATGACAGCATACTCTCCCGCCAGGCAATACGGAATACTTCTAATTTAGTTTTTCTCCACCTGCGCTCCATTTTCCGGGCTGCTCTCTTTAGGGTGCATGTGTTGTCATTATACCATGGAGTCAGATTGTTTTCTTTTATCTTTTTTAAGTGCAAAGGAGCAACTGTATCTAAAGTGCTAGAAAAAAGAGAGTGCATAGTTTCTGTTATATCATCAAGTTTTTGTGTCTTATTGGATGTGCTAAGGAATTGAGATAAGTCAGGAAGATTACATAGAAAGCTTTCTTTTGTGGTGGAAGTGATGGTTCTACTTACTTAATAATACTTAATAATAAGGTGCAGAGTTTATAGGTTTAACTATACAGAGTTCGCACAAGACTAGACAGTGATTTGAAATGTCATTACTTTGCTGCAGAACTTCAACCATTTTAACATCCATTCCATGTGACAGTATTAGATCTAGAGTATGATTTCAACAATGAGTAGGTCCAGAGATGTGTTGTCTAACCCCAACGGAGTTCAGAATGTCTAAGAAAGCTAATCCTAATGCGTCTTTTTCATTATCAACATGGATATTAAAATCGCCAACAATTAAGACTTTATCTGCGGCCAGTACTAACTCGGTTAGAAAATTCTTTAATGAAATCAATGCTGTGCCCTGGTGGCCTGTATACAGTAGCCAGTACAAACATGACAGGGGATTTATCACTAGCACATGATTCTATAGATAATGTTATAAGCAGTAAAACTTCAAATGAGTTATACTTAAAGCCTGCCCTCTGAGAAGTACTAAGAATGTTGTTATAAATTGTAGGAACACCTCCCCCTTTACCTTTTAAACGTGGCTCATTTTTATAGCAATCATTTTGGGGGGTAGATTCATTCATTACACCAAATACACAAAATAATGTTCTTTCTAGCAACATCATATGATCCATTTAAATATCAATGATGCACAACTCATCTTCATGCCATACATGGTTTTACTTTGACAGCATCTTGACTTATTCATTGGAGATATTTCTCATTATCGTCATGGAGACATCTGTTTTTTTATTTGAAAGTGTGCCAATACAGAGCTCCTTTTATTTCAGAGAATCACAGTAATATTTTATGTAATGCACTGACAATACCTCTGTAGTGCAGAAATACAAGCACCCTTGATTGCACTGCAACACTTAGCCCATTAGCTCACAGAAGACCACTGGGTTGCATCTGGGTTGCTGTGACGTACTTGAGTTGCTCTGGATCATTCAGGCCCCCACTCACTGTCACAAGCTGAAAGAGTCCATGTGTCAGTACACGATAGCACAAAGGCCCTGGGAACAGCTGTCTTATTGCCAGCTGTGATTTGGCAAAGGGGTGGATGAGAACTTTTAGGGAGGGGCTTAATTGTTTTTTTTTTTTAAACACTGATGTACACCTTCAGAGTTGTTTCTCTTTCAGTCTATTGGAGCAAGTAATTGTGGTAGAAGTGCTCAAATCTCAGGAAGCCTAAATTACACAGGGGTAAAGAAAGTAAATAAAATTGTAGCCTATTAATTATGGGTCATTAATAGACTATTTACAATACAAAACTATTCAAGTTATGTGGCAATATTAGTCTGCTCTAAATGGGATACTCCGCTCTCTGTTTTGCCCCTTTTTTTAGGACATACACTGTAAATAATTTTTTTTGCCATATTTTTGTAATTAATTTAGAAATTTATTAGCAATTTGAGTAAAATTGTTTCTACAATATACTGCAAGCTTAGCAGTTGACATTTTCTGAACTAAAAAAAGACTATACTATACTAACCACTTTTGCTCTATTTAATTAGTATAACTTCAATCTCATAAATTTTAACTAAATGAATATTGTATTTTATCAATGTTCATACATAAATAGCTTTAGAAACCACAGATTTATTCTGAATCTGAGCAATTTGAATATTGTTAATTAAATACCGGTATGCACTTTTTTGGAATGCAGAATTTCATTTTCTTTTTCTTTTTACCCATTTCATTTATGTATGATTAACAAATATGCATCACATTAAGTTTATTAGTTTGTTTATATTAAAACTTTGTCGTTCAAATGGATAGAAGTTTTATATATTGTTCAGATACATCAATCAAAAATTTAGACTTAAATATTAAATATCTGGTGGCCCAAGAGCACCATCTATGACTCAACCTGGCTAAGAATACTTGACGCTGACAAGAGAGTCTACAGTCATTCTGCATGTCACAGCTCACCCACCATCTCCTCCTTTATAGTCAGACATTGTTCAAGTCACTGCACGCTGTCCACACTCAATCATGCAGGCGATGCACTTTACCGACAGCTTACATTTAACGGAGAATGGCGACTCCATCCCGAGACAATCCAGCTGATTTGGAGTTGAGTTGATCTGTTCGCTTGTTGTAAGTCCCTTCCACTGTCAACTATTTTTCTCTCTGAACGAGGCCCCCCTTGGCATGGATGTACTGGCACACAGCTGGCCTCGGGCTCTATGTAAATATGCTGGTTGCGCCATACATTCAGTTCCCAGAACTCATGCTTCTCATGACAGCCTCTCCCTGGCGAATGCCCCTGAGGAAGGACCCAGTCCCGGTGTTGCTTGACTATCTCCCCAGTCATCCATCATACTTGCCTAAGTGTCCATATGGTGTCCATGTGGTGGATGCAGCATCCTTTTTCGGAAGGCTAGCTTCCTCATCGATTCAGCCAAACTGTTAAAACAAATAGAAGAATTCAGCAGTATCTGGTTGAATGTCTAAATCTTAAGAAAACTTTCTATCTCAGGAACAGAAGTTTGACTCCTCCAGTAGTGATGTGCTCACCTGTGGTCCCTACGGGTGAAATTGGTGAAATTGCTCTGGGGCGATGGAAAGGTTACAACACATGTTGTGTGTTGACACACATGTTGCCTGGTGACATTTGCAATACCACTAGGTTGTGGCGGAGTTCAGGTTGTGGCGTTTTCCATGGACCCCAGTCTGTCATCACGACATAACTCGTAGTGACTGAGAATTTCTTGTTTACGTATGTAACCTTTGTTCCCTGAAGGAGGAAACAGAAACGATATGTCCACGCTTGTCACAACCTCAAACGCTCGATGGGTGCCAGGGACTAGTTGTGTGATGGGGAGTGGCTCAGGATTAGTTAACCACTTGCGGAATTTCATTGGTGTTTTCTCTTAATCAGAGCTAATCAGGGCTCCAAGCAAGACCCCAGTCTGTTGTCACGACATAACATCTCTGTTCCCTCCTTCAGGGAACGAGGGTTACATACGTAACCAAGTACGTCTTTTTGCTATTACAATTTCAATTAATGCTAATTTGTTTAAATTACACTTGTAGGTACAGTGGAAATAGATTGAGACAGTAGGTTTTAGACTTTTTAATTATTATTTATAGCATTTTTGGAAATAGCATATGCAGATTTTATAGATATAAACTAACTATATATTCAAATTAAATTAATGAGATGCTTTAATATGTATACTGTAAATTCAAATTGAATTCCATTCCATGTAAATATCTAAAATTGCTACCATGTGTTAGTTAAGAGGGTTCAACAGTTAGGGCATTGACTAGAGTTGGTAGGGCTAAAAGATTATCTGTAGTAAATCTATACTAACCTATATTAATTTCATATTTTTTCTCCAACAGCACACACAGAAGAAGTCAATTTTCAAACACATTCCAATCTCCCTTATCAAACCAGAAGACCTTTTGTTCATATGATCAAACTCAATAGATGGGGTCCACGGTAGACAAGACCACAAGGCCACAAGGACTTGCACATTACCTCCAAAACAAAACATAACCCTGGTCCAAGACCAGCAACATTAAAGACTGGACTGAAATTAACAACACCCTGTGACTCTTATAGATGTCATAATCGAGACGTCCTCCTTTGACAGGCGACTCATTTCATGTGTGGTGAAGGTTTGTCAGACTCCTGTAATGGTATTTTATTTTATTAGTTTTTTGAATTTGTGCCTGCATGTTTTGCTGAACCCAGATTCTTTTTGGCAAAATGTTGCTACATACCCATTCATTATATAAGTACTATAGCTCCAGTGTCTTCTAGGGTGCCGTATGTAGATTATAGATTATGTACTGACAGTCTTTAAACATGTTCTTCTGTGATTTTACATCTGTGGCATTTTCAGAGAATATGTTCTGTGAATATGATTGTATTGCACAAAAACTGTATATAATTGTATACATGTTTTCTTAGTGATATTAGATGTTATAAAACTATGCTTATATGGTGAAATGTGCTATTTCAGAGCATAAAGCATTTATTTTACTCATTTTAAGAACAACAATTCCCAAGGAGTACACAAATTAACAGAATCAAGGGAACTTCTTTATTAATAAAGCAGAGATTTTAATATATTAAATAAATATATGTAAAGAGCTTAAGGCTTTTATAGTACCCACCTAAGGATTATTAGGATATGGCAACATTTAAAAAAAAAAAAAAATCTAAATATTGACAAAATCTCAATTGAAGTTGCCAAATGAAGTTCTTAGCTATGCAAATTACTTTTGGCATACTTATGACTGGTTTTGTGGTTTAGGGTTACTAATGTCTAAACATTTACTTTAATTGTTTTACTTTTTTTTTGTAAAAGTCTTGTTTTATGACACACATAATTTATCAAAATGAAGTCAAAAAATAATTTATCAAAATGAATAAAATAAGAATGAATATGTTGTGTTAAATAATTTCATTAGATTCACAAACAAGTTTTCAGTATTGGTTCTTGTTTTAAGCATATAGAATAACTAGCTTTATTCAATAACTTAATTTTTCTTTCATCAACATGTTGAACCTGCATGACCAACTGAAGAAAAAAAACTCATCTCCTTGATTCCTATTAAAATGACTTTGTCTTTGTTAATTTTTTATTACAATTATTATGGCTGGTCCTGTATCATTAAAAAAAAACAACTTTTCATTTAAATGTAAACAAAATTCAATATTTTTATTAAGTATAAAAAAAGCAAACAATTCCGCTGTTTTTGTCCTTTTCTAAACAATTCACATGCATGATGCAAAGCAATACATGTAAACATTGTAAGTTTGAAACAAGCTCAAATGCATATGACAGTTTTTTAGACAAACTCTCACATTTGGTAATGTTCACATATGGATCACACTATACTATAAGTACAATTGATGACTATAGTGTCTTAATATTTAAATGGTGAATTTGTGAAAATATGGCATACTCAGCATTTAGTTCTCCCTTAACACAAATAAGAGTAAATACAGTTTACAGTAAACTCCATAAAGTACCAAAGTAGTAAAATACTGCTAATAAACTTCAACTAAATAGGTTAGATAGTTAATAAGCATAATAATATTAGTAACATATACCACAGTCAGTATCTATGTCAGTGTAGTGTTGGATGGATATTAAAAAAATAAAAACTCTAAGTCCTTGACCTCTCCATGCATGTATATGCTTTGGTCTTCACATCTTTTGGTGTTTTTTTCTTTTTTTTACAAGAGAACTGCTTCATTACATTAAACACATTGAGGCATAAATGTGCATTAACTAAAATGCACATCTCAAAATTAAAATGCAAAATATTCCCAAATAGTGATACAGTATACTTAGTTGCCCTGTACCTTAAAAAGGAAGAAAAACAAACAAAAAAAAAATACTGGACAAGGCCTCTTCTGGCATATATCGAGAAACACACGTCAACATACATACAAACACACGTTAGCATAATGAAAACAGATGCCTCTTAAGAGGTTTGACAAGGCCACATCAGTCCAGCATCTGACAGTCTGCTTGGATGTGCTGGGTCTGTTTTCGGATAGAAGCCCTTCTCAGTCCTCTGGAAAGGTTTCTCATAGTGGAGCTATAGCCCATGTTCATGACCACTTTGTAGTGCTCCAAGGCCTGGACCCTGCAGTCACATTACCATCAATGGTTATTTATAGAGTGAAGTACAAGATGAAGTAAAATGTGTTTGTATATCCTATTTACAATCTAATTTTTAGGTGTATTCTACTTAGTGCCTTATTACATTATATTATAAATACATTAAAATAACATAAGACACACCATTCCACAATATCAAGCAGCAAAGCTAACTGCTTTGCACAGCTAAATAGCTGGATGTGGATGAGACCGGAAGCTATACCAATAGAATTTACAAATGGCGGGGCCCATTTTTACGCCAGAAAAAAAAGCACATAAATTGAACAAAAAGCTCCTCTTTACAGTTTTTTTTTCTAGCTGATTGAGATGTATGCACAATGTTTTTTTTGAGGTAAATGACTGTTACATGGCATTGTTTATAAGATTTACATGTTTTTCACAGTTTGAAACACTGAAGGAGTAATTAAGTTGTACTGTATGCCATCTTATGAAATACTTTTTGATGTTCATTCATGTTATATTAGTAAACAGTAAGATAAGTTCATTTGCCACTTAAACAATACTGATCATACTACGTTAAGGAGCACCAAAACATTTTTAATGTTTGAAATTCATTTTGAATTTGACAATTTTAAAGCTGATAGACTCATTTATTTAAAAATAAACAATGCTTATTGCGATTATGGCCAAGGGTACTACAAATAGGAAATTCACATATTAACAGAAAAATCCACACAGCTGACAGCTTTACTGGTTGTAGTTTATTCAAGCTGTGGATAAAAGAGACAAACATTTCCGAGGTTTCTGTGCCAATTTACAGCGGGTGTCTGTTTTGCGCCACATTTCTTTAAGTTGTGAGCATTTGCAGTGCGTTTCTGTTTTTACTTTAAGTGCAAGTATGTGTTGTCAAATTGATTACTAGGTTTTTTTAATTTGCAGGTGTTTTTTTTCTCCATTTACATGGTATTGAGCCATCTCAGCCACTGCATAAAAAATATAACCAGCAGTGAAATGTCCACCCCATAGGCTGTGCAATTATTTATAACATAAAATACATTTATTTTTTATGCATGTTATGAGTGACTATGAAGTGAGCCTTGTGGGACAGGGCCTACGACACTTTTACAGTAATACTGTTAGACAGGAAGCAAACCACAATATAGAATGAATATTATTGTAAAAAGGAAAAGGGAGAAAACAAGCAGCAGCCATTGTAAATTGAGGTTTAGTTTTTGATATTAGAAAGTAAAGTGAAATGTTTGTTGTAGGTTAATAACTAAAACATGCAATACGAGCTTTCGTGTGGCAATGCCTGCATCAGATCCAGTGAGCTACAGTACATGTTTTATGTTTTTATGGACAAACTTGAATAAATATATAGATACTTTAAAATATTTACCTTAGCTTTATTCCATGAGACACTCCCTGAATCTGTCACTTGCAGAATAGGAGAAAAAATATAAATTGACTTCCTTCAGAAAGACATTAATCAGCCCTAAAAATCTTCTTGTCCCATATAGCTGGGCTGATTCAGAATGGCTTCCAATTGAGGAATAAGAGTTTTGAGCCATTTGAAATCTTGGCGGAAGATAAGTTATGTGTGGAATTCAAAGGGGGATGGAAACAAGAGAACAAAATGGCTTCAAAACCAGTGCCTTAGAGACAGAATCCTTAGATTTAGACAATCTGTCTCACTGTCTTAGAGACCAGTTGAGTGGTGATCATTTCTTCCAGTATTTTCATTTAGACAATTCCCAAACATACAGGCTTTTTAAGGACGGTTCACTAGAGAGCAGCTGCAGCATAGTCATCCATTAGTGGAGAGCAGAAAAAAAGCAGCCCACACTCCCAAACAGGAAATGACCAAATGTCAAGATCAGGAACTAAAACCATATTGTGCCTGAGTGTGCACAAAATTTCACACCAACTCACAAAATTAATTAATCCTTCCTTTACAGAATGAGATTTGAATTGGGCTTCTGTTTTACTCACCGATCATCTTTCCCAATCGCATCATCAAAGGCTTGAGAAAGACGCTTTAGCCTCCGGAGGCCTTTGGATACACAATCCAGATCCTCATCAAACTGCCTGTCATGGGACAGACACAGCCATTATGTGATACCATGTGTTGGCTTCATATCTGCATCACTGTCATCCGTAGTGTTTTGTGTTGTTAAGGTTATATATATGCTAATGTACTTTAAAGATGACTGAATTTAAATCTACAGTCATGAGATGAATGAAATATGAGCACACTACTTATACTGAATACTACACAGTAGAGTGAAAGAAAAGGCAGCAATATTAAAATTCTCTGTCAATTTTTTTTTATTTGTTAAGCGAGTGTTTGATAATATCCAGTTAATTCAAAATGAATGAAAATTATAATAATAATAAATAAAAATCTTAATGGTTACTCTACCTGGTGTAAATACCTAAACATTTGGCTGTCTGATAATTATTTTATGTACCTTTTTTTAACAGAATTGTGAAATCCAGTATTCTACACTGTGTGCCATTATTATACTGCATATTTTGGCAAATACAGTTCATCTTCTGTTTATTTCATGCACGAAGAAATTTTAATATTGTGCACAGTATACATACAATACTGTTTATGGTATATGTCCTTTCTCATTATTTTATGACGGGGAAAATATTTGTCAAAAGATACTCAGGACAAATCAAAGGTTCTCTAAAATGTGAAGTCCTTTGCTCTAATATACTACCTGCAAGTAGCAAATCAAAGTGCAAAAAAAAAATCCTGTAACAAAGAAATATCACTAAGAACAAAAATGTGGTCGTCAAATGACTTTATGGGGAAATGAAAAAACCTGAACAAATTAACAAGCAAAAATGTGATGTCTGTGTGCAGCTAATCAATCTCACCTCCTGCTGTTCACTGTGTTGGGTGATGCATAAGGGCTTCTGAGTGCAGCCATTCGCACCAGTTGCCTTCTTGTGCCCATGGTCTTCACAGTCCTAACAGCAGAGTCACTGGCTCCTGGGGTGTAGGCACCTCGAGTAGTCCGTTTGTTGGTTGACCTTGGAGTTCGCCTGGGGGTGATGGTAGTACAAGCAGCAGATCGTTTCGGGGTTTGTGATGTCCCAGTGCAATCACATTCCTCACCATCTGATGTTCTACCAGGTGTCATGACCAGACACTCCAGACGTGACTGTCTGCTTCTTTGAAACCTCTGATTAGAAGATAAAAATATATTTTAAACACCCGTCCTACAAGAAAAACTACAACAAATGATCGAATTAATCTGCAATCATGCATTTAAAGAAACAGAAGCACACCTGATAGACGCTACCAATGGAGTTTTTGGCACGGCGGGTCATTTTGTGGACAGTACTAGTCTTTTGGTTCATCTGTAGTGACTCCCATGTGGGGGTCTCAGAGATGCTCACGTTGGATTGCACTGGTTTTAAGGGCAGCCGCTTGCGCAGAGACATTCGCAGTGAGTTCAGCGAGTTGGAGGAGCGCATCTTCTTAAACTGCTTCGCCGCTTCGGGCGAGCTGTCAGGTTCTGAGTCATTAAAGACTGCATGTGACCTCCAGACCCCGCTCACAATCGTGGACGTCATAATGAGATCTTCGAGAGATGAAAATTGACTGTTTGCCAAAATAAATAAATAATCCGAATATATTTACATTTGTAATTTTTTTATAAAGATTAAGTAAATTATTATACAATAATAATAATAATAATAATAATAATAATAATAATAATAATAAAGAAATAAACTAAATATTAATCTAATATGTTTATGTTGAGCACAGTTGAGTCTAGCAAAACGATCATTTGAAAAGCCAAACTTTTATCGCAAAATCGTGCAATAAAAAATGAAAATCCACAAACATATATAATGTGAAATTACACTTAGGTAACTATTCAATTTCATCGACTTTAAAATCGAAACTTACCGTTGTTTTTCACACCGTATAGTTTGATAAGATCGGACTATCCCTTGCTTTGTTTCTTGTGGCTGTTTGAATTTAGTGGACCGCTCCCTGTGAAAAAGAGACACGCCCACTGTGTCCCGTTTCCCCACACTGATTGGCCGAACGTGCCGTTGCGTCGCATTTGAAATGTGACGTAACGCGCGGTTCTTTGTTTTGCAACGAATGTTTTTTTGTGATGAATACTTTTCATAGAGTCAGTGTTGCCAAGTTTGACAGTCTTTAACAATCTTTCCGCGGGATGTTCTTGTTCTTAAGCGACCTTTAGCACCTGGAATGTGACTTTTATCAGGGTAACCCCGCGAAAAAAGTGTATTCTACCCCAGTGGTTCTCAATTCCAGTCCTTGGACCCCCTGTTCTGCGCACCCCCCCTTATTTAACTCATCTGAATGAGATCATCAGCTCATTTGTTCAATTCATGGATCCCTCTCCAAACAAGCTGATGATCTTATTCAGGTGCTTTGAAAACCGGGGCGACCCTGTTTTGATTGTTTGACTGTTAATTCCATAAACACCAAAGATTGTTATGAATAAACTAACTAGGAGTCTTCTCAAATTTTTCATATGCCCAAAATATTCCCAATACTGTGATTTATTTATTTCAAGTCATTCTAATTCAGAGTTTCTCAAATATCACCTTTGAAGTTTAGCTCATGAGCTGATTTTTTTAGGCATGTTTGATTAAGGAGACATGCAAAACGTGCAGTTTTGGAATGCCTACAAGGGTTGGGTTCCAATGATCTAGCCAACTGAAAAATCCTGAAACTGGAAAGCCTAAATTAGGTGTGTCCAACATTTTTATTTGTCCTATCATTTATCTTGATATGCAATGTACAAAGCAAACAGTGCAAATAGACTAACACATATTGCTTACTATCTGAGTGGATGGTTAAAGGTTAATGACTTATAGGTACATCTAACAGTCCAATTTATACAATAAAAATCTTGTCCTTGAGAATGTAAAAAATATTCTGCAATTCACTTTAATGAGGTTATTTTACTGTCTCTAGGAGTGTCTTCGCTTGCTCAGAGACAAAGTATGTCTTTTTTAGTGCAATTCCTCAATAACATTGTAATCTAAGAAGAAACACACAATGACATCATCTTTAAAAAATCACACGTATAAGGGTTGTTTAACAGACATCTTTTCACATTCTAATTTAATAATAACAAAACAAAGAGACTAAGCAGGAATGAAAGGACATGTTTGTTTTTGAATTAGTAAATTATATTTAAGAGTGGTCTTCCATTTGCCAGTCCAGTAATGGCTGTTTCCGTTCTAGTCTGATTTTCTTCTCAAATAGCTGTGGTTTGAATTCTTGAGAATTTCAATTCCATGTGGAGATGTTCAATTTGGTTTAATGCACTATAGGACACCAAAAAGACAAAAGCTTTTTAAATGTTTATAAATAATAATAATGCTACTAAAAGTAATAAAGCTACTTTTATTGAAAACATGCCCATGCCTATTTTTTTTTAATCATGATGATAATCATAACAAAAAGCTTACTTACCTTAATAATTTTATTCCTCCTAGAAATGAGTGCGAATACTATTGTGCATAAAACCACCACCACTCCAGCTATTGTGGGTCCTATAGGGAAACCTATCACTTTATCTAAGATAAAAGAAAATACAATTTTCTTAAAAAAAAAAAAAAAAATTCAGCTGAAACTGAAAACGAACATAACTAACCATAAATTAAAAAAGTACAAAAAGTCAAAGTTCAAATAAAAACCACAAACCTTGAACTGTAACATTAAAGGTCCTGCCCATAATTCCGTAGATGGATGAATTTACTTCACAGATGTACATTCCTTGATGTACATTGCGCATAGCTTTTGTGATTAATAACTGAGCAGTAATGCCATTATTGGTTGTTTTGTAACTGCCAGAGATCAGATCCAGAATTTCACCATCCTTTTTCCAAACCACAGTTACAGGTGGGTTGGCTTGGACATCACAGGACAGAACAACATCACTTGCTTCTTCAACAAATACTTCCTTAGTGTCATTAAGGTCTGGGGGATCTGTAATATAATGGCATTCAAAGCTTAAAATAAAACAGTGCCTGACAGTTCTACTTACTATTTTGTTTTGCCCCCAAACCAACATTTTTCACCAGCCACTTGCATAATCCAGCATACATACATATATATATATATATATATATATATATATATATATATATATATATATATATATATATATATATATATTACAGTGCTTAAAAATAATTTAAAGCATTTTTTGTTTTTTGTTATATTCTCCAAAGTATTTTAAGCATTGAACTTACACTGGACGTCAAACTCGATGGAGCTGTTCACACTTGTATTACCCTTCAGCTGACAGATAAAAACAACTCCGTTGTCATCTTTAGTGACAGGCTGTATACAAAGACTACTTGGGGACTGGCGGTTTTCTTCAGCCAGGTTTACCCGGACATCATTGCGGAACCACTGCAATTCATTTTGGTTGGATGGGTCAATACCTTCGTCAATCATACAGGTCAGAGTGACAGTTTTCTCAACCTCTGTCTGAAGAAAGTTCCCGTCTGCCAGTGGACATGACTTAATGGTCACTGCTGTTTAAAGAGAATTAAGCATTTTTTCAGGCATAACAGACTGTTGCAGTAGATGTTAATACCCTGAATATGCCCTATAATAATACCTAGGATAATACTCCACAGTTTACAACACTCTTTCTATTTTGATATTCTGAACAACATTTGGTGAAATGTTAGTATTTGGATCTCCTTGGAAGCATAAGGCTTTAAAAACATTAAGTTATACATTACCTTTTACACGACAGACAAAGCACAGCAGAAGCAGAGAAACACTAACTGATACTTTCATCTTTGTACTTCTGCCAGATATCCTGAATGGCAAAAAGGAAAAATGTATGAAAAAATTATGGAATGATTTATGAAATTGATTTCATCTGACTTCATATTTCAGAAATATTTAAGAAAAGTAATCATAAAAAAATAAATAATACAGATTTTGGACTACATGAGGGTGAGTAAATTATGTCAATATTTAGATTTTTTTTCCAGTGTGCACTATGCTTTTAATTATTTCTGGCAATTGGAAAGTCTTTGAATCGTTTGATTTTATTGACAGGACATATGAAATCTCAATTGTGATCTCAGAAATTCAGAGCCCTTTTTACTTACCAAAGCTTTGTGCAAAAAGTTCTCTGCAAAATGCCAAATCCAAAGATTGTTTGAAGTCTGGAGAGGTTTGTGTCTTCACACCAATGCTTTATATTATGTCGCCTTATAGCACTTAACAGGAATTGAAATGACCTCCCCTCACGGTCACAGACCTTTTAGTGTTGTGCAAAAATAGGCTGAATGGCTTTTAAGTGTCATCACAATCTCCCCAGAAGGAATGGGAAGGATGAAACGAGAGAAATCCTATAAAGATATAGTCCCTAAGCCATAAAACATTTGTGATAAGAGAAGTGTAATGTTCTGTAATAGATGTCAATGCCAAAATCACTAAATATAAAAATATATGTCCCAACCCAAAATGAATCATACATTCCTTTAGTGTTTATATGTGATATCTGTGTTGAGTGAAGGTGACACTGGACAAAAATATCACAAATCTGATGCAAATACTATTACATTCTTTACTGTATATAATAGTATATCCCAACCAGATGGTTGTGACTGAATTAATAATTGTTATGGAATTAAACAACAGTTTTTTTTCTAATGCATGTTGTAGGTGTCACATTTTGACCCAATTTGAAAATAAAAGATTCATTATGTGGTTTACATAATATAATGATATATGCTAATTATTATCCACCAGGGGGCCTAGTTTGACCAAGTTAATGACGTTATTGATTACATTTAAAGTGTAAAGAACATTCAGAGATATCACAGGTTCAGACAAGACTAGAAATCAAGGTTTTTGCCTTCAAGTTATTTAAAGGAATACACACACCAAAATTGTTCATACTGACTGATGTATCCCTCTCTCTCTGTTGCACATTCACGAATAATACTAAGATTAAATACATTCAATTGTGCACAAAACAAGTCTATATTAATTAGTTAATTAAGTTCAGTTGAAAAAAGAACACTTACAACATTGTGTTAAACAAAGTTATTATTTAAGAATGATATAAAGAGCATTTTCTAAGAAAGGAACATGTGGCCCTCTCTGTATAAGGAGAGTCAAATGATTAGTGTCAATTTGTTTGTTTCACACAAAAGTTTCACACTTTTTTATTATAATTTTTTTGTCATAACATATGAAACTGCATTTGTGTTTTAATAGCAGCAATATGCATTGTAGAACAGACAAGCTGTTAAATGAAACAACCTCAAAGGTTAATGAATCAGAGGAGAGAATTTGAGAACAACATTACACATCCATAAACATATAATTGACCATATTTGCTTAAAATGTGAGTGTATTCATGCCAATGTTCAAATTATACACAGTGTACTGTAGGCCATGCTTTTGTGCATACTGCATGTGGCATGCATGTGTAAGAGAAGATAAACGGCTTTATTGCGTGTTAGTAACTTTCATTCCTTTTATTCCCCTCTTATTCCACCTTTCAGTCTTTAGCATTTCTTACTGCATAACAGATAAGACATGAATAACTTGCACAGGAAAGACGGTTGTTTTAATTGTATTTTTAATTTTTTTTTTAATGTTAGATCCTAACAGTTTTTTATCCAGAATATTAAATATTTTTCCTACATACAGTAGTTTAACGTTTCATTTTTTACTTTTCTATTTCAAAAATTCTTAAAGCAGTTTTATTATTAATATTACATCATATTACATTATTGTAAATCTTTGTTCAGCAACAAAAGTGTATTTGTAATAATATTTTAACACACTTTTTGACTAGTTTCAAATCATCTAGTTTATTGAATAATCAGCACAGGTTGTGCAAGACTAGGTTGACAGAGTTTAAGCATTACTATTTAACCAAACTGGCATGTTAGTGACCAAAGGTTGCATGTGATATGCCAACCATGACAAGCTACCAAAAGGTAATGTGCCAGTATATTACAAATAGTAGTACTAGGTGGTCTGAATGATTTAAGTCAGTTTGCCAAAAAAATAAGCTAAATAAACAAAGCTGATGTATGGTTTGTTACATAGTACATTATTTATTCGAGACACAATATCTGAAATCTGAGGGTGCAAAAACATCAATATACTAAAAATAAATCAGCTTTAAAATTGTCTAAATGAAGTTTCTAGCAATGCATATTATTTTTTTTATGGTCCAGGGACACATGCTTGTGAAAATGGTCTAGATGTGTTTTTAGCAATTATATACTTTACTTAATTCCAAGTTTACAGGTTAAAGGCCTCTTTACAGATCAACCTTCCCAAAGTAAAGCATTTCCTACTCATTATGCTTCATTAAGAAAAGCAATGTTCTAGCATGGGTTCCTCAAAGCAATCTGTTATTTACACAGGCATTCCTGATAAGATTACCGCTGAGTATGAAAGGTTAACCCGCCCCTTACAGCCCCCTCAGAGCTGCTGTACTGCATACAGGGAATTATAAAGAGCTTGCTTGTGACCTGCCTCTCTTGGGCACAGTTACTGAAGGCAGCAGGTTACTTAATCAGTGTCTCAGCACTATTTGATTTGATTGTTTCTGCCTCCATGGACTGATAACAACATTTTTAGAAAAAACACTCCTGGAGAGAAGCTATCTCATTCCTATATTGCTCCTATTGTTTTCTCTGTCCTGCTCTGTCTTCATCCTTTTCTCTTATTTTGTTGTACTCAACGGGTGAATGGATAAAGCTGGGATGCCTGAAGCTTGTGGGCCCCTGGCAAGCCATGAACAAATCACCGAGGCAACAGCACCTAGTTCTAAACTCTTCCGCTGTAGCTGTGTACATCGCTGGGTTCCCCTGGCCTACAGAGAGGAGTTATACCATGTCCTGCGCTTATCCGGGCCCCTGGTGAGTCCTCTCTTTGTTCCATGTCTATCTCATGTACTCCAAAACTGCTGCAACTCACTTTAAACTTTAAATACAAAGGTTTTGCCAGCTGAGACTGATTCAGGGGTGCATGTTTGTGTTTGGTATTGACCTATGCCTGTAAGTTAAGTTAGCGTTGAAGTTAGTATAGTTATTTTATAACTGAGGAGAATTTAAAAGATGTCTCCTGTCTTATAGTTGTGAAGAGTGCTTATCTGAGTGTCAAATGTAATTCCTGTGCTCTGTCCCTCCATTTAATATTAATGCCACAGAAGCATTGTTCCTCCTTAATTCACGTTTATTAATGTTGTTATTATTTAACTAATGTTAAACAATGAACCTTTTGGGAAATTTTACCAAATAAATAAAATAAAACAAACAAATAAATACTCACATATAAATCATATACCTACACAATAAATAGATTCATTTTTCCTATTTATTTAAAATGTTGAATCATTTTTCCCCATATTTGAATATATATATATATATATATATATATATATATATATATATATATATATATATATATATATGTGTGTGTGTGTGTGTGTGTGTCCTGTTAATATCTAAATGTTCATCTCTCACAGCTCATCTCCAGGATCCTAAACTTCCTATTGCCATTCGTCATCACAATATTCTGTGGTCACTTAGGAAATGCTGAACTGGCTGGATACGCCCTGGCCTCTGCGGTAATCCTCCATCTAATGGAGCTGTCAGAAAAAAAAATAGCAAAAACTGTACCAAAAGAAATACAACAGATTACCAATAGGGAAGCACTTTCAAATAATAGGATAGAATAACAGAATAGACTTTTATTGTAATTGTTAAAAGGAGATATAAAAATGCACAATGCTACTTTGAAGGATTGTACATTAGTATCATAATTGTCCAGAATTCAGTAAATTCAGTACAAATATAGTTTTTCTGTTTTTCTTTTCTTTTAGTTTACTTTTAGTTATTGCATCTCTCTGAACGTAAAATATATTATCATAATAAAATTTTTATATTTATTATAATAAATTATTAAATTATTATAATTAAATGCTTCTGATGCTAATGACTCATATGCTTCACTGAAAAAAAGCCTCAGAATCTTGTCATATTTGTTTTTTGGACACCAAGACTATGTCCTATTTCAAGGCGTGCTTTGGAATTTGATCCATTTGAAAATCTAATATCTGTACCTCCAAGAAGGAACCAGTGAGAGATAACGATACAGTTTTTGGGTAATTGCACTGCTAAATTATCATTTGTTTCCCTCAGACAGTTAATGTGACCACAACAGCTACAGGATGCGGCTTGGCCCTCACATGTGACACGCTTGTCTCTCAGGTAGTCTTAAATGATCATAGTTGAAGTAATAGACAAGCTTAATAACCTATTGTTTCTATAATTGCCCTGAAACCCAATTTTTAGGTGGTTGTATGTCTGGCATTGGCAGGTTGTGCAGTGCAGATCAAACTAATTATTTCTTTAGCATTTCTCATCTCCCACTATTCAAATCTCAACCAACTTAATACTACTGTGGTACTTATATCTGTGTGTTATGGTAGCTGATGTAACATCATTAATTACTGACTGCCGATGATCCATTTGTGAGCAAATTTTGTAATGCTACATTTCTTTAAATCTGATTTGAAAAAAAAACAACGCATCCAATCTGATGGTTTTTTATTTAGGGTGAATCAAACATAATTTAACACATCTACAGTTTTTTTGACGTTAAGTTAATCTATATTATTAACTAATTATCTGTTGTTAATGTCTAGACATTTGGTAGTAAGAACCTGAAGCGCGTGGGGGAGATTCTCCAGCGAAGCATTCTCATCCTCTTACTCTTCTGCCTGCCATGCTGGGCCATTCTAATCAACGCTGAGTCAATACTACTCACCCTGAAGCAAGACCCAGAGGTGGCCAGGTCAGACTGATCTAGGACTAGATTATTAGACCAGAACATTCAGTATGGTATTTTTTACCAGAGTAACATCTTATTTTTTCTTCTTTTGATCATCTTTGTTGTAGTAAAAACAACATATGACCTATGAGATTTTATAATTGAAAAGTGGAATATTAGCTGGATTATCAGTTTTCACGTTGAGCCAGAAATTATTATTATTAATAATTATTATTAATTATTATTATTAAATTATTATTTTTCCCACAAGGGATATCTAATTGGTCTCATAAAAAACGAATTATTTTGTGCCTTTAATGCTTAAAAAAAGTAATTCTATCCTATTTATGGAGAGCACCAAGTGTCCTGTTTTTTGGTTATCATGCTGTTCAAAGACTGTTATGCTCCTTTTTTAGGATTGCACAGCTGTATGTTATGGCTTTCCTTCCTGCTGTTCCTGTAAGTATAACAATATGTTTTTACAAAACCATTCAGTGGTTGGGCTTTTATCTTTGTGTTGGCCATGTTTTCTAGAGTATCATTTCAGATGTTTCCCACACTTGTGCTGCACACTCTTCAGGACAATTTTATCTTCAGGACAAATCTTTCTAACTGTTTATTATGTTCAAGAATTTAACTTAAAAAGCCTAACCACACAGCTGTCATAAGCTTTCCTACTGCTGACAGAACCAATGTCTTTCACTGTTCATACTTCAATTTCCTAGGCCATGTTTCTGCACCAGTTGCAGGTGTCTTATCTGCAAAACCAGGTACTACCTTTCAGTAAGCCCAATATGTTGCACTGGACAAAAGATATGTACATATATAATATAGATACGTATTGTCATGTTTCAGGGCATCATCCTGCCACAGATGTACACAGCAGTTGCTGCCAACATTTTAAATGTAGCAACAAACTACATCCTCCTTCACTCAATGAAACTGGGAGTCATGTATGTTTGATATTTGATCAATACATGCACTAGAAATTATTGATGGACATAACTCAGGAAATAAATGATCTTTAGTACAATCAGGTGCTTATGTCTCTGCAGGGGCTCTGCTGCAGCCAACAGTATCTCACAAATCTCCATCTGCCTCTTGCTGTTTGCTTACATACGCTGGAAAAAGCTACATGTGAACACATGGAGTGGTGAGCAATATATGGAAAGCTGCACACACAGAAAAACTTGTTTTTGTCATTATGGGGTCACTGACAATTTTTACTTTAAGCCAAATGAAATTATTATACCCTAAAGGCATGTTCCCATCGAAAGTGATGATTTTTTTTGTTGCTGTGAGTAAAGAGATGTTACCACTGCAACAATATTAGAGGACCTACAATTCAGATGACCACCAATATCACTTATTGTTACGTTCTGGTAAATGAAACAGAAACGTAGTTCAAACAAAAGATGAGAATTTTAATGATTCACATTCTCCGGCTGTTCCGCACCATAAACAAACATGAAAAAAAGGTAACGGTGTCTTTGGTAAGCAAAGTTCAAATCAGAAACTCAAAAGTTCATTCCTTATCTGATTGTTTCCAACACGAGTTGTAACTTAGGCAGGCAGGTTAGTGGAGAAAGGCAGGCAGGCGAATCAGGAACCAGAACATCAAGTGTGTAATCTCAAGATCATAGACTGAATGGTGAGCGTCTGTTTTAAGCCAGTGCTGGTGAGTGACAGCAGGTGCGGGTGATCAGTATTCTGGTGACTGTGAACGTGTCCAGGTGACAGGATCGGTAGGCGTGGGAAGTGATGGCGTGACACTCATCTAATATATTTAAATACAATGGTAAAATTAGACCCACAGTAGCACTGATACTGGAATTAAAGTTGATTTCAGACTAAAGGCTAAAAACTAATACTACCATCCTCACTACAATTATAACAATATCGACACAGGGAAATTATATTATTCAAATCAATTTCAATTTACCAGCTCAGCGGAGGAATGATTAAATAAATAAATTGACAGACAATTTAGAATCAATGCTTTTTTTAATCTTGGCATTTAAAGAAGCAGATGACATAACTGCAGTTTGTAGTTTTATTTAACTGAATAATTGTGTTATTGTCATCTTTAATGAGTGTTATTGTCATCTTTATAGTTAACTAAACTATCAATATAATTTACTGAAAGCTATGTTGCTTGTGCTTTTTCAAGCTGATCCTGATTGGCTGTTGTTTTTTTAACTAAATGGCTCATTAGAGGCTGTTTCTATGGGCCGCAGTACGTAAGCCGTCCACCATATTACAGTGGTCTGACTTGACCTCATTCACCATTGTAATCACTGAAAGATGCAAAAATCCTGCAGAGAAGGGCTCAACAGTTCTGTGTGAACCTACAGTATGGAGAATGACGTCAAATACACTGCTCTAATATGGCGGCTGCATCTACATGCCTGAAGCAGCTTACAATCTATGTTACAAATATATTTTAATAAGATTACAAATAAAGACAGACAATAATATGACAATAATACCTAAAACAACATAATGACATCACTTTTCAATTAAACTCAGCCTTTTATCAAAAACAATATAATCTTTATATTTTTTTAGATATACAATATACTGGGGGAATTCATGTATGCCTGTACATCAATCATAGAAACCTTTAAACAAAGTTTAGAATTATTTTTTTATGGATATGAAACTTACCAAAATAAAAACTAGAAAGATTCAACATAAAGTTCAATTTAAAAAAATTTATGCCAACTAAACATTAATACTTGTAATACAAAAAAACTGAATAGCTGACTGTCTAACTTTAAACTTTAATGTTTAAGGTCATCTTCTTGATAGGTTTTTTTGAAAGAGAACAACCTGTTGAAGTATTTGGTAACAAATCAAAAAGCAAGGGGTGCAACTTTCGGTCTCTATTCTTTGGCATTTTGCAAATTTCATACATGCACTGGTCTTATTTATCCATATAATCAATCTATTGAAAGTAAAAGTAGCTCATTCTGTCTCCCTACATTAATAATGGAGGTTACAATTCGACCAGATGCTGCAAACTTCTCAAAACCTCCCAGATCTCAAAACAACACAACAGTTCAGGTCGCCATCTAAAAGTTGTCTGTAGTAAACAACTCTCAATATGTTTTTTATGTAAAATACCACACATTAGTCACCACCTACTGATGTGATGATGTAAACATCCCAAATAATGACAAGATATTACTTGGTGAATAAATAATAGGCACAGTCTGAATCATATTATGCCCAGAGATATCATGGCCTTAAGTAAATCAATTTGCCTGGGTTAAATCATCTCCACAGGTTAATAGTGCCTCATAATCAAACAATCAATGTAAAACATTTACTAGCTGCAAACAACAGAAAGACAGTCAGTAATTTTATGTATCACTATGAATTCCTACCCATCATGGACACCAGTTGGCATTTTTACTGTGAAAGAAAATAACATGAGGCTGTTTTCATAATTATTCAGCATAGTTGTCAATAATAGAAAGATATATGTATACTGTATAAAAATGACTGATGGGATTAAAAGAATGTGTGTGTTTGTCTTTGTCTCCCTCTACAGGTTGGTCTACTGCAGCACTGCAAGAGTGGGGCTCTTACATGAAACTGGCTATTCCCAGCACTCTCATGCTCTGTTTTGAGTGGTGGGTCTATGAGATTGGAGGTTTCCTTGCAGGTGTGTAGATGTAGGGGTTTCACACATCTGTTTTGTCTTGTATTTCTGATTAACTGTAATATTCAGAAAAAACAAGTATGATTTAAAATTGTAGGGCTAAATTATTGATTGACTATTTGATTGAATATGTCAGGCTATAAAAGTCCATGTCTGATGGGAGAATACAGAGCTCATAATCGTAGTGGAAAAGACACCTCAGTTCCCTTTCAGTCGGTCACTCCGAGTCACGTCGGACGACCGACGAATTGGGATCTCGCTTCGAGAGACCAATCTACTTCGAGTGTATCTAAACAAGCCAATTGAAGATTGGCATGCGCTAATCGCATCCAGCTGCCGCTGATCACAGCGCGTGTATAAATAAGCAGCGGGTGCAGCGCATATTTAGCTTTTCGCTTCGGAGCCGAGCGTGACTGTTCCGCTCCAAAGACGATCTAGGAGTGTTGGAGTACGGCGTTTCAGCGGAGGTCGTTTTCCTGCGTCGAGTGGATTGCCACAATCAGGCTGCACTACCCCCCTGTTTGTGTGCAAAACGGCTATCCCCTGTTGCCTCAGCACTAAAAGAACATTCGCGGGTGCGTCTTTTTAAAGACGACGTTACGTCTGGCAAACTCGACGCGTCTTGGAAGACAGCGTGGGTCTTGCTACAGACGACGTACACCCGTGTGTTTCTGGATGCGGTTGTTACCTGGTGTTAGGTGATGGTCACAATCGTTGCCTCGTGTGCCTGGGCTTTGCACGCTGAGGTGGCGGTTGTGGATGAATCATTTCCTCGCGGGGAGATGGTCATCTCGGAGTGATGGGCGGGCTCTGTCGCCTTGAAAAAAGGAGGCGGGGCTTGTGTTTGCTCGACTTGGTTCTCATCCTGGCTGCAGACAGGTGGGCTCCATTTCGTTGTGACACAAAGCTTAAACTCTGCAACCAGTGGGGCTGCAAAAGGGGCAGTCTGGACCCTCACGTGGGGTATCAGCTGTACCCTCTTGGGCTCCCCCTGATGATCAGAAGTCAATCGCTGCATCGGAAGGTGAGCCAGATATTTCTGGAAGTGAAGATCCGGTTGCTCTGCATCTACCAGGCGTTGAATGTACTGGATACAGATCTAGAAATGGTGGCTATGCTTGCCCAGGCCGCCGAGGTGATCGGGATCAAGTGGAAACCTCCACTGCTTCCCGGGCCTCGAGGCTGGACGATTGGTATTTAAGGGTGGCTCGCGCTGGTTCTCAGGGCCCCACCCTGGTACCTTTCTTCCCGGAAGTGCATGAGGAGCTTACTGGGATGTGGAAAGTACCTTTCACTGCCAGAAACTGCCCAGTGGCTCCTCCTCCTTCACCACCCTTGACAGCGGCACAGCCAGGGAGTTACAGTGATCGCCCCCCCAGTGGAGCGGTCAGTTGGGATGCAGCTGTGTCCCAATGCCGTTTCCGCTTAGTGCGGTGATCCTGTGCCCCTCCGGGCCTGCAGGTACTCGTCGGCTCTGAGCGGCAGTGCCTTGTGCGGCCTGTGGACAAGCTGCGTCTGCAGTACACGCTTTGGCGTTGTTGCAGGTTCATCAGGCCAAGGCACTGAAGGATCTGCACAGGGGTGGTCATGACCCGGAAGTTCTGAAAGAACTCTGTATCGTGATGGACCTCGCGCCACGAGCGATGAAGGTCACAACGCGGTCTCTGGGTTATGCGATGGCCACTACGGTGGTCCAGAAACGCCATCTGTGGCTGTGTCTGGTGACATGCGCGAGGAAGACAAGACACGTTCCTTGAATCCCCCCCATGTCCCAGACCGGCCTCTTCGGCGACGCAGTGGAGAACTTTGCCCAGCAGTTCTCCGCTGCCCAGAAGCAGACTGAGGTAAGAAACATCCTGCCTTGGCGTGCAGCTGCTGCCTTCACCCAGCCGCCGACGGCCCGCCTCAGCCAGCTCGTCGCCGAGGGTGTCCCTTGCTGCCGCCCCCGCTCCCGTGCAGCCAACGCAGCAGCCCCCATCTAGGCAGCACCGTGGAGCTGGCAGCAGGGCAGCCACCCAGCCTGTCCAGGCTCCTGCCAAACCTGGAGGAAAGCGCAGGTGCAAGAGGCCCTCAGATCCGGGGATGGAGGGAGCCGCTCTGCCGGGCAGAGAATGTTGCCGCTACCTAAAACCTCGACAAGGGCGGTTTCCTCTGTCTCTGGGCTAATATGCAGCAGTGGGAAGACTGGGAGGACGAACCAACACACTCAGACCCCGCTTCGGACCGGCCACGAGACGCCCGGGTCCCTGCACTCCCCCTCGCTGCCCCATCGCCTGCACGTCGGTGGTTCCGCTCGAGCCGCTAGTTCGGTCTCTGGAAGCCTGGTTGAATCTTCCCAGGCTATCCCGGTGGCTCCTGCGAACCCTTCGACTCGGCTATATGATTCAGTTCGTCCGGCATCCCCCCAAGTTCAGTGGGATCCGCTAATGTCAGTGAACAATGCGTGTGCCCCTGTCTTGTGGGCGGAGATTGCTGTCCTTCTAGTGAAGGCACGATAAAGCCGGTTCCTCCAGCCGATATGAGGTCGGGGCTTACAGCCCATACTTCATAGTGCCCAAGAAAGGCGGTGGGTTACGACCAATCTTGGATCTGCGAGTCCTGAATCGAGCACTCCCGTTCAGGATGTTGACACAGAAACGCCTATTCAGTGCGTCCATCCCCAGGATTGGTTGCAGCGATCGACCTGAAGGACACGTACTTTCATGTGTCGATTCTTCCGCGCCACAGGCCATTCCTGAGGTTCGCGTTCGAAGGTCGAGCATATCAGTCCTACCCTTCGGGCTCTCCCTGTCGCCACGCGTCTTCATGCAAGTCGCGGAGGCAGCCCTTGCTCCACTGAGAGAGTAAGGCATTCACATTCTCAACCAACTGGATGACTGGCTCATTCTAGCTCAGTCCCGGGCTCAGTTGTGCGAACAGGGATCTGGTGCTACAGCACCTCAGCCAGTTGGGGTTCAGGTCAACCAGGAGAAGAGCAAACTCTGTCCAACGCAGAGGATCTCTTTTCTTGGGATGGAGCTGGATTCGATCGATCAGATGGCACACCTCACAGAGGAGCGTGCCAATTCGGTGTTGAACTGCTTGAATATGTTCAAGAGCAGGACGGCGGTCCCACTGAAATATTTTCAGAGGCTCCTGGGGCATATGGCAGCCGCGGCCACAGTGATGCCGCTGGGACTACTCCATATGAGACCGCTTCAACATTGGCTACACGATCGAGTCCCGAGGTAGGCGTGGCAAAGTGGCACTCACCGGGTTCAAATAACACCGGCCTGCCGCCAAACCTTCACCCCGTGGTCAGACCTCGTTCCTTCGGGCCGGAGTGTCCAGGTCTCCAGGTATGCTGTGGTTCACGGATGCCTCCACCACCGGCTGAGGGGCCACGTACAACGGGCATGCAGTGTCAGGGGTTTGGACGGGCCCTCAACTGCAATGGCACATCAACTGCCTAAAGTTGCTGGCAGTACATCTCGCCCTAGGCAGTCTCAAAAACTGTCTTCGAGGCCAGCATGTACTAGTCCGCACAGACAACATACTGACCGTTGCGTACATCAACCAACAAGGTGGTCTACGCTCCCGTCGTATGTCGCAACTAGCCCACCACCTCCTCCTCCTATGGAGTCGGAAGTTCTGAGGTCGCTTCTCGCCATTCACATTCCAGGAGTGTGCAACCAGGCAGCCGACGAGCTGTCGCGAGCTGCACTACCCAGAGAATGGAGACTCCATCCCCGGGCGGTTCAGCTGATTTGGGAACGTTTCCGAGCCACTCAGGTAGACCTGTTTGCCTCTCCAGAGACTTCCCATTGCCCACTGGCACACAGCTGGCTGCGGGGCCTTTGCAAGTATGTATTTCCCCAGTGAGCCTTCTGGCACAGACACTGTGCAAGGCCAGGGAGGACAAGGAGCAGGTCTTGCTAGTAGCACCCTACTGGTGAAGACTTGGTTCCCAGAACTTGTGCTCCTCACGACAGCCCCTCCTTGGCCGATCCCTCTGAGGAAGGATCTTCTGACTCAGAGACGGGGCACCCCTTGGCACCCGCGTCCAGACCTCTGGAAACTCCATGTCTGGTTCCTGGATGGGATGCGGAGGCTCTAGGTGACGTACCTCAAGGGGTAGTTGACACCATTTCTTTGGCTAGAGTGCCGTCCACGAGACAGGCCTATGCCTTGAAGTAGAGCCTGTTCGTCGAGTGGTGTTCTTCTCAGGGTGAAGACCCCCGGAATTGCCCTATCAGTCGTGCTTATCTTCTTGCAGCAAGGGTTGGAGCGAAGGCTGTCTCCCTCCACCCTTAAAGTCTACGTGGCTGCAATCGCTGCAAATCATGACCCCATAGATTGGAGGTCTGTGGGTAAGCATGGCCGGATTATCAGGTTCCTGAGGGAAGCCAGGAGGTTGAATCCTCCACGGCTCCCAACAGTACCCTCTTGGGACCTGTCTGTAGTGCTGACAGCACTGCAGTAGGCTCCGTTGAACCCTTGCCAGCAGTTGTGCTAAAGTTCTTTTATCTATGAAGACGTTGCTCCTGCTCGCATTGGCCTCCATCAAGAGGGTAGGGGACCTGCAGGCTTTTTCGGTCGACGATTTGTGCCTAAAGTTGGGCTCGCGGATTCCCAGGTAACACTGAGGCCACGGCCCGGCTACGTGCCCAAGGTTCCCACTACCCTCTTCAGAGACCAGGTGGTGAACCTTCAAGCGCTGCCCCTGGAGGAGGCAGACCCAGCCCTGACGTTGCTTGTCCCGTCCGAGCACTAAGATGCTACGTTGACCGGACACAAAGCTTCAGGACCTCAGTCCAGCTCTCGTTCGTCACAGAGGCCGGCAGAAGGGGAGTGCCGCCTCCAAGCAGAGGATGGCTCACTGGATAGTGGACGCCATTACCCTAGCCTACCAAGCACAGGGTATGCCCTGCCCCCCCCTCAGGTTGCGGGTACACTCAGCAAGTGTTGCATCGTCCTGGGCGGTGGCCTGTGGCACCTCGCTGACAGATTTGTAGAGCTGCGGGCTGGGCGACCCCCAACACGATTGCTAGATTCTATAGCCTACGTGTGGAACCGGTATCCTCCTGTGTTCTCACCTCAAACGGGTAGAAGCACTGAGAGGCCCGGTTTCGGGTTGGCTTGTTGACCGCTCCAGAGCGTTCATACAGTAGACCCTGTCGAGCTCCTCCATTCCCCTCGGCAGCCAGATGTTGCGGAGCATCCGGCGCCAGGCCCTCTCGATGAATCCGTGAGAACCGGTGAGGGCTGGGAGCCATGTAAAGTACCCCAAGAGGACTTTATGTGTGTATTTCCACGGCATAGCCTTAGAGCCCCGTGTTTCCCCGGCAGACCTTCTGCCCATCTAAGAGGGTTCAATTACCTCCAATTTTCCATATGCAAACTGAAATACTGTCCATATGCGTATTCGTTCCGAGACCTCCTACGGGAAGGCTGGACTTCCGCACGTCCCTGTTCACTAGAACGTGGGACGTTTCCCAGTGTGCCAGTCTTACGAATGGGTAGTGTTACAAAAGTAGCTGGCTTCTTGTGGTTGAGCCCCGGCCTACGCCGATAGACTGAGGGGGCTTGTGGGCTCCCACAGGACACTGGAAGAGGCAGCGTCCATGGCGTTTTGGTAGAGATCCCAATTCGTCGGTCATCCGACGTGACTCGGAGTGACCGACTGAAAGGGAACGTCTCGGTTACGTATATGTAACCCTCGTTCCCTGAAGAAGGGAACGGAGACGTCACGTCCCGTCGCCACGGTGCTGCACCTCTGCTGAAGGGGCCGGGTCACTAGCTCGGCTCCTCAGCGAAAACCTAAATATGCGCTGCACCCGCTGCTTATTTATACACGCGCTGTGATCAGCGGCAGCTGGATGCGATTAGCACATGCCAATCTTCAATTGGCTTGTTTAGATACACTCGAAGTAGATTGGTCTCTCGAAGCGAGATCCCAATTCGTCGGTCATCCGACGTGACGTCTCCGTTCCCTTTTTCAGGGAACGAGGGTTACATACGTAACCGAGACGTTTTATTGAGAGACCCCAAATAATCAGTGCAGCTGCTTTTATTTACATGACCAAAAAAATAAAAAATTAAAGTAAACCTAAAATGTATCAATCCAGTAAGTGTCCATTCTAAAATATTTCTAACAATATGAAAGCTATTCTTCCATTTACTTATTAAAATATGTAAGAATTTCACAAAAAAAAAAAATGTGCACCACAATTTTACATATAATACTAAAATGTGTTAACAAAAATGTATAAAACTATAATGTGTATATAACTATAAATCAGACATCAGAAGACTGTATAGAAGATTGTGTATAATTTGAAGATTCAAACATTTCCATATTTAATGTATGGATATGGACGGTTGGCAGGAATGCTGGGGGAGGTTGATCTTGCTGCACAACATGTGTTTTTGGAGTTGGGGTCCATTACTTACATGGTAAGACAGTGTTATTTAACATTACACTCACAATAAGAAACTTAGTAAACTAGTTTAATATGCTATTGCTATATATATAGCCTCTTAACCTAATACACGACTAGGGCGAGAAGACTGATGTTCCTGGGGTCATACCGATGTCTAGGCCATAGAACCGGACAAAGGTAGAGCGGGTGGACCACCGCAGCGTTGCATATGTCCAAAACTGAGACACCTGCCAAATAGGTCTTTGAGGCCACCATATCCCTTGTGGAGTGAGCCCTGACTCCCATTGGCAAGGGGAGACCAGAGAACTCATAACAAGTCGACAATCCACCGACTGATAGTCAACCTAAAAGCAGGCTGACCTCTCTTAGGTGGACCAACGCACACAAGCAATTGGTCCGACCTTCTCCACAAGGCTGCCTTGTGAACGTACATGTCCAGTGCTCACACAGGACACACATGGTTCAGCTTTTCCTGGTTAGGCTCCCGACAGGGAGGAGGATGAATTGCCTGTAGTACGATAGGCCGTGGTGCGGTGGTAGTAGGGACCTTTGCTGTGTAACCCGTTTGAGGGTACAGAAACGCTTTCGCCAGGCCGGGCGCAAAGTCAAGATAAGGAGGGGCTACTGAAAGGCCTTAAGGTCTCCTACTCTCCTTAGAAATCTGTTCTATGGGCTCGAAAGGGGGTCTGCTCAGAGCGTAGGAACAATGAGTATGATAACCCTGCAAAGAACCTAGCCTGCAGAAACTCAAGAACTGTACCAACCCGGCTGTGAGAGGAGATCCTTCCTGACAGGAATTACTCATGGGGGGCCTTCTAGGAGATCTATCAGGTCCGAGAACCACACTTGGCTCGGCCAGAACCAACAGTAGGTGAACACCGTACCGTACTCTGTGCACTCTCATCAGAACACCCCGAAGCAGAGCGATTGGGGGAAATGCATACAGACGAAGCCTCGGCCAGGTCTGTACCATAGTGTACAGTCCCAGGGGAGCTGGAGAAGCTAGAGAGAACCAGAGGGGACATTGTGCATTCACCTGACTCGCGAAGAGGTCCACCTCTGCCGGATAAAAAGTTCTCCATATCTGCTTCATCACCTCAGGGTGAAGCATCCATTCCCCTGGCATCAGCCTCTGCCTTGACAGAATGTCTGCTTCTACATTTGGGTGACCAGGGATATACCTTGCTGTCAGCTGGCCCTACAGGAGGATCTTGTGTGCCAGTTTGTATAGTGGCAGTGAACGCTTGGTGGTTCATGTAAGAGACCACCACTGTGTTGTTGGTGTGCATCAACACATGATGATCTCTGAGGTCTGGGTGAAAGTGCTTCAAAACTACAAACACGCCCAGCATCTCCAGGCAGTTGATGTGCCACGTGAGATGGCGGCCGGTCCACAGACCACGGGCTGAGCGACCACTCATGACCGTTCCCCAACTGGTGAGGCATGCATCTGTTGCTATCGTCTTGCAGCGACAAAGAGCTCCCAGCATTGGGCCCTGATTCAGAAACCAAGGTTTCTTCCACATGTCTAAGGCTTGCACACATCATCGGGAGACCTTGATCATGCAAAAGGGATTTCTCCTTGGGGAAAACTCCTTGGTTTTGAGCCACCACTGTACAGCAGGCCGAACAGTATCACGTTGAATGCAGCTGCCATCAGACCCAGCAGCCTTTGAAACTGCTTTACAGTGAGTAACAGGTTTGACTGTCTTGACTAAGCTGAAAATCGAATCGACCCAAGCAGGGATAATTCGTGCCTGCATTGTGGTGGAATCTCACACCACGCCTAGATAAGTGGTTCTCTGAGCTGGAGAAAGGACACTTTTCTTGGCGTTCAATCTCAACCCCAAACATTTGATGTGATCTATCTCAATGCTGGATCACTTTGCTCTCCGACTAAGCCAGTATTAGCCAGTCATCGATGTAGTTTAGAACGTGAACACCTTGAAGTCGCAGCGGAGCTAGGGCTGTGTCCACTACTTTCTCAAACGTTTGGGGCGAAAGTGCTAGGCCGAAAAGAAGAACCCGATATTGGTACACTTTGCCCCCCAAAAGCTAAACCTCAGAATTTTCCTGTGAGAAGGAAGGATAGACACGTGGAAGTACGCGTCTTTTAGATCTATTGTGACATTCCATCCTTCTTGGGAATTATGAGGTACCAGCTGTAAAACCCGGACTCTATTTCATGAGGAGGGGCCACCTCGATGGCATCCTTCCAAGAGAGTTTCTACTTCTTGTTCCATCACCAGAGCCTGCTCGGGATGCACCAGAGTGAAGGCACTAAATTCTAACTGGATTCAATAGCCTCTTTCTACAGTCTGCTGGACCCATTGAGACACATTTGGCAGTAGCTTCCATGCTGCTAAATGATATACTAAGAGAACCAGCCACTCAAGGCTGGCCTCTGGTGATATTAGAGATGATAGCTCGAGGGTCTGTGAAAGCTCGCAGCCAGAAAATGCTGATGGGACCCCCTCAGGGGTAGTGCGCCCCCTAACCTTGAGATGTTGCCCTGTGGGCGAGGTTGGGTGCAGCGCCGAGGGCACTGGGGAGAAACAGGCACCGGGGACTGCAGTGGAAACCGTTTTTCCCCAGAGGGGCCTGGCCTCAGAAATCCTGAGCCCCAGTCTGTCAGGACTCGGCTTGTTTCTCTGCCAGCCAATCGATATATAATTTAGCTACGGCACGAGTAACCACCTCCAACAGCTCCTCGTAATCGATTGACTGGGGCGGCTCGTCTACACTCTCAGCCCCGCCCCCCTCGGAGGACAAGAGGCAGAGCGTCAAACCCGCGCCACGAGAGGAAGCCGTGGGATGATCTTTTTCACCGCGACTTTTACTCTCGGGGCGGCTCATGATCTGGTGTGAAAGAAAGAAGATAAGCTCTCCGTCTCCATCTCCTCATCATGCAGATCGCACTGCGAGCCCCACGAACTCGCGTTTGAAAACTCCCTTCTCGAAAAGAGCTTTCCGGGAGCAGTGAGACCCCCCAATCGTTCCCATGCAAGCCACGCAAAGCTCGTGGTGTAGCGAGGGCAGGGGTATGTACACGGCTTAAACAAGCGTTCTTTTAGACAAACAACTCACAGACAGAGACACAGAAAGCGCTTAAGGTCTGAATGACACGTGCTTTAATACTTTCCTGGTTGCTGACTTCACCCGCCTGACTTTATGTTTTTGTAACATTTAGGCTTACAATAAATGTTTAATGCTTGTATATTAATGTGGTATATTAGTGGTCTGATGTGGTACCCTATAACAATAGTCAGCAACATGTGCTTTAGAAACCAATTATTCTGTTAAATTCTATTTGTAGTTTAAAAACTAAATTAATTTAGCATCAATATTTGCATGTTTTAATAAGATTTTATGTTTAGTTTCCATTAGGTGTGCACGCAGCTGCTTGTGTTCGTGTGGGAAATGCACTGGGAGCTGGAGACACAAACAGGGCCCTGATCACTAGTAAAGTGACTCTCATGATCACAGGTCAGTAGAATACAGAAATACCCAGATGCTAACAAGTTAAGTAATTAGCATATAACTTACAATAAATATCCAAAAAGAAAGATCATTTAAACCTTTACTGCATTGCAGGAGTCTTAGCTGTTTTACAGGGAATCGTGTTGGGTTCCTTAAAGTCAAAAGTGGGATATATCTTCACTTCTGATGAGTATGTTTGTTTCTCTCATAAAATATTGCACATTATTCCATTAAAACTAGAATTAATATAAATGAAGTGATATCATGATCATTTTCTTCATAAGATAAAAGAATCATGAGAACAAATAAATCACTGCTAAGTAAAGCAATGAGAGTGAAGCTTTTCTTTTGTTGTTTTGCAGTTCTCACTTCTTGATTTAATCTAACAGGAGCATAGTGAAAATTGTCTCGGAAATTCTCACCCTGTACATTTTCATGCAGTTTTTTGATGCTCTCGTGGTAAGTTTAAATTGTTTTATAATCTGTATGCATTCAAAGGAAGGCAGCACAAATTTATCAATCTTTAATGCAGATGTTCTTTGTGATTAAGCTGAGGATCATATACTGTAACTGGCATTATGTTATCTTCTCATCATTATTTTATCTATGAGTGATAACGTTGCAAGACATTATCAGTTAAAATGCGTCTTCTAGGTATTTCTTGTGTCATGAAACCTGGTTCTGTGAAATTATGTAATTCACTGATTACTCGGAGATCTTTACAGTGCATTCTCTACAACAGACCAGTTTGTGTTGTGTTTTAGTGTGTGTGTTCAGGGATTCTTCTGGGAGCTGGGAAGCAGAAAATAGCAGCACTGTCCAACTTGATCTGTTACTACTGCATTGGATTACCAGTAGGAATATCACTGATGTTTCTGGCTAAACTCAGGATACTTGGTACCATCTCTTTATTCCTACTTTCCTGACTTATCAGATATTTAGTTGTTTCAAAGAAACCAAGTGAATAAACGAGGAAAAAAGCCAACCAAAACCTTTAAATCCATGTGCATCCCAGTTTTTCCCTGCAATTTAATTATAAATGTTTCCACCCTCCAAATTAAGTTAAGTTAATACTTTTTTTTAGTAAGGATGCATTAAAGTAATCAAAAGTAACAGTAAGTACTATTTTTCAAAAGAATGTCTCCATTCATCAAAGAACTGTAAAAATAAAAAATAACTAAATGAATAGCTAAATAATTTGTCAACAAAAATATTTTTAAATATCAATTTTCACCATTGATTTGACTAAGAAATCTGAGCATCAAATCTTGATTTCTTAAGGATTAAGTGACACAGAAAACTGGAGTAATGATGTAATTTTAGCTTTGCCATCAAATAAATTAACTATATTATAAAATACATTGGGATACAATAACTAAATATTTTAAACTGTAATACAATTTCACAGTATTACTGTTTTAATGTAATTTAGATTGCTTTGGTAAACAAAAGAGACATATTTTGAACAAAAGAGACATCCAACGTCACATTTTCATTTCCCACTCATTCAGGTCTATGGCTTGGAATCTTACTTTGTGTCATAATTCAGGCCTGTTTCTTCACCACTCTGATCTTCAAGCTCAACTGGAGGAAAGTAACAGAGCAGGTAAGACAAATCAAACCTGCATGGTCAGGCTAAACTGTGTAAGGCTGTCGAAAAATGATAATGTTTACTTATGCCTTCCTTAGGCTCAGAAACGTACAGGCAAACATGCAAAGGTAGTGTGTGTTCAAAAGGCACCATCAATAGGACTGTCAGTCCTTGATACGCTGGTTTCTGAAGGGCAGGACAACGAAGAGCAAACACCAGATACTGGAGCTTCAGCAAGTATCCCTGAACCTTGGGATGACATAACTGGAAACAAAGTAAGTGCTTCAGTAATCCAAGCATCCAGGGTTTCCCTAACTGGTGTTTTTGGAGGAACTGTAGAGGGATTGTGATTTGATCGAATGATTAAATGAATTAAATTATATTACAAACTTTATCAAATAAAAGCCTGAGATTTGATTCATTTGATTGATGTTTCAAAGCAAAGCAACACTGTTCACACGAGCAGCTTGTGATCAAAATAATTCAATGTCTAAGAGCTTCTCTGGTAGCGATCTCTGTCTCATAAAATTGGAAACATAACATGCTACATTCAATTTAAATTATACATTCACAAAACTTTTGTGGATTTATAGCATTTCAGCAGTGTGCTACCAAAATTAAAGCTTGGGGATTTTGAATGTTTAAAGTATGAGGGTTTTGGCATTTAAAAGAGAAGATTGTGTGTGAAAGTGAGAAAAAAAATAGACAATAGGTTTGTTCAGTAGCTTACAGGTTGCATCAACAAATGCCTTTTTATATCACTTTTGCTTTTGTTAACATTATCAGGTAGGTTTAGGGTTGAATTTGGTGTAGGGCATATTTCCAACATGGTAGAACAGTAACTTTTAGCATCAGTCCCTGGATATTTAGCATATTAAAAACGCAGCAATACATATCTATATCAATGTAATAAAAGCGTGCCAGGATTCACATATTGAACCTGTGTTTTAGCTCTACTCAGTATACATTTCTTTTTAAAACTCTAGTGAAATATGCAGTAAGGCACGTAAAAACAATGTTGCACAGAGGCATGTATTTTTATGAGACCAGGATGGAAAGGTCTTGTCTGAATAAAGTATCCACAGATCAAGCACCATTTACAAGTGAAAACAGTCAAAAAGCTCTAAACACATATATACAAACACATTTTTGTAGATTGTTATGTGAGAGGACAACAAGGAATGGACTGTATAAATAAATATTTTAAGCCTAAGGGGTTTGGCTGATAAAATAGTTTGGGAATCACCAAGTCAATCACGTGTGTGCTGTAATTGAAACTATTCTCTATGCTTCTTTAGGCCCAGCTAACAAGTAATAGACCTGAAGTGGTCGGCTATGTCCAAGTGAGCACCCAAGAACAGAATAAACTAGCGATGGCAAGTGAATTTGGAGAAACCCATCCTAAAGCCTTGCTCTCTATTAACCAGCTTGTGCTCAGAAGGGGACTTACGCTGTTGGGTACTGTCCTGATCCTGATAGCTGGAGTTGCTATACACATAGCTTGTCCTATTCTGGAGCCCTTAAGTTCTCATCAAAGCAATCTAACAATGGATTCAAGAAATATTTCCACTTCTAACATCTTCCTTAACACCACGTTGAGCTAACTCTAACTTGATCCATCATAACAAGGTTTCATTTCAATAAATTTGGCACCACCAACAGCCAAAGGCTTACGAAAGAGCATTTGTACATCTCTATGTACATTATACATTAACTATGGACTACTACAAATTTTGGACAGACACCAAACCCAGCTGCGTAGGACAAAATACAGCTGAATGAGAATACTGAAAACTGGATATTAGCACATATTAGTCACATGCTCTCAAGGATTCATAGTGAGCTCATTTTAGATCGAAAAACATATATAAATTGATGTTCTAAAAAATATAAATGTACACCCAAATGTGTTTTTCTAATGTTGTTTTGTCATTTATAATGCACTTATAAAAACAACAACTCAGAGACCAACAAATCTGAGTGTCATGCACAGTGTTGGGTATAACGCATTACTGTAATCAAATTTTATTTTAAGGTGTTGTATTACACACTAATTACCTAATTAGGTGATTATCAGTATGCTTAGCATTGTACTTACATAAAATAAAATGTACTTATCATTTAGCTAAGTTATGGAACAGCATGTAACTACAGTTTGTAATTATTTAGATGTAACAGGCAGCTACTGTTACACATATGTAACAGATCGAATCTGTTACACAGCTACTTACCCTAAAGTACAATCTTGATACACTTTAAGTAGCTTATGCCTGTCTAATTTGAATGTAATTAGAAAGGTATTGCATGTATTTAGGCTGTGTACTAATGGGTTAAATCAAAGTAAGGTGCGGCTAGATGAGGTATATACACATAGATAAACATGCAGTACACTTAAGATTAAAAAAAAAAAAAAAAAAAAAAATCAATATTCAATCTTAAATCTAATTTTATAGTCTAAAGATAAAAATTGAATGCAGTTGTGTGCCGGCACATTCCCATTTAATTTTTCTAATTCACAGAGAAACCATAAGACTAAAATCAATAAATTCTAGAAATATGTCTATAGACATGAGAAATATGTAAAGCTTGAAGTGTCTACTTTTATGTACGAATTAAAATAATATTGTCTAATATTACTTTATTATTTGATTATGTAATCAATCCATATGAAAGTGAGGTAGTTTCTCATGTCTAGTTTCATATCAGGGGCATCGCTAGACCTCCTTTTACTTTTTTAGACCTCTCTTTTCAGTATAAATCTGCTGTGCCCCAGTATGAATGTCAAATTTAAGTTACACTGATAATCGTGACAAGAAAACTTGTCTATATGGAACGTAACCTAACTTGCGCTTGTAAAACTCTCGGCCTGAATGAAGAAAATGATGGTGTTATTGATTAAATATTAAGTAAACAACTCACCCACTTAGATATATGAACGCTATGTGTCAAGTCAAAATAAAACTTGAAATGGCCTGAAAACGTGATGACCATCAGTTAACATAGTATTTAGCTTGATGAAATGAAAGATGTTCGTGTCTATGGCAGAAGATATTTACGCTAATCCTGCCCATAAATGTAAAATGAATAAAACAGGTGATTGTTTAACAAGTCTAGCTGCATAGATAACTCATGAGCCAAAGTCATTTTTGATGCGAAGTATACGATTCCGCCCTTTACCAAATTTTCCCAGTAAACATTGGTCGGGCGGCAACGTCTTGTCCCTGGCCAAAAATAGTAGGCTTAGGATGACATAATATGCAAAAATATGTAACTAAATATTTTCTAAAAATGCATTCAGATACGTTTTTTCATATCGTCTCGGTTACGTATGTAACCCTCGTTCGGTGACCGACGAATTGGGATCTCGCTTCGAGAGACCAATCTACTTCGAGCGTATCTAAACGAGCCAATTGAAGATTGGCATGCGCTAATTGCATCCAGCTGCCGCTGATCACAGCGCGTGTATAAATAAGCAGCGGGTGCAGCGCATATTCAGGTTTTCGCTGAGAAGCCGAGCTGGTGACCCGGCCCCTTCAGCAGAGGTGCAGCACCGTGGCGACGGGACGTGACGTCTCCGTTCCCTTCTTCAGGGAACGAGGGTTACATACGTAACCGAGACGTTCCCTTTCAGTCGGTCATTCCGAGTCACATCGGATGACCGACGAATTGAGCCCCCTCAGTCTATCGGCGTAGGCCGGGGCTCAACCACAAGAAGCCAGCTACTTTTGTAACACTACCCATTCGTAAGACTGGAACACTGGGAAACCTCCCACGTTCTAGTGAACAGGGACGTGCGGAAGTCCAGCCTTCCCGTAGGAGGTCTCGGAACGAATACGCATATGGACAGTATTTCAGTTTGCATATGGAAAATTGGAGGTGATTGAACCCTCTTAGACGGGCAGAAGGTCTGCCGGGGAAACACGGGGCTCTAAGGCTATGCCGTGGAAATACACACAAAGTCCTCTTGGGGTACTTTACATGGCTCCCAGCCCTCACCGGTTCTCACGGATTCATCGAGAGGGCCTGGCGCCGGATGCTTCGCAACATCTGGCTGCCAAGGGGAATGGAGGAGCTCGACAGGGTCTACTGTATGGACGCTCTGGAGCGGTTAACAAGCCAACCCGAAACCGGGCCTCTCAGTGCTTCTACCCGTTTGAGGTGAGAACACAGGAGGATACCGGTTCCACATGTAGGCTATAGAATCTAGCAATCGTGTTGGGGGTCGCCCAGCCCGCAGCTCTACAAATCTGTTAGCGAGGTGCCACGAGCCACCGCCCAGGATGATGCAACACTTGCTGAGTGTGCCCGCAACCTGAGGGGGGGGCAGGGCATAACCTGTGCTTGGTAGGCTAGGGTAATGGCGTCCACTATCCAGTGAGCCATCCTCTGCTTGGAGGCGGCACTCCCCTTCTGCCGGCCTCTGTGACAAACAAGAGCTGGACTGAGGTCCTGAAGCTTTGTGTCCGGTCAACGTAGCATCTTAGTGCTCGGACGGGACAAGCAACGTCAGGGCTGGGTCTGCCTCCTCCAGGGGCAGCGCTTGAAGGTTCACCACCTGGTCTCTGAAGGGGGTAGTGGGAACCTTGGGCAAGTAGCCGGGCCGTGGCCTCAGTGTTACCTGGGAATCCGCGAGCCCAACTGTAGGCACGAATCGTCGACCGAAAAAGCCTGCAGGTCCCCTACCCTCTTGATGGAAGCCAATGCGAGCAGGAGCAACGTCTTCATAGATAAAGAACTTTAGCCCAACTGCTGGCAAAGGTTCAAACGGAGCCTACTGCAGTGCTGTCAGCACTACAGACAGGTCCCAAGAGGGTACTCAGGACTCAGGCTTCCCTCAGGAACCTGATAATCAGGCCATGCTTACCCACAGACCTCCCATCTATGGGGTCATGATTTGCAGCGATTGCAGCCACGTAGACTTTAAGGGTGGAGGGAGACAGCCTTCGCTCCAACCCTTGCTGCAAGAAGATAAGCACAACTGATAGGGCAATTCCAGGGGTCTTCACCCTGAGAAGAACACCACTCGACGAACAGGCTCTACTTCAAGGCATAGGCCTGTGTCGTGGACGGCACTCTAGCCGAAGAAATGGTGTCAACTACCCCTTGAGGTAGGTCACCTAGAGCCTCCGCATGCCATCCAGGGACCAGACATGGAGTTTCCAGAGGTCTGGACGCGGGTGCCAAGGGGTGCCCCGTCTCTGAGTCAGAAGATCCTTCCTCCGAGGGATCGGCCAAGGAGGGGCTGTCGCGAGGAGCACAAGTTCTGGGAACCAAGTCTTCACCAGTAGGGTGCTACTAGCAAGACCTGCTCCTTGTCCTCCCTGGCCTTGCACAGTGTCTGTGCAAGAAGGCTCACTGGGGAAATACATACTTGCATAGGCCCCGCAGCCAGCTGTGTGCCAGTGGGCAATGGGAAGTCTCTGAAGAGGCAAACAGGTCTACCGTCGGCTGCCTGGTTGCACACTCCTGGAATGTGAATGGCGAGAAGCGACCTCAGAACTTCCGACTCCATAGGAGGAGGAGGTGGTGGGCTAGTTGCGACATACGACGGGGCGTGTGAGACCACCTTGTTGGTTGATGTACGCAACGGTCAGTATGTTGTCTGTGCGGACTAGTACATGCTGGCCTTGAAGGCAGTTCTTGAGACTGCCTAGGCGAGATGTACTGCCAGCAACTTTAGGCAGTTGATGTGCCATTGCAGTTGAGGGCCCGTCCAAACCCCTGACATTGCATGCCCGTTGTACGTGGCCCCTCAGCCGGTGGTGGAGGCATCCGTGAAACCACAGCATACCTGGAGACCTGCTGCAGGGGCACTCCGGCCCGAAGGAATGAGAGGTCTGACCACGGGGTGAAGGTTTGGCGGCAGGCCGGTGTTATTTGAACCCGGTGAGTGCCACTTTGTCACTGTGACCGCGGCTGCCATATGCCCCAGGAGCCTCTGAAAATATTTCAGTGGGACCGCCGTCCTGCTCTTGAACATATTCAAGCAGTTCAACACCGAATTGGCACGCTCCTCTGTGAGGTGTGCCATCTGATCGATCGAATCCAGCTCCATCCCAAGAAAAGAGATCCTCTGCGTTGGACAGAGTTTGCTCTTCTCCTGGTTGACCTGAAACCCCAACTGGCTGAGGTGCTGTAGCACCAGATCCCTGTGTTCGCACAACTGAGCCTGGGACTGAGCTAGAATGAGCCAGTCATCCAGTTGGTTGAGAATGCGAACGCCTTACTCTCTCAGTGGAGCAAGGGCTGCCTCCGCGACTTGCATGAAGACGCGTGGCGACAGGGAGAGCCCGAAGGGTAGGACTTGTACTGATATGCTCGACCTTCGAACGCGAACCTCAGGAATGGCCTGTGGCGTGGAAGAATCAACACATGAAAGTACGTGTCCTTCAGGTCGGTCGCTGCAACCAATCCTGGGGATGGACGCACTGAATAGGCGTTTCTGTGCCAACATCCTGAATGGGAGTGCTCGATTCAGGACTCGCAGATCCAAGATTGGTCGTAACCCACCGCCTTTCTTGGGCACTATGAAGTATGGGCTGTAAGCCCCGACCTCATATCGGCTGGAGGAACCGGCTTTATCATGCCTTCACTAGAAGGACAGCAATCTCCGCCCACAAGACAGGGGCACGCACATTGTTCACTGACATATAGCGGATCCCACTGAACTTGGGAGTACGCCGGACGAACTGAATCATATAGCCGAGTCGAAGGGTTCGCAGGAGCCACCAGGATAGCCTGGGAAGATTCAACCAGGCATCCAGAGACCGAACTAGCAGCTTGAGCGGAACCACCGACGTGCAGGCGATGGGGCAGGGACCCGGCTCGGGCGTCTCGTGGCCGGTCCGAAGCGGGGTCTGAGTGTGTGCAACTCTTACCTGCATCCCCGCAGAAGTGAGGCGGGTAGGCCATTGGTTCGTCCTCCCAGTCTTCCCACTGCTTCATATTAGCCCAAGAAGAGAGCGCGAGTGGTGCGGAACTGGCCCGCTCAACTCCTCGCTCTCCCTGGGGACCCAAGGACAGAGGAAACCGCCCTTGTCGAGGTTTTAGGTAGCGGCAACATTCTCTGCCCGGCAGAGCAGTTCCCTCCATCCCCGGATCTGAGGGCCTCTTGCACCTGCGCTTTCCTCCAGGTTTGGCAGGAGCCTGGACAGGCTGGGTGGCTGCCCTGCTGCCAGCTCCACGGTGCTGCCTAGATGGGGGCTGTTGCGTTGGCTGCACGGGAGTGGTGGTGGCAGCAGGGGGCACCCTCGGCGACGAGCTGGCTGAGGCAGGCCATCGGCGGCTGGGTGAAGGCAGCAGCTGCACGCCGAGGCAGGATGTTTCTTACCTCAGTCTGCTTCTGGGCAGCGGAGAACTGCTGGGCAAAGTTCTCCACTGCGTCGCCGAAGAGGCCGGTCTGGGACATGGGGGCATTCAAGGAACGTGTCTTGTCTACCTCGCGCATGTCGACCAGACACAGCCACAGATGGCGTTTCTGGACCACCGTAGTGGCCATAGCACAACCCAGAGATCGCATTGTGACCTTCGTCGCTCGTGGCGACACAGCTGCATCCCAACTGACCGCTCCACTGGGGGGGGCGATCACCGTAACTCCCTGGCTGTGCCGCTGTCAAGGGTGGTGAAGGAGGAGCCACTGGGGCAGTTTCTGGCAGTGAAAGGTGCTTTCCACATCCCAGTAAGCTCCTCATGCACTTCCGGGAAGAAAGGTACCAGGGTGGGGCCCTGAGAACCAGCGCGAGCCACCCTTAAATACCAATCGTCCAGCCTCGAGGGCCCGGGAAGCAGTGGAGGTTTCCACTTGATCCCGATCACCTCGGCGGCCTGGGCAAGCATAGCCACCATTTCTAGATCTGTATCCAGTACATGCAACGCCTGGTAGACGCAGAGCAACCGGATCTTCACTTCCAGAAATGTCTGGCTCACCTTCCGATGCAGCGATTGACTTCTGATCATCAGGGGAGCCCAAGAGGGTACAGCTGATACCCCACGTGAGGGTCAGACTGCCCCTTTGCAGCTCCACTGGTTGCAGAGTTTAAGCTTTGTGTCACAACGAAATGGAGCCCACCTGTCTGCAGCCAGGATGAGAACCAAGTCGAGCAAACACAAGCTCCGCCTCCTTTTTTCAAGGCAACAGAGCCCACCCATCACTCCGAGATGACCATCTCCCCGCGAGAAAATGATTCATCCACAACCACCACCTCAGCGTGCTAAGCCCAGGCACACGAGGCAACGATTGTGACCATCACCTAACACCAGGTAACAACCACATCCAGAAACACACGGGTGTACGTCGTCTGAAGCAAGACCTACGCTATCTTCCAAGACGCGTCGAGTTTGCCAGACGTAACGTCGTCTTTAAAAAGACGCACCCGTGAATGCTCTTTTAGTGCTGAGGCAACAGGGGATAGCCGTTTGGCACACAAACAGGGGGGTAGTGCAGTCTGAATGTGGCAATCCACTCAACGCAGGAAAACGACCTCCGCTGAAACGCCGTACTCCAACACTCGTAGATCGTCTTTGGAGCAGAACAGTCACGCTCGGCTCCGAAGCGAAAAGCTGAATATGCGCTGCACCTGCTGCTTATACACGCGCTGTGATCAGCGGCAGCTGGATGCGATTAGTGCATGCCAATCTTCAATTGGCTCGTTTAGATACACTCGAAGTAGATTGGTCTCTCGAAGCGAGATCCCAATTCGTCGGTCATCCGACGTGACTCGGAGTGACCGACTGAAAGGGAACTACAGTTCTCTGTGGTCGCATGTAAAGTTGTTACGTTGACTTTTAGTTGCATATAGTACATATCATGGTATATAGTATATAATATATATCATGCTGTTATTCAGTTGTAAGAGGATGTCCATCATCACTCTCTATGAAACTAGAGGATAATGTATTTACATCTTGTTTCATGATTCACAAAGTGCCCTGTGTGGTTAAGTGATTGTGAAGCCATGCATTGTCACGGCTCGCGAGGGCGAGGAAGTCCTTTGTTCAGCCCGAGAGAGAGCGATCCTCCTGCTCCAGCAGGATGATGAGGAAGTTAGGGTCAACGTACGAGGGAAAACATTAAGGCAAAATAAAAAACAAAAGGGAGAAAACGCCTCTATTCAACCTTTACTGGTCTGACTAACTGTCACAGTGTGGTTTGCGAGAAAAGGAGCACTCGACGAGAATATAAAGTTTATGACTTTAATCATTCACATATAAAGAAATAATACCTCAGGCAGACAGGCAGATAAACAAATTCACACATAATATAGACGAAGTCAGACAAACTGAACTGAAACAACAGGACTTAAATACACACAGTAAATACTTAATAAATGAGACACAACTAAAGACGATAAGACAATTAACCAAAAGTGGGTCACATTGGGACATGAAAACAACACAGAGTCCACATGTGTGACACATTCTAGTCATTATTCAACCCATTTTTCATGCATTACGATATTATTATTATTATTATTATTATTATTTATATTACACTATTTGATGTCTAAACTAGATGTAAACTGCAAAATCATCAAATATGATGAATTTGATCACAATTTTAAGGCATTTGAAATTCCTTTCATGGCCAGTAGAAGAGAAGGACTTGAGGATGATCCGAAAGTTGACAAATTGTTGAGTAAGTACGTTTTGTATTAATGTGGTTAAGATTTACTTAACAGAAAGAAATTATGGTGAATCATTGTTAAATGATATGTATTTTGAGTTTGACTAGAACTAGCTAGTAGTTGGGCTAACATTAGGCTTTACCCTAAAAATAAACTACAACACAACTTGAGTTGTATTTTTTTATGTAGTAAAGCAATTTCTTGGAGGGGAATTCATGGCAAAATCACTGAGTCTTAATCTGTTAATGTTTGCTGATTTTACTACTGCAAGAACATGGTGTAATAGATAAGGGACTGCCTCAAGGACACAGAGCCAAATTATGCTCTATCTTGTAATTCATTGTTTAGGTGCTATTGTAACTGTTTTAATGAGATTTACGTTTAGTGAAAGAATAAATTTTCTAAATCCCCAAACAAATTAACATTTAATTATTGTAGTGTCTTTGACAGGCAGCAGATAATATTTAATTATTTAATGATTCAGTAAAAGTTATTACTTTCACATGTAGCCTTTTCAAAATTTCTTTTTAGGAAGTAAATTACCCGAAAGAGACTGAAATGTTAAGTAAATGTAGGAAGAGCTCAATAATAACATACTGAAGTCTGTAAATGAAGGTAAACATTGATGATTTTGTAATTTTAGATATGCCAAAGATGTCCTCTGAGTACCAAATTAAGTGGAGGTAATGATGGGCAAGAATTGATTTGTTAGACGAACAGGACAGCAGCTCTGAATCCAAGCGGTCAGTGGAGCCAGCATCGGCAAGGGGGGATAGTTCCCTCACAGAGAGATCAACACATGACCAATTACATCCCATACTACATCAATCAAACAGCATTACAGCTGGGCTGAGCAAAGAACAGGTATGCCACCAAAAGTACTGTTAATGTAATACAATTCTCAGTTGGTTTTGCTAGCATCATTAATGGATTATAGAAGTAATATCACCTGTAATTGAAATATATAATTTAGCAGGCAGTTTTGGATGCAAGATATGGTTTGTTAGTTAGGATTATGTACATGCACAGGACAAATACTTGGTGTTGTATTATAAAGCATTTAACAGTAAAACTGGACAGTGACATGCTACCAAACTAACACTTCCTATGTAATATTTCCAAGAAGGAGAATTTACTCAGAGCCTCCTCGATCTCCAGGTGAAATGGAGACAAAGGCCCACATTTCATAAAGCAAGGATGGCTACCCCAAGAAGTATGTCCCTGTGTTTTTTTTTATGTTCACGGTGTCCTATATGAAATGTAATGTGGTATTTGCAAAACTATTTAAAAACATGTTAAAAATTCCATAGATAAAGTGGTTGTTTATTTGCATTGCTTGTTTTACTCTTTTCAAAAGTGGATGCTCAACATAACACCTTTGTAGGTCAACATCAACAACATAGATGCCCTGAATCTTTATTGACCTGTGCACATATGTTGAAATATGATGAAAACTTTATATCTGAATGTATACAACATGTTACAGGGCAAGATAAACACAGTCTTGTCAATTAAAGATCCCTAATATACCTAGGAGCCTGATCATGCAGAGCCTTATACACAAACATCAGCATCTTGTAATGTATTCAATATTTTACAGGAAGCCAGTGCAATGATACCAACACAGGTGTTATATATTCTCATTTTCTAGTGTTAGTTAAAAGTCTTGCTGCAGCATTTTGAACATATTGAAGACACATAATGTTTTGGTTACGTATGTAACCTTCATTCCCTGATGGAGGGAACGGAGGCATTATGTCCTGATGACAGACTGGGGTCTTGCATGGAGCCCTTATTAGCTCTGATAAGAGAAAACTGCAATGAAATTTGTCAAGTAGTTAACTAATCCTGAGCCCCTCCCCATCACATGGATATAAATAGGCTACAGGTGTAACCACTCATCAGCTTTGCTGAGGAGCCGAAACCGAGTCTCAGCTCTCAGCGATGGTTTGAAGTTGTGGCAAGGGGACATAACGTCTCTGTTCCCTCCATCAGGGGACGAAGGTTACATACGTAACCGATACGTTCCCTGTCTGTCAGTCACTACAAGTTATGTTGTGACGACAGACTGAGTTCCAATGGAAAACGCTGCAACCTGAACTCGTTACTACCTGATTGCACTGCAACAGTTGGCAAGCAACGCATGCCAGACTAATGCCATGCAGAGGTAACCATCCCATTGCCCCAGAGCAAAACGCTGACCCTGGTGCCCACCGGGGACCAGAGGTGAGTACATGACTACTGGAGAAGCCAACCTGTTCCTTTATTTAGAAACTTCTAACGGAAAGGATTTCGAGCTTCCAAGAGGGTGCTAATCTCTTCTATTTGTTGACAGTCGGCAGAAAAATGGGGAAGCGGAGAATACTACGGAGACCACATCCTGACCAGGAGAGAGATGTGGGAGAGAAAGCACTACTCCAATCGTGCCACATGGTGCCAAGCCCCTGAGAAAGAAGATTTTCCCTCAGAGGAATGCGCCAGGGAGGGGCTTTCATGAGGAGATTGAGTCTGATCGTTGATGTACGAAACAGTCACAGTGTTGTCCGTACGGAAATGCACTGCCAATAGCTCCAGGCACTTGATGTGCCAAAGCAGACGGGGCCCTGTCCAAAGCCCAGAGGCTGTGTGCCCGTTGCATGTAGCACCCCAACCTGACATGGAGGCATCTGTGGTTACTACCACATGCTGCGACACTTGCTCTAAGACCACCCTGGCCCATAGAAATGCAAGGTCTGTCCATGGGATGAAAGTGCGATGACTCTGCACTCTGTCACACCATGGACCTGAAGGCCTGGAGGATGAGGAGATTGCTCTTTTTCTGTGACATTTGGAACAGCAGGAAAATGAAACAGAATGTTTTCCGCCTGGCCCTCCTCCGGGGGAAAAAGGAGTGCCGCAGTGTTCGCCATCTCCTGAAGAGCAACTTCTCACCTCTCCGGGCCATCCGTCTCAGGGTCTCTTCGTCATCTTCCTGGAGGACTTGGAGGCTACCTGAGGTGGAGTGGGCACCACCCTCCTGTGTGGTGCTCTATGTGACGGCCTCGAAGGGGTGAGCTTAGCAACAAGCAGGATGAGACGAAACCCATGGAGGAGTGCTGGAGGATCACGCCGGGGCAGGATGTGCTGGAACACCTCGGTCTGCTGTTATCCTGCCAAGGACTGCTTAGCGAAGTCCTAAACAGTGTTGCCGAATAGCATCCAACAAAACGAATCTTGTCAGAATCTCAGCCAGGTTGAGTCATAAATGGCGCCCTTAGGTCACCAAAGCAGTCATTGCCTTCCAGAGGGACCGCATTGTGACCTTCATTGCTTGTAGAGCAAAGTCAGCAGTCATGCGCAGCTCCTGCATAGACCTCGGGTTGGAGCCACCCTTGTGCAGCTACTTCAATGGCTTGGCCTGGTGAACGTGCGGGATTGCCATGGCATGCAGTGCAGTAGGCGGCTTGGCCCGCAGCGCTGTAGGCCTTAGCAGCAAGGGCTGCCTTGGTCCCACAGGCTTTGGATGGGAGTGTGTGACAATTCTGCCAGGTGGCGGCGTTTTACGGGCACAAATGCACTGCAACCACTCTCTCCACCTGGGGAATATCCACATAACCCCTCGCTGCCCCGCCATCGAGGGTGGTGAGGGCTGAAAAAGGAGCCATCCACGACTTCGTCAACTCCTCATGCACCTCCAGGAAGAAAGGCACTGGGGCGGGCTGCGATTTATTATCACGGCCAGCACCCAGAACATTTACATTTAGTCATTTAGCAGACGCTTTTATCCAAAGTGACGTACAAATGAGGTAGGCAATAGAAGCAATTTATATCAACAAAAGGGCAGCAGTGCATAACTGCTCTGAGTGGGGTCTTGGCTTACCTAACGCAGACACAAGGCTTTTTTTTTATTAAAGGAAAGGATAGGAAAGAACAAGATAGGAAAGAGCAGGAGAAGAAGAAGAAAGTGCTGGTTGGTTTTGGTTTTTAAAGATTGCTAGTGACTCTGCTGCCCTAGTGGCAATGGGCAGATCGTTCCACCAGCGAGCAACAGACCAGGTGAAGGTGCGCAGGAGTGATTTTGCACCTTTTTGCGATGGCACTGCAAGACGCCTTTCGTTTGCAGAGCGTAGGCACCTGGAGGGAACATATGATTTAATTAGTGAGTGTAAGTACAAGAGAGCGGAGTCTGTGATTGTCCCGTAGGCCAGCATCAGGCATTTCAATTTGATGCAGGCAGCTATAGGAAGCCAGTGTAAACTAATGAAGAGGGGCATGACGTGGGCCCTCCTTGGTTCGTTGAAGACCACCCTTGCTGGACCATCTGAAGAGGTCTGGTTGTAGAGGCTGGGAGGCCAGCAAGGAGGGCATTGCAGTAGTCGAGTCTACTCAGGACTAGTGCCTGGATGAGGATCTGTGTAGCATGTTCTGATAAGTACGGTCTGATTTTCCTGATGTTGTACAGCACAAACCTACAAGATCGAGCAGTTTTCGAAATGTGCTCAGTGAAAGTTAGCTGGTCGTCAATGATCACTCCAAGGTTCCTAGCTGACCTAGACGAGGATATAGTAGCCGAGCCTAGCTGAATGGATAGCTTGTGTTGTATGGTGGGATTGGCCGAGAAAACGAGCAGCTCTGTTTTTGAGGTTCAGCTGCAGGTGAAGATCCTTCATTTCGTTTAGGCACGCGGAAATTGTCTGGTTGAAAGGAGAGATGGAGTTGAGTGTTGTCAGCATAGCAGTGATATGAGAAGCCATGTTTCAGAATGACAGAACCCAGTGATGTCATGTAGATAGAAAAAAGCAGTGGCCCAAGTACTGAGCCCTAAGGCACTCCAGTAGTGAGATGATGAGACTCTCGCCCCTCCATGATACCTTGAATGACCTACCAGAGAGGTAGGACTCAAACCACCGAAGGGCTGTTCCCGAGACACCCATCTGCCTGAGGGTTGATAGGAGTATGATATGGTTTACCGGACACTAAAGACAGCGATCGTGGCCATCATTTGCGGACAGATATCGCCCGCACCCAAGAGGGCACAGTCGAAACGGCATCTTGGGAAGACATGAAATGACTGCACACAGAAATTGCTCTTTTGGTGAGAGACACAGTTGAATTATTAAACTCAGGAATAGCACTGATTGTGTCATCAACACCACCCAGAACAGCTTCTGTTTTCAGCTTCTACTCTGTTTGTAGCACTTCAAGGCTGGTAGTCATGCAGACTGTCTCTGAAGCAAAATCTGATGAGTGATTACACCTGTAGCCTATTTATACCTGCGTGACAGGGAGGGGTTCAGGAATAGTTAACTACTTGTCAAATTTCATTGGAGTTTTCACTTTGTAGAGCTAATAAGGGCTCCAAGCAAGACCCTAGTCTGTCATCACAACATAACTTGTAGTGACTGACAGACAGGGAACCAGAGATTCACTTATTCCTCAGTGAAAGGCATTATTATAATCCAAACGTGTTGAAATAAAAGCATGAATAATAGACTCTAAATCTTTGTTTTGAGAGAATAGTTTTCAATTTGGACATTTTCCTTAACTGAGAGAGATGTTTTCACACTATTTACTTGTCGGTCAAGATGGATTTCAAAATCAATTACTCCCAAGTTCCTCTTGCCATATTCTTGTAAAATAATTATTACCAAATAAAATATATACAACTATTAAGCTCTAAAGGAAAATAAATTTGCAAATCATCGGCGTACAAATGATAATCAGTATTTTATTGCCTTAAAATTAACCAGCATATATATAAAAAAAACTGAACTGGACTAAGGATAGATCCTTGTGGTAAGAAAGTAGTAGTAGCAAGTAGAAACATAGTTTCCAATTTTGACAGAGCAAATCATATTCTGCAAGTAGGAATAAAAACCAGAAATACCACTCCACTGATTCCATCATTATCCCAGAGACGTTCTGTCTATTAATACTGTGTATGGTGTTATTAGTTGTGTCTTAATTTGTTTACGAATTATTACACAAATACTATTATAAAACTGTAGTTTTCACTATTATTTAATTTACTTTATAATCTACTATTCATTTATTCTTCATTATTTATTCTGTATTATTCCACCTTTGGTATTTCATATTCTATTTGCTATCATCTATTGTTATTCATTTATATAGTATTATACATATAATTGTTGCTATTATAAATCTATTATATTATTCTACTGTTGTACTTGCAATTTTATTATATTATTTACTTTACTACAGCTTGTATTGCATATATTTTTTAATATCACATATCACTTTTACTATTTTACTGTGCACTTTATCATTGTATAATAGTTTATCTCTGTACGTGTACTGGATCCATAAAAGATTATCTGTTACATTTGCTAATGCTTGTTGTGGAGTTGATATCTACAGTGCTATCTAAATAGGATGCAGGCTGTCACTTTTGATTTGTATCGACTGATGTTATACAATTTTCTCAATGATGGTAAATTGTAAGTACTTAAAGATGTGTTATTATTTCCCCAGTATTTCAAAGGGAATCAGCTGTGTTCTGACCAAGGCAAGAAAAGCTAAAATGTTGGGGTTGAAGACAGAGAAAGCAATGAATAAAGCAATTTTATTGGATGTGTATAAATGACAAATGTGTATATTACGGTTATACTACATTAATATTAGAATTGTTAACAAAAATATCAACCAAATCAACAGGAGTGTAAGCTTTTACAATTTACTACAAAAATAAAAAAATTTCCAACCCTGACTAAATAACTAAAGGCAGAGTTAATCTTAAGTCTTAATCTTAATTTGTTTTAAAAGCAGTCTTGCCCACATAAACTTGGCGTATCACAGCAACTGCTCAAAGTGGCCAATGAGGCGTCTAGGTATTTATATGTCTATCCTCTCAATGCATCCTTGATATCAAGAACACAACAGGGCATTTGCATGCATCCTCTGTACTTGCATTCTTTGATGGGTAATGATGACGTAAATAAGAAGGACGCAAGATCACTAAAGAATGGATATTTAAAAACGGCTATTAGGAATAAGCCGGAATTTAGAAAAATTTATGTTGAAATTTTAATAATTACTGAGTAACTAAATTACTTTTCAGACAGAGTAATTAGTAGCGTTATTTAAATATAATATTGACAATGTAATTAATTTTATTTAAATACTTTTTAAAAGTAACTTACCCAACACTCATGCATAACTACAAAGTCCTCTTATGGGATGCTTATTTTGTGTAGCTGGAATTATTGACCAGCATTAGTGAGCATTATAATAGCTATTATGCATGTGTTTGGATTCAGTATTGTAAGATGGAAAGACAAATCTGTACAAGTACTACTTAGAACTGCTACTTATTTCAGAAATTACTGATGATAGTGCATTAGGAAATCAGGCTGTATAAAACATATTGGGTGAGGACCCAGTTTGTTAGGAGGATAGAAGCAACGAGTGCGAAGGCAGTGATGAAGAATAGGTTTTTGTGGAAGTCAGACATTTGGGTACATTATTGAATGCCTGTTTGAAATATGTGATCCAAACAACAACCACATTTTAGACAGCTTCTTGCTTGAGTCACACATCTAATATAGCAGCACAAGAAAAAAATTCATAAAGATTTGTAAAGTTTTTTTGAAACAATATGACCTTTTAATTTCTTTTCAGATAGTGACTCTAAAGGGATACCATCAGTTATAAAACAAAGCTAAAAAGTCAGGTGAAGAAAAATTGGAAAAAGATTTTACTCCTTAATATAAGTCAAATATTTTTTAAGCTGTAAATTCACATCTATACTATTTTTAGCGGTTTTAATGTGTATAATGTAGCTTCAGTTTAATACTTTACTCAAGCTGAATTGTTCTGTATGTGAAACCTGTGTTTGTCTTTTTCTGCTGAACACAAAAGATATTCTTAAAAAAATGGACAAATATACTACAAATGTCAGTGGCTACTGTAAACTGTTTGTTTACCAACATTCCTCAGAATATATATATTTTTTGTGTTCAACAATACACAAAAAAAAAAACCATACAGGTTTGGAACAATTGGAGGGTGATTAAATGATGAAAGATTTTTCGTTTCTAGGTGAACTGTCCCTTTAAATATACTAACAAGAAAAAACTGAACAAACAAGCATTTACTCAACTCTGTAATTTTTACCTAAATTATCTTTAATGTGCACTCACTGAGGCAATAGTCGACATTTGCAAACAACCCTAAGGAACATTAATTAACCATCATGAATTATTCTCTAACACAGTGATTCCTAACAAGGCTCCTGCTCTACAACACTGCATGTTTTCCATGTCTCCTTAATCAAACACACCTAATTCAGCATATCAGCTCATCAGTAGTTTCCAAGAGCTGAAAAGGGTGTGTCAGACAAGAGATGCAAAATGTCCAGTGTTGGTCCAGGAACTTGGTTGGGAACCACTGCTCTTACAAATATCTTAAAGAAAGTCACAAACATATAATCAAGAAACAAAATTCACTCTTGGTAAGTACAGAATGTGTGCAAAATTTGACTTTGGTGAGTAAATAAAACTAGTTGGTGGACATTTGCCTTGTAACTTGTTTTAGTAAGCGTAGCATAAAGCACTATAATTGCTAAGTTTAGAAGCAATTTTCTTATTGTCGTAATTTAAGGACTATATAGCAACATGCTATAATAAAATAATGAAGTAACGCTAATTATACTCAAGTGAGAAGTCTAATAAGCACCTCATTTAGCACAATCCCTCCAGCTAATATAAGTAGCATGAAGAAGAACGCAAGGCCTCGACGAACAACCAGCTGTTTCATCGTCAAGACAGCACCAACTGTGACCTTTTTGCCCGCAACTGTTATTCCTCCTTCTCTTTCACCAAACCCTTCGAGGTCCATGTTTTCATTTGTTTGGCCTTCTTCATTGTGCTGGGACTCCTGTATTACTTCTGTAGAATAATCAGTCAACATAGGGGAAGTTCATAATAAAAAAAAACATTATGCATAATGACTTTAATGATGTACACACAGACAAGTTACCTTCTGTGCAGCCCTTATTTTCCATAGCATAAGATTCATCTTTAGTTTGAGTGGCTTGTACACCTGCTCTGGTCAAGGCCTGAAAATAATTAAATCATCATATTAAAATTAACCATATAGATAAAGAAAAACAAGCCACCTCTTGAGTGACTTTTTTCCAGTCCAGTTTACAAATAAAGGTGACATAGAACAAAGATTGTGTGAAGGCACACACAAAAAATCCAGTCCACAAACCTAGTAAGAGAGAACAAAAGGAAATCAAGGAAGTGTTCAGTGTGGCATTTGATATTAATCTTTTAAATCAGCACTTTCAAGTCATTTACCAATTATGCCCAAGCTGAGAGTAAACATCAGAGACACTCCAACCGGAAACCCCACAAAATAATATCCGACAATGTTACAAAGAGCACCAAGCAGCTGCTTTCCAGCACCCCTGACAATACCACCTGTAATGCCCTACAGACAGAAAAAAACAAACCAAAGTATTATCAACAGGATGATATTGGACATTTACATCTTACATGAAAATCTCAAAAAGACAAAAAAAAAAAAGAATAAAAAAAAAAGACAAAAAAATGAAATGTCACATTTTATGCTCTTTAATTTGTTCTGTTATAAAACAAATCCCACAAATTTTATTTTGGATTATTTAAAAAAAAACATTTTGGGTAAGATTGAAGAATATGAAATACGATACTAAAATTAGTTTCAAATTTACTCACAGTTACTCAAAGAAATATTTACTTTTTTCATTTATTTACTTCTTTTGCAACATAGAGAAAAGTCGTTTATGAAAGGCAGACAAGCTTTTGAAAATGGGATTTTTTTAAAAAATCTAATTCTCTCTGTTAAGAATAAAGATACGAACAGATTAGAATTTATTCAACAACAAAAACAGCCTACCGTAATGGCATCAAATATATGAAAGAAGCTGTACATGACCATGACCTTTGATACCCTGAGCACTATATCCCTTTGAGATAGAGAGAGAGAGAGAGAGAGAGAGAGAGAGAGAGAGAGAGAGAGAGAGAGAATGTACATGTAAAATGTTATGACATTAAAATCAGTACACTAGATTATTATTTTTTTTTTTACTTACTCTTCTGTGGTAAAGACGTATCCGATAATATCACTGGTACTTCCAATAAAGGTTGCGACTATACAAGAAGCAAGTACTAGAAAACAATTACAGAGAAACCAGAGCCTTTTAGCTAAAACCCTAATTAATAAACAGACCTGAACTATAGCTAATCAAGGACTTCAGTGTCACTAGAAACTTCCAGGCAGGTGTTTTGGAGCTACACTGTGCAGGACAGTGGCCCAAAGTTTAACTAATGTGCACTGGCTTCTGGACATGTGAGGAATGGTCAATTTCCAACTTGAATACGGTTTGTGAATATAACAGGACTCATATAAAACTATGCCAGTAAATGTAAGCCTACATCTAAGAGATTATTTACCTTTCTATTTTCCCAAGCCTTCTGCATTTTTAAACAATGTTCTATATCTATTATAAATCAGTTCCTTTAAATTATGGCATAAACCTCTGGATATAGGGAATGTATAGCCATTTTTTTTTAAATATCTTCCTTTGTGTTTGGCAGAAGAAAGAAACTGATGTCATACTTGACAGTACGTAAATGATGAAAGAATTTCCATTTTTGAGTGAACTATTCTTTTAAGAGAGCTCTTTGCTTTTACCCATTCTGAAATATTTCTTGTGTGACATGTTGGTATTGAGGCAACTTTTTATAGGCTATCAAATTGGGAATGAACCAGACATATTAATTTCCACTGACAAGGGCCATGATTGCTTTCTAATTCTCTTTTGAAAAAGTAATCATGCTGCATAAATGTTTTTAGTTTACATACGTCCACAGATTAAAGATACTTTGGCAGACAGTTTGGCTTGTTCTGGGTTTGCAGCTCCAAGTGCATTTCCCACCCTCACGGTGGCTGCTACTACAAATCCCATCGGAAACTGAAAAGTGGGAATAACAAAAATATTAGTCACAAAAATTTTACATATCACAAATGTTTAGAAACAGAACGTCTCTGTTACGTATGTAACCCTCATTCCCTGAAGAAGGCAACGGAGTTGGATGACTGACGAATTGGGATCTCGCTTTGAGAGACCAATCTACTTTGAGTGTATCTAAATGATCCAGTTGAAGATTGGCATGCGCTAATTGCATCCAGCTGCCACTGATTACAGCGCGAGTATAAATAAGCAGCGGGTGCAGCGCATATTCAGGTTTTTCGCTGAGGAGCCGAACTAGTGACCTGACCCCTTCAGTGGAGGTACAGCTCCGTGGCAACGGGACATGGCGTCTCCATTCCCTTCTTCAGGGAACAAGGGTTACATATGAAACCGAGACGTTCCCTTTCAGTCAGTCACCCCGAGTCAAGTCGGATGACAGACAAATTGGAATCCCTACCAAAACGCCATGGACGCTACCTCTTCCAGTGTCCTGTGGGAGCCCACAAGCCCCCTCAGTCTATCGGCGTAGGCCGGGGCTCAACCACAAGAAGCCAGCTACTCTTGTCAACACTACCCAATCGTAAGACTGGAACACTGGGGAACGCCCCACATTCTAGTGAACAGGGACGTGCGGAAGTCCAGCCTTCCCGTAGGAGGTCTCGGAACGAATACGCATATGGACAATATTTCAGTTTGCATATGGAATATTGGAGGTGATTGAACCCTCATAGGTGGGCAGAAGGACTGCCGGGGAAACATGGGGCTCTGAGACTATGCCATGGAACTACACACATAAAGTTCTCTTTGGGTACTTTACATGGCTCCCAGCCCTCAACGGTTCTCACGGATTCATTGAGAGGGCCTGATGCCAGATGCTCCACAACATCTGGCTGCCGAGGGGAATGGAGGAGCTTGACAGGGTCTACTCTATGGAGGCTCTGGAGCGGTTAACAAGCCGACCTGAAACCGGGCCTCTCAATGTTTCTACCCATTTGAGGTGAGAACACAGGAGGATACCAGTTCCACACGTAGGCTATAGAATCTAGCGAACGTGTTAGGGGTTACCCAGCCCGCACCGCATCTATCAGCGAGGCGCCACAAACTAACGCCCTGGACGATGCAACACCTCTTGTTGAGTGTGCTTGTAACCTGAGGGGGCAGGGCATACGCTGTGCTTGGTAGGCCAGGGTCCACTGGCGTCCACTATCCAGTGGGCCATCCTCTGCTTGGAGACGGCATTCCCCTTCTGCCGGCCTCCGTGACAAACAAAGAGCTGGTCTGAGGTCCTGAAGCTTTGTGTCCGGTCAACGTAGCATCTTAGTGCTCGGACGGGAAAAAGCAACGTAAGGGCTGGGTCTGCCTCCTCCTCCTGCCTCCTTATTTCTGTCACGTGTGTGGTAAGCACGAGTGCACACAACTAGCGTAAATGAAAATAAGGAGATTTAATCCACGTAGGGATAAAATAAACAATATAAATGCAGGCAGAACAGGCAGGCAGGACAAAAACCAGGTAGGGACATCGACGATCAGACAACGTGAACTCAAAACACACAGGACTAAATACACGAGGAAATTAACTACACTAACGAGACATGGCTGCAGACAATAATACAATTAACATGAACTAAAGGCAGGGCACACAGAGCACATGACATGACACAAAAACAATAACAAAAAGAGTCCAGAGATGTGACCATTTCACATCAATTGTGTTTTTTCCTTTTTAAACTTTTTTACTTAAAGAATCACTCATTTTAGACACACTTCGTACTAATAATTTATATGATAATAAAGTATAAGATAAATAAAAGATGTAGTGGCTGTTACAGATGTTTGAACTCACACAACCATCTTTCTTACAATGAACAATTTCCCAAACTGATATTTTATTCTTTTCACTTTTTGAATTTGATTAATAAATAAATAAATAAATAAATAAATAAATAATGTTTAAATTGTCCAATGTAATGTTTACATTTTAAAAAAATAACTGTCCAGTCTGCAAAAAGTCACTACACAACATGCAATTTATTGCTGTCACCAACTGATGCATGTGTTTTATCATACAGGCAGAAGATATTATTGCTAATGGAAGACAGTACTTTAAACATCTAAAAGGAATGGATGTTAAATAACAAAATTGCTTCTACTTAGTTTCACAGTTCAGTTCAGTTTCAGAGTTTGTTATCTTTTATAAATGTAATACTAATATTTTGACCCATTGACCAGCAGATGGTACTGTCAGGTCTGAAAAAAACCTGAAACCACTATAGGTGTACAATTTTCTCAAAACAAACAAAAACATGGGCATATGAGAAAAAAAGACAAAGACATTTTTAACACATTAAAAAAAAACATACCATAAACGCAATAGTAGCCAGCTGATACACAACAGACTGGGCTCCCAGCTCATCCTCACTGATTATTCCTACAATAAACAGCTATAATGTAGTCATCCAAAACAAAATGTAATTGCATATAAACACAGACAGTTTACAAACCTGCCAGGAATCCACCAATCTCATATGCCCACCACCTCACACAAATCATGAGCATGCTGGGAAGAGCCAAGCTATTGAAGGGACCCCATTCTTGCAGACAATCACAAGACCAGCCTAATGTGACACAGAAAGTGATGTAACACATGGAGACCAAACTTTAGGGACCAAATTCTCACTATTAATTAATTGCTTATTGGCTTTTTATTATACCTTAAAAAAAGCGCACCTGTTATGGACATGTTACATATTCTTCTTTTACTGCAAGTCATAGATACTAGGATGGATGGATGGACAGATGGATAGATACTCACCACCCCATGTGTTTTTATGCAGACCCTTCCATCGAATATAAAAAAAAGAAACAGCCAAGGAATACTGGGAAATGGTATTTGCAGCAGCAGATCCTCTGATATTTAATAAGAAAGTCGAATAAATAATTTTGACTTTGTAAATAGCCGAAATGCCAGTCCCTAAAAAAAGATAAAATCAAATTGCTTACGCTACACCAAGATCAAGCACATGAAGAAAGATGTAATTTATTGAAGCATTGAGAACATTTCCTGCTGCTCCTGTGATAACCTGAGGCCAAATAATACCCTAAACAAACAAAGAAAAGCACAGTATCATCATGAACTACGCTACATGAACAGACAGGTCAAGAAAAAGAAGCAGAAGGAAGCAAACAAAGAACAAATAAAGATCTTCAGCAACAGAGCCCTGACCTGATTTTGAAGATACCTTCCCTGCAGCTGATAGACAAATGCAGCCTGAGGTTGGTAACAAAGACAGTGATTAAAACATAACTGGACGGAAAAATTCACACATTTCACACTTCCACATTGTTACTTACATTTAGAAATTGCATTTGGAATAGTATATCTTTATGTTTTATTTTACAGGTTATTATATTTAAACAGATCCATTTAAAGTAATGTGTCACTTACAGGCAGAGCAGGCATGAATATTTTCACATAGAGTTGTGACAGACTGTTGAAAGAGGGAAGTAATCACACTGTAAAAGAAATTTCAGAACTGTAGATCCATGTCACCATCACATGACCAAATGTTATTAATTAACTGTTTATTTTTGTAAAAACTGTAAAAAATCTGAATAAATTTTCTGAAAAAAATAAAAATAATGTGTATATTTCATTATATAAATTTTGGTTCAGTGTTGTATAGAAAATATTGTTTACTTTTTACTAATAAAACCTAGAGATGTGTCTTTTCTACTTTTTTCTAAGTTTTTTAAGGGGGCATATGATGCAATTTAATGAGTTTTCCTTATTGTTTTGAGTATTACAAAGTTGCAAAGACTAAAGTTCCAAAACCAAATAAATGCTGTATACGTCATGACTTGTCCATTTACAGGCATAAAACGTACGTTTTTTACACTTACAAGTTTTTACTGATGCTAAAACGTACAATTTAGACGTATTTCAAAGATAAACGTACAAAACGCTATGCATTTTTAGTTATAAACCGTAAAATATTTACGTATCTTTCATATAATTAAGACATTCGTATCAATGCATTTTTTTAGATGTTTAGATTTAGATTTTTAGACCCCTTAACCTAACCCCAAACCTACCCATTTAATATTGAATATAAAAGTGTATAAAACGCAACTGACCGAAAAATGCAGGAAAGCAACAATTTTTGTAACAACATAGCATTTAAAAATACTTTTATAGTTGCTAATCCCACTCCTACTTCTAAGCCTAAACATAATTATCTCTTTACAGTATAAGTAAAACATTACAGACGGATAAATGCAAATGCAATTAAAATCGATTATTTACTGCAAAAAATGTCAAAAGCATAACCAAAAGTAACCCAAAAGTAACGATGTTTTACAGCCACAGTCCTCTCTGGCGGAATACAGCAGGTTTGTGTAGAGCAGAATTTATTTATTTATTTATCGCTGAAAATATTATCCAGTTTATATTGCCGATCTTCTCTCCCTGAACTCCTGAAAATGAGAGCGCATCACTCCAATACACTGCAAATCGTAATCTGTGACGAATGCAGACGAGAGCCAATGAGCGTTTGAGTATACTGCTGTAAAACTTGTCATTTAAAGCGGCAACATTTGAATGTATAACTGGAGAGTCGGCTTCACCGTTTACGGTCATTAGTCTCGCTGCTCGTAATAAGGATGAAAATCGCCGAATAAAAGATTGGATTTGAGTGTTCCTCGCACGAATAAAATTGTTTCATTTTGTAATTATGTTGCGTTTTTGGTGTTCAATAGATCTATTGTCAGTCACAGCATGTCAGAGAAAATATCCTTTGTGGGCAATGGCAAGTAAGTTAGTCATTAAATGACATTTAAAGGTTAAACTATAGCAGAAATTTTATTTATTTTAAGGGTTTAAAATTAAGTTTCCTTTAACATTATAAAGACCTATTTTTGGCAGCAGAAATCTATTATTTATCATTTCATATTAAGTAAACAGTGTAATAATGCAGTTGCAAACAAGGTCATTGATATGACAACTAAAAACAACAAAATACTAAAATTAATGCTGCACTTTCAATATTCATAAGGATAATTTTTTAGGTGTAGTCAGTATGTCTGTTTTGTATGTTTAAATGCTGAAAATACATATTTTAGTGCCAGTAAAACGTAAGTAATTGTATATTTTATAGAAAAACATTTTACGTAAAATGCATATGAATTATGAGTATGCTGGCTGTGGCAATTTGAGGTTATAAAGTGGCAATTTCAACTTTGCGCGGACAGTCAGTCTGTAAGTAAAATATGTTTTCTTATTAACAGAACCTGCTACTTACTATTCAACCGTAAGATTTGAGCACTGTTTGCCATTTCTCCAATCATGAATGCAGACATGGTCATGTTCATGAGGCGGGATGAAAATTGTCACGTAAAAAGACAGTACTAAGTTATTATAAGTAGTAATTATGTCCCCACAGAATGCAACAAATAGGCAGAAGAGCCTTGGTAAGAGAGGTAAAGAAGATCACTGTGGCTGAGCTCCAGACATGCAGTCGAGAGATGAGAGTTTTAAAAAGTCAACCACTGCTGCAGTCCTCCACCAGTCGGGGCTTTATGGCAGAGTGGCCTTGACAGAAGCCTCTCGGAAGCAAGACACATTAAAGCCTGCATGGAGTTGCACCTGAAGGACTCCAAGATGGTGAAAAATAAGATTCTCTGGTCTGATGAGACTTTTTGGCCTTAATTCTAAGCGGTATGTGCAGAGAAAACCAGGCACTGATCATCACCTGTCCAATACAGTCCCAAAAGTGAAGCATGGTGGTGGCAGCATCATGCTGTGGGGGTGTTTTTCAGCTGCAGGGACAGAACGACTGGTTGCAATCGAGGGAAAGATGAAGTGCGGCCAAGTACAGGGATGTCCTGGATCAAAACTTTCTCCAGAGTGCTCCGGACCTCAGACTGGGCCGAAAGTTTACCTTCCAACAAGACAATGACCATAATCACACAGCTAAAATAACAAAGTACTGGCTTCACAACAACTTTGTGACTGTTCTTGAATGGCCCAGCCAGAGCCCTGACTTAAAACCAATTGAGCGTTTCTGGAGAGACCTGAAAATGGCTGTCCACCAACGTTTACCATCTAGCCTGACAGAACTGGAGAGGATCTGCAAGGAGGAATAGCAGAGGAATAGCAGGAATAGCAGAGGAGGAATAGCAGAGGATCCCCAAATACAAGTGAAAAACTTGTTGCATCTTTCCCAAAAAGACTACACCCTTTTGATGTATTAGATTCTACTAAATGAGCAAAGGGTCTGAATACTTGTGGACCATGTGATATTTCAGGTTTTCTTTTTTAATAAATCTGCAAAAATGTCAACAATTCCATGTTTTTCTGTGCTGTGTGTACTTTATTGAGGAAAAATGAATGTACTTAAATGATTTTAGCAAATGGCTGCAATATAAAAAAAGAGTGAAAAATTTAAAGGGGTCTGAATACTTTCCGTACTGTCACACCATCACTTCCATCTACACCTCCATCATCAGCCGAAGCCACCACCTGGTCACGATCCCATCCACCCGAATATTTATTACCCGCACCTGTAGCCATTCACCAACCACCCTTCAAAACACACTCACACCAGTCCTTCCACAGCTGATCATAAGGACACACGCCTTGAACTCTGGTCATCCTTCTCTCTGTCCATCTGCCCAACTACCCGTCCTGTCTGCCTGCTGGAACGAAACCCGCTCCTGAGATAACTATTACTACTAAGGAAAGAACGTCTCGGTTACGTATGTAACCCTCGTTCCCTGAAGAAGGGAACGGAGACGTCACGTCGGATGACCGACGAATTGGGATCTCGCTTCGAGAGACCAATCTACTTCGAGTGTATCTAAACAAGCCAATTGAAGATTGGCATGCGCTAATCGCATCCAGCTGCCGCTGATCACAGCGCGTGTATAAATAAGCAGCGGGTGCAGCGCATATTCAGGTTTTCGCTGAGGAGCCGAGCTAGTGACCCGGCCCCTTCAGCAGAGGTGCAGCACCGTGGCGACGGGACGTGACGTCTCCGTTCCCTTCTTCAGGGAACGAGGTTACATACGTAACCGAGGCGTTCCCTTTCAGTCGGTCACTCCGAGTCACGTCGGATGACCGACGAATTGGGATCCCTACCAAAACGCCATGGACGCTGCCTCTTCCAGTGTCCTGTGGGAGCCCACAAGCCCCCTCAGTCTATCGGGCGTAGGCCGGGCTCAACCACAAGAAGCCAGCTACTTTTGTAACACTACCCATTCGTAAGACTGGAACACTGGGAAACGTCCCACGTTCTAGTGAACAGGGACGTCGCGGAAGTCCAGCCTTCCCGTAGGAGGTCTCGGAACGAATACGCATATGGACAGTATTTCAGTTTGCATATGGAAAATTGGAGGTGATTGAACCCTCTTAGACGGGCAGAAGGTCTGCCGGGAAACACGGGCTCTAAGGCTATGCCGTGGAAATACACACATAAAGTCCTCTTGGGGTACTTTACATGGCTCCCAGCCCTCACCGGTTCTCACGGATTCATCGAGAGGGCCTGGCGCCGGATGCTCCGCAACATCTGGCTGCCGAGGGGAATGGAGGAGCTCGACAGGGTCTACTGTATGGACGCTCTGGAGCGGTTAACAAGCCGACCCGAAACCCGGGCCTCTCAGTGCTTCTACCCGTTTGAGGTGAGAACACAGGAGGATACCGGTTCCACACGTAGGCTATAGAATCTAGCAATCGTGTTGGGGGTCGCCCAGCCCGCAGCTCTACAATCTGTCAGCGAGGTGCCACGAGCCACCACCCAGGACGATGCAACACTTGCTGAGTGTGCCCGCAACCTGAGGGGGGGGGCAGGGCATACCCTGTGCTTGGTAGGCTAGGGTAATGGCGTCCACTATCCAGTGAGCCATCCTCTGCTTGGAGGCGGCACTCCCCTTCTGCCGGCCTCTGTGACAAACGAGAGCTGGACTGAGGTCCTGAAGCTTTGTGTCCGGTCAACGTAGCATCTTAGTGCTCGGACGGGACAAGCAACGTCAGGGCTGGGTCTGCCTCCTCCAGAGGCAGCGCTTGAAGGTTCACCACCTGGTCTCTGAAGGGGGTAGTGGGAACCTTGGGCACGTACCTGGGTTACCTGGGAATCCGCGAGCCCAAACTGTAGGCACAAATCGTCGACCGAAAAAGCCTGCAGGTCCCCTACCCTCTTGATGGAGGCCAATGCGAGCAGGAGCAATGTCTTCATAGATAAAAGAACTTTAGCACAACTGCTGGCAAGGGTTCAACGGAGCCTACTGCAGTGCTGTCAGCACTACAGACAGGTCCCAAGAGGGTACTGTTGGGAGCCGTGGAGGATTCAACCTCCTGGCTTGCCTCAGGAACCTGATAATCCGGCCATGCTTACCCACAGACCTCCCATCTATGGGGTCATGATTTGCAGCGATTGCAGCCATGTAGACTTTAAGGGTGGAAGGAGACAGCCTTCGCTCCAACCCTTGCTGCAAAAGATAAGCACGACTGATAGGGCAATTCCGGGGGTCTTCACCCTGAGAAGAACACCACTCGACGAACAGGCTCTACTTCAAGGCATAGGCCTGTCTCGTGGACGGCACTCTAGCCGAAGAAATGGTGTCGACTACCCCTTGAGGTAGGTCACCTAGAGCCTCCGCATCCCATCCAGGGACCAGACATGGAGTTTCCAGAGGTCTGGACGCGGGTGCCAAGGGGTGCCCCGTCTCTGAGTCAGAAGATCCTTCCTCAGAGGATCGGCCAGGAGGGGGCTGTCGTGAGGAGCACAAGTTCTGGGAACCAAGTCTTCACCAGTAGGGTGCTACTAGCAAGACCTGCTCCTTGTCCTCCCTGGCCTTGCACAGTGTCTGTGCAAGAAGGCTCACTGGGGAAATACATACTTGCATAGGCCCCACAGCCAGCTGTGTGCCAGTGGGCAATGGGAAGTCTCTGAAGAGGCAAACAGGTCTACCGTCGGCTGCCTGGTTGCACACTCCTGGAATGTGAATGGCGAGAAGCGACCTCAGAACTTCCGACTCCATAGGAGGAGGAGGTGGTGGGCTAGTTGCGACATACGACGGGAGCGTAGACCACCTTGTTGGTTGATGTACGCAACGGTCAGTATGTTGTCTGTGCGGACTAGTACATGCTGGCCTTGAAGGCAGTTCTTGAGACTGCCTAGGGCGAGATGTACTGCCAGCAACTTTAGGCAGTTGATGTGCCATTGCAGTTGAGGGCCCGTCCAAACCCCTGACATTGCATGCCCGTTGTACGTGGCCCCTCAGCCGGTGGTGGAGGCATCCGTGAAACCACAGCATACCTGGAGACCTGCTCCAGGGGCACTCCGGCCCGAAGGAATGAGAGGTCTGACCACGGGGTGAAGGTTTGGCGGCAGGCCGGTGTTATTTGAACCCGGTGAGTGCCACTTTGTCACTGTGACCGCGGCTGCCATATGCCCCAGGAGCCTCTGAAAATATTTCAGTGGGACCGCCGTCCTGCTCTTGAACATATTCAAGCAGTTCAACACCGAATTGGCACGCTCCTCTGTGAGGTGTGCCATCTGATCGATCCAATCCAGCTCCATCCCAAGAAAAGAGATCCTCTGCGTTGGACAGAGTTTGCTCTTCTCCTGGTTGACCTGAAACCCCAACTGGCTGAGGTGCTGTAGCACCAGATCCCTGTGTTCGCACAACTGAGCCCGGGACTGAGCCAGTCATCCAGTTGGTTGAGAATGCAAACGCCTCACTCTCTCAGTGGAGCAAGGGCTGCTTCCGCGACTTGCATGAAGACGCGTGGCGACAGGGAGAGCCCGAAGGGTAGGACTTGTACTGACATGCTCGCAAATTCTTCAAATTAATTCCTCTCTGCAGTGGTCATGTGTTACACTCGAAGTAGATTGGTCTCTCGAAGCGAGATCCCAATTCGTCGGTCATCCGACGTGACTCGGAGTGACCGACTGAAAGGGAACTGTTAACTTCCTTCTTTGCATTATGTTTGAATGCTCTCTTTATGTTTGATGTGCTGGCTGAGCGCCGCTGCCTGAGTTGATTATATTAAAAGAAAGTTTCCTTTAAATTCATCCGGTATTTGCTTCCTTGACCAGATTGTGACAGATGATCAGCCTTTAAAGATACAACAAACGCGGATTGTCGGAATGGATTCCCAAGAGGGGGCAACACCAGACCTGTTCCAAATGTTGGTGCAAGCCCTTCATGAAGCACTTAACCTTCCTTCCAACCCAGCTAACCCGATTACTCGATCCGCTGCTTTGACCGGAGAAACTACATCGTGATGCAGGCTTTCTCTTACAATGCTCCCTGTACTTGGAGATGTACCCACACCTCTTTCCCTCAGATCGGGGAAAAATAGCTTTTATTATTTCCCTACTCACCAGAAGAGCGCTACTCTGGGCGGAATCCCTCTGGACTGCTAACAGCTCGCAGCTCAGTTCGCTGGAGAGCTTTCTGGAGCACTTCAAGGAGGTATTCGGCCAACCACTCACTAAGGTCTCCGTGCATAATGAACTACTGCAGCTCCGGCAGGCAGAGCTCCCAGTTCACGAATATATCCTTCGCTTCTGCACGTTGGCCATTCGCAGCGGGTGGAATGACACTGCGCTACCGAACCCTCTCACTCCTCCAAAATCGCTACTGGTGGCCCAGCATGGCCCGGGATGTCGGTCAATATGTGAAGGGATGTTCAGTTTGCTCCATCAGTTCAACTCCCCATCATCTACCAGAAGGAAATCTCCTACTACTACCCATTCCACACCGACCCTGGTCTCACTTAGGCATAGACTTTGCTACAGATCTCCCACCATCCAATGGATATACCACCATCCTCGTGGTTGTAGACCACTTTTCCAAATCCTGCAAATTAATTCCTCTCTGCAGTCTACCCACGGCCATGGGAACGGCAGAAGCTCTATTTCACCAAGTGTTCCGACACTTCGGTCTCCCCGAAGACATAGTCTCTGACCGGGGAACCCAATTCACCTCCCGGGTCTGGAAAAGCTTCTTCCGCCTTCTGGGGGTCTCTTTAAGTCTATCCTCCGGCTATCACCCTCAAACCAACGGCCCTCAAATATCTACCGGGCCTACTGCCACCAACACCAGGAGAGTTGGAGCCAGTACCTACCATGGGCAGAATATGCACAAAACTACCTCCGTCAAAGCACAACCGGTTTAACACCCTTTCAATGTGTCCTAGGTTTTCAGCCACCTCTGTTCCCCTGGTCCGATGATCAAGCAGAAGTACCAGCAGTAGACTACTGGTTCCAGGAGAGTGAGAGGGTATGGGACTCGGCTCATGTCCATCTCCAGCAGGCAGCCCGGAGACACCAACGCCAGGCAGACACCTGCAGATCCAACACTCCCGTCTACCAGCCTGGGGATTGAGTGTGGGTGTCTACAAGGGACACGCATCTCCAGCTTCCCTGGCGGAAGCTGAGTCCCCGGTTTATTGGTCCCTTCACCATTGTCCGCCAAATCAACAAAGTCACCTACTAACTTCACCTGCCCGACCGATACCGAATATCCTCATCCTTTCACGTTTCCCTGTTAAAACCTTTCACTGACCCACTTCTCTCTCCTTCCGCAGAGCACTCCCCCCTTTAAATTAATCCGATGTTTGCTTCCTTGACCAGATCATGACACGTACCCACTGTATATACAGTATATATATATATATATATATATATATATATATATATATATACACACACACACGTGTTTATATATTGAAGAAAAATATGTTTATATATGTATATAATGCATTATCTGAATATAAATATGTAAAGATTTTCAAAATATATAATATATAATATATATATAGTATGTGTCTTTATAATTTGATATATGAGATATATATATATGCATTATACACAGATATTATATAGATAAAACTTTTATTTTGGATGTGATTAATCCTCCTCGCCCCTCACTACATTAAATAGTTGCACAAATTATGATAATTTGTTTTATGAGCAAATTCAGGCGAGTTTTGCTAAAGTACAAAGCTTTGAGGGATATCTCTTATGCTCACTTAGGCTGTGTTTATTTATTTGAAAAATACAGTGAATACAGTAATACGGTGAAATATTATTGGAATTTCAAATTACTGTTTTCTATTTATATATTTAAAAATGTAATATGGATAGATACAATCCGAGTCTAGGACTGTGATGACAGAGCTGAATTTTAAAAATGAAGAATGCTGAAAAAGTTAAAAATTATTAAAACATTTTTGAAAGATGACCTGAAATTGAAATATCACATACATGTATACATATAAATGTCAGTTTGGATAAATAGTAAATATAAGTGTATCTAGCAAGTGTTGATTTTATCAGACCTGGCCACACTGGGACTCTGTCGGACAGCTAGCAGGATGGGCTCGGTGTTGATGAGCAGCGCCCAGCAGGGGAAACAGGCCAACAGGAGGATGAGAATCCCTCTCTGCAGTATCACACCCACCCGCTTCAGATTATTACTGCCAAACGTCTGGAGAACATAATTCAATTCAAATGATACCTGAGCACAAATGACTCTCAAATTAACTTTCAGTTTTAGACCTGAGAGATGAGTGTATCGCATCCAGATGCCAGACCAGAACCGACGGAGATGCCGGTCACATTAATAACCTTTGAGCAAAAAGGACATTTATTATTATAAATTTATTTATATTAATAAATGCCATTATAATTAAGTGTTTGTTTGTTTTTCTTGTGAACTCACAGCAAAAGCCAGAGCCACACCAGCCAGTTCAGTTTTTCCCAAGTGTTCACAGAACACAGTGCTGATGAAGTTGATCAGAAAAATCATCAGCTGAGATATAAACTGCATGAAAAGAGGAAAGATTTCAATATCTCTGGTCTCTGTAGCCAATTCAACGACAGTCACTAGAAGTTAAGTGTCCCCAACCAAGCAAGCCAGAGGCGACAGCGGCAAGGAAACAAAACCCCATGCATACAGAATGGAGAAAAAAAAAACCTTGGGAGAAACCAGACTCAGTTGGGGTCAGTTCTCCTCTGACCGGACGCCCAGCACTTAACTTCCAGTTCAATTTTAAACGCAGCTGTGTCAGGTAGTGTAAATGACTTAGTGTGTGCGTGTGCATCAGGATCTGGTGATTGGTCCACGGGGCGCATCTAGGTGTTCTGGTCTCTGATGAACATAATCTCTGGGTGCTGATCCACCATCTAGTCTGGATACAAACTGAAAACAGATTGAGAAAGAGACAGGACTAATATTAGCGTAGATGCCATTCTTTTTACAATGTCACAAGTACATCGTATTTTAGGAGTAGTGTTCCCGGTTCCAGCAAATCTAAGTAATGCAGCCTAAAAATCCTTTAACAGATTTGAATAATAAAAGGCGTGTTGGTGTGTTATGTGTAGGCTAAGTTAAAAAGATGTGTCTTTAATCTAGATTTAAACTGGCAGAGTGTGTCTGCTTCCCGAACAGAGTTAGGGAGATGGTTCCAGAGTTTAGGTGCTAGATAGGAAAATGATCTGCCGCCCGCAGTTGATTTTGATATTCTAGGTATTATCAAATGGCCAGAGTTTTGAGAATGCAGCGGACGTGCAGGACTATAATGTGATAAGAGCTCGCTCAAGTATTGAGGAGCTAAACCATTCAGGGCTTTATTGGTAATTAATAAGATTTTAAAATCTATTCGATGTTTGATAGGGAGCCAGTGCAGTGTTGACAGAACCGGGCTAATATGATCATACTTCCTAGTTCTAGTAAGGACTCTGGCTGCTGCGTTTTGGACTAGCTGAAGTTTGTTTATTAAGCGTGCAGAACAACCACCCAATAAAGCATTGCAATAATCTAACCTTGAGGTCATAAACGCATGAATTAATATTTCTGCATTAGAGGTTGAAAGCATAGGTCGTAATTTAGATATATTTTTAAGATGGAAAAACGCAGTTTTACAGATGCTAGAAACATGATTTTCAAAGGAAAGATTGCAGTCAAACAGCACACCTAGGTTCCTAACTGACGATGAAGAATTAACAGAGCAGCCATCAAGTGATAGGCTGTGTTCTAGGTTATTATATGTGGGGTTTTTAGGTCCAATTATTAGCACCTCTGTTTTTTCAGAATTTAACATTAAGAAGTTACTCATCATCCAGCTTTTATATCGACTATGCATTCTGTTAGATTCTCAATTTGGTGTGTAACACCAGGCTGCGCTGAAATATAGAGCTGAGTATCATCAGCATAGCAGTGAAAACTAACACCATGACTCCTGATAATATCTCCCAGAGGTAACATGTTGAAAAGGTTGAAAAGTAACGGTCCTAGCACTGAGCCTTGAGGAACTCCATATTTCACTTTTGATCGATATGATACCTCCTCATTTAATGCCACAAACTGATAGCGGTCAGATAGATATGATTTAAACCATGCTAAGGCGCTTCCTCTAATGCCAACATAGTTTTCTAGTCTATCCAAGAGAATGTTGTGATCGATAGTATCGAATGCTGCGCTAAGATCTAATAGCACTAATAACGAGATAAAACCACGATCAGATGATAGAAGCAGGTCATTAGTAACTCTAATGAGAGCAGTCTCAGTACTATGGTACGGTCTAAAACCTGATTGGAAATCCTCACAGACACCATTTTTTTCTAAAAAGGAATACAGTTGTGAGGATACTACCTTTTCTAGTATCTTTGACAGAAAAGGGAGATTAGAGATTGGTCTGTAATTTACTAAGTCTTTGGGATCAAGATGTGGTTTCTTAATGAGAGGTTTAACTACAACCAGTTTAAAGGTTTTGGGAACATAACCTAATGACAATGATGAATTAATAATGTTCAAAATAGGATCTATGACTTCTGGAAGCAGATCTTTTAATAGTTCAGATGGAATAGGGTCTAACATACATGTTGCTGGTTTAGATGATTTAACAAGTCTGTACAAGTCTTCTTCTCCTATAATAGAGAAAGAGTGTAATTTTTCCTTAGGGGATCTAAAGCTCATTATCTGATGTGAAACTGTAGTTGACGGCTGCATAGTTACAATTTTATCTCTGATGGTATCAATCTTAGAAGTAAAGAAATTCATGAACTCATTGCAGCTATACTCTTGGGGCATATTAGCACCTGTTGATGCTTTATTTTTTGTTAATTTAGTTACTGTACTGAATAAATACCGGGGGTTGTGTTTGTTTTCTTCTAAAAGGGATGAAAAATAATCAGATCTTGCTATTTTTAATGCTTTTCTGTATGACAGCATACTCTCCCGCCAGGCAATACGAAATACTTCTAATTTGGTTTTTCTCCACCTGCGCTCCATTTTCCGGGCTGCTCTCTTTAGGGTGCGTGTGTTGTCATTATACCATGGAGTCAGATTGTTTTCTTTTATCTTTTTTAAGTGCAAAGGAGCAACTGTATCTAAAGTGCTAGAAAAAAGAGAGTGCATAGTTTCTGTTACATCATCAAGTTTTTGCGTCGTATTGGATGAGCTAAGGAATTAAGATAAGTCAGGAAGGTTATCATGATAATGTTGTCATGTTCTTCAAATAAAATAAACTACTAAAAATATGTTATTATCATTACAAAAAATATTATAAATATAATAAATTGTACCTTAAATACAACAAAACAGATTAAATACACAATTTCAAACTAAGTATGTTTTCAATGTTTGATTTATTGTCAATGTTTGATTTAAAGTTACATTTAAGATTTTAAACATCATACTGTACAAAAACAAAAAAAAAAACATATGTCACTGTCAGTCAACAGTAAAAGAAAACTCATCTCAATAGATTGCGTATAATCACAGTTTAACACTATTAAAACTCTAGCCTTAATAATTCTATAATTTCACTTACCACTGGTCCAGCCAGTTTCACTTGTTCTACAATTTCTTCTTTATAATTCACTGGTAACAAACTCCAGAGTTTCTTCTGACAGCCTCCACAAACAACCTCTGAATTTGAGGTTGACTGATCCTCATCACATTTCTCCTGTTTTGAATCCTCATTTATCTGAGTTACTGTGTTAATACTATCCATTTTTGTTATTTCTGAAGTGTTTACTTTCCACAAAGGTTATATTTAGTTACAACACAGGATAACATCTGCAGAAAAGATATTGTGCATTGCAGGAATTCATTTGAGTGGTTCTCAAAAAACTGATTGGTAAGTTTGGCCCCGCCTGCTTGAACTCCACAAGGTTATTACAAAAACAAAAGTCCCAGTGTGCAGTCATTTTTGTTACTGCACCAGTGTAGTTGTTTTGTTACTATTTTCTTTCTTTCTTTCTTTCTTTCTTTCTTTCTTTCTTTCTTTCTTTCTTTTTCTGTCACACAAATAAAATGTCAGAATGAATCTTCAAGATTCTAGAAGCTTTTATTGTCATTCCGTCCATATGTAGCTGATGCAGTACACAGTGAAATGAAACAATGTTTCTCCAGGACCCTAGTGCTACATATAACAAAAAAAATAAATAAATAAATAAAAAATCTACTTATCTACAGTACAGTTACCTGTGTATGTATATCAAAACTTATCAATAATTATTTTTAAATCAGACAATAAACTAAAATTTAGTTGTATATTAAAAACAGTTACATATTGCTCCTGAGCCAGTGTCTGGGACTAAGTAAAATAAGTAAACAATTAAGTAAATGGATAAATATTGTAGATTAAAGTCTAATTCATTATGTAAGTCTTCATTTTTATAAGTCACCTAATTTCTAGCGATTATCGTTGATTTGATGACAGAGACTGACTCTGCATTTAATAGCAAATATATATATAGTATTTAATCTCATCAGTATACATTACTCATCACTCTATACTCCTATTTGATACTGTTTAGTGTGTTGATACTGTTGCAGTACACATTTTGCATTTAAGGTAAAAAAAACATTTAGAATAATCAAAGGAAGAGTTCACCCGCAAAAATGAAAATTCTGTCATCCCTTATACTCATCCTGAAGTGCTGCTCAAACATTCTTCAGAATATCTTCTTTTTTTTGTTCAATAAAGGAAAGACACTCATGCTGGTTTTATAACAATCAAACAATCATTTTTATTTATATAGCGCTTTTAACAACACAGGTTGCATCAAAGCACTGTGCAAGTAATTAACACAATGCAAGTAATTAACACAATTTAAATTTTTGGATGAACTACCCCTTTAAATACAGTATCAAGCTGTACACAATTTGTATGCATTTTCAAACAGTTTAAAACTAAAGATATATAGCAGTCTAAAAATATATTAATGTGCTCATGTAATCCCTCAGGCATCCATCTCTTTGGTGCTCGAGACTTCTCGATCTATAATCAAACAATGCATATACCCCTATTTATTGGACACTTTCAGCATATTACACTTGCATGAATGCCTGTCTACAGCATTATATGGCACACACTTTTCTGTGTGATTCTTCAGTAATCAGTTCATAATAAGATTCAGTTGAGTCAAAAAGGTTTATTTATAAGGAGTCCTTGTTATACATATTCCCTGTATTTATTATTATGATAACAAATAATTATGGATAATTGCATGCAAGTAACCCTAAGCCAAACCTAATCCTATGCCTAACTATATAAGAACATGTAGTTGATTAATCTTATAATCTTAATATTATAGCTGTATTAGCTGTATTGTATTAGTTGTACACTGTATAATTACACTGTAATAAGGACAACTTAAAATAAAGTAGCCTGATTTTCTTCTAGGTAATCTGCATATCTGGATAAGGTCCCTTAGATGTCCTTCATCGGAAATGTACTTGACAAAAAAAAAAAAACAATACTGATAATAAAAAAATAATTCTCAGCTATTATTGAGAAAAAAAAAGAAAAACGCTTCCAGAAATGTTTTACTTTCACAGTGCAAGTCCATGACACATTTAACACATATCTGATACCAGAAATTGCAAAAAGGCTGCTTTGAATTAAAAAATAAATAGAAAAATAAATAAAACATAATCATCTACTTGAAATACTATTAACGTTGCTTAGGTGACAAGGGGTTGGTGCATTTCATAATAAAAAATAAGTGGTTTGCAGACAAAGTTCTGTATTTATTATGCTCATCTGAGAAATCCAGTAAGCACCTCATTTAACACGATCCCTCCAGCTAGTATAAGCAACATGAAGAAAATTGCAAGTCCTCGACGAATAACAAGCTGTTTGGTGGTCAAAAACGCGCCAACAGTGATCTTTGTGCCATCATCTGTTATTCCTGTTCCCTCACTGAGCCCTTCCACATCTGTGTTTGCATCTATTTGGCCTTCTTCATTTTGCTGGGATTTCTGTGGTACTTCTGTACAAGGACAAAGGACAATGTTATCAGTCAACAGGGAAAGTCAATTTTGTTAATTTTTCATGCACCACAGAGAGTAAATACCTTCTGTGCAGCCCTTATTTTCCATAGCGTAAGATTCATCTTTAGCCTTAGGTGCTTGTACGCCTGCTCTGATCAAGGCCTGAAAATAAAAATATATAAGTCATTATCTACTAAAACAGAATGTAGATGTGGATTAAGAAAATAGACACACCTCTTGAGTGGCTTTTTTCCAGTCCAGTTTGCAAATGAGGATGATAAAGAACAAAGACTGTAGAAAAACACATCCAAAAAACCCAATCCACAGTCCTAACAATCAAGAGAAGAGATAAAAAAGACTGAAGAATGCATTCAGCATGGCAACTGAGTTTAACCATCTAAGAAACATGTACTCCTAGGCAGTTAAAAGTAGCCAAACACAATTTATTTTTTCAATTAAATGAATGTAGTATGTTTTACGTAATGTTTGTATTTTAAAGGGGATTTCAATAAAATAATGTAATAATCTTTTAGAATTTATCCCCTTCACGTTGCTGTCCTTTTTTTCTGTATCATTGTATCCCAAAAAAGTGTAAATACAAGGTTCTGTAGCGAAGATGGCACAGACTGATATTATGTGCTGATTGTTTTTTGTTGCATCAGCAGCCAATAAGCTTGCTGCTCACCATTCAACTACTTGGCCAGTGTTGTAATTGTAGCAGCTGTAGCAGATTGCAGTGCACTTTCAAAAAGCATGTTTCACCATATACAACTATTAATTTATGTGATTTCCCAGGCATGAATGTGTTCACAAGAGACGTACCGATTATGCCCATGCTGAGAGCAAACATCAGAGACACCCCAGTTGGGAATCCCACAAAATAATATCCTACAATATTACAAAGAGCACCGAGCAGCTGCTTTCCAGCACCTCTGACAATGCCACCTGTAATGCCCTGAAGATACAAAAAGTATTTATATATATATATATATATATATATATATATATATATATATATATATATATATATATATATATATATATATCAGAGAATATCTGGTGGATTACAAAAATAAAGAGAGCAAATTAACTCACTTTTAACACTTTTACTAAACGATGGCATGTCATGCAATTCAGATATACTGGAAAACAACACTTTTTTTCTAGTGCAAAAGTAAATTATAAGTAAAAAATTGGAAAAAATAAATCTTACCGCAATGGCATCAAATAGATGAAAGAAGCCATACATGATCATGACCTCTGATACTCTGAGCACTATTTCCCTGTAGATAGATAGTTTAGTACACATATCAAATATTCATTGTTGAATGTTTTAATAGTCACAATTACATATTCCCTATACGATACCAAAATGTAGAAGATGGAAATTCTTTACACAAGCTGATATACTGCATGTTGCACTTTCTTCTTTTTATATGAATAGAAGTGTACCTTCTTGGTATTATATATACTGTTCTTGCAATATACTCAATATCCAGTGTAAAATTTTGCATTGCATTTTAGTGCAATGACAGTGGTTTGTGTAAACACTTACTCTTCTGTGGTAAAGATGTATCCTATAATATCTTTTGTACTTCCAATTAAGGTTGCAACCACACAAGAAACAAGCACTAGACAAAAATAAAGCACACCATGAAGGTAAACCAAAAACAGTAACCATAAACCAATAACTATATAAATGTAAATTTTTACAATAAACCATCAGTTATGACAAAGTTGCTGTTGAACAGATCACGTACGTCCACAGGCTAAAGATACTTTGGCAGACAGCTTGGCTTGTTCTGTGTTTCCAGCTCCGAGTGCATTTCCCACCCTCACACTGGCTGCCACTGCAAATCCCAGTGGAAACTGAAAGGTGAGAATAATAAAAATAAAATATAATTTATCACAGATGTTCAAAACTTGTTGCTGCTGTAAGTATTTTTTTTATTAAAATAAGTCCGCTATTTCAACAGCATTTTGTAATTATTATTAAAACTTTATAAATTGTACATGTACAGTATTTCAGTTATTTCTGGGACTAGATTTAATAATCTCAATAAAGAATGAGTTACGTCTGTGGTTGCTTGGCAACTGTTACAGACTATATGTTAAACCTCACACAAGACTCTTTCCTATGAGGGCAAATCTGCATCTTCAGTAAAGTAGTACAGGTTATGCAGCAGCTTTTCATACAAATATGCAAGAATACTGCTGTCAGGATCTAATACTTTGAACATTTGTTCAATTTGATATATTACATTGAGTTGTTTTAGAGAAAATAAATAAAAAAGGTTGGTGTATTTAGTTACAATGTATGACCTGGTTGCTGTTGCACCAACCCATGTATCTGTTTTCACCACCCACACAGATGATAACAAAATAATATTTGTAAATGAGAAATGATACTTCAAGTTAGGTAAATAGTGAATGTGGAATAAGAGAAATGTGGTACTTCTTAGTTCTGCAGTTCTGCAGTTCTGTCAACAGGTTACAGTTTCAGTTTATATTTTATATGAACGTAATGCTAATATCTTGACCTATTGACCGATAAAGATGGTGCTGTTGGGTCTGAGAAGACCTGTGAAATCAGTATACTATACAGTTTTGTATTTGTTACAGGTTAAATCAACAATTGTACACCTACCATATATGCAATAGTGGCCAGCTCATACACAACAGATTGGGCTCCCAGCTCAGTCTCACTGATGAGGCCTACAACAATACAATAAAATACATCAAGATCAAAAATATATTCATGACTCAAACAAATTTAATGCCACAAAAACAATGACATATCGCAAACCTGCTAGGAATCCACCAATCTCATATGTCCACCACTCCACACATAGCATGAGCATGCTGGGAAAAGCCAAGCGAATGAAGGCACCCCATTCCTGCAGACAGTCAAGAGACCAGCCTAGGAAAATTGTAATTTTTTTTTTACATGGGGAAAAATACACATATTTAAAACATTTATATATAAGACCAGTTAACAATAAATCAAATACCAAATTTATTTCTTCAATAACAACAAATATTGCCAAAAAAGATATGTTGTTGCAAGTACTAGTTACTAGGTATGTTATAAAATGAATCTGGTAAGACATGACTCATCAAAAACGTTTCAGTGAACTCTCTGGCACATCATCTCAAAAAGTCACATAGTGAACAACTTTCTGGTCAAATATTAAAGAAGAAAACAACATACTTTGCACTGAGACATAAAACTGTTAAATATTTCTCCAAGTGATGTAATCACGTTTGAAATATTGATACAATGTTAACAAGATGTGCAATTCATGGAATAAAAAAAAGATTGAACTAACATTTAAACAATTCAAAACTAGCTTGTAATGAAAAGGCATTTGGTAAAAAATACATTTACCAGACACATTGCTCGACTCTTTGATGTTTTGCATGTCATATTGCACTATAAACCAGCAAATCTTTTGTTTCATAGATCACAAACCACATGCTCTCTTGAAATCTAAATAAAATAGTCACCATCCCATGTTGCTTTATGCAGTCCCTTCCAGCGGATGTATACATAGAGAAACACAGCTAAGGAATACTGGGAAATAGTGTTTGCAGCAGCAGATCCTCTGTGAGTTAGAGGAAATAAGAGAGAGCGAGAGAGAGAAAGAGAGAAACAATAATAATTATTGTCACCTTATCATTACTTTTAAGCCTTGGGTTAATCTGAAATAAACAAAAAACAAACTAAGATCCATGAAGCAGTATAAACAGAATCTAAATAGTTTCTTACGGCACACCAAGATCAAGCAGATGAAGGAAGACATAGTTTATTAAAGCATTGATGATGTTTCCTGCTGCTCCTGTGATGACCTGAGGCCAAATAATACCCTAAACAAAACAAGGAGAAACAGACAATTATACTGAAAACTAAGTATAAGGTGGCAATTGCTGGTTACCACTTTTAACAGTTTTGGGCTATATATGAACACTAAACTAGACACAAAATATTAATGGAAACATATTGACTGGATTTACCTGATTTTGAAGATACCTTCCTTGGAGCTGATACATAAAAGCAGCCTGAAAATAGTTTTTAAAAGTCATTACCTACATATAGTGGAACAGCTTTCAATGCATGTATTATTCAAAATTATAACATTTAAAATATTTAATGTGTTACTCACAGGCAGAGCGGGCATGAAAATTTTCACATAGAGTTGGGCCAAACTGTTTAAAGTGAAAGAAAATAATGACACACAGTAAAAAGTCTTGTTTGTTCAGCTTGTGTTTAATACTTACATCAATTACTTTTTATTAAAATATCCTGACAACCATTGTTGAATCAGCAGATTCAGGTAGGTTTTGCTAAATAGGGACATTATTTAATACATAATATCCAGTAAATGTTGAAAGTGTATTACCTGGCCACACTGGGACTCTGTCGGACAGCCAGCAGGATGGGCTCGGTGTTAATGAGCAGCGCCCAGCAGGGAAAACAGGCCAACAGGAGGATGAGAATCCCTCTCTGTAGTATCACACCCACCCGCTTCAGATTATTACTGCCAAACGTCTGGAGAACATAATTCAATTCAAATGACACCCGAGTACAGATTGCACTGACATTACTGAACATTCACATCAGACCTGAGAGATGAGTGTATCGCATGCAGACGCCAGACCAGAACCAATGGAGATGCCAGTCACATTAATAACCTGTGAGAAAAAATGATGCATTTACAAATGTAATGAGAATTTTAATGAACTCCACTATAACAAAGTAATTAGTGAACTCACAGCAATAGCCAGAGCAACACCGGCCAGTTCAGTTTTTCCCAAGTGTCCACAGAACACAGTGCTGATGAAGCTGATCAGAAAGATCATCAGCTGAGATATAAACTGCACCAAGAGAAGAAACATTTTGAGGATGTGATAACAACCACAAGACATTGTCACTTTTTTCAGTGTTAGAACTACAACATTGTATGTTTGATTTGACATGTGTCCTATTATTGAGACAAAACTAATTTTAGCCACTACTGACCTTTGATAATTTTAGAATACTTTGCTAACTGTACTTCAATTAAGTTTATAGATGTGTTTATATAGGCATATTTATAAACAGACATATGAATAGATATATGAATATAAATATATGATATAAATATATGATATATGAACAGATAATTTTCTATTCAAAGAAATTAAAATTTTGATCTTTACTAAACGGTTTTTTTTAAACACTGAAATAAAATATCGATATCTGGTTAGTTGATTAACTACAAGCAAAGTTTAAAGAGCCTTTAAAATCTAAACACTTTTCACACTTACCACTGGTCCAGCCAGTTTTAGCAGCTCTACAATTTCTTCTTTATAATTCACCGGTAACAAACTCCGGAGTTTTTTTCGACATCCTCCACAAACAACCTGTGAACTTGACGCTGACTGATTATCATCACTTTTCTCCGGTTTTGAGTCCCAGTTTATCTGGGTTACTGTATTAATACTGTCCATTTTTGTTTAACTGACACAAAGCAGCTTATATTTGGTTATAATGCAGGACAATATCTGCATGAAAGATATTGTGCTAAAGGTCCATTGCAGTGAGGTGTCAGGGAAGATCTCTAAAAGTAGTAGTAAGTTTAGCCCTGCCTGCTGAACTCCACGAGGTTATTACATAAACAGAAGTAACTACGTGCTCGGGTCAGGTTTCATTAAAGGGGCGCCAACATTTAAACAGATATTCAACTAGAGACCATAGAAACGAGCTTATCACTAAAACATATATCATATATTAAACATAACTTACTAAAACATTCGTTTGTTATTTTATATATTTTTATATATATATATATATATATATATAAAGTAAAGGTACTGAAACCAGTGTAGATGTTCATTTTTTCATGTTAAAAGTCATGAAAACAAGCATCTAGGGATTTTGTTTGTATTATTAATTGTTATTAAATATAAAATGATTTTAATAACATAATTGTAATACTGTCTAGTTGATATAATTCAATAATAATAATAATAATAATAATATTAATAAAACATATGTATGACTATGTTTCAGTTAAATGACCGAACACAACACACATGACCAATACACATGTGTATGTTAGCTGTAAGGCAGGCAAATAATTGGAACCCACTTCTGTAGACAGTTACAAGACAAGCCTAATGGTGTGAGTGAGAGAATGACCTTAACAAACGCTGTCTGAAAGCATTATGTACTATACTTGGATGATGCTGATCATGTGTCAAACCTCTCTGTGTTGAAGAATCTTTATCTAGATAATTCCTGTGAATATCAGTGTACACCATTTCACACAAATGTATTATTTTTCCTTCGCATTTACTTAATCTACTATATTAAAGAAGAAGAAGAAAACAAGAACAAGAAGATCTATGCATGCATATAAAACCACCTGATCTGTCCTGACTCATCAGAAACATTTTCACTCAACTGAATCATCTTCAAATAATTTGTCACACAGTAAACTAAAGTCTGGTCAAATATTAAATAAATTAGATCATACTGTGCATGAGAATTAAAACTGTTAGATATTGTTACTCTTAGTTTGGGACTTCACTGGCAAGGTACATTTTTTTAAAAAGTCAATAATTAAGTTAAGAAGTAAATAAATGGAATGATTATATTCTTATTCCTTATTTATTTGTTGAAGTTTAGTTCTCACAGACACAAATTACTCTCGTTTCAATATTTGTCAAACAAAATCAGCTACCACATAGAACACATGCAGAATATCAAACATAAACAAAATAAAACAATTCAACAAACAAGCATACATGTCTATAAATCTACAAGAAAATGTAGTGAGAGGATGTAAATGGCATATGAGCCAATAAGTGGTCCTTTGTAGATACTCATTAGCTTTAATTTAATTTTCATTTTGCTTTAGTCTGAAAAAATATTTGTTTTTCATTAGATGGCATGAATAAAATTGATAAATTCTAAAAAATCTTTCAAATTCTAAAATGTTTTTTTTAATATATGTTTTAGTTGTTTTATTTATTTGATTGGCTGCTGGTAGCTTTCTTCCATTAAAAACATTATTTGCCGGTTGGTAACAGACCCATAATGAACGGTCTGGTTAGAAATGATTATCCCATTTATTGTCACCACAAGATTTGGAGGTGTGTGTGGCTTTCTACAGGAAGAGATTTAAGAAAATATATAAACACAATTAGCAATAACAAATATAAGTAGAATGGATATAACAGCAATCCACACAATGTATTAACATAGGCTACAACAATTAATGAAGTCAAATGTGAGAACAAATGTGCCATTATATGAGAAAGTGCAATAAGAGAAACTACTCTTTTGACATCTTTCAGCATGGAGAACTGAGATTCAATCAGTCTGACTAGCAAATTAGTGTGTATAAGCCAAAGGAGTATTACCTCTTGAAAATGAGTGATATATATCAAATAAAACATATGATGTATAAAGGAAACATAGATGGTCTTGTGAACATAACAAATATGAGGTAACTAAACATATACACAAACATCTATAAAAGGTACTTCAGATTAGCAGTCATATATATCAACTTATATACATTCGGGTAGGGCAAAGGCATAGACAAAGTATAGATTTTGAGAGCATTCAGAATTTTATTATACTGAACCCTGCATTGAAAGAAAACATGTAAATTAACAACAACAAATATAGTGACAAGTACAAAAAGAGGAAAAAAATAAAATGTTCCAAAACATTTTTACTCCTTTTTTTTCTTTTTGGGGTAGATATTTACCACAACAAGCTCCAATAACAGTGTAATGCACAAGCTCTGTTACAGCTTAGACAAATTGGGATCTCGCTTCGAGAGACCAATCTACTTTGAGTGTATCTAAATGAGCCAATTGAAGATTGGCATGTGCTAATCGCATCCAGCTGCCGCTGATCACAGCGCGCGCATATTCAGGTTTTCGCTGAGGAGCCGAGCTAGTGACCCGGCCCCTTCAGCAGAGGTGCAGCACCGAGGCGCCTTCTTCAGGGAACGAGGGTTGCATACGTAAACGAGACATTCCCTTTCAGTCGGTCACTCTGAGTCACGTCGGATGACCGACGAATTGGGATCCCTACCAAAACGCCATGGACGCTGCCTCTTCCAGTGTCCTGTGGGAGCCCACAAGCCCCCTCAGTCTATCGGCGTAGGCCGGGGCTCGACCACAAGAAGCCAGCTACTAAACACTACCCATTCGTAAGACTGGAACACTGGGAAACGTCCCACGTTCTAGTGAACAGGGACGTGCAGAAGTCCAGCCTTCCCGTAGGAGGTCTCGGAACGAATACGCATATGGACAGTATTTCAGTTTGCATATGGAAAATTGGAGGTGATTGAACCCTCTTAGAAGGGCAGAAGGTCTGCCGGGGAAACACGGGGCTCTAAGGCTATGCAGTGGAAATACACACATAAAGTCCTCTTGGGGTACTTTTCATGGCTCCCAGCCCTCCCCGGTTCTCACGGATTCATCAAGAGGGCCTGGCGCCAGATGCTCCGCAACACGAGGCACCACGAGCCACCGCCCAGGACGATGCAACACTTGCTGAGTGTGCCCGCAACCTGAGGGGGGCAGGGCATACCCTGTGCTTGGTACCAGGGTAATGGCGTCCACTATCCAGTGAGCCATCCTCTGCTTGGAGACGGCACTCCCCTTCTGCCGGCCTCCGTGACAAACAAGAGCTGGACTGAGGTCCTAAAGCTTTGTGTCCGGTCAACGTAGCATCTTAGTGCTCGGACGGGACAAGCAACGTCAGGGCTGGGTCTGCCTCCTTCAGGGGCAGCGCTTGAAGGTTCACCACCTGGTCTCTGAAGGGGGTAGTGGGAACCTTGGGCAAGTAGCCGGGCCGTGGCCTCAGTGTTACCTGGGAATCTGCGAGCCCAAACTGTAGGCACGAATCGTCGACCGAAAAAGCCTGCAGGTCCCCTACCCTCTTGATGGAAGCCAATGCGAGCAGGAGCAACGTCTTCATAGATAAAGAACTTTAGCCCAACTGCTGGCAAAGGTTCAAACGGAGCCTACTGCAGTGCTGTCAGCACTACAGACAGGTCCCAAGAGGGTACTCAGGACTCAGGCTTCTCTCAGGAACCTGATAATCCGGCCATGCTTACCCACAGACCTTCCATCTATGGGGTCATGATTTGCAGCGATTGCAGCCACGTAGACTTTAAGGGTGGAGGGAGACAGCCTTCGCTCCAACCCTTGCTGCAAGAAGATAAGCACGACTGATAGGGCAATTCCGGGGGTCTTCGCCCTGAGAAGAACACCACTCGACGAACAGGCTCTACTTCAAGGCATAGGCCTGTCTTGTGGACGGCGCTCTAGCCGAAGAAATGGTGTCAACTACCCCTTGAGGTAGGTCACCTAGAGCCTCCGCATCCCATCCAGGGACCAGACATGGACTTTCCCGATGTCTGGACGCGGGTGCCAAGGGGTGCCCCGTCTCTGAGTCAGAAGATCCTTCCTCAGAGGAATCGGCCAATGAGGGGCTGTCGCGAGGAGCACAAGTTCTGGGAACCAAGTCTTCACCAGTAGGGTACTACTAGCAAGACCTGCTCCTTGTCCTCCCTGACCTTGCACAGTGTCTGTGCAAGAAGGCTCACTGGGGAATACATACTTGAAAGGCCCCACGGCCAGCTGTGTGCCAGTGGGCAATGGGAAGTCTCTGGAGAGGCAAACAGGTCTACCTGAGCGGCTCGGAAATGTTCCCAATTCAGCTGAACCGCCGGGGATGGAGTCTCCATTCTCCAGGTAGTGCAGCTCGCGACAGCTCGTTGGCTGCCTGGTTGCACACTCCTGAAATGTTAATGGCGTGACGCGACCTCAGAACTTCTGACTCGATAGGAGGAGGAGGTGGTGGGCTAGTTGCGACATACGACGGGAGCGTAGACCACCTTGTTGGTTGATGTACGCAACGGTCAGTATATTGTCAGGGAGAGCCCGAAGGTTAGGACTTGTACTGGTATGCTTGACCTTCGAACGCGAACCTCAGGAAGGGCCTGTGGCGAGGAAGAATTGACACATGAAAGTACGTGTCCTTCTGGTCGATCGCTGCAACCAATCCTGGGGACGGACGCACTGAATAGGCGTTTCTGTGTCAACATCCTGAACGGGAGTGCTCGATTCAGGACTCGCAGATCCAAGATCGGTCGTAACACACCGCCTTGGGCACTATGAAGTATGGGCTGTAAGCCCTGACTTCATATCGGCTGGAGGAACTGGCTTTATCGTGCCTTCACTAGAAGGACAGCAATCTCTGCATGCAAGACAGGGGCACCCGCATCGTTCACTGACATATAGCGGATCCCACTGAACTTGGGGGGATGCCGGATGAAATGAATCATATAGCCAAGTCGAAGGGTTCGCAGGAGCCACCAGGATAGCCTGGGAAGATTCAACCAGGCATCCAGAGACCGAACTAGCAGCTCGAGCGGAACCACCGACGTGCAGGCGATGGGGCAGCGAGGGGGAGTGCAGGGACCCGGCTCGGGCGTCTCGTGGCCGGTCCGAAGCGGGGTCTGAGTGTGTGCAACTCTTACCTGCATCCCCGCAGAAGTGAGGCGGGTAGGCCGTTGGTTCGTCCTCCCAGTCTTCCCACTGCTGCATATTAGCCCAAGAAGAGAGCGCAAGTGTGGTGCGGAACTGGTCCGCTCAACTCCTCGCTCTCCCTGGGGACCCAGAGACAGAGGAAACTGCCCTTGTCAAGGTTTTAGGTAGCGGCAAGATTCTCTGCCCGGCAGAGCAGCTCCCTCCATCCCCGGATCTGAGGGCCTCTTGCACCTGCGCTTTCCTCCAGGTTTGGCAGGAGCCAGCGATTGACTTCTGATCATCAGGGGGAGCCCAAGAGGGTACAGCTGATACCCCACGTGAGGGTCCAGACTGAACCTTTTGCAGCTCCACTGGTTGCAGAGTTTAAGCTTTGTGTCACAACCCGAAATGGAGCCCACCTGTCTGCAGCCAGGAAGAGAACCAAGTCGAGCAAACACAAGCTCCGCCCCCTTTTTTCAAGGTGACAGAGCCCGCCCATCACTCCAAGATGACCAGCTCCCCGCAAGGAAATGATTCATCCACAACCGCCACCTCAGCGTGCTAAGCCCAGGCACACAAGGCAACGATTGTGACCATCACCTAACACCAGGTAACAACCGCATCCAGAAACACACGGGTGTACGTCGTCTGAAGCAAGACCCACGTTGTCTTCCAAGACGCGTAGAGTTTGCCAGACGTAACGTCGTCTTTAAAAAGACGCACCCGCGAATGCTCTTTTAGTGCTGAGGCAACAGGGGATAGCCGTTTTGCACACAAACAGGGGGGTAGTGCAGCCTGATTGTGGCAATCCACTCGACGCAGGAAAACGACCTCCTCTGAAACGCCGTACTCCAACAGTCGTAGATCGTCTTTGGAGCTGAACAGTCACGCTCGGCTCCGAAGCGAAAAGCTGAATATGCGCGCTGTGATCGCTGGATGCGATTAGCGCATGCCAATCTTCAATTGGCTCGTTTAGATACACTCGAAGTAGATTGGTCTCTCGAAGCGAGATCCCAATTCTTCTGTCATCCGACGTGATTCGGAGTGACCGACTGAAAGGGAACACATCTACATCAAATACTATAAAAAAAAAAAAAAAAAAAAAAAAATTGAATGTACTACACTCTAAAAAATTCAGTTAGCACCCCATTTAACACAATCCCTCCAGCTAGTATAAGCAGCATAAGGAAAAATGCAAGTCCTCGACGGACAATCAGCTGTTTGGTTGTCAAAACCGTACCAACTGTCACCAGTGTAGCAGCATTTGTTATTTCTTCTTCTTTTTTACTGAGCCCTTCGAGGTCTGTGTTTGCATCTGTCTGGCCTTCTTCAGTGTGCTGGGACTGCTGTAGTACTTCTGTTAAAAGACAAAGACATGATTTTTTTTTTTTTTTTTACCACTGAGGTCATCATGTAACAGAAACTACCTTTTGTATAGTCCTTATTTTCCATTCCATAAGATTCATCTTTGGTCTCAGGGACTTGTACACCTGCTCTGATTAAAGCCTGAAAATAAGAAGATAAAGACTGCAGTCATCATCTATCCAAATATACTATATAGATGTAAATTAATCAAAATGTCTCACCTCTTGAGTTGCTTTTTTCCAGTCCAGTTTGAAAATGAGGATGATGAAGAACAAGGACTGTAGGAAAACACAGCCAAAAAACCCAATCCACAGACCTAAAAGGTATTTAGCATGATAATGTTTTTTACTGGCTTAGTTACAGTACTTAAATAGAGCAATAGTGTACAGTGTTGAATAGCCATATCATTAGAAATAGCATTAGAACATAAACAAACCTATTGTCTACACTCTAATAATAATGGTTCTTTATTGGCATATGGTTCCATGGAGAAGCTTTAACATCCATTGCACAAAAGCTTCTGTATAGAAGAAGTGTTTTTGGATTATTAATAACTTTTAAAAACTTCACTGAAACTTTCTTTGGGTAATACAAATAGGCTTCTATGACATTGTTGAAAAAACACCACATTTTAACCTTTACTTTAAGAAAGTACTAGTATGGAAAGACATTCAAATTTAAAATACCAAAAGAGACATTTTATTTGAAAGAAAATCATGGGGAAGCAAACATTTTTATAAATATATTTAAAAACTATGAAGTAGCTTTAATGCAGCAATTCACTTTATTACCTATTATGCCCATGTTGAGAGCAAACATCAATGACACTCCAATTGGAAATCCCACAAAATAATATCCCACAATGTTACACAGAGCACCAAGAAGTTGCTTTCCAGCACCTCTGACAATACCACCTGTAATAGCCTATAATCAGAACACATTTAATCAAAAAATGGACAATATCAAAATAGATTCACAATATGTCATATACAGAGAGCAGGCCACTTGAAATGAATAATTTTAATGCTATGAAGCTTTATGATTCCTTCCCAGTCAATTTATCTCCCAAGCAAATAACTTAAAACATGACAAGTCTATTTTTGATGCATACAAACAATGTTTAAAGAACATTAATACACTTACAGAAGTGGCATCAAATAGATGAACAAAGCCATACATGACCATGACTTCTGATATTCTGAGGACAATTTCCCTGCAAAACAGAAAGTTACAGAGTCAATAAAGCTGTTCTTGTTCATTTAACGATAAACCAGCCGCACAATCAACAGAAACTGTAAAAAACAGAATTTCAACATTGGCACGTGTTTAGAATAATAATTAAAAAGCCTAGTGAGATAATAATATCACTGTGTGGACTAATGTGTGTGGACTAATGTGTGTAATTCTTGTAACTTACTCATCTTTGCTAAAGATGTATCCGATGACATTGTTAGTACCTCCAATTATGGTTGCAATCACACAGGATACAAGTACTAAAGCAGTAGAGTAGTAGAGTAGAGAAATTAATTAGGTTTTGAAAGAAAATAACTGTAAAGCATCAATGTAAATAATTAGTGTACTGTAAATATAAGGTGTACATTTTCAAAACACTTTTAATTTCAACAATAATCAACAATATGTTACATTTGATATTACTGTCATATAGCTGATTTCCAAATAATTAGACCTATTCAGCATCACTTAAAGGTGTTGAAAAGACCACTTACTTCCACAGACTAAAGACATTTTAGCAGACAGCTTGGCTTGTTCTGTGTTTCCAGCTCCAAGTGCATTTCCCACCCTCACACTGGCTGCAACTGCAAATCCCAGTGGAAACTGAATGACAAGGAGAAAACATTGACTTGGTGACCAATGGCAAACTGGGCACCTTTTTGGCAATATTTTCTCTATAAATATATGTATATATTTATACATATGTATATATTTATATAAGTATCTCACATTATACTTTTTTTAATATACTGATTAGCTGATCAAGAAACATTTCTTATTATTATCAGAGCTCAGCACAGACATGCTAGGTATTTATTTATTTATTGTGGAAACTGTGGTATATGTGTTTTGTTTAGGATTTTGAATTTATGGTTGAGACTAATCCAGGCAGGAACACATGTTATTAAGCAAAATCAGGTCAGATTATGTAATGCTGACAGTACCATGTACATAATGCTGGCCAGTTCATAGACGACAGACTGAGCTCCGAGCTCGACTTCACTGATGAGTCCTACAATAAAAGTATGAGAGTAACATGAAATACACCAATATTTAATAAATATGTTCACTATTGTTCTGAAAATAAACAGTGAAATAAATACACAGAAAGTTTACAAACCTGCAAGGAATCCACCGATCTCATATGTCCACCACTCTGCGCAAAGCATGAGCATGCTGGGAAGAGCCAAGCAAATGAAGGCACCCCATTCCTGCAAACAGTCTTTAGACCAGCCTAATGTTGTGTGTTTGAGGCAATATCAGCAGGACACCACGGGAGAAAAATAACACACATTTAAATAACAAAACAATTAACAACATTAATTCATGTCAAAACAATGCAGATTTAATTTATTCATGACAACCATATAAACATGAGGAAACTAAGTCTTAACCACTTTACTAGTAGTAATACAAACTGGTGTGCTGTCAAATGTTTCTGAAGATGCAGAACTAAGAAACAGAGCCTGTATTCACAAGACATCTTAAGGCTGAAAGTAGGTTCTAACTTGCAAGTTTTTTTAGAGCAAAGAGAAAACTCTGAGGCTGAGTTTAAAACTTTTACTGGTATTTAGGAGAACACTTAGTGGTAAGATAAAATGTTTTGTGGATACTAGGCCAGATCTCTGCAAAAATTTACAGGAAAAACTCACCACCCCAAGTGGCTTCATGCAGGCCCATATATCGAATAAACAAATACAGAATAACTGCCAAGGAATACTGGGAAATAGCATTTGCTGCAGCAGATCCTCTGTGAACACATCAGTTTATCATTCAAATAATGAAGAAAATAAGAAAACATTGTCTCTAATTAAAAGATATACAGAATATATGCAGCGTCTTACGCCACACCAAGATCAAGAAGATGAAGAAAGATGAAGTTTGTTAAAGCATTGAGAACATTTCCTGCTGCTCCTGTGATGATCTGAGGCCAAATAATACCCTAAACAAACAAAGAGGCTATCAGGATCACAGCAATATAAAGTTATACTCAAACAGCAGAACATAGAGCTAGGAACACCAAAGTCATGATTGATTACTTAAGCAAGGCATACATTTATTAAATGTTTTACCTTAATGCTTAAAGCTTAAAGGTTACCTGATTTTGAAGATACAAGCCCTGTAGCTGATACATGAAGGCAGCCTGTAGATATGGAGATTGTTATTGTCACCTGTGTGAAGTATTCTTGCAAAGTCAAGCTCTGTGTGAGGAACTTTGAGAGAAATTTTAAATTTAAATTGTTATTCACTGAAAATCATATACAGACGTGGACAAAATTGTTGGTACCCTTTGGTCAATGAAAGAAAAACTCACAATGGTCACAGAAATAACTTTAATCTGACAAAAGTAATAATAAATAAAATTCTATAAATGTTAACCAATGAAAGTCAGACATTGTTTTTCAACCATGCTTCAACAGAATTATTAAAAAAAAATAAACTCATGAAACAGACCTGGACAAAAATGATGGTACCCCTAACTTAATATTTTGTTGCGCAACCTTTTGAGGCAATCACTGCAATCAAACGCTTCCTGTAACTGTCAATGAGACTTCTGCACCTCTCAGCAGGTATTTTGGCCCACTCCTCATGAGCAAACTGCTCCAGTTGTGTCCGGTTTGAAGGGTGCCTTTTCCAGACTGCATGTTTCAGCTCCTTCCAAAGATGCTCAATAGGATTGAGGTCAGGGCTCATAGAAGGCCACTTTACAATAGTCCAATTTTTTCCTCTTAGCCATTCTTGGGTGTTTTTAGCGGTGTGTTTTGGGTCATTGTCCTGTTGCAAGACCCATGACCTGCGACTGAGACCAAGCTTTCTGACACTGGCTAGTACATTTCTCTTTAGAATTCCTTGATAGTCTTGAGATTTCATTGTACCCTGCACAGATTCAAGACACCCTGTGCCAGACGCAGCAAAGCAGCCCCAGAACATAACAGAGCCTCCTCCATGTTTCACAGTAGGGACAGTGTTCTTTTCTTGATATGCTTAATTTTTTCGTCTGTGAACATACAGCTGATGTGCCTTGGCAAAAACTTCGATTTTTGTCTCATCTGTCCACAGGACATTCTCCCAGAAGCTTTGTGGCTTGTCAACATGTAGTTTGGCATATTCCAGTCTTGCTTTTTATGATTCGTTTTCAACAATGGTGTCCTCCTTGGTCGTCTCCCATGTAGTCCACTTTGGCTCAAACAACGACGGATGGTGCGATCTGACACTGATGTTCCTTGAGCATGAAGTTCACCTTGAATCTCTTTAGAAGTCTTTCTAGGCTCTTTTGTTACCATTCGGATTATCCGTCTCTTAGATTTGTCATCAATTTTTCCTCCTGCGGCCACGTCCAGGAGGTTGGCTACAGTCCCATGGATCTTAAACTTCTGAATAATATGTGCAACTGTAGTCACAGGAACATCTAGTTGCTTGGAGATGGTCTTATAGCCTTTACCTTTAACATGCTTGTCTATAATTTTCTTTCTGATCTCTTGAGACAACTCTTTCCTTTGCTTCCTCTGGTCCATGTCGAGTGTGGTACACACCATATCACCAAACAACACAGTGATTACCTGGAGCCATATATATAGGCCCAATGGCTGATTACAAGGTTGTAGACACCTGTGATGCTAATTAGTGGACACACCTTGAATTAACATGTCCCTTTGGTCACATTATTTTCAGTGTTTTCTAGGGGTACCATCATTTTTGTCCATGCCTGTTTCGTGAGTTTATTTTTTTAAATAATTCTGTTGAAGCATGGTTGAAAAACAATGTCTGACTTTCATTGGTTAACATTTATAGAATTTTTATTTATTATTACTTTTGTCAGATAACAGTTATTTCTGTGACCATTGTGACTTTTTCTTTCATTGACCAAAGGGTACCAACAATTTTGTCCACGTCTGTAAGTTTGGAGCAGCATGAGCTTTAAGTACCTGATTACTTTAGGTTTTTTTTGTGAACTGTTTGTAAACATTTAATGTTAATTGCAGTGTGAATGGCATTGTGCAAAAAAGTTAAATGTGTCACTTACAGGCAGAGCAGGCATGAATATTTTTACATAGAGTTGGGACAGACTGTTGACAGAAAAAAGCAATCAGTTTATCTTGTTTAATTTATTTCATAACACATTTCATAATATACTACCACCATTTTGCTAAATAGGCACATCATTAAACATAATATGCAGTAAATGTTGAAAGTGTCTGACCTGGCCACACTGGGACTCTGTCGGACAGCCAGCAGGATGGGCTCGGTGTTGATGAGCAGCGCCCAGCAGGGAAAACAGGTCAACAGGAGGATGAGAATCCCTCTCTGCAGTATCACACCGACCCGCTTCAGATTATTACTGCCAAACGTCTGGAGAAAAAAATTCAATTCAAATGATATCTGAGTACAAATTATACTTGCATTACTGAACATTCACATCAGACCTGAGAGATGAGTGTATCGCATGCAGACGCCAGACCAGAACCAATGGAGATGCCGGTCACATTAATAACCTGTGAGAAAAAGGACATATTTATAGATGTAATAAAAGTTTCAGTGAATGCCACCATGATGAATTTATTTTGTGAACTCACAGCAATAGCCAGAGCCGCACCGGCCAGTTCAGTTTTCCCCAAGTGTCCACAGAACACAGTGCTAATAAAGCTGATCATAAAGATCATCAGCTGAGATATAAACTGCATGAAGATGAAAACATTTACTGCATAACAGTTATACATTTTCACTCAGTCTGTTAAAATTCATGATAAGGCCTTAATTTGACTGTACACTGGATCTTAACATTATTACACATTAATAAAAACCATAATAAATAGATAAACTAAAATGTCAGAAGAATAATCATTTCAATAATAATTCATTTGTGAACTCTATATTTACACTTACCACTGGTCCAGCCAGTTTCAGCAGGTCTATAATTTCCTCTTTATAATTTACCGGTAACAAACTACCGAGTTTTCTCTGACATTCATCACAAACAGTCTGTGTATTCGGCTGAGCAACATGGCTTATGTCTTGTTTTGGGTATCCATTTATCTGGGTTTCTGTGTTAACACTGTCCATTTCCAGGCAAGCCCCCTGTGCCAACAAAGCTCTAACTTTTACTTGGTTAACCATAAAACAAATACATATGAATAAATATTAAAGTAAAAGATATACATTACAGGGGCTATTTTCTGGCTGGCTGAAGCTTCCCCCTGTTGTGGTACACAAAGTTAGTATATAAACAGCAGTCAGTGCATAAGCTGGTCAGGTTTCATTAAAGGGACATCGACATCATCCTGAAGAACCCCAAATAATACTCACCTAACACTAAAAGTTTCCTCTGTGCTCAGAGCAGGTCATCATGTGCTGCTGATAGCTGTGTGTGCTGGTAGTAAAATTTGCATTCTGAAAACCTTACTGTGTAGATAAGATAAATTTAACGGCAGGACTTTTTTTTCTAGGATGACTTTCTTTAGAAATTAAACAGTTATACATAAGAATATAGGGACAGGTACATTTGTAGTAGTATTTATTGTATAAATTACAAAAAAAAAAAAAAACCATTTAGTTGAATAACTTATACTTGTAATGATTAAATTCCAAAATATAAATTCTGTCATTAATTACTCATCCGTTCATACCGTTCATCATCGGAACACAAAGATATTATTTTGATGATTTTTGACCCTTCCATAGACAGCAACACCACAACACCCATTCCCATTATTATTATCCTTATTATTGTTATTTTTTTATTATTATTTTAGATTAAATTAATTCCTTTATTATACTATTTTATGTTTTATTTTTCTTCTCATCCACAAATATTCTACATACAGCACACAATTGTTTCATGCATACTCTACATGAGTACATGCACATCTTACTTTGTGTTCTACAGGCTTTGCATTTATGGCAATTTCAAAGCATGTTTTGTCTTTTGTACAGTATAAAAAAATGAATGATAAAAAAGTTGTATTGTTCACGTAAAATTACAGCTGAACCATGATGTCACATAGACTATTTTACTGTTGTCTGTTGTTTTTACATTCTTCAACTTTATTTGTGTAAGGATTCTTGCTGTCTGGGTCAGAGAGCTCTCACAAAGCCTCAAAAATATCTTATTTTGTATTCTGAAGATAAACAAGTCTTATCCCTTTAAAGCTTTTTTTGAATTTATGTTTTATGTGATTGAAAGTTTTAACATTATGATGAAATAAAATATTCCCTCCCACCCACAAGTGTTAAATTATTTTTCCAAAACTGCAAAACTATCATCTGCAGGTTCCTGAATAAGAATATAGATTTATGTGCTTTACCTCAGCAACCACTGGAGGGCTTACTTTCACCTCTTTCAAGTTTATAAATGCCTGTTGTGTTGGTGAAAATGAGGAGCTTGTGGACATTTACCATAAACAGGCCTTTGAATTTTTCTCCTGTTCATATGAACATAGTTTAAAATGCTCAGGAGTTCAGAGTACAGAGATTATGTAATAGATCACATTAAAGCAAAAATTGTACATTTACCTACTCTCATGCCACCCAAAGTTTTGAGTAATTTGTTTCTACAATGAAAGAAATTTGGAGAAATTAAGTTTGCTAACCAATGGATCATCTGTATGGAGAATGGGAGTTGATAAAAATTGTATCAACAATACACTCAACTCCAGTGCATCATTTACTATCTTGAGGTATTCTACAGCAGGTATCAACAAGAACAATCTAGTCTCATAAACTGGAAAAATTATAGAAATCTATTTTTTAGGTCTGTCATTAATGGTTTTTCTTCAGTAGAGTCAGATTCCTTATTTTATTTGATGTCATAATGTAAAACTGCTCAGAAAGTGGAAACAAATGTGTTTTCCCTCATATTGAAAGGTTTTCATCATATGTATATGAAAAATAACATTTTAGACAGAGAAATGCAGAATTATTGGCTTTAAAAATTGCCTTATTTTTATTTGGGCATCAATGTTTGTCCAAAATGCACACAGAATGCCACATATATACATACATTTTGGACACATTCTAAAAGTGGTGCAGAAGCAATCTAATCACTCTCCTTATACTTTCCTATAAGCTCCTTTACCTTTCTCTCCTGTTGTTCATAAACACACAGAGCATTATGCATTTACAGAGAGCAGTCAAAGTCTAACTAAAAACGTGGAAGAAGCCCACTTGAAAACAACTATTTACAAAAAAAAAAAACAACACTGACAGAAAAATGTCCAGCAGGAGCATGTGGACTGCTTCATTTGGATGTGGTGTTGCCATGTGATGGAGCCTGTGGCTGCTGTTGCTGTTGCTGCTCTGCCAGAGCTTGCTGCAAGCGTGTCCGCTTCCGTGAGTAATGCTGCCAGTGCAGGATCTGCTGTTCATCTATGAACTTGGCACACTGTGCATTCACCAGCTCCTTTCGAAAATGTTCATACTGCAATAGCTCTAACATGTGCAGACAATGAGGATATCTAAGGAAATAAAAAAATTATACGCTGCATTTTACAGATTGTAATATGACAATCACTGTAAGAGGACATATATTATAATGACAAATGTCTGAATATTTTTAAAAATACATAAATCAATGTGACCATTCTTTATTAATTTTCATGTGACAGTTTACAAAATAAAATGTAATTAAGATTAAGTAATTAAAAGTAAAAAAGTAAAACTTACTTCAGGAATTTAGCATATTCTGGTTCTTTCCAGTAAAGTAAATACTTTAAGTAATTGACAAAAGGCTTCTCTCTCAGGTAACCTCTTTGAGCCAAAACTGCAGGATAAAAAACAGGATTATTTCAAAACAGATCCACAACACACATGAAAACACGCAAGGCCAATCTTCAAAATATAATGATAGAAATAACATGTTTAAAAATGTGCTATTCAACTGCTAGAGGTAAGTGATATGTCTGAATTATTTCTATATCCGAACGATTGCAACCAAGTGTTTTAAATAAACAAATAATAAAAACAATGTCATTATTGCTCTTACAGTTCAGGTAGTTTGGGTTCGCTAAGCACTGAACAAACTCCAACTCAAGCTGGAAACGGTGTCTTGCCTGCTCCTCTGTGAAAATATACATTTTGAGGCTTGTCAACGCTTCATATTTAAAACATTTCTTGAGCAAAATGCAATATATTCGGGACAGTACAATTTAATAATTTAATTAATCATAATGCAAATTATATTTAATATATCACGGTAATATGTATACGTTTTGTTACATCACACGAATCAAAACCGTATTCGTTAACCAAAACAACCGTGTTGCTGTATTTGTGGGCGAATATTAGGAAAGCACGTTTACATTCACTAACAACAAATTACAAACCTGTTTCTATGACGCCAGCCATGGCATATGATGAGGGAAAAAACGATATTTTAACAGCAAGAAAATGTTTGATATTTAAATTTATATACAGGACTACTGAGACAACATATTTCGTTTGGTTTGAAGAGATCTACGGTGCCGCCATATTTGCCAGAAAACCAGTGCTGTTGTCGTAAACATGTTTTTACGACATTATCACTTTCCGTCACTTTCCGCGTCATCTTTAGCTGTATCTCTCTGAGTCGAGTCGTAGCTGTGTGGGTGGAGTCGGAATGGGGGAATACAGTTCTTTTCCCTTTATAGGAAATTCATGGTATTGACTCAGAATAGTGTTAATAAAATAATTTCTGCTGTTCGACGGAAACATATGTCTAAAAACGGAGTCGTATTGGGTCGGGTACGGTATCTGTGACTGGCCAAATGCGATCCAAAGGAATGTTGTCTCCTGACACTTTGTTATCCGATTGAGTCTTCAGACAAGAGACCGCTTATTGCAAGCCTATACGTGACGGCTTCTTAATTTTAATAAAGTGACAACGACTATAGTAAAAGTCTGTCACGCTTTTTATTGATTTAGGAAAATATTTTTTTTATTGACTAAACATGTGAATTTCACGTTATTATGTGGTGTGTGCTACGTAGCCTATAGCAATTTTTTTTACATGTACACGCCGTAAAATATAATAAACATAGGAAGGGATTGTGTATAATAATGTGAAATAAGTGTTTTAATTGATTATGGCATTCACATCACAAAAATATCAGAGAGTGTACATTTATTTGATGTGAATGAGTGTTAAGCCCCATCATAACTGGATTGCGGTGCAGGCAGGACTAATTACAGCTCATTAAAGTAGTATAGTGCATACTGTGCTAATATTAAGCTTTGTGTTTTTGTGAAATGGATGTTGAATCTGTTTTGCATCTGGGAAATATTTTTGGATTGATGTTGAATGTTTGTTTACTGTGTTGAGTGGTTCTAAAAGTAATGTAAGGAAAAGAGGTTATTTTCTTTTTTGATAAAAATATATATGGATAAGAGTTGTATTTTTGTGCAAAATCTTTTAATATTATTAGGAAAGTTTTATATGCACAAATGTAAATGTTCAGAAAGCCTAGTATGTCCTACTTCAAATCTGATTTAAGGAGCTATTTTGAAACTCTTTAAAGGACTGTTAAGCTGAAAAAATAAATAAATAAAAAAAAAAAAAAAAAAAAAAAAAATATATATATATATATATATTATGATTATTATTGTGTACCCCCTTAATTTTGGTAATCCTTTTATTTTTATTTTTTCTGAAAATGTGAATATCTTGATTGTAATGCTTTGTTATATACACTGCTCACAAAAATTACACACATTAGAAACACATTAGATACATCACATCTCAATATGAAGTCGGCTATCTAAAAAAAAAACGACAGGGCAGTGTCTTAGGAACAAAAGGATGCTAAGTCTTTGAATGGAAATAAAAGTTTTCAGCCTACAGAGGGTTTAATTGTGTAGACACCATAAAATCAGAGTGAAATGAAGATGTGGCAGGCCAGTCCATTTTTTCCAAAACTTAATTTCTGCAACTCAAAATGCTTTTCAGTATCTTGTGTGGCCCCCACGAGCTTGTATGCATGCTTGACAACGTCGCAGCATGCTCCTAATGAGACGACGGATGGTGTCTTGTGGCATTTCCTCCCAGATCTGTGTGAGGGCATCCCTGAGCTGTTGTACAGTCTGACGAGCAACCGGGCGGCGCCTAATGGACCAAAACATAATGTCCCAGAGATGTTCTCGTGAAGGCCATTCAATTGTTTCAATTCCTTCATCCTCCAGGTACTGCCTGCATACTCTTGCCACGTGAGGCCGTGCATTGTCGTGCATTAGGAGGAAACCAGGACCTAGCGTAGGGTCTGACAATGGGTTCAAGAATTTCATCTCGATATCTTATGGCAGTCAGAGCACCATGTCCTAGGCAGTAGAGGTCTGTGCGTCCCTCCATGGATATGCCTCCCCAGACCATCACTGACCCATCACCAAACCTGTCACGTTGAACGACGTTGCAGGCAGCATAACGTTCTCTTTGTCTTCTCAAGACTCTTTCACGTCTATCACAGGTGCTCAGGGTGAACCTACTCTCGTCTGTGAAAAGTACAGGGCGCCAGTGGCGGACGTGCCAATTCTGGTGTTCTTGAGCAAATGCCAGTCGAGCTCCACAGTGCTGGGCAGTGAGCACAGAGCACACTACAGGACGTCAGGCCCTCAGGCCACCTTCATGAAGTCTGTTCCTGATTGTTTGGGTAGAGACATTCACACCAGTGGCCCTCTGGAGGTCATTCTGTAGGGCACGAGCAGTGCTCAGCCTGTTCCGCCTTGCACAAAGGTGCAGGTATCTGTCCTACGGAGGGGTTGAGGACCTTCTACGACCCTGTCCAGAATAACCACCAGTCTCCTGAAATCTCCTCCATGTTCTGGAGATTGTGCTGGGAGACACATTAAACCTTCTTGCTGCAGCACGTGTGGATGTGCCATCCTGGAGAAGTTGGACCACCTGTGTAACTTCTGTAGGGTTAAGGAATCGCCTCATACTGCCAGTAGAGATAATTATGCAAACCAGCCAAAAAAATCAAGAGGGAGAAATTTGAAATGACCTCCACATGTAAAACCAGTCCTGTTTTGAGGGTTTTCTGATTGTTGCCACTGAAGTGCACCTGTTGTTAATTCCATGACCACTAATACAGCTGAACTTGATTAACGAGGCCCTCAGCTGCTTAACTGACCAGAAAATTATCAGACAGGTTTAATTCAATCCATGCCAGGCTCATTTTGTGAGCAGTGTATATATATATATATATATATATATATATATATATATATATATATATACACACACTTTGCATGTTATTTTATTAACAAGGTGTGAGAGGAGCACCATCAGATCTGTCAATGAGGCACAGGTGTATTGTCACGTTTTAGCCCCTGCATTATGCCAGTTTTCTTGCATCCCTCCTCCACTCCAACTCCTCACTCTCAATCCATTTTTCATTCCATTCTTGGGATAGGACTACATTCTGGCCCCTGGGCCCTCCCCTGGGACAGTACGCCAACATATGCTTGATATTTTCTTGATCAGATTAGATGCAAGCGTGAACCTGTGAACCTAAAATTGTAGGAATTAGCTCAGAATTGTGTAAATTACAGGAAATTATATCATTTTCACTCGCTGATAAGATCTAAAGCATTGAAATGTTTCTGTGCTCTCTCTAAAAATATTTTAATCTAAAAACCTTTTACACCAAGAGTTAATTTGGAGAACGTAAACTCTCATACAACAATATCAGATATTTGCATAGATAGGCTATAGAACATTAGATTTAATAGCAATAATTGTTTTCAATAAAATTAAATATAAATACATAAAATATAAGTAACAGAAGCTTTCATTCCTTTTAGAAGGGCACTGAATAATAAAACAACAGAAATTGTTTCCTTTTCCTCTGTGAAACATGTTTTTTCACATTTTTCAATTTATCCGTATTACACATTTTGTCTTACCCAGTCTTTCACTACAATGTTTTAATTTGTTCAGATGTATACAAATGTCAGGAAACAATATTATTTTAAGGCTTCAATGCCCTTTGTAAATTTTGTCCTTTATGTTGTATCACACACACACACACTCACTCACTTACTCACTCACTCTTTCTATCTCATAACCCAACCCTGACCCTACCCCTAACAGAAAACCTCATTAGAGTGTAGTAAAATGTACTTGTAATATTATTAACTTATTTAATGTAACTATATTTACTTATCTAATATTTGCAACATTCTACAGGTGAAAGAACAAAAAAAAATGTTTTTATTAGTAAGAATTATTTTAATTTACATAGCTTAATTGTACATTGCAGAAAGTTTTAATTTATGTTGAACTGTACATACCTACAATATTCTGTTAAAACTGCCCTGCCAGTTAAAAGTGTACACAACTGTCCACTGTTTAGAGGTATATGCATATTTGTGCTTAAAAATCTGCATGGCATATATGATTTTAGCCTTTTGGCTTTGCACTTATATTCCTCTAAAGCTGCTTTTGAAGCAACTTTTCATAGCATTTTTATGAACTGTTTACAAATTTACATCAATAAACAACAACTAAACAGCACAATCACAGTACAAGTGATGACACACTATCATCTCCAGTGAAACCAGCCACTGGTTCTGACTATGTTGCATGACATGGTGAGAATAGTGCTGATTGGTGCAGTTTGACAGCAGACTGATAGTAGGATTCAGCTTCTCACACGTCTGTAGAGTTTGCCCAGCTGGGAAAGGTGTCTAAACTGAAGATAGCCCTTCCCCAGCTGTTAATGGCCAAGGTAATGCAGAGGATGCCAATGATATTCATGACAATCCCCGTCTTGGCCTGCAGATAAAAATGAACATTTGGATAACCAACTTTATAACATTTTATAGGTAATTTAAATGTATGTGAATACATTTCACTTTGCATTTAGAATTTTATAATCACTTATAGGGTGACTGCTCATATTTATAATATTTTAATTATTAACACTCACCATGTCAGATACTTTCAGGTATCCGTATGAGAAGACTATGGCATTTGGGGGGGTGGCCACAGGTAGCATGAAGGCAAAAGATGCGCTCAGGGTGCAGGGGATCATAACATACAAAGGATTGACACCTATAGACTGGGACTAATAAAACAAAACAATATACTGTTAAACCAACATATTTTATTTACATACTATATAGTTACGCTCTGATTGACACATAGCTTTTGTTATTGATAGATTGGTGTCTTGTTTATTACTTGTGAATTTTTATAATGCTTTCATTAGTTGTTTGGCATTTTGACGGCACCCATTTACTGCAGAGGAATATTGGCAAAATATTTTTTTTCTTTAATTTTTAAAACATCTTTAAAACTTTCTGCTTACTACAGTGATCTGAATCAAAGCGGACACAAAGTTTTCTAAGCCTAATTGTGTTATAGGTAATAGAGTGAGGAATGGATATCAGTGGTACATACAAAAAAAGTGTCTGCTTATCTGCCTCCAGCAATGGGTGAATTAGCAAGTGAAGTTAAAAGCCCCCTTCCCCCAGTGCCTGTTTTTTCTCATTCTTCCTTCCTCAACAAGACAACAATGGCACATCTCCATGGTTCTCCCATATGAGCCACTTCAGCTTTAGCTCCCTACAAATCCCTCCATTCACAGGCTCCCTTGCATAGGCTAATTCATGAGAAGAGGGCAGGATCTGCCAACTGCACAGCAAGAAAGGTGAAACCCAGCGAGAGATTAATAGAGGAAGAAGTTGTGCTCATAAATAAATGTGTGAAAAACCTTTTCACAATTGCACAACTTGTTTGTATGTGTCTAGCATAATACTGATGTCAGATAAACTAATATATATTTTATTTCTTTTTTATGTAACATGAACAGATTTCAAGTTAGCCTATTTAAAATGCAATAAGTAGCGTGCATTTTCAATTACTTTATTCAATTATTTTCAATAAAGTATTGTAACTGATTATACTGTATTTGATTACTTTTTTTATTACATATCTAACTTTCTATTTTTTTTTACTGTTAATCATTTTCAAACATGTAAACTAGGCAGGGTTAGCATGTTACAGGGTTAACAGTAGTATTCAACACCGACTTTCCAAATCCTTCATCACTTGAATTAAGATGACAATGTAATTTAATTCTAAAGGAAATGGCATGCCTGTCAGAAGAGTGCAGTCAGCTGCTTGAGTTTCTTCAGAGGCAGAACAGTGGTTCCACTGAAACATTTTCAGAGGCTCCTGGGGCATATGGCATATGCAGCCGCAGTCACACAGCTTGGTTTGCTTCATATGAGACCACTTCAGCACTGGCTACACTCCAGAGATGGGCAAGGCGCCATGGGACACTTTGAGTGACAATCATGCTGGCTTGTCATCGCACTTATAGTCCTTGAACAGACCTTGCTTTTCTATGGGCAGGGGTGCTCTTAGAACAAGTGCTTTGGCACATTAATTGCCTAGAGCTGTGGTCAGTGCATCTGGCGTTGGGGCACTTCCAGCCACTGCTGCAGGGCAGACAATACTTTACCTGTGTTGTACATTAACCATCAGGGAGGTCTACGAACACGCTGCATGTCACAGTTTGCCCGCCATCAGACACAGTTAAAAAAATCGCTGTGCTCCGTCCACATTATGGGGGAGCTTAATCTTGCAACCAATGCATTCTCCTGACAGCTTACATTCCCTGGAGAATGACGACTCCATCCTGAAATGATCTAGCTGATTTTGAGTCGATTCATAGAAGCCCAGGTAGATACGTTTGCTTCTAGTGAATCCTTCCACTGCCAGCTAGTTTATTCCCTGACCTCCCTGAGACCCCCCTTGGCACGGATGCGCTGGCACACAGCTGGCCTTGGGCTCTACGCAAGTATGTATTTCCCCCAGAGAGCCTGCCTGCACATACTCTGTGCAAGATCGAAGAAGGATGAGCACCAGGTCTTGCTGGTTGCACCATACTGGCCCACCCGAACCTGTTTCCCCCAAACTCATGCTTCTCATGACAGCCCCTCCCTGGCAAATACCTCTGATGAAAGGACCTCTTTTCTCAGGGTTTAGGCACCATTTGGCCTTGCATTCGGATCTCTGGATCCTCCACGTGTGGCTCTTGGACAGGACACGGCAGACTTGAGGGGTCTAATGCAGGCTGTGGTGGATAAAATCACTCAGGCTAGAGCCCTTTCTACGAGGCAAGCCTATGCAGCTGAGTCTGTACAATGAGAAGCCCCCTGATGGTGCACGATTGGAGTAGTGCTTGCTTTTCTGCAAAAAAGGTTGGAGCATAGGCTGAAAGGTTGGAGCATAGGCTGTCATCCTCCACCTTGAAAGTGTACATGGCTGCGATTGCAGGCCATCACGATGCAGTGGACGGCTGGTCCCTGGCTGGACTCCAGACAGGTCTCTTTAAGCCACTGGAGTCAGTTGAGCTTAAGTTTCTGTTAAGTGGCAGGTACTCCTAAAGGCAATACTCTAAAGGCAGTACTCCTGACCATGCTCACTTCGGACCGGCCTACTCTTACATTGGACTGAGATCCAGACCTGGATATATGCCCAAGGTTCCCACCACACCCTTCTGTGATCAGGTAGTGAACCTGCAACACTGCCTTTAGAGGAGGCAGATCCAGCCTTGGCGTTGCTGTGTCACGTAAGAGCTTTATGCATTTATGTGGACTGCACCCGGAGCTTTAGAAGCTCAGAGTAGCTCTTTGTCTGTCATGGAGGTCAGCAGAAAGGGAAGGCTGTCTCCAAGCAGACAAATTTTCTATATCAGGAACAGCAGTTTGGCTCCTTCAGTAGTTATGTACCCATCTGTGGTCCCTGCGGGTACCAAGGTCAGTGAATTTGCTCTGGGGCGATGGGAAGGTTACGACTGTTGCATGGCATTTGTTTGACATGCATTGCTGGTCAACATTTGCAATGCCACAAGGTTGTAACAAGGTACAGGTTGTCGCGTTTACCATGGTTTCCCTATCTGTAAGTCACTATGAGTTATGTCACCATGACATAACTCATAGTGACTAACAAATAGTGAACATTTCCATTACGTATGTATCCCTTGTTCCCTGATGGAGGGAAGGGAGATGTTATGTCCGCTTGTGACAACCTTGAACCATCTCTAGGGGGCCAGGGACTTGTTCTCAGCTCCTTCTCATTTATACCCGTGTGACGGGGAGTGGCTCAGGAGTTAACCATTTGTTAACCATTTACCAAATCTCATTGGCACTTTCTCTTAATCAGAGCAAATCAGGGCTAAATAATATAACCACTTGTTGAAAATGGGTATCCAATGTCCCCTTTGCACAACCACTACAAAATCGCTAGAATCTAACAATGAATAAAAGCATTATTATATAAGCATGTACTAAACTCCTGGAACATTGGTGTTTCATATTTTAGAGCAGTCAATGCAATTTATGAAAGAAATCAATTAAATCTGTATGTGGGAGTGTGTGTAAAAAAAATCAGATGTAACACCCTTTTTCATAAGTAACTGTAATTTAATTACACATTTTTTTCCTAGTAATTAATTACAATTTATTAGGGCCTGAGCCAAATGACGCCAGGTCCTCTTGTTTTTCATCAGATTATTTGTTATTTTTATTGTTATTATTTTTTGTCAAGGTTTTTGGGTGTTTTAGGGTCCTTAACATGCTCAAAACTGCTGAAAATCAGTGCTTTGATACAATCTGTGTTGTTAAAAGCACTATATAAATAAAAGTGATTGAAGTGACTATTAGGAGTTATAATGCCACCAACTGGAAGCAGGAAGTGTGTTATATTTTAAAATGCTTTCAATAGCGTATAGCGCCACCTTTTATCAGGATTCAAACACTCTTTTAAATACTTCTTTTAGGGATTTCAAGATATTCTCATCTAATTTTGTCTGCACGTTACAAATATATTGAGGAACTTAAATTTCAAAAGGTTTTTGGATAGCTTGAATGTTGTTGCAATGATTATTTTTAAAAATAATATAGATAGATAGTAAAATAATATAGATAGATAGCCTTTTATAGATAGTAATTGTCTTATATATTTAATGTGCATTATCCAAACGCTTTAAAACGTTTTTACTGGCAGGTAATTCTGAGTTCCATAACTTTACAATGATCAGGACCAAGAAAACCCTCTGAATTCTATTCTCTATTTATAACAAGATTGGGGCCAAAGATTTTCTGGCATTTCACTGACTCTTCCTATCCACCTTTATGTGACAGTATGCAAGAAGCATATATTAGAAGTCATTATATTACAAGTATACATACCATAGATGCGAGTATAGGCAGAAATAATGTTGCTGTGGCAACATTGCTGGTGCATTCAGTGAAGGTAGCTATCATCAAACACACGACAATGGCAATTGCCCAGGGAGGAATACTTTGAAGAGGTGACATCTGATCTCCAAGCCATTTTGACAGCCCTGAGACCTAAGCATTGGCCAAACAAAAACATATTCATTAATGTATCTTCAATAATGTTTTAAAGAGAATTGTACACTCTTGCTTAGACAAAAGTAGACAATTATGTAAATAACGCTTTCTTTCTAATTTTACATTTAGATGTGTGTCTAATCTTTTAACTTTTCTATCAAACTGTTTCCCTTTTTGAATGGAATTAGTGAAATAAATCAACTTTCTGATATTTTAATTATATGACCAGCACCTGTATGTACTATTGTGCTACACCAACCCTTCACCTAAACCTACCCCTTACAATCAATTTTACATTTTCACTTTGTATGATTTACAAGTGTTTTGAAAACTGGGGAGACCGTCCTCATAAGTCACCTTTTCCTTGTAATACCTATGTCATTATACAAATTTGTGTGCTCATGTCACAAAAATGTGCATGTGCGCACACACACACACACACGCACAAAAAAACATTTGTTGTACCTCACTGCCTTTAGCCAGGGCAAAGCCTCCCCCTAGCAGGAGGATAATGCTCCATGGCATCTTCTGCTGTGTCACCTTCCATGTCAGCAAGGTTGGAATATGACCATTTTCCTGCTCGGGCACTACAGACCACAGTCATATTGCATTTAGTTATTAGTTATATTCACACACATTAAAGATGTCTCTTATATTTTATTTTTTGACATCAGCTAAATAAGTGTTTAACTGACCTATGTCAGTGCTCTGTGTTCTCCAGTGGCACAATCTTGGTGGTTTAGAGGGAAAAACAAAGAGCAGGGCAGCTACAAACACCGCCACTGTGGCATCTGTCACAAACCTGCACAGAGGTGAGCCATAAGGTGGAATGACGAAAGGGTTAAAGACCAACAAAATAGGTGACTTGTTTTTACTTAAGGTTTTAGGTCTCTAGCTCTTGTAAGAATAGGTTTGTGTTGTTGTTATGTTATGATATAGAAAAAGGGATTATTCACAGTAATATAATATCAAACATTCACTCATGAACTGTCAGAATGTTTGTGGGCTTTCTGTTCTCTTTTAGATTAGACCTTTCACCTAGAGTGAATTTCAGTGTTTTCACAGTTTTAAATCCTCAATCTCTTTGCATGTGACCATCATCAGGAAAGGTACACAAATGCTGTTTGCAATGTGGGGAAACTCCATTCACATTTTTGCTGGACATTTGACCTACAAATAGGAACACGCCACAACTGATAACAGGAGAACACGTTGTTTGTGTTAAGCAAGGGTTCAGTCTGCACGTTACAGCAATAGATGAACTACTTAGTTCAATTTAAGGGGCATGTTTCTCACAAACTGGGGTCATTCTGTTAATGTTTGTTTTATTTTATTATTGGTTTTTTTCATTATATCTATTTTCTCATGTTTTTGTAAAGTGTTTGAAGAAAAAAATGAAAATGAGTTTATCAAGCATAAGAAACAGCATAAGAGCACATCTGATATTTAATTTCACAATGAAATAAAATATAATTGCCTTTCATTACAACTGGCAATAAGTAGTGTTTGTTTCAAGTCAAGCCACATTTTAAAGTGATGCTACTTTTCAAAACAAAATGACAGTGTTTTGTTCAACAAAATAGAATGTTTAATGTAATTTTACAGCAAAACTGTTAAATGTGTATTAATTTATTTATTTACTGGAAGTGAAAAAAAACCTTCTAAATCTTATAGTTTACAATAAAAAAAACAGTACATTTACATTCCCAGAGTTTTGTATGAAATATTACGTTATTAAATTAATGTTTATTGCATTATTTTAGTGGTGTTTTGTGTTTGTGTGCATGATACTGTGCACCTTATATTAGTTTTTCCTTCTGTTTGTAGAAAAGTTTTGTATGATGAGCTTTCTTTCTTCCTTTGGCTTTCTCATTACAATATTACATTAATAGTTCAATAGAACATACTAAAATAGGAAAAACATCACTAAAACAGTTTTTTTTTGCCTCATTAATGTTGGTGTTTTTATCCTTACTCTGCTTCAGCATTGAAGAAGTGTGTTGCCCAGCCATCCACAAACCCTGGATCACGAGTGAACCAAAGCACCACCAGGAGGACGAAGAGGGCAAGGACACTCAGCTCCCCAAAGGTCATGGGACCAAGTCTCCTGTGTTCCTCTTTGATTACATTATAGGCAGCAATCTCCTTCTCTGTCTTCACCGTCCCACAGCCCCATGTCTTTCTGAAGCTTAAGTTACGAATTAAATGTAGATTTTATTGTGCTATAGGTGTATTTAATGCAACTAAGTTTGATTCATTAGGAAATTTCACTTACTTTACACCAAGAAACACAATCTGTAGCCACAACCATGCCAGTGTGAGCATAATGATCATGTTGGGGAAGGCAAATCCAAACCATGACGCAAAGTTTATGATGTCAGGGTTGTCTGGGAACAGTCTGTAGGACAAACAAATGTTGATTTAATATGCTAATACAAAAATAAGCAGAAGGTACATTATTGTGCAATATGTAACATTTCTCTCACACTAAGGAGAATGTAATGCAATATAACTTGAGGTACATACTGGCTCATCTGTCCCATCAGAACAAGGTTTGGTCCTGTGCCTGTAAGTGTGGCTGTCCCACCAATGCTAGCTGCATAGCACACACAGAGCGTCAGACCTTTACACATCTTTAATCTTTCCTCTGCATGTCGAGAATGCTCTTCCATGTCCAATTCCATTGAGAAGCTGTGGCCATTCAGAGCCACTGTACACAATAAAACAGAAATGGTTTTACTTTCCACTAGAAGCGCTATGTAGTTAAATAGTTCTCTGAGATACTTCACTCGTACTGCATCTGCTTAAGAATCTATAGGATCTCAATCATTCAGTGAAATCCAGCGGTTCATGCAGTGATATAAGATGAGACAAAGTCTGTGAAGCCAGTTGAAGTTGTGCTGTTTGATTGCAATCTTTCCTTTGAAAACCATGTTTCTAGCATCTGTTTTTCCATCTCAAAAAATATATCCAAATTACAACCTACACTCTTAGCGTCAAATGCAAAAATTGACCTTGAGGTTAGTCTATTGTAATGCTTTATTTAGTTATTGTTCTGCACGCTTGATAAACAAACTTCAGCTGGTTCAAAAAACAGCAGCTAGAACTAGAACTAGGAAGTATGACCATATTAACCTTAACAATACAGATTGATGAATGTCATCTTTGGGTGCTGATGTACCATCTGATCTGAATACAAACTGAGAAACAGAATAAGAAAGAAACAGACTAATATTAGTATAGATGCCATTCTTTTTTCGATGTAATGAGTAAATAGTTTTTTATGAGGATTGTTCCTGATTCCGGCTGATCTAATTAATGTAGCCTAACAATCCTGCACTTAATCCTGTCAACATTGCACTGGCTCACTATTAAACATCGGATAGATTTTTCAATCTTGTTAATTACTTATAAATCCCTGAATGTTTTAGATTCTCAATACTTGAGAGAACGCATCACATTATAGTCCTGCACACTACTGTGTTCTCAAAGCTCTGGCCATTTAATAAAGTCAAAATTGACTGCGGGTGGCAGATCCTTTTCCTATTTAGCACCCAAATTCTAGAACAATCTCCCTAACACTGTTCGGGAAGCAGACACACTCTGTCAGTTTAAATCATCTCTTTAACCTAGCTTACACATAACACACTAATACACTTCTATTACGCTTCAAATCTGTTAATGGATTGTTAGGCTGTGTTTATTACATCAACCAGAACCAGGAACACTCTCCATAACACACAATGTACTCGTTACATCATAAAAATAATTCCATTTACACTAATATTAGTCTGTTTCTTTTTTTAATTCTGATTCTCAGTTCGTATCCAGATCAGATGGTGGATCAGCACCAAGAGATAACCTTCACTGGAGACCAGATCACCTGAACCAGATGCACACACATGCTATAAGTCCTTTGAACAATCTGACATGTGCTTTAAATTTAACTGGAAAGTAAGTGCTGGGTGTCTGGCCAGAGGAGAACAGGCCCCAACTGTGCCTGGTTACTCCCAAAGTTTTATTTTGTTCTCCATTCTGTCACAGATGGGGTTTTGGTTTCTTGCTGCTGTTGTCTCTGGCATGATTAGTTTGGGACACTTAATTTCTTGTGACTATCGTTGATTTGATTACAGAGACCGTCTCTGCATTTAATTAAAAAAATGTTAATCGCGCCATTGTATATTACTATCACTCTATTCTCCTGTTTGATAATGTTCAGTGCTTTGATACAATCTGTATTGTTATACAGATTTATATAGCACTTGAAATCTGCCAAAATGGGCGGGGCCTCAGGCTTTATAAGCGGTGACTTCGCCACAGGATTCAGATTTCTTCTTTTACAGTGATGACAACGTTCTTTCCTCTTCCCTGCCACTGATGATGAATGTGCTCCTGGTCTGTTAAGTTTTATTCATTTGATTTAGTTATGGGTTGTTTTTGTCACCTCATGGCTTGTTTTTCTCTGGATATCAATAAAGTCCTCAATTGTGGAATGTTGGGCTTGTGAACTACTATTTGCCTTGATCTCTTGGTCCCTTACATATGGTGGCAGCGGTGGGATGTTCTAAATCCAGCGATTGAGAGGTACAAGCCTATTCTATTTTTTTTTTGTTATTTTGCCCCTTGTGGCTGTTTGTTTTTCTTTTGAGTATGAGTCGTACTGTGAAGAAGAAAGTCTTACAGCCAGAGGAGGAATGTGTTGGAGAAGCTGTGCGTATAAGGCATGATGTTGATGAAGGAGTGGCAGCACCTGAAGTGGACATTTCAGTGGCAGAACTGGCAGATGTGCTCAGAGCTCACATGGCGAGGATGGATGGCCAGGAGGCTGAGAGACAAAAGGAGCAGGTGGTGCAGGAACTGCGCTTCAAGGCTCTCCAGCACCAGTTTGGATTGTTGCAGATGGAGGTCCAAACACGCACCACTCCGGCCCCTCTTCAACATGGCCGAGAAGTTCGGGAGGACATGGGATGGCCAGAAGCCAACCCCACTGATACGGATGAAGTGTCAAGGATTCACAGAAGTCCTGATCAGGCAGAAGGACCGGTGAGTTTGCCCCTCACACAAATGCCCAGGCTGGAGAAGCTGGGAGAAACGGATGATGTGGAGCACTTTCTGGTCACGTTTGAACGGATTGCAGTAGCTTGTAGATGGAACAGAGCAGATTGGGTATGGCATCTTATACCGTTACTGACTGGTAAGGCCCGAGCAGCCTATGTTAACCTGGATGTAGCTGAGTCTACTGATTATGAGAAGGTGAAAGCTGCTATTCTGTTGAAGTTTGATATAAATGTTGAGACATACCGCCAGAGATTCCGCTCTTTAACTGTACTTCCAGCTGAAAGTCCAAAGGAGCTGTATAGCCGACTGAAGGAGTTGTTCATGAAATGGATTCAACCAAAAGGCAACAGTAGAGGAGGTGAGTGAAGTGATCATACTTGAACAATACCTCAGAATGCTGTGTCCTGAACTTCAGGTGTGGATTAAGGAGCGAGACCCTGGATCAGCAGCTGAAGCAGCTGCGTGGGCGGATGTATTCGTAGCAGCTAGGGGAAAGAACAATAGCTGGACTTGTAAACTTGAAAGAGAACAACGGTCAGGCAATCTATGGCAAAGTCAACCCAGATCAGAAGGAAGAGGGAAACCCCATGCAGCAGGACCATCAGGTGGGCTCAGTATGACTTAAACGACCTGTGATCTGTCACCTGTGTGGACAAGAAGGTCTTATTAAGCCAAACTGTCCGAAAAATGCGGTCCAGTCTATGCATTTGTGCTTTGTCCCAAGAAAAATATCACCTCATGCAAACGTGCAACGTCAGAGGACAACGATGGTGGAGATCGGAGAGGAAATGCTGACTGCTCTTATTGACACTGGTAGTGATCAGACTCTTGTAAATAAGAAATTTATACCACCTATGATCGATTCAGCCAGCCGATTACCTCTTCGATGCGTTCATGGTGATGAGCGGGTATTGCATAAAGCCCATATATTCATGAAGCTGAGGGGGCAGACCTATTCGATGAAGGTGGGAGTCGCTGAGAACTTGCCATATTCTGTAATTCTTGGTCGAGATGTGCCTGTATTGTTTGAATTGCTGTCTCCAGCACAGGTGTAATGTGGTGGTCACACGTGCAAGAGCAAAGCAGGAAACTGAGCTTGACCCTATGCTGAGCAGTCTACCATTCTTCTCTGAGGAAATAGAGGTGGGCAAGTCAAAATGGAGAAAATCAAAATGAGAGAGGAAAGGAGAAGGTAAAGTTCAATGCCTCAAAGGTTTCAGAAGGTGTTACATGTGAACTACCTGTGGATTTTAGGTTGCCGACGGACATTGTACAGATGCAGCAGGAGGATGCCAGTCTTGTACAGTGTTTGAGCATTGCTAAAGATGCAGGAGAAGGGATTGAGGATGCGGCTGTGACATTTGTGCGGGAAAAGGGACTACTTTACCGTCGAATGGGGTCACGGAGACAGCTGGTGGTTCCCAAGTGTGTCCAAGAAGTAGTCTTACATCTGAGCCATTCTATTCCTTGGGCTGGCCACCTAGGGAAGAACAAGACCATTGCTCGGATTAAGAGACATTTCTACTGGCCTGGACTGGAAGGTGAAGTAGCCCGTTTCTGCAAAAGCTGTCCTGACTGCCAGAAAGTCTCTCTGCAACGACCTATGAGAGCCCCTTTGCAACCACTGCCCATCATTGGTACACCGTTTGAGAGGCTGGGAATGCATGTTGTTGGTCCTTTCGAGAAGAGCCGTTCAGGTAACCGATTCATGTTGGTAATAACAGACTATGCCACAAGGTACCCAGAAGTCTTTCCTTTAAGAACCGTGAAAGCCAAGATGGTAGCGACATCACTGGTGCAGCTGTTCTCAAGGGTTGGATTTCCAAATGAGATCTTAACTGATCAAGGCACCAACTTTATGTCCACATTGTTGAGACAAGTGTATAAGTGTATAAGCCTGCGTACTACGCCTTATCATCCTCAAACTGACGGATTGACTGAACGTTTTAATTAGACATTAAAACAAATGCTCAGGAAATTTGTTGATGGGACCGGCCAAGATTGGGATCAGTGGCTACCTTACCTTTTGTTTGCTTATAGGGAGGTACCTCAGGCGTCCACAGGTTTTTCGCCCTTCGAGTTGTTGTATGGCAGAGAAGTGAGAGGACCGTTGACATTGCTCAAAGAGGTATGGGAAGGAAGTTCTGAAGAACCCAGTAATGCTGTCTCTTACGTTTTGCAGATGAGAGAACTTTTTTGCAGATGAGAGAGTATTTACCTGAACCGAATCTGGGGAAGCTTGAGCTGGACCATCTGACAGAACGGCAACAAACTCAGGTGAGAGCTCTTTGTGCCCCTGAGGTGTTTTCTGAATACCCAGGATTCACCAAATTGATCCAGCATGAGGTGGTGTTGAAGCCAGAGGCTGTGGTGAGGCGCCGAAGCTACAGGGTGCCAGAGAGACTCCGAGAGAGCCTGAAGAAGGAGGTGGACTTGATGTTAAGTCTTGGAGTCAATGAGCCATCTTATAGTGAGTGGTGTCACCCAATAGTCCTGGTGCCCAAGAAAGATGGGAGCATCCGATTTTGCATAGACTTCAGGTACTTGAGTTCAGTCTCGCAGTTTGATTCTTATCCCACTCCACGTATAAGTCATTTGATTGATCATTTGGGTAGAGCACAGTATATAACAAATATGGATCTTTCAAAAGGATACTGGCAGATCCCATTGACTATGGCTTCTAGACCCCTGACTGCTTTCCAGACACCGGGAGGCCTATACCATTTCAAGGTCCTGCCGTTTGGCCTTCATGGGGCTGGAGCGACTTTCCAGAGATTGATGAACAGTGCTGCATGGTTTGTCTTTTTCAACTGCTTACATTGATGATATTTTTGTGTACAGCGACACCTGGGAGGAGCACTTGAGCCACCTTCGAGAGGTACTGAGACGACTCCGGGAGGCAGGCCTAACGGTCAATCCAAAGAAGTGCACCATAGCAATGGAGGAGATGGAATACCTGGGACACGTTATTGGTCAAGGAATGGTGCGACCCCAACTGAGCAAGGTTCAAGCACTCGAAGTACTCAGTGCCACAAACCCACAAGGAATTGAGGTCATTCTTGGGTATGACTGGGTTTTATAATCATTTTATACCTAATTATTCTAAGAGAGCTGCTCTCCTGACTGATATGGTGGATTCACAGCGCCCCAACCAGCTGCAATGGACTGAGGAGGGATTGAAGGCTTTCCGGGACGTTCAAGGAGCTCTAACTACCAAAGCGGTACTATTCAATCCTGACTTTACTTAGCCATTCATTGTTCAAACGGATGCCTCCGAAAGAGGAATTGGAGCTGTTCTTTTGCAGGAAGAGCTGGGAGCACGTCGACCTGTGGCCTTCATCAGCCGTAAAATGTTCCCAAGAGGCAAAAATCCTAAGTTGTGACGTATCAGTGATACTGTCCTTCCTGCAAGAGCTGCTGGATAAGCTATGCTTCCCTTCCAAGCTCAAGATCTATGTGGCGGCAATAGCAGCCTCACATGATTCTATTGCATGGCAATCAGTAGACAAAGACAACCTCGTTGTCCATTTTTATGAGGGGAGCTAGGTGATTAATACCCCCCACTCCATCACCGTCCCCACATTTTTTGTCTTGAGAGCCCTGAAGAGTCCTCCCTTTGAACCTCTGCGGTTGTCCAGCTTGAAATACACCTCTACCGCTAGTATGTGAGTCCTGCTTGCCTGGAATGTGGGCCTAATGATTTTTTTCCTGAAACCATGGCATGGCTACATGTGCTTTCCACTCCGTTCAGAGTGCAGGTGGTGTCTATATCTACACTACCTCCCACAGCTGGAGATCAGGGGCTTAACCCCCATTGCCCAATTAGGTGATTAAAAGACTTCAGGCGGTCGAACTGGCTTTTTGTGTGCTTTGGTACCTGTTGCAAAGCAAAGACTTTTTAAATGGGTAGTTAAATTTTAGGGTAAGCCAACCCTACTCTTCTTTGAGCTCTTCCCCTACTCTCCTATTTAACTAGAGGCATCTAGTGTGTTCTAGAGGAGTGTCCCTTGCAGAAAAAAACCTTGCTATCCACATCTGCTATTTTATAATTTGGATATACCAGAATCCTTTCTGTTTAATGGGTTCATTGCTTGCCCAACCCTTGAGCTTCTCAATGCTCTATGAACATCATCTGGGCTAAGCATAACCTTTGTGACCTTAGCCCTTGCCATGGACTACTGATTTCATTATTCTGGCCCCATCTTTCTATTATAGTACACTGTTATTGGACTGTGTTCCCATAGCGTCTTAAACAGATAAAGTATGTGTGAAGTATAGAAAGGCAATGTACTTGTTACCTTTGTAACTTTGGTTCCCCGAGATACAGGAACGAGTACTGCATTCCTTGCCGTGCTAAAAATAGCTGCACATCTCAGTCGTCACTTCAATCAAAGTAACATGAATCGTGTGGTGAGCTGGGCACTTATATAGCTAGCTTCACCCATTCTTGCGAGCTTCACAGCCATGCAGTTTCGCTTCAGTTTTCCGCCATAAAAAATATGTTTCCCCCATACCATCATAAGCAGACACAGTACTCATTCCCTTATCTCAGGGGAGCTAAGCATGGCATGGATAAACATGTAATAAAAGCACTTTCAGTTGTATTATAATTGAAATGATTAAAAAATACAAACTCTAGTAGTGTGATTGAAAGCCTTATCACTTTTGGCCAACAGGTGGCGCTGTTATAAAATCATATTAGTGTGTTCTGTGTGAAGTGACAACGGCACACACAAAGTTTGTTGTCATTATGTCAAAGCTTTGCTGAGATACATCCTTAGAGTCACTTTCGCACTATGCCTAAAATTTGTAGTGGTGCCAAACAAAAACTATTTAATCAGAAAATAAACACGAAATCTGTTTGCAGGAAAGTTGTGAAATTTGGCACACTGATAGTTTTATAGATTTTTACACAAAATATATAAAGTTTAAGTTAGAAGTTAGAAAAAAATAGGCAGAAATAAGAAATAAAAATGGCGGTCAGGAATTTTGGGAAATTTCATAATTTATGGTAATTAATGGTTTATTATTCTTGGTGATGCTGTAGCCAAAAGGATGTGGCATGTTCATTGTGAGGTAACTAAACAATAAACATTTCTCATTGCAACATGAAATCCATCATTCTTTTTACCAGCATGGTCTGCAGATAATCAGTCAACTGATTTGGTGCAAATCGGACTTACAGTCTAGGAGGAATTAAAAAAAAAAAAGTAGGTTTTCAACATGAATCAAAATGACTGTAAGTGGCTGTAAGGTGATCTCAACATGATCCAGGTAATCCAGCTAAACCAGTTTTATTATAATAAGCTAATGCAAACAAAAGTTATTAGCATTTTTGAAAAATTCATTATAAATTATAGATATAGCCTCACATTGATTTTTACATGATTTTGGAGTATTCTTTTGAAGTCAGTTCATTTGAATTCCATAACTTTTTGCCAGCATGGTCTATAGGTGATCTCAGCCAATTTTGTTGAAAATTGGATTAATTGTCAAGGACAAGTTTGAACAATTACAAATAGCAGAAAAACTAAAAAAGTTAAGATTTTTGTTTGTGTCCATTTAACTCCGCATAAGCCAAGGATTCAGAAAAAAAGTATTTTGTGGCTTATGGTTCAAAAGTTATTAGCATGAACAATTTGAAAGTGGCCGCTAGAGTTTGAGTTAGAGATTTTGAATTTGCTATGGATACTATTCACATCAGTGTGCCAAATTTCACAACTTTCCTGCAAACATTTCCATTGACTGCCATAACTCAAGAGTGGAAGAAATGAAAGAAGAATATTGGCAACAAAAACAAATAGGTGCCTAAGCACCTTCATAGTTTGGCCCCTAATAAAAAGTTTAACTGAAGTCAAATTTTATGCACGTTAAAACGATGGGTAGGATTAGAGTTGCGGGGTAGATGCGTATCATATGTCCCATATGACAACTGCATATCACATGCACAGCAACAAATTTTGTATCATTTGCATGCAAAAACAGCTAATTATATGCACGCCAAACACGTGTGTGCCATATATACACCAAAATAATTTTTGTGGGTATCAATACAATGCCTTTTTATTTTCAGTTGATGTACTATTTATATGCATTTTAATGAGACCAGACTGTATATAATGATAAAAACCCTAATCTCAGTGACATTAAGATGAACTTACTGTTGATGAAAATAAAAATACTGTTTGTGTGCAAAGAAAGCAAAAAGTTACATAAGTACTGCAAAATTACCTAACGTAATCAACGTGTGCATGCTAAACATAACCATTGATAATTATTCTATTGGGAAATCATGCTCAAGTGTTCATGGTACTCTCCAAAATCTCGAAAGGTATCCTCTATCAAAAGCATTTACTCACCCTGCGTGTCAGTTTGCTTCTCAGTGTTTTTCTCATCAATCTCTGTAGTGGAGGACTGTTCTTGTTCTGCTGTGTTGTTGAGCTGCTCGAGCACAGCTTGAACAATGGGCACCATCATGGCTGTTGTAGCTGTGTTACTGATCCACATCGAAAGAAAGGCTGTTACACCCATGAAGCCCAACATCAGCCTGCAGAAAGGTAGAAAAGGTCTTACCAAAGCTGCTGTTAACAATGAGAAGATTACAAATAGATTTCAAATTCTTACAGAGCAGGTCGTACTCCTACAATAAGCAATACTCGGAGTGCAATTCTCTTATGTAGGTTCCAGTGCTCAACAGCTACAGCCACCATCAGTCCACCCAGAAACAGCATGTTGGTATCCTTCAGGTACTGCATACACACCTGTCATACAGACATCAGATATTTGAGATACAAAGTTTGAGTCACACACAAAATAAGTGCATAAAATTTAATTGAGTGGTATATAACCTAAGACACAACATGCCACAAACATGTTTTAAAGCGGGGGAAATTCACAGAGGTAATGTCAGATATACTAATAGGATGGCTTTGGTTTATATGGTACTTAAAACCTACATCTTTGGACTCCATAATTCTGAAGAGAGGAAAGAGTACAGCTGGGAGGAGAGCAGTGACGGCCAGTGGCAGCACTTCAGTACACCAGTACACTGCCATAAGTGCAACAACATATGCACACGCAGCCTCCTGCAGATGAAAAACAAGAGGGTGTCATATCAATATATACATTGCCATTTCAAAGTTTGGGGTCAGTAAATTTACATTAACATTTTTGGAAACACATTTAATTTCTCAGAATAATTATCTGTAAATTCCATTTCTTAGAATTAAAAATCCAGTAAATCCTTCAAAACTTTGTGTTGTTAATGTGATAATTGAAAGAAACAAAATTCTTAATTTGTAAATTTTGCACAACTCTGTGGCATGGTAAGTTATTATAAACTGTACATTTTACACTGTTAACTCAAAATATGTACAATTCCTATAATGAAGAAAACATGGTCTACAAAACGGGTCCAGGGATTCGTTCAGAGAAAATTGTAAACACCTAAATTTGACACTGTGTTTATAATAATAATGTATAGTTGTCTGTATTTTTGTTTTAAGGTCTTTTCTAAACACTGTTAAACCTCCATCTTTTCACTGTTAAACCTCCAACTTAAAACTGTAATGTGTAACTGTACAGTAGACATGTTTTATGTATTACTGTTGGATAAACTACTAGATGCTATCCTCTGACTTAAGCATGAGGTACAAAGTTCCATTTGTTATTCAGTCACTGAGAAACACTCAGCCAACTCTTAATATATCACAACACAGCAAAAACTACCTGATAAAACTCAGACATTTGTGTCAAAATAATGCCATAAAAAGCTTAACACATCACACAGGTCTTGTTATCCTAACTGTAATTATGCAACATTGATATATGGTTGGCTATATGATGTGACAAACAGTGATCTGCCGCCCAGATAACCGGCACCTGCAACCAGGTTTTTTTTCGTGATTTTGTACAAGATAAATTTTCATAAACTGAACCAGGTTGGTTGATTATATTGTTTCTATAAAATTCGCTGGTTTAAAATTTGGTACCACGAAAAATATAAACAACAACTTTGTGACAACAAAGGGTTAAAACAAAAATAGGGCATTGTGTGTTTGTGGTGAAGGAATGTGTCGCCCCAATGCATGGTCTCGCACCCATGCTTACTCGCCAAGATACAGAAAAATCCGGTTGAAAGAAACTCTAAAGATGCGTAAAAAGTTCAACTCTGATCCTTTCTCGACTCTCTTTGACACGTTTTAGAAACACTTGACTCAAATCACTCACTGGCCTGTGGGAACGACACGACATTTGTAAAAGTCTTTATGGAGCTTATCCTTTTCCGTTAGTCAGTCATTGCCTATTTAAAACATTTTACATGCACACTAAAATTAGACTTACCTTTGTTCCAATGACAAGTGGCAAAGGAAGGAGAAGAAACGGGGTGCAAAAGAGAATCAGCCCATTTTTCATCCACCATACGCGTTTCAGTATATGTGAAACAATCATTTTCGGCTTATGATAACTTAAAGAAAAATCCAAAACGGGGGGAAACTGCGCAAAACTTCTGATATGTTCTGATCTGTGGACAGTGCTTGGTCTCGCGCTCTGTCGCTGTCTTTCTCTCTCTCTTACACTCACTCACTCACTCACACTCAGCGCTGCACACACGGGAGCACACAATTAAGCGCTGCAAGATTTGTACCTTGCCATTTTCAATTATTAAAAATTAACCCGTGAATTTCATTACCAAAGATTTTTTTTTAGCATAGCTTGCTTATCACTTATCAATGTATTTTTTGGAAATGCAATCACATATCTAGACTTTTCATAATAGGCCACTGATTAACAGTAAAGAGTAGCCGAATCTTGGATTGTCCTAACAACTAATTTAAAATATATATTATCCTTATATACAGGTAAATGATTTATTGACTTATCCCATGATTTATCATAAAGTTTAAAGAGGGTCAAATGGAACAAAGTCTTTTTCCCCTCATTTTGCAGTAGCTTATTAAGTACCATTTAAAATAATCTTACCTTTTGTCCATGTCTGTCTAGGAAAATGGTTTAGCGTTTTTTTTTTTTTTTTTGCTATGGTTTCACACACACACACACTCTCTCTCTCTCTCTTTCTCTCTCATACACACACACACGCACATGTTGTGTTTCCATGTTTTATGTGGACTTTCCATAGGCATAATAGTTTTTATACTGTACAGACTGTATGTTTTATTGTCCTACACCAACCCTACACCCAAACCTACCCCTTACAGAAAACTACTGACATATTTAGATTGTCAGAAAATTAATTCTGTATGTTTTTAAGCTTGTTTCCTCATGGGACCTAAAAAGTGTCCCCACAAGATCAAAATTTACTGGTATTTTTATCCTTGTGGACATTTAGTAATAAATAACGTAATAAATACCAGATGTACACACACACCTATGGACACCCTGAATTAGCCTGTCAGTCAACCCAGGGGCCTACATTTTTAGGGGCCTTCTTGATAACACTTTATTATAACTTTTGTTAAGAACATGGGCATTAACATAAATGTCATGACAATAAGTTATGTCTTTTCAATTGAACCCTGTAGTTGATAAGATATCTGTTTGCAGCATCACAATGTTTAAGCACTTCTATCTTGACATTTCCTTTACTGTTCACAAACCCCTAAATTCCTGAATAATAATTCTCACAAAGGTCTTTGAAAGCAATAGACCAGCACAGCCTGAAGGAACTAGAAAGTGAGATTAGATGGGAAAGAGCAAAGAGAAGACAGGAATGTGTTCTTTTCTGAGTAGAGTTGAATGACAGAGAGATAAACAGTGGGTACACATTGCTGCCTTTGCTGAAACTCTACACAGAACCAGCAGGGAGCCAGACTCACAGACCTGCTGAGAGACTGACAATAGTCCTCTGTGTGAGGGTTAGGATGAGATTTCCTTAAGTCATCACTGAGTTATGGGAAATCCTGATGAACCCATGGTATGGTGTTACAGGTGAACATTTTGCTGCTTATAGGCTGTAAAAACAATAAAAACAGAAAATAATAACTAGAAACAAATACAACAGTCATAAAAGGATTTATTTATGATACAATCAAATTATGTAATAAAAAAAGCTTTTTTTTAAAACTTGACTTACCACTGGTCACAAATGCATACAAAAGAAAAAAAAAAAACAAACAAAAACAACTAGGACATCTCATTTTGTTTTATAGTTTTGCAGCATGGAATCTTAAAATGTTTAACAGACAATTTCAACAAACAATACAAAATGCAATGTGCAAGCATCTTTTGGGTTAGTGCACTTTTTTTGTACATTCGCTCAGTTTATTTGTTCATTCTTCTTGTCAAAATTTGTTCAGGTGGTCTGTACATGGAATTTAGATTTTTTAAGTTTCTAGTATAGAATAGCCTATTAATTGTATTGGTAAAATTTTACAATAAGGTTTATTTGTTAACGTTGGCTAGGTAGTTTGTTAGTTAATAAAACTATTAATATTATACCATATATATTAAAATATTGGTTTAAGCATTAACTAACACAGGCTAATGGAACCTTTTTGTAAAATGTTTTCAATACATTTACAATATATTTATAGTAGTTGCATAATGTCACATCTCTGGACTCTGTGTTTATGTTTTCGTTTCATGCCATGTGCTCCCTGTGCCCTGCCTTCCCTCTGTGTTAATTATGTTATTGTCATCAGCTGTCTCGACAATTACCCTGTGTATTTAAGTCCTCTGTTTTGAGTTCTGTTTGTCCGAGTGTCAAGGTCCCTACCCGATGTCCGTACCTGTATCTACCTGCCTGCCTGCCTGCCTGTCTGTTCTACCTGCCTGTTCTACCTGCCTGCCTTTTTGTATCTTTATTTAACCATTTCAAGATTAAATCCTTTTATTTTCATTTAATCTCGTTGTGTGCTCTCGTGCTTACCACACAACCGTGACAGAACGCTCGGACCTACAAAGTGTAAATAGCGGCGTATTTTCCCCCTTATTTTTTCTTGTTTTGTTTGCCATGTTTGCCCAGTTTAAAGATCCAAACTTCCTCATCCGCCTGCTGGAGCAGGGGGATTGCTCTCTCGAGGACTATACAGAACTATTCCTCGAACTGGCCAACGACTCCCGCTACCCGGACTGCTCTCTGCTCGAAATCTATTTCCGCGGACTTAACACCTCCAGCCAAGCGCAGCTGTCCGGGAGCGGTCCTCGAGAGAGCCTCGCCGCATACGTCGAGTGGGTGCTGGTGTCGTGCAAATCAACAATGATGGTTGCGCCTGAGGACAACGACACCAGCCCCACTCCAGATCCAGAGCCTAGCCCATCCCTTCACCGCATGGTCGAGCCCCAGCCTGAGCCCACTGCTGACACGGGGGCGGAGTCGAGCGCGACCACGGACCCATCGCCAGAGAGAGCGACAGAGCCGTGGAGCGTAACAGGACCCGAGCCGTATACGTCAGACCAGGTGCGCGAGCCAGCAACGGAGCTCCCCGCGGTGGAGACAGCCGACTGCGATGAGAGCGCGGAGTGGAGCTCCGCCTACTGCACATCGGCTGAGGATGAGCTGATCATCCACCTGGGGCTGCTGGATCTGCAAAGGGAGCTGGATGATGTAGACTTGGACTTGGACTTAGACTGGGCACCTCCCCTGTATCCTGAGTTCCTGTTCCCGTTCAGCTACCCCGTAAGCCCGCTGGTTCCGCCCAGCCGTCCCGTTAGCCCGCTGGTTCCGCCCAGCCGTCCCGTTAGCCCGCTGGTTCCGCCCAGCCGTCCCGTTAGCCCGCTGGTTCCGCCCAGCCGTCCCGTTCCTGTGCCCGCGCCACGTGCGCTCTGTCCTCCTTTCCTGTGCCCGCGCCGCGTGCGCGCTCTGTCCCGTTCCTGTGCCCGCGCCACGCGCGCTCTGTCCCGTTCCTGTGCCCGCGCGCGCACGTCGCTCTGTCCCGCTCCTGTGCCCGCGCCACGCGGCTCCTCCAGTGCCCGCGCCACGTGCGCTCCCTCCAGTGCCCGCGCCACGTGCGCTCCCTCCAGTGCCGCCTCAAGTTTTCCCACCCTCCCACCCATGCCACACCACGTCGATGGATCCCAGCAGCCCCTGCGCTCATCCTCAGCAAACCATCTGGAGCTCGCCACGGGTCTGCCGGTCTCCATCGCCATCGAGGTTGGAGGATCCTCGCGCCTCACCGTCCTGCCTCCGAGACCCAGACTCCTCCTCGGCTCGTGAGACCCGTCGGCTCCCCTGGGCTCCTAGCTCCCTCCTCTACACCGTGGTCCGTCAGTCCACCAGCTGCACCAGGCTCCATCGTCCCTCCGGCTCGCCTTGGTCTGTCGTCGACCATCCGTCGCCTCGGGATTCCTCTCCTCGGCCGCCTCGTCACTCCATCCCACCGGCTCTGTCAGGCTCCTCCTTCCTCCAGCTTCACCTCAGTCCTCAGTCGCTCTGGCTCAGCCGCGTCCTTCCCGTCCCCGTCTCCGTGTCAGTCGCTGAAGCCTGCGGCGCGCGCTTGACCTCCAGCGCCTCGACGCCACCCTGGCTCTTCGGCTCTCCGCTCCACCCTCGGTCTCCTCCTTCACCTGCTCCGCCACCGTCCGGTCGGCCCCATGGAGTCGATGGCTGCTCCTCCTCCATGGCTCCTCCCTCCGTCGGCTCCACCTTGGACCACCATAGCTGGGCTCTGGATCTCCTCCTGCTCCGGACTCCTCCTGTCTCCTTCCTGGCTCCTCCCTCCGTCGGCCCCACCGTGGACCACCATAGCTGGGCTCTGGATCTCCTCCTGCTCCGGACTCCTCCTGTCTCTCTCCTGGCTCCTCCTCCCGTCTACACCTCCTTGGACCCTTCTGCCTTCTGCCTGCCCACTCCTGGGGATCCGTCCTCCACCACAACCTCCTCCCAAGACCCGGTATCCCCAAATCTTAGTCATTTTGGTTTTTGTTTGTTTTGTTTGTTACCCTTTAGGTGCGAGGACGCACCTTCCGGGAGGGGGGGGTAATGTCACATCTCTGGACTCTGTGTTTATGTTTTCGTTTCATGCCATGTGCTCCCTGTGCCCTGCCTTCCCTCTGTTAATTATGTTATTGTCATCAGCTGTCTCGACAATTACCCTGTGTATTTAAGTCCTGTGTTTTGAGTTCTGTTTGTCCGAGCGTCAAGGTCCCTACCCGATGTCCGTACCTGTATCTACCTGCCTGTCTGTTCTACCTGCCTGTTCTACCTGCCTGCCTTTTTGTATCTTTATTTAACCATTTCAAGATTAAATCCTTTTATTTTCATTTAATCTCGTTGTGTGCTCTCGTGCTTACCACACAACCGTGACACATAAACTAATAAAATGTAGGCTATATCTGGCGTTTTTGGATAATGCATCTGTCAAATCCATAATTTGAGATGTAAAACGTCAGCATTTTTCATCAACTGCAGCAAAAAAAAAACGTTTAAAAAGGAAATCAAAAAATTAATAGCCAAGAAAGTGTATTTTTTTTTTTCATTAGAATAGGAGTTTGAAGGTTTCACAGATATAATCTATATGTTACAGACAAACTGCTTTTGGAGCAGGATCATCTTCCACCGTATAACATGTCTACAGGCATAGCTGTATCTCCAAAGCCCAGTAAGCAGACAAAAGCAGACGGTCTTCATGCATCTATTTATTTAGCTTTTGCTCCCCCTAGAGTAAAACATAGAGAATAACATTTTCAGTGATTTTTTTTTTATTCGAGAGCATCTAGTCAAAGTTGGGTATTACTGTTGTTGATGTTATTAGGGATTAGTTACAACGCTACTGATATTTGAAGGCCTTTGAAAACAACGTTCATTTCACATCACATATCACAAGACAACATCAAACAGTTAGAGAGGCAAGCCCAGTATATTTTCTTATATATTTAGTTAGGTGCATTAAACGTTAGTGTATTTTTCGCGACTCGGTAAGCTTTCAAATCGTGTATTTAGTAATGTAAGACATTCAAGTTAACGCTGAGCGCACCACAATAAAACAAAAACTGAGCGCGCCACAATAAAATAAATGATCGTCCATGTTTTTAAAACCGCTGGCCAAATTCAAAAATAGAAGTAAAATTAAATCATATTTAAGAGCAAAAAAACACACAAAAAAAAAAAACCAAATGAGGAAAAAAAGAAGAAACAGAAAAACCTGGTGTTTCAGGGGCCCTACTCAGCTTGCGCATTTTGCGTATATTTTGATTATTTTCTTAGTCACAATAATAAAATATAAGTCAAATGAAAATCTAAATAAAAAATGCGTCATCACACAATCGGTCTGTGCACAAAACCAACAAATTTATTTTTTAATGTAAGCTAACACATCATGACAGCGTCATTACAGCAAAACAAATCAAGGATAGGCACTTCACGACAAACGATGGTTTATAACAAATATATTACTGGCACAGCGGCATGGTTAATATCCTCACCTTGCGTAATCTGCAGCTTTCATCCCTAGTTTTTGTTTGTTTTTAAACAATAACGTTAGGGGAACATTCTTTTTAAATTGTTTTCCAACCATAAAATAACGTTCCCAGAACTTTGCAGGATGTTTGTTTTTAAATAACCTAAAAATAACCTATACAGAACGTCACCTCATGGTTGTTTTAAGGTTATTTTTGCAACCTTAAAATAACTCTTAGAATGTTGGAGGCTGGTATTTGTAAAAAAAAACAACAAAAAAACGACTATACAGAACGTTCCTTCGTGGTTATTTTGGGTTATTTTTATAAGCCTTTGCAATTAAAACGATGCAGATGTTTTTTGTTTAATAACCTATGCAGATCCCTGAAATTAGTTTAATGCAGCATTTATTAAAATTCAAATAATCAAAACACGTTTTAAATTATCATATTTAGCCAGGGTTAAGGAAAGAGTGATAACAGAATTTATAATTTTGTGGGTTTGTTTCATCCTTATTTATGGCGCGCCTCTGATCTTCACGCGCACGAGCTTTCCTGCCTTCAAAGGAGATCCGCGGGACCTCATGGAATTAAAAAAAAAGGTCTGGCTGACTGAGTCACTCGTTTATCGATCTATTAATTGAATTATTACTTAAAATGAATACAGTTATGAAAGTAAATATGATTTCGGGGGGATTTGATATGACTAACTACAGAGAACATAACGTAAAGCCAGCTTTTTTACGGGTCAAAATAATACTATCCCGCTCTACAAACAGTGGTAAGACATGAATGAGTCAAGTATTTTTTTATACATTTTTATTACTTAATATTTGTGAATAAATATCATATTTTATAAACCATACATTATGTTGGAATCATTTTACTTGGTGCTGAAGAACTGTAAAATCTAGGTTAGTTACTCTCTAATGGACAGATTTAATATTATTTAATCTTGCATATGATATTAGTACTCAGATTATTTTTATTAATTAAACTATAGATTAAAAACAAGATATATTTTTTATAATACTGATTAAGCATCTATAAGGATCAGTTCTATGCCACTTACACTATTCTGTGTTATGTGTGCTGGGTGATTACGGACGTACATTGTATTGGAGTGGAGGTTAGAATAACGTTAGGAAAAGTTATTCTAATATTCTCCTAACATTATTCTAATGTTTGGCGAACGTTCTTCTAACGTTAGGAAAACGTTAGAAGAACGTACTGAGAACATTCTATTTCCGTAAAAAGAAAATTTTCCTGACTAACCAAAAACTAACCATTAAAAATAACGCTCTGGGAATTAAAAACTAAGTTCCCAGAACCTTCTAGGTAGGGTCGTGACGTGAAAAACTATAGATCTATGTGAATAACTGCAATTTAATTTATTAATGTAATGTATGTATGTATTTTCTTTCGATAGAGATCTCACAGCGGTCTGAACTTGTCATAAAGTCAAGAGGCCTGCCCATTAAAGACTAAGATATGATTGATTGGTCAGTTTTTCTGTAACTTGAAATAACAACCTCATTTCACGGCTGGACTCCAATCACAGAGCTGTAAATGCTAGGCGGAAACATTTAAATATAGGAAAGAATGGACAGCATTACTTAAAAAAGTTATTTATTTATTTATATTTATTTTATTTAGAGGCATATAATTTAGTTGGCAAAAATTTAATATGCTGACAAAATTGTACCAAATTAAATCACATTTGCACTCAAGGTTTTGTGCCAAAAACAGCACTTGTATTGCTGTAGCCGCTGGTGTGATGTCACTTATATATATATATATATATATATATATATATATATATATATATATATATATATATATATATATATTAGACAAAAAGGAATAAATAATAACTTTGGGGTGTTGATCGATTCCATCTACAATTTTAGTTTAAGTCATAGTTATTTCTTTTTGTTCAGAATGTTTATTTGTTGAAACCTTACCCATATTTAGGTGTTTAACAAAAGATTACATGATACTAGAATTAAATGTTTTTCTTTACAATCAGATACTCAATTTTTTTTCTTTTCGATCCTTAGATGAAATCACCATTGGTAGTGCAATTTATAGAAAGTTCCTTGATTGTTACACCAGAATCAGAGTATAGTTCCTAGTCATATCAGCCTAGAAAACAGGACCTACAGAAGTCAAGTTTTAAATAGGAAAAATCTAAACTCTTTGGTCATTTTTAAACAAGATGCTTCTGGTCTAATCAGATTAAACAATCTATGCTAAACTATGCTAAAAGTGCTATCGCCACTTTGCCAAATTGGCTGAATGGATTCAAAAATGGCAAAACTCAACTGTACTAAACATGCTAAACTATAAAGTTCACTTTTAGTACAGTTGCAGTACAAGCTAAAAACTTTAAAATAAACTAATTGTGTAAGGAGTCCTGAGTCTCAATGAATATTGATATGGTTCACTTAGAATTTTACTACAGTAGTATTTATATACTTACACAAAGTATAATTAAAAATATACTTGAACTTTTCTTAATTATACTTAGTAAAATAAACTTTAAGTATACTACTTTTTGGTAAGAGATAGGGTCAGATCATAAACCTTCCACAGCCATGTATTTACTGTCCAAAGAATATGATTATTGATAGTTCTCTTATCTCAAGTACTGCTACTGTGTACTATGTCTTTAATGTCATTTTCACCCAACCAAGGGTCCTGGGACCCTTCCCCCAAAATGCAACACCTGAGGTAGAACAGGCAGAACAGGTCTCGCATGGCAACCCATCTGCTAACACTACACTGTAAGAAAAAAAAACTGTAAAAATACGGCGAATTCTTTATTTATACAGTCTAATACTGTAAATTGCGATGCATGTCACGTGATAAAAACAACAACCGCAAACTACTTTTCAGTTCCACGGGATAATGCAGTATTTTATAGTCTAGTCACACGTGCAACGCCTCGTGCCCTCATACGCTGGAAGAAAACCAAGACGTATCGACTCCCTTCGGCAGAAATACAGAGTTTAACATCAGATCGCCATTTTTTTTATTACGTGTGAAGTAAGAACACGGAGCAGAATGACAGTCTGCGACTCAGGCAGCGTCGATGTAGACCGACGTCAAATTTAACTGGATGTGCTTTTATCCTCGCCGGTTTATCAAGGTAAGTGATTCTGTGGTATATATTCAAACCACATTACATATAGCAACAGTTTTTTTTATTATTACTTCTGTGTGGACTTGATAGGACGGTAAACAAATCAGCAAAGTGCAATAGGCCTAACGTTAACGTTATAGGTCGCTTGTTCATTAGCATTTAACATGGCGCGGCATTTTGCGAAGTAATTAAATGTACTTGTGACTGTTCTTGATTTTTTTATACAATTTATATGAGGGACTGGTCTATATTTAAAAATAGTTTTAGGGTTTTTTGAAAAGTGAATTGAAGTTAAGGCTACTTGGTTTACATAATACTTCAATCCATTTGAGAGTAGCTTAAATATTGTCTGTTTTACAATGGTAAGGTAATAATATTTTGCTGTTGGGGTCTGTGAACTGTAGTTTAAAAATTATAACTCATCTTATTATCATATAATTCATCTTCCCACTCAAGCCAACATGGCAAATAAATGGCACGAAATCTTTGAGATTCTTTGAGATAAAATGCCTGAAGACTTTAATGAGAGGATAGAAGGACTAATACTCAGAGCTGATGTAAGTTTTATTTAGTATTATCTTATATATTTAGTTTTCTTTGCTTTGTGCCTGCTATGATTGTACACACAATTTCATTCTTTATTTGCATAGAATTTTGTACCATTGTTAACGTATATCTTTCGTTCCAGCAGATGAAGGCATCTAGACTCCTGACCTTCTTGCCAGTCCACAACTGATACTGCTGGGTAAGTGTCACATATGCAAGACATGGAGTTTACAGGAATAGTGGAAGTCAGTGATTGGAGTTTATAATTAAAAATAAAATTAAATAAAACCCATCAATCTGCTTCAAAAGAATCATGTATGGGTTAGTTTTCTGATGCAGTACATTGATGTTTTCTCCACCTATTATGCCTTCAATTTGCAGTACCAAGAGGAAGCTGCCCGAACACTGGAGTTTGTTCAAAGGTAAGTCCTCTTCTGGTTGTATATGTTGTTTGGACATTTTGTCAATCTTATCAGCATTGTTTAGGATTGTATGTGTTAAAGGGATAATGTGAAAATGTGATGTTTATCTGCTTACCACCAGGACATCCAAGATATAGGTGACTTTGTGTCTTCTGTAGAACACATACAAAGATTTTAAATTCAAAACATTGCAGTCTGTCAGTCATATAATGCAAGTCAATGGGCACACAATCTTTGAGAGAAAAAAATAAATGAAACCCTACATCTCATGACGATACATTGATGTTCTAAGACACAATGCAATCGTTTTGTGCAAGAAGTTGGTATTCATTAAATTTTTTAATATACCACAATGTCTGACTCACTCACAACATCCAGAGCATGACGCAATAAAAAACATACAAACTTACATATTGTGGCCCATACAAACTGACATTAAAAAGGAATCTATGTGCCAGAGTGCGACTCATTTAGCGCTGAGTCACTGAGTCAGATATTGTGGTCAGAGGTTAAAAAAAAATTATAAATTTCTTAGGATATTAATGTCATCATCACAAGCCACAGGGTTTAATTTGAATTTGTCTGTGCATGTTTTTTTTTCTCTGAAAGATTGTGCCTAAATAACTAATAAATAATGAAAGAATTGTAACGAAGTTGTTACAATGTAATGATCTCATCCCTACACTGCTATTCCACTCCCAACCTGCAGGGGATGCCCTCCTTAAAACCTTTGGTTATGCTTCCCCAAAGACTCTAGATGGCACCATTGTACCTAATCTTGCTTAATACGCTCTTCATTAGCCCTGATTCCCTGCACCTGTGTTTAACCCTTTATAAGTGTGCTTGCTCTCTGCATCTATGTTCAGTCTTGAGCCTATGTACTGTGGTTGCCAGCTCGCAAGTCAAGTTTGTACCTTATTGTACCTTTTTGACCCCGGTGTCTATTTTCTGTTCCTTGTTTTACGGAAGCTCGGCTATCCAAGTTTGTTTGTACTTTGTGACTTTAGTTTCATTAGTAAAGATATTTTTTGTTTAAAGACTTAAGTCTCCTGGCTCTTTTGCTCTTCTGCTCTTGGGTTTCAATGCCTGGAAGTTAGCTCAGTAGCTAATACCACCTGCTCAGAACACCAGAGACCAGGGTTCTAGTTCCGCCTAGGGCGACCCCTGACAGCAAGACTGAACCATGGAAGGAAACCCAGCAGAAGCAACTTCACCTCCTTCTAATGTGGGCCGTATTTTAACAGCCCTCTCAGATCAAGCAGCAACCATACAGCGGCATGACCAGGCACTGTCTGAGATCCTTCATCTTTTAAATCTACAGTCTCAAGCCTCCTTATCCCAAGAACCTCAACCTCCTTCTGAGCATTCTAACAGACCCATGTTGGCTGTCCCGTCAGAGCCCAAGTTACCAGCACCAGAGAGGTATGATGGCAGTCCAGAGAGATGTAGAGGATTCATTACCCAGTGTACTCTGGTTTTCCAGCTCCAACCCAGCAGCTTTCCAACTGAAAGTAGCAAGGTGGCCTACATGATTACTCTACTTACAGGCAAGGCTTTGGACTGGGCCTCAGCTTTGTGGGATCAGACATCTCGACTAACAATCCACAGCGATGACTTCATTTCTGAGATGAGGAAAGTTTTCCAACATCCAGCCAGTAGAGGGGATGTGGATCACCGACTGCTCCACCTCACTCAAGGTTCTCGGAGTGCGGCGGATTTTGCTATAGAATTTCGCACTCTTGCCACAGAGAGTGGGTGGGATCAACGAGCTTTGAGGGCTACCTTTCACCATGCCTTGTCTCCTGCGATCAAAGATGAATTAGCTTTCCGAGACCCGGCACCGGACCTTGAGTCCCTCATTGATGTGGCTATCCGGGTAGACCACCGCCTTAGAGAACGTCAGCAGGAGCGACAGCAGGAGACTAGGTTTTTTGAATTCCCCAACCCTGTTAAACTGCCTTCATCTCTTAGTGCCCCTGAGGAGCCCATGCAACTGGGTGGAACTAGAATTTCCCAAGCTGAGCGCAACCGACGGATTAAGGAGAAATGCTGTCTCTACTGTGGCAAGTCAGGTCACTTTCGTTTTACTTGTCCTGAGTTGTCGGGAAAAGTCAACTCTCGTCCAGGAGGAGGGGGGCCAGGGCGAGAATAAGATCCTTCCCCTGCTCAGCAACCTCAGGGTTGACAATCCCAGCTACAATAACCCAGAGCAACCAACTTCACCATGCACTCGTCTTTATTGACTCTGGGGCTGCAGGGAGTTTTATGGACTATGAGTTGGCTAAGAGACTTGATGTTCAGCCGGTTACCCTCCAAAGACCCCTAAGTATCACGGCAGTTGATGGCAGTCCTCTGGGTACAGGAAGAGTCAGTCAGTGTACTCCACCTCTCCAGCTACAGGTTGGACATCACCAGGAGCAGATAGAGTTTTATCTGATTCATTCTCCTAAGCTTCCTCTTATCCTTGGTTTTCCCTGGCTGACTTTACACAACCCACATATTGATTGGGCCCAAGGGGTTGTTAAGGCCTGGGGAACTAACTGTCAAGTTTCTGATACTTCTTTCTGCCGCTCTTCCAAGCTTTTAGAGACTTTTCAAGGACCCTCAGTGGACATCCCCATGGGGAGAACAACATCCTTTTCTAATACTCAATCCACAGAGGTCATGGCCATCCCCGAGATGAGGTCAGTCACAACCAAATCTCTAGTTCAGTGTCCCGAGTTCCCCAGGAGTATGTAGACCTCCAGGAAGTCTTTAGTAAGACTCAAGCAGCCACATTACCCCCTCACAGATCCTATGATTGCACTATCGAATTAGTTCCTGGTACATGCCCACCACGTGGAAGGCTCTATTCCCTCTCTGGCCCTGAGAGGTTAGCAATGGAGAAGTATCTTGAGGAGGCCCTGAACAATGGACTTATACGTCCATCCACATCACCTGCAGGAGCGGGTTTTTTCTTTGTTGAAAAGAAGGATGGGGGACTTCGACCCTGCATAGACTATCGAGGTCTAAACCGCATTACCATCAAGAACTGATACCCTCTTCCTCTGATAACCACGGCTTTCGAGGTCCTACAAGGGGCCACTATCTTCACTAAGCTTGATCTGCGAAATGCATACCATCTAGTTAGAATACGTGAAGGGGATGAGTGGAAAACGGCTTTCAACACACCAACAGGGCACTACGAATACCAGGTAATGCCATTTGGCCTAGTCAATGCCCCAGCCATCTTCCAAGCCTTTATTAATGATGTTCTCAGAGAAATGTTAAATACATTTGTGTTCGTCTATCTGGACGACATTTTGATTTTCTCTCGCAATTACCCAGAGCATGTTCAACATGTCCGACAGGTCCTGGCCCAACTACTGAAACACAGACTTTATGTGAAGTTGGAAAAGAGTGAGTTTCATGTTCCAGAAGTTTCCTTCCTTGGTTTCAGGGATTTAAGGGGCAGCCTTCAGATGGACCCTGGCAAGATACAAGCTGTATTGGACTGGCCTCAACCTACGTCAGTTAAACAGGTACAGCGCTTTCTTGGCTTTTACAATTTTTATAGAAGATTCATTAGGAACTTCAGTTCCGTTGCCGAGCCCCTTTCTGCATTGACCAGGAAGTCAGCAAAGCCATTTATGTGGACCTGTAGAGCAGGTCAAGCCTTTAACAAACTAAAGCGACTCTTCACATCTGCCCCAATCCTAACCCTCCCTGATCCAGAGCTGCCTTTTGTGTTGGAGGTGGATGCCTCAGACGTGGGAGTGGGAGCTGTCTTGTCACAGAGATGTAAGAGTGATAATAAGCTTCACCCATGTGCTTTTTTTTTCTCGTCAGCTCACCCCGACACAGAGAAATTATGATATTGGAAACCGGGAGTTACTGGCTGTTAAGATGGCTTTGGAAGAGTGGAGGCACTGGCTGGAGGGGGCCAAACACCCATTTTTAATCTGGACTGACCACAAGAACCTTATTTATATTAAGGAAGCAAAGAGACTGAATGCCCGACAAGCCCGTTGGGCCCTCTTTTTCAACCGGTTTGACTTTACTCTCTCCTATCGCCCAGGTTCGAAGAATCTCAAACCAGATGCACTCTCAAGGCAGTTTGAGCCACCAGAAGTGGATTCCTGTCCAGAACCCATTCTCCCCACCTTGAGAGTGGTAGCTCCCATTCAATGGGACATTGAAACTGCGGTCGAGAAGGCCCAGATGCAGCAGCCAGGCCCAGGTAATGGCCCTCCAGGTCGCCTCTTTGTTCCTAACTCTCTCAGCCAAACTGCGGAACTGTTGATGAGGCAGGTGTTCAGGATCCACGGGTTTCCACATGATATGGTTTCTGATCGGGGCCCACAGTTTACTTCCCGGTTCTGGAAGGCATTTGGCAGACTCATTGGATCCTCCATTAGCCTGTCTTCTGGCTTCCATCCCCAGTCTAACGGCCAAACTGAGAGGGTAAATCAAGAGATTGAAAAGACGCTAAGATGCCTGGTTGCAGACAACCAATCTACATGGAGCTCTCATTTAATATGGGCTGAATTTGCACATAACACCCTTTACCATTCCTCCATAGGCATGTCACCTTTTGAGTGTCAGTTTGGTTTCCCCCCTCCTCTATTTCCTGGACAGAAGCCAGAGGTGGATGTTCCAGCTGCCACAAGGCTATTCCAAAGGTGCCGACGGGCCTGGAAAAAGGCCAGAGTTGCTTTATTAAGGGCTGTCCAACAACACCGGGTGCATGCAAACCGTCTCAGGAGGGCAGGGCCCACGCTTCGTCCGGGACAAAGAGTATGGCTCTCAACCCGAGACCTTCCTTTGCGGGTAGAATCCCGTAAGCTCGCCCCACGATACATTGGCCCATTCAAGATCCTCAAGAGGATTAATCCAGTCTCTTACCAACTCCTCCTGCCTAGGTCTATGAAGGTGCATCCCACTTTTCATGTCTCCCATTTAAAACCTGTTGTTTGCTCTACTCTGTCTTCAACTAGGAACCCCGTTCCCTCGCATGTTGGATGGCCAGCCAGTTTACACAGTCCGAAGGCTGCTGGATTCTCGACAGGTTCGTGGAGGCGTCCAATATCTTGTGGATTGGGAGGGATTTGGTCCAGAGGAGCGGTCCTGGGTCCCGGCACAAGATATTTTAGATCCCACCCTTATCTCAGAGTTTCGCCGAGCCCAAGGGAACAGTCGGAAGAACGTCAAGGGCCGTTCCTAGAGGAGGGGCTCCTGTAATGATCTCATCCCTACACTGCTATTCCACTCCCAACCTGCAGGATGCCCTCCTTAAACCCTTTGGTTATGCTTCCCCAAAGACTCTAGAAGGCACCATTGTACCTAATCTTGCTTAATACGCTCTTCATTAGCCCTGATTCCCTGCACCTGTGTTTAACCCTTTATAAGTGTGCTTGCTCTCTGCATCTATGTTCAGTCTTGAGCCTACGTACTGTGGTTGCCAGCTCGCAAGTCAAGTTTGTACCTTATTGTACCTTTTTGACCCCTGTGTCTATTTTCTGTTCCTTGTTTTACGGAAGCTCGGCTATCCAAGTTTGTTTGTACTTTGTGACTTTAGTTTCATTAGTAAAGATATTTTTTGTTTGAAGACTCAAGTCTCCTGGCTCTTTTGCTCTTCTGCTCTTGGGTTTCAATGCCTGGAAGTTAGCTCAGTAGCTAATACCACCTGCTCAGAACACCAGAGACCAGGGTTCTAGTCCCGCCTAGGGCGACCCCTGACATACAAAGTAAGTCTACAGTACTCTAAGATTCTTAGGCCCACTCAGATCGAAGCTGAACTAAAGATGGTGCAGATGCTGCCATAATGACAACAGTCTTAATAATAAAATGGGTTTTGTTGATTAAAGTGCAATTATCTTATGTTTCTCTGTTTTTACATTCTAGACGCTTCATTGTTGTGAACTCTAAAAGGGGAACAAAAGAGAACCAACCAAGTAGCTTCCAAGAAGACAGGGAAGCTTGTGCAGAAAAAAGCAGCAACTGTGAATCCTCAGATGGCCACTCATTAAAAACCGCATGGTCTTTGGGTGGGGCTTTATCTAGTCAGGTTAAATAATGTTACAGTTCTGCAGGTAGATCTGCATAGTAAGTATAGATTACATAGTCACATTATTGAGTCCTTCAACAAAAATGTTTATGATGTCACTGCATTGTATTCTGGAAAAGGATGTTCATGTGATGACACAGTATTATGTTCTGTTCAACCCAGCACTGGTGAAGCAGAATGTTGATAATTGGTTTAAACATTTTAATAAAAGTGTAAAGTGTAAAGATGATCTTTTGTTTGATCCATTTGTTTGTAAAAATGTTTTAGTGAATTGTAATGTCTTTTAATCATTATCTTCTAGCAATGTTACAACACTGAAATCACATTCTAGAGTACTTTAAAAAATAACAGTAGTAAACAGTTTTTAGATATTACAGCAGATGTGATGAAATAACAGTAAATAGCAGTCAAATACTTGGCAGTATTATACTGTACAGCATATTTTCTACAGCATGTTACTGGAATATTTTTTACAGTAATAAACTGTTGCAGCAGATTACAGTAGGTAAACTAAAATTACAGCGTTGTACAGCCAAATGTAGCTGCCAGTAGTTTACTGTAATTTTTACAGTATAGTTGTTGCTTAATGGTGTGTGGTTGCTTAATGGTATGTGGAAAGACTAACTGCATGACTTTAGAAAGGCACATAATGTCCTCAACTTTCCTCTTATTCACAGGGATACCTTTCTTGGAATGAACACACATATCTTTGAAGTCATTGTGTATATTGTTATTGTTCTTGTATACTTAATTAATCTTTGGTATTGTATACTGTTTTATGCATGTTTATGATAGATCTCTAGTTAATATCACCTCATTTACGCCATGTTTGGTGTCAGTTGTTTTCACATGATCTTACTGAAAGTATGTATGTTGATGTCTCAGCAACATATTAGGTTTCTAAGAATCTTTAGTAGTATGTTTATCAACCTCCAATCCAGTGCATATGTAAATTACTATGTTTAGAGACAAAGAGTCATAAAACTCTCTCTTCAAAGACATGATTGGCCCTTTAACACCCAAGAGGTATGACCTCCACATATTTCAAAAGGCCTCGGCACAGTGCCCCCCTAGTCTTCTATTTTTCTGGTCTCTTAAACGTCTCACTATTTCTCATCTTCTGAAACCGGCGCCCCCACCCCTGGCGGGGCTGGGAACAATGCAAAACAATGCAAGTATCATACATTTAACTAAACGTAACCAAGGTTTAGTATTAGTTATAGAACCCATTACAAACGAGGCTGATGATTTACAGGTGGATAACACACTTTTTCATAGCTTCACTCTCTGCTTTTCTTGATGGTTTACCATCAAGCCTTCTCTACAGTACACTTTCCCCATGTATGAGTATATTTATGCTTGTGTGTTCAGTTATGTGAGTGAACATTTAATTAATAAAAATTCTGCTTTTTTTTGTAATTCTGTTACACCTGGAAGCTGATAGAAATGATTGCAATTCAACATAATTAATTGTCATTATTTATATACATTTCCCTTAAGGAGCTGATTTGCCATCATGGTCTCTATTTTGAAAACTGTATGAAATTGGGCCAAACAGAATGAAAGTCTGTTAGCAATGTAGAAAAACTCAAATCACTTTGACTGTAGATCCCACCTTCTCACACATGACTGGTCCATTATGGTCCTAATGTTTGCATTTTATTGGTCAATCTACTTTTTGATCAGCAAGCATGAAAACAGGAATGGTACATATTGCCACCCTAGATGATAGAACTTTCAGTATTCTGTAAATTATTTACTGTAACACATGTTATACACCCTAAAGCTCAAAACTGTTGAAATAATTTGTAGCCAAGCAGTCCTTACATGTACCTTATTTTCGCAGAACTGAGTGTCGACTGTCTAACCCTTTCACACTGCACATTGGTCCTGGAAAATTGCCTGAAATTTGCCAAAGTGCCTTCTGTGTGAACGCAAACACATCCAGGGATTTTCGGGAATCTCTGTGAAAGGGGATGTAGAGAAAATCTTTTGTCAGAAGACTTAAGAAACTGATATAACAAATACTACCAACAGTGTAATGCAATTTAGCAGAGGATGCAGAATGAATGTATGAATTTATTTATTCATTCATTATTTATTTTTGTAAAATATTTGACAGTATATTCCCACGTATGTTTACTGTATTTTCAGTTGTTTGGTTTTTGGACTTTTGTAGTGCTTTTCATCTACTGTTTACTTTTTATCTACTCTTGAGAGTAGTGTAATGAAAATAAACATTTCTTACAGCTTATCACAAAATTTTTTGTATATGCACCTTTATGCTGCATACTGTAACAGACATTGACTTGCAAAAGGATTCCTACTTCCCAAAAGGATCTCACTAGGGTTTTCTAGACAGGAAAGTAGTGTGTGTATTTGGTAAGTTTGCATGTCATTTGAGGTTAAAGTTTGAGTCTGACAAAAGAGAATATGTTTTTGACTATAAGTTTGAAGTTTGCACAGTTGGGTGTGTAGTTTTAAGTCGTGAGAAAATTGTAACTTATTTTATGAATTGTGTGTTAGAAATCCAGAGAAGCTGTAAGGAACTGCTATAACAAACAATGATATTCCCAATACTAAAATGCAATTTGGCAGAGGATTCTGAAAGGCAGAAAGAAATAATGAATGAATAAATGTATTTATTTACATTAACTGACAGTGTATTCCAATGTGTTTTTATATTCAGTTCGCTCTTTGAACCTACTGTAAGGGCTCTTTACACTAGTACTGATGAAACTAACCTTTTCTTAAATTTTTTAGCTGAATTTTACTGTATGCTGCATACTGTAACAGACATTGACTAGCAAAAACTTTCCTATTTCCCAAAAGGAGGTTTTGGTAACAGTGTTTTGAATTGATCTCACTACTGTTCTCTTGGCAGGAAACTAGTCTCTATTTGACAAGTTTGTGTATCATCCAAAGTTTGAGTCTCACAAAAGAGAAAATGTTTTTGATTAACTATCTGATTTTGACCTGGAAGCTTGAAGTTTGCACAGTTTGGTGTGCATTTTGAGATTGTGTTTATACTGTGTGTTTTTAATGAGTTGTGTGTTAGCAGTCACAAAATTCTGTAGTATGGTGGCTATTGAGTCTAATGGGGCGGGAGTAAAGATTCAAGGTTTTGCGTAGGTGGAGAGCTGGAACAGTACAGTGTACACTGGACAAATAAAGTCCATTTAAGGCTTTTGGAAATATTTTCAAACATGATATATTCTAGTAGTACAATTGTTATAGCAGGATATAATAACACCCTGGAAACATGGCAATAATGTTTCTGTTTAGGGTATGTACAGGTAGTTCAATATTAAATACCAATAAATATTGCCTGTTATTGCTTTTTGTAAATGAAAGTATGATTAATTTTAATATTGTTTCTGTCCTTTGAACAACAAACTGAATTATTCTGCGTACCTTCTTTTTCACATTTATTAAAGTTTAGATTTTTAACGTAACCTAAATAATAAAATCTTTTTTTGTGACTGTTGTGCTTCCTGACCCAGGATCACATATATTAATATTTACATTTAAAACTAAATGGTGACACAAGTCAATGGATGATGAAACATTAACCAACTGCACAGTGTCTGAGAACATTCTACTCTAGTCATCTGTTCTGGATCTACATCATTCACTCTCCCTGTATTTATCACTTTTTTATTGTCAAAGTTTGGGTAGGTAAGTATTATATATATATATATATTTGTTGTTGTTTGTCAATTTGTTGTCTGAATTTTGCATCTTGTCATGTATTCATAAATCAAATTGAATACATGTATGCATGGCAGAAAATATTTTCGCCTAGGACAGTCAACAGGGAAATGTGAGAGGGAAAAATGTGTTTTTGCATAACAAATTCTCCCAAATTAACTAAAATTAATATTTTTAAAACTTTAGACTTAAAATTGTAATATGTTGTTTTTTGCTGATATATACAAACAACTGACATAATTAAACATAATTTAAACAAAAAAAATTGCAGCAGATTAATAGTATATTTTATATTAATATATCTTTAATGGGCTGTCAAAAATGTAAACACAATTTGCCATCAGAAATACTCTTGACATTATACTAGTAGCGAATGTAAAACAAAAGAAATAAAATAAATGAGCAAATAGTTATAATGCGATCATGCTGCTGTACATGATGAAAACCTAAATGCCAACTTTGTCTGCAGTTACAGTTAACATTAACTGCTGAACAATAATTAACTAATAAAAATAACATTATTTATTAGCCTTAATTTGAATAATTACCAATACATTTAAAAATTAAAAAGTAAAAGTACAATCCACAGTGAATTAACATGCATTATTAACAAAAACTGACAAAGAATATGAAATATTAGACATTATACCATTACATGTTACATATTGTATGATAACATGGAATATTACCTGGTTAAGACAATAACTAATATTTTTTTTTATGTGTTCCAGGCCAACAGTAAGAACATGAAGCACTGTCTTATAGTGCTTATAACGTTCTGTTTCTTTAGGTTTGGACTGTTGGTAAGTAAATATCTTGGTCATCCACATTGTTTGTTTTTTTAAAAAAAGTCTTTTTTATAATCATTTCTGCCACTCTTATTTCAGGCTTCTAATGAAACAGATAATGACAAAGTGAATTGCAATGATGTCTTAAGCATGGAAGCTCAGCGAGCAGTTGGTGGTGCAGTAGCTAAACTAGGATTGACCCTTTTAGAAAAACTACAGCCTGGGTCTGAGCAACCAAACATAATCATATCACCTCTCAGTGTTTCTCTTGCGCTTGCTGAGCTCGCTTTGGGTGAGCATTCTTTCATTAACCATATAGAAGTGTCAATTTATAGCTGCTATGTTTTTATATATGAGTACTTTTATTTTAAATTAGGTGCAAAGAACAAGACAGAAGACAAGTTGTTAGAAGTCCTTCAAGCGAAAGAGCTGCCCAGTTTTCATGAAACCTTGAGCTGTCTACAAGAACAACTTACTGCCAAGGCTGTCAGGATGGCGTCTCGTCTCTACCTCGTACCGGGTAAGATACTGACAGCGTTTTGATATCCTAACATAACTAAAATATCCTTTTGAGCTTAAGGTTCAGAACAATCCATTTGCTGACTTGCGTTAAATATTTGTTTTGTTGAGATTACTTGTGCTTTTTTTGTAGACTTTGTAGTTGCTTTTGTCTTTGTGAAGATGTTAGGGTGAACCAGGACTTTGCGGACAGAGCACTGAACCTGTACAAATCTGAACCTGCACATCTGACCTCAATTGAGGAAGTGAATCGTTGGGTGGAGGAATCCACCAAAGGACACATAACCAATTTTATGTCCAGTCTTCCACCAAATGTTGTTTTAATGCTGATAAATGCCATTCATTTTAAAGGTTGGTCTGCATTTCAGCTGTAAATGACTAGATAAGACAAACTTTTTATTTAGGAAACAATATTAGAAAACAAACAAAACAAGCACAATGTCTATTATACTCACATTTATTCATGTTTTTAGAATAAAAAAATAAAAGTAATTTAATTGTCCTCATAGGGTAACACTATGATTTCTGGGCCCCATGGATTCCTAAAAAGCATACTGACTCAGGCCCCATCAGTATAATTCCTCTCTCTGAGGAGGTTTGCAAAACATCCTAACCTTCTGAAATTCTTATTAAATATTATAATTTATTGTTATTATTACTCACAAATCCCATGAGGGTCTGAATGAATACTTCACTATATTTGTAAAAACAATATTTACTAATTGCTTATTATAAAACATTTTTAATGTAAAAATTACATTACATTTTAAAATAATTTAAAAACATTTTTTACATTTGTGTAGCAAAGTTACACATTTTACAGTTATTCAAATTATTATTATATGTAAAACAATTTTCAATAACTTGACAGATGTTTTAATGTATATCTTTCCTTTTGTATATAGTGCTTTTATCATTCACTGAATAAGCTAATAATTATGTTCCTTCTTAGGTGAGTGGCAATCCCGATTTGATTCCAAGTTCACTGTAAAGGATATTTTCTACATTGACAAAAAAAACTCTGTAAAAGTGGACATGATGATGGGATCCAAATACCCACTCAGCATGTTTGTAGATAGAAAAGATGGCACTCAGGTAATCTAGCTGTTTTATGGTATAATTAATCACAATTTTATATTTACCCAAAAGTGTGCATAGGTATTTTTGATTACGTTTGATGTTCTTCCATACTGCCCTTAGGTTGCAAGATTCCCTTTTCAAGGAAATATGAGTCTTCTGGTGGTAATGCCTGTGCCAGCACATGGAAATCTGTCAAATGTGGCTGCCAAGCTCAACATATCGGACATGTATGAACATTTTCAAAGCGAGAAGTCCATGCACGTTAAACTACCTAAATTCAAATTACAGTACAAGCAGGATCTGCGACAAGTACTCACAAGCATGGGTAAGATTTAAACAATTTTAAATTAAAAAGTTTATTTCTCCATATTCTGGATTGACTTTTGGCTGTGAATCCCATCATGTGATGAAATCTGCCCTTATAAGGGAATGCCCTTTAGTCCACATGAAGTCGATCAATGCTGAAGTAAGAGTTAATAATTAAAAAAATCTGTCATGCTGTCAAACTGTTTCATCTTTTTCATTCAGGCCTGGGCTTGCTGTTTACTGGGCCTGATTTATCCAAAATCACACAAGGCCCATTGGAGGTTTCTGGAGTTCAGCATGCCTCAAGCATGGAGCTGAGTGAGGAGGGGGCCGAGGCTTCAGCTGCGACCTCTGTTTCTCTTGTGCGCACCGTTCCTACTTTTGCGGTCAACATGCCATTCATCTTCGCATTGGTGGATGATGCCTCTTTCACGCCTCTCTTCTTGGGTATGGTAACCAACCCCAACCCTGGAGCAACAAGGGAACAAAGCGATGACCCAAAAACTGAAACTGAAAGCATCACGAAGCCAAGCAAAGTGTCCCAGAATGATGGGACACTGAATGACAGTCCACATATGGAAAACATGCTAAGTTACATGTTGAATATGTGGAAGGAAACAGTTCCTCAGCAGTTCCTTAGACATCAGGAGATGGAGGATGGCAACTAAAAGGAGATGTATCCGTATCCAAATTACAGTACAAATTTCGCCCAATTAAAATGTAGCGGATAAATGTCGTATTCAGTTTGACATTAATGAGGCCGTTCAATGGCATCTACCCTTTTAAGGTTTATGTAACGGATAATGTCTAGTCAAGCTGGTTACTATTGCAAAATAATTTTGCAATAATAATGAGTTGACTATACATTTTCTCAGATATTATACAGCTACTTGCCAAATAAAAAAAAATATGAAGATAAAAAATTGATCTGAGTAGAAATTATTTTATAACTTATTTCATAACGCTGAAGAAGGTTCGTACACTGAACGAAATTAGGCCCCCATTTTTCATGAGCTGAACTCATGAAATATCTAAATACTTTAAATACTTTGAATATCTAAAACACTTTCAATGTACACATAAGGCCTTTTTCTCTCAAATATTGTTCATAAATCTGTCTAAATCTGTGTTAGTGTGAAGTTCTCCTTTGCCAAAATAATCCATTCACCTTACAGGTGTGGCATATCAAGATGCTGATTAGACAGAATGATAATTATACAGGTGTGTCTTAGGCTAGCCACAATAGCAGGCCACTCTAAAATGGGCGGTTTTATCACACAGCACAATACCACAAATATCGCAAGTTTTAAGTGAGCGTGCAATTAAAATGCTGACTGAAGGAATGCTCGCCAGAGCTGTTGCCCGTGAACTGAATGTTCAGTGTATAATTTTGTTCAGCCATTTAATCAATCACTTTTTAGCGCTTTTAACAATACAGATTTTAACAAAGCACTGAACAGTGTCAACTAAGAGAATAGAGTGATAGTAATGTATAATGACAAGATAAAGCCTTTTTTTTTTTAATGCAGAGATTAATTCGACGATACTCGCTAGAAATTAAGTGTCGCCAACTGTGCCGGCCAGAGGCGACAACGGCAAGGAAACAAAACCCCATCCAGAATGGAGAAAAAAGGAAAAAAGCCTCGGGAGAAACCAGGCTCAGTTCGGGGTCAGTTCTCACTGTATATTTATTTAAACATATCTGACTACTGAATGCCACAACTAACTAATCAGAATCGAGTACGACATTTAATAAACTTAATGACATTCAATCAACCCAATTATTAAACATGCTGTTTGGTCGAGTAGTAAAGTTTCTTTCTTAGAATTTATTTATTCTAAAAGGTGTAACAAATTAAAAGCCCGTTATTTAAATATGCATCCCAGAAAACTGGTGTTTCCGTTCGTAAATAGGTATTTCTATTCGCCTATATTCGTTCTTATTTACTTTCATTCACTAACAAAATGCTTAATTAGTCACGAGAATCAGCAACTAACTCGAACGATCCTTGGGTGAACGGACTTCGATTCACTGAGATGAATCACAGTTCTCACCACTATCTCCTCAAAAGTTATAGACCACCTTCTAGCGTCAGCAAAGGGTGGGATTCCTCACTAAAACACTGTTCGCGCACAGTTGGCGGAGACAGCTGTGAGCTGAAAGTCTGCACGAGACGACGGTAAAGTAGAAAACAGGTCAGACACTTTTAAAATCACTATAAAAGTTTTGTAATCCATTAGTTGTTTAATATAAACGATTAAGTGTATAACTTTGTTTAGGCTGTCTAGTTTTTTCTCTTCTTTAAGACTGCTCTGGGTGTTTGTTAATTCAGCATGTAAACAAACAAGTTGTCGGTGCTTTTCGGGATAACAACAATGAATGCAACGAATATAAAATAACTGCTATATAATTAAGCATATATTTTTCTTCTTAAAGGTTCCCCTCCCAATAATTATTTGATAGTCTATTTCATGGAAAGTTTTTAAAAAATGTATTTTTTTAGATTAGGTGTGGGATTTAAGTCTGAGACATACAGTGGATATAGAGACAAGCTCAACTATTTAACTGCGTGGCAGATGCAGGAAACAATTTAGATGAATGTGAAACTAGTAGTGAAGCGTTAGGAGAACTTTTTTCCATTGATGGGCAAGAGCTCAGCAAGAAACCTTAATGGCAACCAGATGTGCTGAAGAAATATGGAACAATTTCAGACCATGTTGGAAACTGCTGCAGGAACATTTCTTGAACCTCTGCCTGAATTTAACTGTGTCAAGTGTTATGTAAAGGACAGGGATAAAACATTTTGTGTTCAAATGTTTGAAGATCATGTAGTTTATAGAATAGTAGTAAGATGGAATGTACATGTGGTATATATGACCAGTCTTCAGAAAGAGGAAAGTCAATGTTTAAATTTTATAGACAATTTAGTTTAGTGAGATCTGTTATATATTATATATTTATTTATTTGTGTGTGTGTGTGTGTGTGTGTGTGCCATGTATCATCTCTTTATCCAATCCAATGTATTGCCTGGTGTCACAGGTCACAGCATCTATTATTTTATTTTATTTTATTAACAAAACTCTTTGTACAAAGGGTACAGGTGGTCTTCATTACAGATGCTGAGCTTTTAACTTTGTATTTATCAGGATGAGGAAGGCAGTTGTGCTCTTTGGTTTATGGACTCTTCTGTCCCTCTCACATGCCCAGTTGGTAAGGTCTTCATGAGTCCCCACATACATTCTTTTCACTGCAATTCCACTTAATGGTCCACTTTTTCTACAGACAGATACAGCAGAGCCTGAAGGTGAGGAAGAGGTGGTTGACCTTTTTACTACTCCTCGCACCAAGTTGGCTGCTGCAACCTCTGATTTTGGCTTCAACCTGTTCCGTCAGCTGGCAGCACGTGATCCCAAGGCCAGCGTCTTCCTGTCACCTATAAGTATCTCAGCAGCCTTTACACAGCTTTCAATGGGTGGGACTTTACTATTCTATAGAAGACCATGCTTTTCTTACTGCATACATTTAAGATTTTACCTTGAGATTATTAATCTCAAATTAGTTTTTTTTGTAATTTTTCATAGGGGCATCCGAACGGGCCGAGAAACAGATTTACAGGGCCCTCCGCTACCACACCCTGCAAGACAGTCAGCTCCATGACACACTGAGAGACCTTCTATCATCGCTCAGAGCACCTGCCAAGGGCTTCAAGTCAGCAGATCGCATCCTTTTAGCTAGGAGTTAGTGTTTTTCCTTTTAAATGGGTGTGGTTGTGCATGTTTCCAAGAGAGAGAAGCTGTACATGTTTTCATTTTTCTCTGTGTGTTTTCAGAACTTCGTCTCAGGCTGGAATACCTCAACAGTGTAGAGAAACAATATGGGATACGGCCTCAAAGTCTTGCAGGTGGAACCCGGGACCTTAAGACTGTTAATGATTGGTTTAAACAGCAAACTGGTGGAAAAGTGGAACAAGTCGTTCCTTCGATTTCTCGCAACACAGCTTTGTTGCCTGTGGGAGCAGCCTTCTTAAAAGGTAAATGGGTTTTGTTTCATTCTCTTGCTCTTTAATAGCTCTCATGAAATAATAGATGCAAAATTAATAAGAGCATGAAAATCAATCAATCAATAATTTTTATTTATATAGCACTTTTAACAACACAGGTTGCTTCAAAGTACTGAACAGTATAAAGCAGAAGAATACAATGACAGGGATGTATAATGACGAAAGTGAACAATTTGTTATTAAATACAGAGACGGTCTCTGTAATCAATTCAACGATAATCACTAGAAGTTAAGTGTCCCCAACAAAGCAAGCCAGAGGCAACAGTGGCAAGGAACCAAAATCCCATCCATACAGAATGGAGAAAAAAAAAACCTTGGGAGAACCCAGACTCAGTTGGGGCCAGTTCTTCTCTGACCCAGCACTTAACTTCCAGTTCAATTTTAAACGAAGCTGTGTCAGATGTGTAATGACTTAGTGCATGTGTGTGTGCATCAGGAATATACATGTACATTTACTAGTCCAGCCTGATGAATGTGTTTGTGAATTTTGAAATATGTTATTGAGTTTTTTCTGGGCAGTGATTTATACATTTTTTTTTGCAGGTAAATGGATAACTAGGTTTAGCAAAGCGAATAAGATGGAGAACTTCCAGAGGGATGGAGAAGCCCCTGCTCTTATTCCCATGATGGAGCAGGAGAATTACCCAGTAAAGATGGGTATTGACTCTGACCTCGGATGCACGGTACATGTCTAGTGTTGTCATCTCAGCAGTACAACATGGCGTGAAGGCAGCTTTAGTATGATTTTGTCAAAAGATGTGTTGGAATTAAGGCGATTGCACAGTAAATTCAAAAAGTTTCACATATTGAAAAATAAATACGACCTCACTTTGAGGCAATCATGTTTACACACTGCCTCTAAAACTTTTGACTGTCAATAAATGTTTATTAAATTAGGTTCAATTTTTTTTGTTTTTGCGTCTGTAGGGAGCTTATTTTTGCTTTTTTATTATTATTTTTTTTGTTGTGAGCTTACATTTCCTTTTTAAATTTCATTGTGTTGTGGATTACTGGGCCACCATAGGTTTTAGTTAGCCTTGTAATTGTAGAAATTTGCTGTCAGCTGTAATTTGCTGTCAGCTGTAATTTGTTCTATAAGTGTTCAATTACTCAGATACTGAGATAACGCGAGCAGTATTCTGCAAATCATGCCTACTCCAAAATGAATCAAGCATATTTTTCATCAGCATTTTAACGGAATAATTCATATTGGTCATTTAATATTACTCATATATAAATTTGTTACTTCAGATGAACAAATCTGGAGAAATGTACATTACATTACTTGCTCACCAATTGGTTGATCCTTTGCGTTGAATGGGTGCTGTCAAAATTAAAACAGCTAAAAGCATCATAATAATTATCACTTAATCTCTTGTTAAGTGAAAAAATATACTGAGTAAATTTAATTTGGTATTTGCTCATAATTTCTGTTTATCTGATTCAGATAGCCCAGGTTCCTATGGAGGACGGAATAAGCATGTATTTCTTCTTACCGGATGAGGTGACACAGAATCTAACTCTAATAGAGGAAGCACTTACAGCTGAATTTGTACAGGACCTTTCCAATACCCTCCATGCAGTACAAGTGTTGCTTACACTTCCTGTTATTAAACTCAGCTACAGTAAAGACCTGCTGCCCTCCCTCTCTGACCTAGGTAAGATAAAACCACCATGCAGAATTTTTTAAATAATTTATTTATTACTTTATTATGCTATTATAGAATTTGTCACTGTCTGCCTTGTTTGTTTTTCTTTCAGGTCTGGCTGAATGGTTGGCAGAAATGGGTCTTGTCAAAATTACCAATCAGCCAGTCAAGTTAAATGCTGTCCATCATAAGGTTGTCATGGAAACAGCTCCAGAAGGCGCAAAATATGCTAGCAACACCCCCACTGTCAACGGCCAGTCGCTAGCTCTAACGTACCGCGTAGATCGACCTTTCCTCTTTCTAGTGAGAGATGAGCCATCAGGTGCACTTCTCTTCATTGGGAAAGTGCTGAACCCACGTGACATAGGAAGGGTATGAGACAGACACACTTGCATTAACAAATGAGAGACCAGCGACTTATATATAAGCTCATTTTAAGCCCAAGTCTATAAACGGCAAATAAATATTTGACATACAAGGCCATTTGGAGAAAAATGACATTCCATTTACATTTTCAGCATACTTATACAGTACAAACTCAAACATGGTATGTGCTCACATTCAAAGTAAAACTATAATTCTGATGATATTGTCCATTTGTGCTTTTATTAGGTATATTTTATGGATAGATTAGTTTACATTTCCTGAATCCTAGCCATACAATTCACATTAGTGTTGATGGATAATAACCTGATGCTCTGACTCATTTTTCACATGCAAAAAAAATCCCTCAGGTATTAACAGCTGCTATAATGATTATGGACTGATGGAGTCTCAAAAGCATATTGTAATGGCCACCATCTTTTTGTATAAAACTTCCTTTGAGTGTATGATACATTTGCCATATGGCTTTCATTATCAATCCCTCATAAATGATCAATTTATACTCGTTAAATTCAGTTGATATTCCCATATGTATGTTTAATGCTGATTACAATAAACTAAAAAGAAAGTAAATCAGTAACCTATCTTCATGTTCCCTTGACATTTGTAACCAAGACAAACAAATGGGAAAAATAAAGAACACACACAATCTTATTTACATATCTACCAATATAATATACTAAGCGCAGTGCAAATCAGCATAGTTGCAAGTGAAGAATAAAAAAAAAAAAACATGCTGAAAAGAACCAGAGGCCAAAAAATGAAGGTTTGCTAAAAGTTTAGATAGAGCTGGTATTACATGACTCCGTGTTAAGGTTTCGAAGTTGTCTTTTATTTCCTGAAACACATTTAAAATTATATGATTTGGCATAACGTGTTTTTCTAGCATCATGTTTTTGGAATTATGTTTGTGGAAAAAAATCCTCTCCCTTATTCCCGTCCCTCTGTGCTCTACAGTGCCTCCTCCTAGCAACAATAATTACAGCCATTTCAAGCACCAAATAGTTTAAAACATGCTTTTTGGCCATTAAATAGTGGTGCAAATACCAGTAACAAGTGTATGAAAGGGAAAAAGAAACTTCACATGCATATTCAGTAAGGTCAGTTGCAAAAATAACTGTGTCTACGCCTTTTCAGCTACAATTCATTATTGTGTGTCTTTAGAAAAAAAAAGTACATTTTTAATGCCAAAAGACGCTTTGTGCTGGTACAAGCGGCTAGTAAAACTAGCCCTTTTGTTATGGTTATTAAAGAAAAAAAAAAATAAAAAATCTTATTACCTGGTTTTATTATAAATAAGCAGGCCTCTTAAATTCAGCTTTTTTGTTAATGTGAAGATTTAAACTAGGCAGTGATTGACTCTCACTCCCTGTAGTTTCATTGTGGCCAATGTTGGCAATGCAACCTTTAATACAGAATCTATGTTCTTTTGGATTCAAACGCAAAATATGTTAAACTGGATTTTGAATAGAAAAGTGTGGAATGGGAACTTATTAAACTGACATTCAGAGAAATATACATGTACAGCAAAATTACTTTAGTGTACTGTTTAAGATTTTTACTTATCCATTTACAGTCATTTAGCAGATGCTTTATTCCAAAAAGCCTTACGAACAAGGACAACAGAAGCAATCAAAACCAACAAAACAACTATGACATACATATACCAATAATGATAGGTTACTTTACAAGTCTGCTTTATTTTTAAGTTGACAAGAAAACATACAGTACATACAAAAAAACTAAATGCGGACATTTCAAACAATAATCACTGTATTGTTTTTAAAACAAAGGGCAATAAGAAAAAAGAAAATAAAAACTCTAAGCTGAAGGAGAAGCAGTTGTCCTATTATTTAAAATGAATGCAATGTAATGAGTCTCTTACATTCTTTCCTGCTCAGAGCAAAACTTGGTGCAAAAAAGGTGTGCTGACACAGCTATGTTTGTTTTGGAAAGGAAAATATTTTTTCCAGAGCAGCCTGGACAATCTATTTCAGGTTTTGTGGAATGGTAGGAACAATGTGCTTCATTTTTTTTTGTAAAGAAACATTCAACTGAACTGCCCAAACTTGTAATTTACAATGAAAGCTAAAACATACTTTTATCCACTTTTGACTAGTTTGGAGCACATTTTAGTGTTTAGAGTTTTCTTTCATCTGTACCTAGTTTTAATTTATTTTTAACAGGCTTTTCCTTAAGTTTATGAATGCGCACACACACAAAATCCAATTTTACATTTTAAGCAACATTTTTCAAATCCTAACATGCTTTCCAAACTGATCAAAGCACAGTCAAACTTTATAATGAATTATATTCAATTATACAGAGGAATTATATTGAAATAATTATTCCAAACACATGTAAATGCAGTTTTTAGCTGAAAAATCAAGCTACTTCTGTCTTTTTTTCTTTCTTTGGTTATCTTCTTACAAATGGATGGCTTCGGAATGTTTAGGGAAGACACATCGGGAGTGTCAGAGAGGAAGGAATAGAACCCAGTACATCCATCTATATCATAGATTTCTATTGTCACACATATGCATTCTCCTACATTTTTTGGTGTCCATTACTTTGGTTAAATATTTCACTCTAAGACCAGAAAATACATGTACAATATTTGCTCAGCTCTTCCTCACAATTTTACAATGATTCTATTCAAAGTCATTTTTTCTTTTTAAGTACATTTTTTACTTTTGAGAGCAAGTAGCAATAAACATGACAGACTTTTTTTTTGTAATGTGCTGGAATTCTTTTCTGGATCATAGGATGCATAACTTTGTGATCACATTCAAACCCTATGTGGATTTGTTATTAATTTGTTGAGGATTTGAGAAATAGAGCAGCATTAATTACATTAGTGTCCAAAATGTATATGGATAAAGATATAAAGCAAAATTTCTCTGGCCCAGAGGCTTTGTTTCTTTTCCACGCCCTGTAAAATTACAGTAGAGTCAATTCTATTATTTTATGTAGCTTAGGTCTGGGACACTTTAAGCCAGATTTGTCCAAGACTTGTCTTGGTCCCTGGACCAAATGTAATTTAACAGTAAAATACGAATACAACCGTTTAAAAGTGTGTGTCTGTGTGCGTGTCTGTGTGTTGGGACGGGAGGAGCCAACGACAGACATAGTGGGCGTGGCATCAGGCTTTGGAGACGCTTTTTATTAACCGAAAAATGTACAAAATTAAAGTTTCCAGGGGAGAAAGTGGTGTCCTCGTCGTGCTGCAGGGGACCATCAAGCGGTCGCCGCCCACGCAGGAGTGCTACCTTCCTCAACCATGCTCCAGAGGTCGGAGTGGGAGGGGCAGGGATTCCTCTCCGGGCAACTCCCCTCTCGCACCAGGACAGAGAAACCGGGAATTTGTCGACAAGCTCAACCAGCCACCGGGTAAAATGACAGTAGAAGCAAGCGTCACTTACCCTTTTTGGTGGCTGGGTGCGAGACTCCGTTGTTCCTCCGTCCCGGCGTGGGTAGGAGTGAGAGGGGATGACGTCATCAGGTGTTGCCCTACTGTGCCGTCTAAGCTCCGCCTTGCCCGCGTTCTCCACCAGTGTGACGGGGGAGCCAACGACAGACACAGTGGGCGTGGCGTCAGGCCTCGGAGAGGCTTTTTATTAACAGAAAAGGTACAAAATTAAAGTGTCCAGGGGAGAAAGTGTCCAAATAAACGGGGAAGTGGTGTCCTCGTCGTGCTGCAGGGGAAGTGCAGGTCAGGTAGTGCTCCAGGGGGAAGGGTGCAGGTAAAGGGCGGAGTCCGGCGCTGGTCCGGGGCGCGAGGGGCGGCGGCTTCTTCTGCGGCATCTCCGTCGCTTCTTTCCTCCAGTCGGCAGAGTTGAAGGGGATAAACAGCTCGGCATCCTGGCCCTTCAGCGGTACACGGGTGCAGTCATCGCCTGGACTACGGTGTCCGACAACGCGCTTCTCTGGCGGCGTGGTGAGTTCCTTCACGCGCCCTTCCTGGACCCACGAGGACACCAGCGTGAATGCACGGGGGAAGAGACCAGTCTCCTGAGGAGAGGCGCGCTCGGCATTTAACGGCAGCGGTAACGAGGCTCGATACACTTCAGGTGTACCTCGTCACAAGCCGCCAGACCTGACCAATACCACGCCCCTCATCTCGGACACGCCCACTCCTATCGGGCGCCTGGTGAAGGGCGGCGAATAAAGGACGGGGTGATGATGACGACAATAAAGGGGAGGGGCAGCCGACTTGTCACAGTGTGTACGTCACCCTTTAAGCGACTTTTTGACGCCCCTTGGGCCGGGCTTTGGAGTGAATTTTCACATCATAGTTCAGACGTGGGCCGGGCCTCGGGCCTGTTTTAGGCTTCTCCTTAATTTTAGCATCCACTCTCTGCACAAACCATCATATTGCACATTTATTCTTATAGCGCAGGTTTAATGTTTAAACATTGTTATATGCTTGAAGTGTTCTAGTATATCTATAGATTTTATTTTAGGCAAGTCATGATGATCTGAGAATCAGAATCAGAATCACTTTATTGCCAGGTATGTTTGCACATACGAGGAATTTGTTTTAGTGACAAAAACTCTACAGTGCAACACGATAACAAGACAAGACAGATATAAAGAGAATTATGTACAATACACAAAATATAAAATGTGCAACACAACAAAAAATAAAATAAATAAAAATATATACTTTAAACATTCAAGTGTAACAGGAATTATGTTTGTGCAGTGTTATGTGCAAATCTGTATGTTAAATAAATAAGTGTCCTCAAGTGTTCATGACATGGACTGCCTGGGGGAAGAAACTGTTCCTGTGTCTGGCTGTCCTGGTACTCAGTGCTCTGTAGCGACGACCAGACGGCAACAGTTTGAAGATGGAGTGTGCGGGATGTGAGGGGTCCAGAGTGATTTTCTTAACCCTTTTGTTTAATGTGGATAGGTACAGTTCTTGGAGAGTGGGGAGGGTTGTACCAATGATTCTCTCAGAAGTCCTGACTACCCTCTGTAGTCTTCTGAGGTCATAGTTGGTAGCTGAGCTGAACCAGACAGTTATGGAAGTGCAGAGGATGGATTGTATGATGGCCGAGTAGAACTGTTTCAGCAGCTCCTGTGGCAGGTTGAACTTCCTCAGCTGACGAAGGAAGTACAATCTCTGCTGGGCATTTTTCGATGTGAGTGTCCCACTTCAGGTCCTGGGAGATTGTGGTGCCCAGGAACCTGAATGACTCCACTGTTGCCACAGTGCTGTCCATGATGGTGAGTGGGGGGAGTGCAGGGGGGTTCCTCCTGAAGTCCACTATCATCTCCACTGTTTTAAGCGTGTTGAGCTCCAAGTTGTTCAGACTGCACCATTCAGCCAGCTCTTTGACCTCCTGTCTGTAAGCAGACTCGTTACCGTCCTGTATGAGGCCGATGACTGTGGTGTCGTCTGCAAACTTCAGGAGTTTGACAGAGTCGTCTTTAGAGATGCAGTCATTCGTGTAGAGGGAGAAGACCAGTGGGGAGAGGACACAACCCTGAGAGGCTCCAGTGCTGGTTGTGCGGGTGCTGGATGAGAATTTGTCTGTCTGTCAGGAAGCTGCTGATCCACTGACAGACGGAGGTGGGCACCGAGAGCTGGGTTAGTTTGGGGTGGAGGAGGTTTGGTATGACGGTATTGAAGGCCGAACTGAAGTCCACAAACAGGATCCTCACATAAGTCCCTGGTCTGTCTAGGTGTTGCAGAACATAATGCAGTCCCATATTGACTGCATCGTCCACTGACCTGTTTGCTCTGTACGCAAACTGCAGGGGGTCCAGTAGGGGTCCTGTAAAGTCCTTCAGATAACCCAGAACCAGTTTTTCAAATGATTTCATGACCGCTGACGTTAGAGCCACGGGTCTGAAATCATTAAGTCCATTAATTTTGGGTTTCTTTGGGATGGGGATGATGGTGGAGCGTTTGAAGCATGAAGGTACTACACAAAGCTCCAATGATCTGTTGAAGATCTGAGTGAAGATGGGGGCCAGTTGGTCAGCACAGGTTTTCAGACAGGCTGGAGTAACACCGTCTGGGCCTGGTGCCTTTCTTCTTTTGTTCTTCCTGAAGACCTGGCACACGTCATCTTCGCTGAGTTGAAGGGCAGGTGTGGGGTAGAGGGGGATTACAGGAGGTGAGAATGGTTCCTTTTCAAACCTGCAGTAGAACTCGTTCAGGTCGTCTACCAGTTGTTGATTTGCCACAGTGCTGGGGGATGGTGCCTTGTAATTGGTGATGTTGGTTATGTTTTTTTTTTTTTTTTTTTTTAGGCTAAATTGATTAATCATACTATGATCAGCTCACTGTCTGCTGCTTGGTGATTACTTTAAAAAACACAAAATTATATTTAACAAACAAAAACTTTCTCCAAATGTTGTTCTGAATAATCTGGGAAGACGGTGGTTATAAGCAAATGCAAAGAAAAGTGTGCTTTTTCCATTACAGAGGAAGACTTATCTAGGCATAGTGTGGGATTCGATCACAATGCAGGCAAAGATCAACTTGTTTCTCACCGTAGTCACGAGAGTCAAAGAAGAACGGTCATTAAATGTCAAGCAATTTCAGAAACTGCTTGTCTGATGGCAGCTGTGTCCAATATGATACCTTTTGGCCTATTGTACATAAGACCCCTACAGTGGTGGCTCAAGACGAAGGGGTTTTACATTAAGTCATTTTACATTTACATTTAGTCATTTTGCAGACGCTTTTATCCAAAGCGACTTACAATTGAGAGTACAACAGCGATTAATTTTTTTGAGAGACAAACAGACAGAGTAAGTGCTTGTAACACCCAGCCACAGGCAGTGTTCAAATTAGTACATGCCAGAAAGGAAAGAATAAACAAGGGGGAGGAGAAGTGGGAGTAAATTTTATTTTTTTTTTTTATGATGAGGTCAGGTATTGCTGAAAGATGTGAGTTTTCAGCTGTTTCTTAAAGATTGACAGATATCCAGCATTCTGGATATGTATGGGAAGATCGTTCCACCAGCCAGAAACAGAGAACGAGAAAGTTCTGGAGAGTGATTTTGAGCCTCTTTGAGATGGTACCATGAGGCATCGCTCGCTAGCAGATCTCAGACTTCTAGAGGGTGTGGTCCACTGTGGCACCGACGGAGGGAGGAGCCATGGAGGAGGAGTGGCCATCGACTCCATGGGTCTGACCGACGGCGGAGCAGGTGGTGAAGGAGACTGAGGCAGAAGCGGAGAGCCGATGAGCCAGGGTGACGTCGAGGCGCTGGAGGTCCTAGGCGACACCGCCGGCTTTGGCGACTGATGCGAAGATGGGGGACGGGAAGGACGCGGCGGAGCCAGAGCGACTGAGGACTGAGGTGAAGCCGGAGGGAAGGAGGAGCCTGACAGAGCCGGTGGGATGGAGGGACGAGGCGAAGCCGGAGGAGAGGAATCCCGAGGCGACGGATGGTCGACGACAGACCAAGGCGGAGCCGGAGGGACGATGGAGCCTGGTGGACTGACGACTGCCTTCGCACGCAACCTAACCCCCACTGCCTTCGCATGCAATCTTCCAACAGCAGACACCATTATGTTTAAGAAGGGCACAAAAGTAACATGTAGTTAACTCATAAATGTATAGAAATTATAAAATAAAGCCAAAGGAAAACTCTGTCAAATCCCCTCTCTGAGACTTTATTAAGTCTCATACCTTACTTGCTCAAGAGTATTATCACATAAAAGAGTCATCATATGAGCTATTGCCTAAATAGGCTGAAGTTTTATAAAGGACCACCTTATGAAAGAATACTCTTGTAGAGAGTGCAGCCAAAAAACTCCCTCCTTTTTTCTTTGAGTAGAGTCAAAAAAAGACTACACCTCTATTCTTCTTCTCTCGTTGGGGACTGTACACACTCAATTATATATAAACATGCATATATACTCCTTCACAGGTTATTCAAACATTGATACATAGGTTACATATTCAATAAGTCATTCAACAGTTTTCTTTTGTGAGGTCGTGAATAGAGTTCAAGTAGCTTGGTCTGTGGTTGCCAGTGTTCGTTGATTGTCAGCTTGTCCACCGAGGTCCAAACGTTCCAGGTGTTCAAGGGTACCAGGGGTTTTGGGTTGTATGGAGAAGATGTGTGGTTCTATAGTTACTCTTATATTTGATTCATAGGTTTTATTGATACAACAATACAGGGGTATATGCCAAATCATAAACATAACAAACAAAACACCCTCTAACTACCTGCCTACACTACCCAATTCCTTGTTAATTCTTTATATACTAGTGTGAGTTCTTCTTTCCCAGGTACAATGCATACACTCTCTCCCTCTCTCTCAAATGACAAAACATCAAAATAATTCCCAAATCAAAAAGGCAACCCCATTTACCATATCCCATCTACTTCTTCTAATTCTACATCAGGGTAATGCTGTTGAGTGACACGAGGCTTTGATGCTGTTTCTCCCATAGTTATGTTGACCATCTGTCTGGCCGCTGCATGCGCAATCATAGACCTGAGGATAGGAAAGACACAGCATAATAATAGAGAGAACACAGCTAGTATGATAGCAGCCATTATTCCCAATTTTGTTATCCAACTTTTCCAGTTATAAAGAAGATTATCAAACCAGTTTCCAAAAGCTAGATCTCTTCCCGCGTTCGCTTTAAGTTCAAGTCTAAGTTCCCTCAGTCTCTCCATTGCCCGGGTGAAGGATCCATTTGGTGCTGTGTTATTAGGAATAAAAGTACAACACTCATCTCCAAACATCACACATACTTCTCCTTTGTCTGCCAATAGCCAATTTAATGCCAATCTATTTTGATAAGCCATTTTACTTGTGGGGTCAAGTTGTTCTCCTAGAGCTCTTAGAGCATCATCAGTATGATTGATGAATCTCTGTTGATTATAGTAAATATAATTGACCCATTCAACATTTTTGTTTACTGTTATATGTAAAATCAATGACTCAAATCCAGCTTTTGTTACTTTATATGGTCCTTCTCGTTGTGGTTCGTGCCACCTCCGTCAGAACACTCTGAGGTACACATGGTACTGGAAGGGGTGTCTCCTCTTCCGGTCTGGGTACTTTGCTCTGCTCCTGTAAGTAGATGGCTTTATGTATCGCAGTTAATTGTCTTATATATGACCATAATTCCAATTGCAGCTGTTCTAACGAAGGGCCTTCATATGGGCCTCTTAGAAAGGGTACAGGCATTGGTCTGCCAGTCAACATTTCATAAGGTGTCAAATTGGTGATCCTGTTTGTTTGCATTCTATAACTCATTAGTGCAAGTGGCAATGCATCTACCCAATTGAGCTTTGTGTCTGCACATATTTTGTTGACTTTTGCTTTGATGGTTCCATTAATCCTTTCTACCATTCCTTGTGATTGAGGGTGATAAACACATCCTAACGTCTGTTTTATTCTGAGTTGTTGTAATACCATTTTGACCGTTCGTTGCACAAACGCCGAACCATTGTCTGAACTGATTTGTGACGGAATTCCAAATCGTGGAATCACTTCTTTGGTCAAGAATTTAATCGCTCAGCGCTTTGATCTGGAGATGGCACTGCTTCTACCCAACGGCTAAACCGATCAATTATTACTAGCATATACCTTTTCCCTCTGACTGACTTAATCATGTCCACATAATCCAGTACTAGATGTTTAAATGGACCTTCAGGTGTTGGTATGTGAGACAAAGGTGTTGCAGTTCCTTTTCTTACATTGTTTTGTGCACAGATCTCACATTCAGCTAAAAACTTATCAACCATGGCTTGTAAATAAGGCTACCAGTACCCTTGCCTTTTAATTGTTCTTATAACTTCTCCTCATGCACAATGATCAAATCCATGTGCATCAGGAGTCATTATATTAAGTAAAGCAGTTGGAGCAATTATGTACCCCTCATGGGATCTCCAAATTCCATTTGTATCTTTTGTTGCCCCTCTCTGTTGCCATATTGTTTGTTCAGCTTGTGTGGCCTGCTCTTGCCATTTTTTTTTAAGCACCTCAATAGAATCTTGATGACATTGTTCCAAACTATTAGAACAGATCAACAGGTCATCAACATACTGAATCAACATACTCTTTAATTGTAGATCCTCTAGGTCTATTTTCAATACTCGATTGAATACATGCGGTGAATGTTTGTACCCTTGTGGTAGTCGAGTGTATGTGTACTGTCTCCCTTCATAAGTGAAACTAAACAGGTGCTGACTTTCAGGTGCTATTGGGATGCTGAAATAAGCAGAACACAAATCAATCACTGTAAAATACTTGGCTGCAGGAGGAACATTTGTCAGCAAGGTGTGCGGATTAGGAACTTCAGCTGGCCAATCCTCAACTACCTCATTTACTGCTCTTAAATCATGTACCAACCTCCACTTGGTTTTATTTGCCTTAGGGATTGGCATAATAGGTGTATTGCAATGGGTTGACGTTCGAATCAAGACTCCTGCCTTCACTAATCCCTCAATCGTTGGTCTTATTCCATCTACTGCCTCTTTTTTCAAAGGATATTGCATCCGCCTGGGCAGTGTGACATTTGGCTTCACTGTTACTTTTATAGGATTTGCTGATTTAACTAACCCTACATCAGTTTCATGTTTAGCCCATAACTCATTTGGCACTTTCTCTTCCATTTCTCTCACTATTTCATTCATCTTGGGAACTACTTCAGTCTGTTCTTTTTTTGTCACTACTATCAGCTTGGGAACTGCAGTCAAAGATGTATTGTCCATGATTTTTAAGTATGTCTTGTCTGATGATTCAAAAATGAATGAATTTTCAGTGCTTTTCCATTCACATTTTTCAGCTTCTTTCATCATGTTTTCTACATCTTGAGAATACTTCCCCTTACTGGTATAGGGCTATGTGAGGTACCCTTTCTGGCATTTGAATCTGCTCCATCTGGTCCTACTACAATGCTTGTTGACTGTAGCGCTATTTTCTTATTTTGTGTTTCTTTTAACCATAGCTCTTCAAAGCTTGCATCCTGAGTGGGATCATAAGCCATTGTACAATGGAATTCTGTGTTTGGATGACTTGGTTCTTGTAACTGGACTGTTACATATTTTCCCCACTTGTCAATGACTTTTTCTACTTCCTCTTTTATATCTCCTAACCAGTAGATGTTTACTTCTTGTCCTTGATTGCGTGGAAATTGTCTCACTGTTAGTTGTTTGGTCCCTTCACTCTCAATGTAGATTCCATCTGGAGAACACCAAATTTTCAAGTTCATTTTACAGATGGCATCGCGTCCAAGAAGATTCACTGGCGTATGTTCTGATATCAGAAGAGGAATTTTAATTTCATTGTTCTTTACTTTTACTGACACCGGTACTGTCAATGGTATTAGCTGTGATATTCACGAAAATCCTACTTTCTTAGCATATTTTCCAGACTTGGGGAGGTGAGCTGCATACTCTGTTCTTAGACAGGAGAAGGCTGCGCCGGTGTCAAGAAGGACAGGGGTGGTCTTTCCTTCAATTTGGACTTGCAGCATTGGTTCTTGATCAGCATCACATGATATTGTTGGAAGCTGAAACCTCCCCGTAGGATCCTCTGGGCATCCCTAATGTCCTTGTGCAGAGCCTCGCCATGAGTTGACAGGTCCTTGTCCTTGGGCTTTTTGTACTTGTCTTGGGATGGCTGGACATTCTCTTCTCAAATGTCCTGGTTGTCCACACCCCCAACACACTCCAGGTGGTCTATTCATTCTGTGTTGATTATGCACTTGCTGCCCTCTTCCCCTTCCCAAGGATCTTGTCCATCCTCTTTTGTTTTGTTGTTCTGGTTTTAAATATATTACAATAGTAGCAGCTGCTGTGCTGGGTGTCATTCCATCATGTCCATTACTTGCTTGTCTTGTTGTTGGTTGCCCTGATGGTGTTATCATAGCTTGCTGAATAGCTGGAGCTGTCACATTCACTGGCGCCATCGTATTAGCTTGGGTTTGTTCTCTAACAGGAGCTTGAATCTTTTTCTTCTTGCTTGTTAACTCCTCTAGTTGAAGGTGGTTCAGGTTTCTTAGGAGCTCTCGTTCTTGGTTCTTCTGCTTCATTTCATCTTTCCTGTATTGGTCCACTGCATGTGCCACATAATCACAGAACTCTTTCTGGGGTTTGGAGTTGAGTCCCACTACGTCTTCCAGCTTTTCTTTAACCACTGTAGGCATGTCTTCTACTATGGCATTTCTGAAGAGGGTCATCAAGCTTGGATCTCCTTCTGGATTTTTCTCTAGTTCCTCACCTGCTGTCTTTCTTTCCCTGTATGAACATGTTGGAGTTTCCTCCCAATTCTCTTTCCATTCAGGTTGTTTCCAGTCTTGTGCATGTTTGTCTGTGCTTCCCTTCTTCTCTATCTTGTCGTTGATTTCTATCTTTCCTTTAAACTGGACTTTTCTGAGAGAAATTTGTTTTTGGTCTCTCCACAATGGGTCATAAGGTGGAGGGTTTTCTTCATCTCTTTCGTGTTTTTCCTGTCTTTCCTATTTAATTAACTTTATTCCATAATCTTTGAACAAATTCAGAATTCCCAATTCTCTTTCTTTCTTTTCTTCTCTTTTCTTTGATTTGTCATTTGATTTGTGATTTTTAATCAATCCTTCCATCTCCCTACACACCATCACATTAAATGTTCCTTCGGCAGGCCACTTTATGTTTAGATACTTTGTTCGCTTCTCCCATTCTTTTGATATGTGACGTATTATATCTTTGCATAAAGGTTGCTGACGACCAATCACTTCTACAGGGGTTCCTTCCTCATAGGATGCCATTTTTTTTTTTTTAATTATGTATTTATTTATTTATTTATTTATTTTTACTTTATTTTATTTCTTTTTATAAATGTCAAAAATCCAAATCAAAATTCAAAAAATAAAAATAAAAATAAAAATAAATCTTAAAAAAATGAATTAATCACCAATTAAAATCAAATCCTATGTCAATATACTTAAATCTCTAATTAGTGATTAACTACCTATTATTATTTATTCAGTTTATCAGTTAAATTGATATCTCTTCAATCACCACTCTATTTTAATACTTACTCAAATAATGACTTCTTCACTGTCCTTTTTATTTATCTGTTCCTCAATTTATTTTACTCTGGTTTTCTAATCTTATTTATTTCCTATGTCTTTTGATAAGTCACCACCAAGTAAGTTTTAACTCCCCCTTTTCTCTATCTCCCTCCTTCTGCAAACACTCCGTCACAAGCCTACTCCAAGGTCACAGGTCAACCCCCCTTACTTTCCCTACCTTCCTTCTCACTCTCCCCTACTTTCTTTTTCCTTTCTTTGTTCTATACCTTCCCACTCCGTCTTTCTTTATCACTCTGCACCTATTATGTTATGTTAAATTAATTTTCTTGATTTACTCAAATTAACTCTAATTCATTACTATTTCTTCTTAATTTTTTTCCTATAAAATACACTTCTTCCAAAAATAACAAGTATCAAGTTTTTCACTTGCCCCCTGGTGTTCAGCTCTCCATTGGCTTTGCACCACATAGGAAGTCCTGCCAACAGTTAGATAGTTTTTACTGTATCAGCTCCTCTTATTCGGTGCAGCCACCTGATTTCAAATAAGGAACATACAGAATCAAGCAACATAATAATACATATTAAACTTCCAGCGTATGTTTCAAATTTTCACTTAATCAAAATACCGTTTGAATCCAAATTACTATATATATATATACATACATATACATATATATATCCATACATACGTATATATACATACACATACACACACATACACATATATAGATACATATACACATAGGTACACAATCATTTCATTCCCTCCTCATCCATTACCGCACTCTACTCTTTCCTTCTTTCTCTACCTTCTTTTTCTTTCCTAGTCTTCCTCACTACCCTGTGACCCCCTTCACTTCATTTTCTTTTTCCACACCACACCCTTATATTATAATATTCCTTTTATTTTATTTCCTTGGTTTTTTTAATTTATCAATTTGTATTTTGTAATTTGCTTGCACCAAGAGCTCTTTTGGTGAAACAAATACAAATTTTTTTTTTCTTTCATCACATAATATAAAACTTCAAACACACTTTAAATTCATTCACATATTATCCCACAGCACATCATATAATTTCTCTCAAGTGATCCAACCACTCAATTTCCCTTTAATCAAATCTTGTTCTTATTTCCCTTTCTCTTTCTTTACATCTTCTTTGTTTCTATTGTTTTATTTTATTATTACATTATTGTTATTTTTACTTTTTTTTTTTTTTTTTTTTTTTTTTTTTGCAATTGGTCTCACTGACAGAAGTTATACTCTATCTCATTTAGACACCATCCGCTAGTTCCCTAACCAACTCTCACTCACACACACACAACTTCAATCTCTCCCGGACCCTTCCTGGAGAAATTTTTCCACGGCACACTTTCAACAATTCTCATTCAACTTTTAACGAACGCATAACACACAACATATAAGACAAGGCCAGCCAAAAATAAAGACAGACGCTGCAGGAATTTTACCTATTGTTAATCTTCAGCATCGATATATCCGGCACTAAAACTGCCCTATACACTACTTTTCAAATATTGTCATGGTCACTTTATTATCAGTTTTGTTTTCTTCTTTCGTTACCTTTCTGAGGGTCAGCTATTTCCTGTTATGTTGAATTGCTGCATTTCTACTGTTTTGTGTTTTTCTATCTCTCATTATGAGTTCTAGAATTATCTGACCAACACCTCCCTTTAACATAGGACTTTTTCTGCCCGACAAGAGAACTTTAACCTAATTAGGACCTTTTTCCACACCCCTTTCAGGTCTTGATACCTGCAGGCGCGCAAACTAAAAACAACATAAACACTCCTCATGACCTGTCAGTTCTGCTCGCTCTTCCACTACCCTCAACAGCACACTGCAGGCTTTTAGGGACTTCTACCCGTGCAGCCCGATGTTTCCTCCTTTTTTACCAAACATTGCGGTATCCATAGAATCCCCAGAGCTCTAATCACCCATACACAAACTATTAACGGTAAGTGAACTGCCTTTTTCTCAGCCCCCACCCATCAGCTAATAGTGACCATTGCAATGCATTCACACAAAAATAAAATATCTAAACTGAAAATAACCTTAAAACCAACTAAAATAACAAACTAAACAAAACATAACTAAACCAATAAACAAAACAAAATGACTGCTCCTTTTCCTGGCACCTAAAATCCATTTATATATACATTTTTGTGTATTTTGGGTTCCATGCAGGAGAGGTTCTTTATAGTTACCATAGGTTGGTCAATCAGCAGACTACACAAAGAGGCATTTAAGCAAAAACTGCTTACCTTTTATTTTTCTGGCACCAGCCGAGTTTGTGTAGTCAGCCTCCTGACCCTCCTTGGCAATCGTCTTTTCGTCTCTTCTTCTTCTCAAAACCTCTGTCCTGCCCCACGTTGGGCGCCAAATTATGTTGTGGAATCTTCTTGTTGATTTGGAGCCGAATTCACTTCTCAAGCAAAGAGACTCGTACAGCAGGATTTTAGGTGTCAGGAAAAACTTTATTCAAGTCTGAGATAGCAGCAGTCTGCCTCTCCCCTCTTGGTCTCTGCCTCCTCTTTTTAAACCCCTGCTAGCGTCCCACCCCACATACCATCAATTTTAGGTAAGAACATCTGTATTCAATCTTAGGGTTTTTGTTTTAGTCCCTTGTCAATTCTATAGGGTCTGTGTGCGTGTGTTTGACATGAGGCCCCCTTACTTATGGTTTCTTTCTATGGGAACCTGGTGGCTTATAACCTTATTGCATTTACCAGTTGATGTATGTTTTGCATACCCCACTGCCTTCGCACGCAACCTAGCCCCCACTGCCTTCGCATGCAATCTTCCAACAGCAGACACCATTATGTTTAAGAAGGGCACAAAAGTAACATGTAGTTAACTCATAAATGTATAGAAATTATAAAATAAAGCCAAAGGAAAACTGGGCTAACGGGGCTGGGACCAGCGGGCTAACAGGACGGCTGGGCAGGGCCAGCGGGCTAACAGGATGGCTGGGCGAGGCCAGAGGGCTAACAGGATGGCTGGGCGGGGCCAGCGGGCTAACAGGATGGCTGGGCGAGGCCAGCGGGCTAACAGGACGGCTGGGCGGGGCCAGCAACTCAGGATACACGGGAGGTGCCCAGTTTAAGTCCACATCATCCAGTTCCTCTTGTAGATCCAGCAGCCCCAGGTGGCCCCAGCCCCAGCTCATCCTCAGGCGATGTGCAGTGGGCGGAGCTCCACTCTGCGCTCTCGCTGTCAACGGCTGTCTCCACCGCGGCAAGCTCTGTTGCCCGCTCACGCACCTGGTCTGTCGCAATCGACTTGGGTCTGGTGGTGCTCCATGGCTCTGTCGCTCTCCTTAGCGATGGTTTCGTGGTCGTCCCAGACTCAGCGACTGCGCCCTCCGTGGGCACAGGCCTGGACTCCACGATGCGGGGAGATGATGGGCTGGGTTCTGGATCTGGAGTGGGGCACACACTCGATGTAAGCTCTCTCTCTCGAGGGCCGTTCCCAGACAGCTTCGCTCGTGTGGTGGTGTTCAGTCCTCGGAAGTGAATCGAGCACAAAAAGCCGTCCGGGAAGCGTGAGTAGTTCTCGAGAGAGCGATCCTCCTGCTCCAGCAGGAGGATGAGGAAATTTGGGTCGTTGTAGGGGAAATCCATCACAAAAAAACCCCAAAAAACAAAAGGGGAAATACGCTGCTTCACTTTTATGGTCCGATCGTTCTGTCACGTTTTCCGTGGTTTTCTCAGGAGAAAGAAAGGAGCGCTCGAGACTCGAAATAAACTTAACAGATTTAATTCAAAACTGGCAAAAATATATACAAAATGCAGAACAAAAACCACATGTAGGGACTTCACGGACTTCAGGGACTTCAACGATCGGACAACGTGAACTCAAAACACACAGGACTAAATACACAAGGAAATTAAACTAAATTAACAAGACACGGCTGAAGACAATTACACAATTAAACACAATGGGAAGGCAAGGCACAGATAACACGTGGCTCAAGACAAAAACAATAATAAAGTCCAAAGATATGAACGTAAGGCACTCAGTTTTACCTGAGAGGAAATCCATTTCGTATGATGCAAGGAAACCTTTGTTCTTATCACAGAGTGCTGGTGCTAGGAGTTCCTTTTCATTGTGCAATGGTAATGACAGATGTGCCCCTCATCTGTTGGGGTGTGGTCAAGAGTGGCCATCTTGCCAGCATTCTGTGAGAGATCGTCATGTGTTAGTGAGCAACGACAACACATCGGTGGTCACGTACAACAGCCATCAAGGGGTTGTGTCCCAGATCCTTGTGTGGTTCCAACTTCTATCATTAAGAGCATTTCACATCCTTAGGTATCTCAATGCAAAACTTTAATCTGATAATTAATATGAATTAACTTTTTAATTAATATTTGGGGAATCAAATATTGATATTTCGAATATTGATAATTTGGTTTCATGAAATGTATAGAATACACTTTATTGGCTAATCCGTCCAACGATTAGCACAATTAAAGGTATCTTAGTAATTCTGTTTATTTAATGATCAGCAAAATAACCATAAATTGCTATCCACTCATTCATTTATTTGACTTAATTCTGAGCTGGGTAGCGTAAATGTAATGATCTCATCCCTACACTGCTATTCCACTCCCAACCTGCAGGGGATGCCCTCCTTAAACCCTTTGGTTATGCTTCCCCAAAGACTCTAGAAGGCACCATTGTACCTAATCTTGCTTAATACTCTCTTCATTAGCCCTGATTCCCTGCACCTGTGTTTAACCCTTTATAAGTGTGCTTGCTCTCTGCATCTATGTTCAGTCTTGAGCCTACGTACTGTGGTTGCCAGCTCGCAAGTCAAGTTTGTACCTTATTGTACCTTTTTGACCCCTGTGTCTATTTTCTGTTCCTTGTTTTACGGAAGCTCGGCTATCCAAGTTTGTTTGTACTTTGTGACTTTAGTTTCATTAGTAAAGATATTTTTTTGTTTGAAGACTCAAGTCTCCTGGCTCTTTTGCTCTTCTGCTCTTGGGTTTCAATGCCTGGAAGTTAGCTCAGTAGCTAATACCACCTGCTCAGAACACCAGAGACCAGGGTTCTAGTCCCGCCTAGGGCGACCCCTGACACCATGGAAGGAAACCCAGCAGAAGCAACTTCACCTCCTTCTAATGTGGATCGTATTTTAACAGCCCTCTCAGATCAAGCAGCAACCAGAGAGGTATGATGGCAGTCCAGAGAGATGCAGAGGATTCATTACCCAGTGTACTCTGGTTTTCCAGCTCCAACCCAGCAGCTTTCCAACTGAAAGTAGCAAGGTTTTGTGGGATCAGAGAGCTCTACTGACAATCAACAGCGATGACTTCATTTCTGAGATGAGGAGAGTTTTCCAACATCCAGCCAGTAGAGGGGATGTGGATCACCGACTGCTCCACCTCACTCAAGGTTCTCGGAGTGCGGCGGATTTTGCTATAGAATTTCGCACTCTTGCCACAGAGAGTGGGTGGGATCAACGAGCTTTGAGGGCTACCTTTCACCATGCCTTGTCTCCTGCGATCAAAGATGAATTAGCTTTCCGAGACCCGGCACCGAACCTTGAGTCCCTCATTGATGTGGCTATCCGGGTAGACCACCGCCTTAGAGAACGTCAGCAGGAGCGACAGCAGGAGACTAGGGTTTTTGAATTCCCCAACCCTGTTAAACTGCCTTCAACTCTTAGTGCCCCGGAGGAGCCCATGCAACTGGGTGGAACTCGAATTTCCCAAGCTGAGCGTAACTGACGGATGAAGGAGAAATGCTGTCTCTACTGTGGCAAGTCAGGTCACTTTCGTTTTACTTGTCCTGAGTTGTCGGGAAAAGTCAACTCTCGTCCAGGAGGAGGGGGGCCAGGGCGAGAATAAGATCCTTCCCATGCTCAGCAACCTCAGGTTTGACAATCCCAGCTACAATAACCCAGAGCAACCAACTCCACCATGCACTCGCCTTTATTGACTCTGGGGCTGCTGGGAGTTTTATGGACTATGAGTTGGCTAAGAGACTTGATGTTCAGCCGGTTACCCTCCAAAGACCCCTAAGTATCACGGCAGTTGATGGCAGTCCTCTGGGTACAGGGAGAGTCAGTCAGTGTACTCCAGCTACAGGTTGGACATCACCAGGAGCAGATAGAGTTTTATCTGATTCATTCTCCTAAGCTTCCTCTTATCCTTGGTTTTCCCTGGCTGACTTTACACAACCCACATATTGATTGGGCCCAAGGGGTTGTTAAGGCCTGGGGAACTAACTGTCAAGTTTCTGATACTTCTTTCTGCTGCTCTTCCAAGCTTTTAGAGACTTTTCAAGGACCCTCAGCTGACATCCCCATGTGGAGAACAACATCCTCTTCTGATACTCAATCCACAGAGGTCATGGCCATCCCCGAGATGAGGTCAGTCACAACCAAATCTCTAATTCAGTGTCCCGAGTTATCCCGAGTTCCCCAGGAGTATGTAGACCTCCAGGAGGTCTTTAGTAAGACTCAAGCAGCCACATTACCCCCTCACAGATCCTATGATTGCACTATTGAATTAGTTCCTGGTACATGCCCACCACGTGGAAGGCTCTATTCCCTCTCTGGCCCTGAGAGGTTGGCAATGGAGAAGTATCTTGAGGAAGCCCTGAGCAATGGACTTATACGTCCATCCACATCACCTGCAGGAGCGGGTTTTTTCTTTGTTGAAAAGAAGGATGGGGGACTTCGACCCTGCATAGACTATCGAGGTCTAAACCGCATTACCATCAAGAACCGATACCCTCTTCCTCTGATGACCACGGCTTTCGAGGTCCTACAAGGGGCCACTATCTTCAATAAGCTTGATCTGCGAAATGCATACCATCTAGTTAGAATACGTGAAGGGGATGAGTGGAAGACGGCTTTCAACACACCAACAGGGCACTACGAATACCAGGTAATGCCATTTGGCCTAGTCAATGCCCCAGCCATCTTCCAAGCCTTTATTAATGATGTTCTCAGAGAAATGTTAAATACATTTGTGTTCGTTTATCTGGACGACATTTTGGTATTTTCTCGCAATTACCCAGAGCATGTTCAACATGTCCGACAGGTCCTGGCCCAACTACTGAAACACAGACTTTATGTGAAGTTGGAAAAGAGTGAGTTTCATGTTCCAGAAGTTTCCTTCCTTGCTTTCAGGGTATCAAGGGGCAGCCTTCAGATGGACCCTGGCAAGATACAAGCTGTATTGGACTGGCCTCAACCTACGTCAGTTAAACAGGTACAGCGCTTTCTTGGCTTTTCCAATTTTTATAGAAGATTCATTAGGAACTTCAGTTCCATTGCCGAGCCCCTTTCTGCATTGACCAGGAAGTCAGCAAGGCCATTTATGTGGACCTGTAGAGCAGGTCAAGCCTTTAACAAACTAAAGCGACTCTTCACATCTGCCCCAATCCTAACCCTCCCTGATCCAGAGCTGCCTTTTGTGTTGGAGGTGGATGCCTCAGACGTGGGAGTGGGAGCTGTCTTGTCACAGAGATGTAAGAGTGATAATAAGCTTCACCCATGTGCCTTTTTTTCTCGTAAGCTCACCCCGACACAGAGAAATTATGATATTGGAAACCGGGAGTTACTGGCTGTTAAGATGGCTTTGGAAGAGTGGAGGCACTGGCTGGAGGGGGCCAAACACCTATTCTTAATCTGGACTGACCACAAGAACCTTACTTATATTCGGGAAGCAAAGAGACTGAATGCCCGACAAGCCCGCTGGGCCCTCTTTTTCAACCGGTTTGACTTTACTCTCTCCTATCGCCCAGGTTCGAAGAATCTCAAACCAGATGCACTCTCAAGGCAGTTTGAGCCACCAGAAGTGGATTCCTGTCCAGAACCCATTCTCCCCAACTTGAGAGTGGTAGCTCCCATTCAATGGGATGTTGAAACTGCGGTCAAGAAGGCCCAGATGCAGCAGCCAGGCCCAGGTAATGGCCCTCCAGGTCGCCTTTTTGTTCCTAACTCTCTACGCTCTAAGGTTTTACAGTGGGCTCATGCTTCTCTTCCTTCTGGACATCCTGGAACTACTAAGACATGCAAGCGCATCCAAAGAAGGTTCTGGTGGCCTAGATTACAGAGGGACGTCCGGGAATTTGTTGCCGCTTGCATGGTCTGTGCCCAGAACAAGGAGCCAAGGACCCACCCTCATGGCCTGCTGCACCCACTCCCCATTCCAAGACGCCCTTGGTCTCACATTTCGATGGACTTCATCACAGGCTTGCCACGGTCTCAAGGAAACACGGTAATCCTAGTAGTGGTTGACAGATTTTCAAAGGCCTGTCACCTCCTACCTTTGCCCAAGCTCCCCACAGCCAGCCAAACTGCGGAACTGTTGATGAGGCAGGTGTTCAGGATCCACGGGTTTCCACATGATATGGTTTTTGATCGGGGCCCACAGTTTACTTCCCGGTTCTGGAAGGCATTTGGCAGACTCATTGGATCCTCCATTAGCCTGTCTTCTGGCTTCCATCCCCAGTCTAACGGCCAAACTGAGAGGGTAAATCAAGAGATTGAAAAGACTCTAAGATGCCTGGTTGCAGACAACCAATCTACATGGAGCTCTCATTTAATATGGGCTGAATTTGCACATAACACCCTTTACCATTCCTCCATAGGCATGTCACCTTTTGAGTGTCAGTTTGGTTTCCCCCCTCCTCTATTTCCTGGACAGAAGCCAGAGGGGGATGTTCCAGCTGCCACAAGGCTATTCCAAAGGTGCCGACGAGCCTGGAAAAAGGCCAGAGTTGCTTTATTAAGGGCTGTCCAACAACACCAGGTGCATGCAAACCGTCTCAGGAGGGCAGGGCCCACGCTTCGTCCGGGAGAAAGAGTATGGCTCTCAACCCGAGACCTTCCTTTGCGGGTAGAATCTCGCAAGCTGGCCCCACGATACATTGGCCCATTCAAGATCCTCAAGAGGATTAATCCAGTGTCTTATCAACTCCTCCTGCCTAGGTCTATGAAGGTGCATCCCACTTTTCATGTCTCCCGTTTAAAACCTGTTGTTTGCTCTACTCTGTCTTCAACTAGGAACCCCCCCCCCAGTTCCTCGCATGTTGGATGGCCAGCCAGTTTACACAGTCCGAAGGCTGCTGGATTCTCGACAGGTTCGTGGAGGCGTCCAATATCTTGTGGATTGGGAGGGATTTGGTCCAGAGGAGCGGTCCTGGGTTCCGGCACGAGATATTTTAGATCCCACCCTTATCTCAGAGTTTCGCCGAGCCCAAGGGAACAGTCGGAAGAACGTCAAGGGCCGTTCCTAGAGGAGGGGCTCCTGTAATGATCTCATCCCTACACTGCTATTCCACTCCCAACCTGCAGGATGCCCTCCTTAAACCCTTTGGTTATGCTTCCCCAAAGACTCTAGAAGGCACCATTGTACCTAATCTTGCTTAATACGCTCTTCATTAGCCCTGATTCCCTGCACCTGTGTTTAACCCTTTATAAGTGTGCTTGCTCTCTGCATCTATGTTCAGTCTTGAGCCTACGTACTGTGGTTGCCAGCTCGCAAGTCAAGTTTGTACCTTATTGTACCTTTTTGACCCCTGTGTCTATTTTCTGTTCCTTGTTTTACGGAAGCTCGGCTATCCAAGTTTGTTTGTACTTTGTGACTTTAGTTTCATTAGTAAAGATATTTTTTTTTGTTTGAAGACTCAAGTCTCCTGGCTCTTTTGCTCTTCTGCTCTTGGGTTTCAATGTCTGGAAGTTAGCTCAGTAGCTAATACCACCTGCTCAGAACACCAGAGACCAGGGTTCTAGTCCCGCCTAGGGCGACTCCTGACAGTAAATCTGTATGAGTTTGACTTTGAAATACACAACACACACGACAACGACTCTTAATAATGAAACAGAAGGTTTATTGAACTATACTTCTACTAACATGACTAAGCTAAGAATGAACACCCACACACATTTCCACACATACAGTTTGGGAAGGAATTGATTAATGTCCAAAGTCTATATTCTAGTTTTAAGATCGCAATCCACAAGAATTTGTCAAAGCAGAGGTTTTAGCTTATTGTTAGCTTTTCAATTTGCACCATTCAGTTAAGAGAGGGAAACTTTGTCTGTGTTACCGAAACTGAGTCCTGGCTTCTCTGAAGGAATCTTGGCTTCTCTGATTGGTCGAGGCTCTTGTCTTTGATGACGTCTTTGGGATTCCCCGGGCGATTTGAATGGGCATTTGTGAAAGTCTCTAGCTGTTGGGCTGCTCAGCTTTGAAAGTTTCTGAGAGACTTGAGACTTGAAAGACTTTCTGCCCCCTCCCTTTCTTGAATCTTACCAACAGAAGCTAAATTGCATGTGTCATAATTGCACAATGTTTATGTCCACAAAGCCGCCATGTGGAGAAAAACTGACCAACTATTCATTTGTTTTACGGTCAGCCAAAAGAGGTCTGCCTGCTACTAACAGACCTTTGACCTTGATGTCCAGACTGCTCCGGATTTCTTCATTCTTCTGCCCTTCTTTCTTCTGTTTTCTTCTGCTGTCTTTATACACACTAGGCAGGGACTTGAAAGTCTGGCAGCGTGGGCATGTAACCCTAGTTCCTTAAAGGAATGGGATGCTGCGTCTCCTGCTATACTTTTAGCATCCTTGTAGCACTTCCATCATTCTCCAGAAGCTGCCACTGTGTTTACCTCACGTGCCTTAATAGCTTCCTGGTCATACGTCATCCCATTCATGATGCACAATGCATCCATTGGTCTGAATAAATACGATTCAGAGATTTACGCTGGGGACAGTCCCCATTTCTGTTCAACGCAGCATCCCATTCCTTCGAGGAACTAGGGTTATCTGCCTGTCAGTCACTATGAGTTATGTTGTGACAACAGACTGGGGTCTTGCTTGGAGCCCTTATTAGCTTTAATATATGAAATTTAAAATATATGAAATATATAACTAATCCTGAGCACCTCCCTGTCACGTGGGTATAAATAGGCTACAGGTGTAACCACTCACCAGATTTAGCTTTGCAAAAGAGCAATTTCTTTGTGCAGTTGTTTCGTGTCTTTCCAAAATGCCATTTTAACTGTGCCCTCTCAGGTGTGGGTGATATCTGTCCGCAAATGACGACCACAATCAGGCTTCGCCACACAAGACTCGTTCGAGGAAAGATTTTCCTTTCTATCCTTCGGAAGGGATCAGCACCTTCTGCTGTCACCCAACCCAGGTCTCTCTGCAGCTAACAGAGGATCAGTGGCTGACACATTGGGAGATCAGAGGGCTATGGTGAGTGCCGCTCTGCCGGTTCCAACCCCTGCGGACCACTCGTTCCTACCGCAGTGCTGGTCCTGTCCGGTTGCCGAGCAATGCGCAGGGGGGCATCTCACGGCGGTCCTCCCGTGTTGTTTGGTGCACTGAGGGAGGACCAGATGTCAACCGCAGCATCGGGTGATGGGCTTTTGTCAGCCGAGGAGGAGCTGTGGCCTTTGGGAGCTACAGCTTCCTTCGAGTCAGATCCAGAGCTGCAAGCCATGCTTGCCTGGGTCGCTGTGATTATTGGGCTGGAGTTGTCCACACCACCCAGTCCTGAGCCCTCTCGGCTGGATGATTGATTTCTTGGTGCTGCCCGTTTTGGTAAATCACGGCCCGCCCCAGTGCCTTTCTTCCTGGAGGTGCATGAGGAGTTGACAAATTCGTGGATGGCTCCTTTTTTAGCTAGAAGTCGCTCGTCTTCCTCCTTCATCCTCACCAACCTCAATGGCAGGGTGGCGAGGTGTTATGTGGATATTCCCAAGGTGGAGAGTGAGGTTGCGGTGCATTTGTGGCCATAAAACGCCACCACCTGGAGGAATCATCACAGCCTCCCATTCAAAGCCTGTAGGACCACGGAAGCTCTCGCTGCTAACGCCTATAGCCCTGGAGGCCAATCCGCCTCTTCCCTGCATGCCATGGCAATCCTGCAGGTTCGTGCAGTCAGTTGGGGCTTCGGGTCAACTGGGAAAAGAGCAAACTCTCTCCTGTTCAGAGGATCTCTTTTCTCGGTCTGGAGTTACTCGGTGAGTATGACAGTGTGTCTCACAGAAGAACTTGCACAATCAGTGCTGACTTGTCTGAGTTCACTCAGAGGGAAGACAGTGGTTCCTCTAAAAGGCTTTCAGAGGCTCCTGGGGCATATGGCTTCTGCAAATGCAGTTACACCGCTTACACTCCCGAGTCCCGAGATGGGCATGGCGCAGTGGGACACTCCACGTGACATTCATGCTGGCTTGTCATCGCACTTTCAGCCCATGAACAGACCTTGCATTTCTATGGGCCGGGGTGCCCTTAGAGCAAGTGTTGCAGCATGTAGTAGTAACCACAGATGCCTCCATGATGGGCTGGGGCACTACATTTAAGGGGCAGGCAGCTTTTGGAATTTGGACAGGGAGCTGTCTGCTTTGGCACATCAACTGCCTGTCCGCACGTACAACACTTGCGACTGTGTCGTACATCAACCATCACTGTGTCGTACATCAAGTATGCGTTTCCCCCAGTGAGCCTGATCACACCGACACTGTGCAAGGTCTGGGAGGTCAAAGAACAGGTTCTGCTGGTTGCATCGTTTTGGCCTAAATAGAAGAAATTAGCTCCCTCTTGGAAGGTCTTTCTACATTCAGGAACAGCAGTGTAAGGGTCCCCCTTTTCCTGCAGAACGGAATCCAGAAGACAAGAGGTATGTTTCAAGGTACTATGGTGTACTATGGAATTCCTTCAGCAGGGCAGGATCAAGAAAGTCATCCCGGGGAATACAAGACTGTTCTTCTGGACCGTATCCCTCCCAATCCACCAGATACTCCAGCCTAGCACCACAATGTTGGGATATCCTTGACCATGTAGATGGTTCCTTCCTCCAGGATCAATGAAAGGCGGGGTTCCTCAGTCTGACCAGACTCCTTGGAGAGAGGGATAGGTTCATGGTGAGGCTTTATCAGTGATACGTGGAATGTGGGGTGAATTCTACATTGTTGTGGTAGTTACAGTTTGTATGAGACTGGTGTGACCTGTTCCAAGATAGTGAAAGGACCAACGTATCTGAGACTGAGCTTATGGCAGGGCTGGTGCAGGCAAATATCCCTTGTGGAAAGTGAGAAAAAGGACTTCCAAAAACAAGAGATGAATTGTGGTCCACAGTCTGAGACTATATCTTCTGGGATCCCATAATATCTGAAGACGTGATTGAACAGACGTTCAGCAGTTTCCATGGCCGTGGGTAATCCCTTTAAAGGCAGCAGATGACAGAACTTGGAGAATCTATCTACTATGACTAGAATACACATGTTACCTTTAGAAGGGGGTAGAACAGTCATAAAATTGACTCCTAAGTGTGACCGGTGTGGCGGTTAGGAACAGGTAATGGGCAGAGTTCACCTACTAGCAGATGATGTGGACTCTTATGCATAGCTTGCAACCCTGGACATACCTTCTTACATAATTCCTTTCCGCCTGGCTGAGCTTCAGGGAGAAGGCGGGTGAAGGCGAGGTGGGCTCCCCTGCTGCTGGGATAACATGGCACCCACTTCACTGGTTAAAGCATAAACTTCGACTTTGATGAAAGCTACATTGACGGTACATTTCTCTGCCTTAGGAAGAGCTGGTATAGTATTATCAGGATATTGTTGATGTAAATCATAACTGTTTTGTGGTGAAACTCTCAGATGACCTTGTTCATATAATCTTGGAATATGAAAGGGGTATTGACTAATCCATATGGCATGACAAAATACTCGTAGTGGCCTGTAGGGGTCACAAAGGCTGTTTTCCATTTGCCCACCACACAGATTCTGATTAGGTTGTAGAAGCTGCAGAAGTCCAACTTCGTGAAGATCTTTGCTCCTCTTAGATGTTCGAGGGCAGCAGTGGATAACGGAACTTGAGAGTTATGTTGTTGAGAGACTGATTATCCATACAGTGCTACAAGCCTCTGTCCTTCTTAGCCACAAAGAAGAAACTTGATGCTGCAGGGGAGGTTGATGGTTGTATATAGCCCTGTTTAAAGACAGTAAGTCGAAACATCTTTTCTGGAACAGGTTGAATGCCATTCACCAGGGAGGATTTGGAACAAATGTCAGCCTTCTCTGCCACTCAGCGAATTACGATATGCCAGAGTCCAATAACATAGGTTTAGGTTCTGGTTCTAGAGGGCTAGGAGGCTCTGGACAATGGAGGAGTGCAGTAGTTAGGGTCTTGTTGGTAGAATAACAAGCTTGCATGTGGGAAGAACAGCAAATTGATAAATGGATAAATTCATCCAAACCAATAGAGTCATAGTAAGCAGTGAATGCTCTTGCATTGACATAGTACCTTGTGTGAGATGGTACAGCTGTTCTAACGCAGATGCATTCCCATCAGATCATCCAACACTTCTTTAGGAAAGCTTGGATGGATTGTGTTGCAAGATCGGCCTGGGTCTTTTTGCCCTTTGTAACATAGCACCAGATAGTTTAGCTTGATCAGAATGGTACAATTGTGGTTGGATGTTGAACATGAGTGAGTATTGTAGCAGAAACCCACTGCAATGACACTGGAAGGTGATGGTGGTGAAGAAGTGCTCGGTGCTGGATGACAGGTGACTCTGGTGGTGATGTGGATGTGGAGTGCAATAACACTCTCTGGAGCGAACCCACAAGCTCCTGGAAGGGATCAGCCACACTCATGCTGTGTCAGTTGTGTTGGTCCTGTCTTCTGTAACAAAATGGACTGTGAAACAGAGATGAGTAAAATAATAGGATAATTTATTGACACAGGTGAGTTATGACAGAATGGTGATGAACAATAGCAGGTTAGTAACAAATCTCTTGGAAGCTTTGGTAGGGAATGCCGGTGATTTGACTTGACTTTCTGTCTTGACAGGAGATTCAATAAGCACATGGAGAATCTGGAGTACACACCACAAACAGAGACTGGGTACAGGAACACACTGGAAATGAAGGAGAAGACAAAAGGTAAGTGTAGAAACAAGACTGGACACTGAGGGAACTCTGGTGTGTGCTTTTGTACTGATGCTAATGAGGTGATGATGATGTGCAGGTGTGCACCTCCCCCTTTTTACCTTTTAAACGTGGCAAATTGTTAAAGCAGTAATTTTGGGGGGTAGACTCATTTAGAGTAATGTATTCATCTGGTTTTAGCCATGTTTCTGTCAGAAAGAGCAGATCTAGGTTTTGATCATTGATCAAATAATTTATATAAAGTGCTTTTGTAGAAAGGGATCTAATATTCAACAAGCCCAGTTTTATCATTTGCTTCTTTGTATTAAAAATTCTTTTTATTTGTTGAAAATTAATTAAATTGTTTCATTTATTTGGTTTGTACGTTCTCTGCTTATTCTAATTCGGGGAACAGACACAGTCTCTATAGTGTGAAAGAGGTTCTATGTGCTAAGAATTAACAGAGCACAACACACCATTTCACTACAACGCGGAGCAACAGCCAGAGCCCACCAATGATGGAGGATCGGAGTCAGCAGAGAGAGCGACAGAGCCAAAGATTCACCACCAGACCCGAGTTGATGACGTTAGACTAGGTGTGTGAGCCGGCACCAGAGCACACCACGTTAGAGGAAACCTGGTACATTAAGAGCACGGAGTGTAGCCCCACCCACTGCACCAATGCTGAGGGTGAACTGATTATCCATCTGGATTTTCCATCTCCCTCGCAACCACACCGTGACACTCACCGTGATTGATGGAAGATTTACTTACCAGTCTTGTTTGAGGAAGAAATAAAATGGAGCAGAAAAGAAGACAATAATTGGCACTTAAACGCAGGTGAGAATTAATGCTAATGGGTGCTAAGGCACTGCACAGTTTTAGATTAAAAGTGAACGAACAACAATCAAATCTGTTAGATTAGTTTGATAAATAGTATCAGTAGTATGTAGATAATTAAGTTATATTTGGACAGGGCGAACCTCTCAGCAGACAGGACAACAACAACAACAACAACCAGAGCACTAATGTAAAGAAATTTCCTTACTAGACTGGAGATGTTCACTGATCAAAGATTACCTAGTTGCTATTCTGGCTTACTTCAGTGTGCAATCCAGGTGCATTTTTCTGAAATCTAATGGCTTTAATTTAAATAGAAGTGTGTATGTGAAAGCAGAAATGTATGGAACCTGTGTAAGAAATATGTATGTGTGAGAGTACAAATGTATATATGTGTAAGGTGAATGAAAGTGTGTGAAATCAAAAAGAGAATGCAAGTGTGTATAAAAAAAATATATAAAAAATAAGTCATCCTTCACGGCTTGACTGTGTTGTGTGGTGTGGAATAGACACTGGAGTCAGTCTGCTGGTTCAATTGTCTTTTATGTTGAATAATGCATAAGGAGAAAAATGCAGTTAATTATTCATTGTGCAATCTTGCCTGCTCCTGCACGCTCTACTCAGACCTCCCATGGACTAAAGATAAAGAAGTAATATAAAGAAAATAGCAGTAACTTGTAAACACTTCAAGTACTGTAAAATGTCTTATGTAAAAGACTTTATTAATGCATTTAATAAAATTAGCATTTTGAATACACATATTCAAATTGAACTAGGCTAACTTTCACAGGCCAGTTTTCACGCTGACAATGACACATTGCATGCCTTCATTTAAATCTACACTTTTGCAAATAAAATGACTTTAACCTCGGTTTTAAGCAAAGACAACTTATTTATGTAACTCATTTACACACTGTAACAAAGCACATATTAAGTAAATAGTTATTATTTCTCTTTAAACACATTTTTGTTTTTTACATGACTAAACTAAACGCATACCTTGCTCTCGGAGCTTCATTTAGCATTGAAGTAGAATTGAATGGTTAAGTAATATAATTTTGGATGCCTATGCCAAATGTTTTGAGAACAAATATATTGCACTGGAGAAAATTGTGTAATAAATTAAGAAAAATTTGGAATTTAATAGTTATTTCCGAATCTATATGTAATAATCTTATATATACTGTACATACATACATACATATACATATACATATACATATCCATCTGTCCATACAGACTAGTGGTTGTCAAGAGCATAACAGACATTACAAATTTGTGTGAGAAATTTAGAGCAATGTCTGTCATGTCCTTGTCAGCCATTGGATGGCGCTAACAGATCATACTAAACCCTATAACCAAGTAATTTATATATATATATATATATATATATATATATATATATATATATATATTTTTTTTTTATAATATATATATATATATATATATATATATATATATATATATATATATATATATATATATATATATATATATATAAATTACTTGGTATAATATAATATAATATATATAATATATATAATTTTTTTATTCAACAAAACAGTGTATCACACAAAGTGAATTATGAAAATCTAAACAAGAAGAAAGTTGTCTATAAAGGGTAGGTTTGGGTGCTGGAGGGGTAAAGGGTAAGGAGATAGAAAATGCAGTTTGTACAGTATATAAATTACACAATAGAATGTCCCCACAAAGGAAAAAAAAAAGTGTGTTGTGCTTAAAATTGAAAGTAAATTATGTTTAACTAAAGAGTGCAGGGTTAGGGGATAAAAATATTGTTTGGTCAGTATGGAAAGTGTGTGTACTGGTTTATGCTATCCCACAAGGATAGTAAATCCTGACATTTTTTTATATTTTGGGAACAGCCTACATACAAGAAATTGTACTCTGCACATGCTACATTTGAACATGAAAATGTGAAAAAGAGGGTCGAAGTCAACATTTTTGGTGGACAAAAACTTCAAAATGAATCTTGTGAAATACTTTTACATTGTGTTAAAACATTTAATACATCTGTTAGAAATCAGCAAATATTTATTCACATGTGTCACATTGTAACAGCACAGAAATATTTTCAAAATGTTAATGAAAATGATTACAAATGAGAAGTCACAATGTGCTCGTCTTTTGAATCTTTATACCCAAGCATTTGTTCAGACCCTTAAAGATGCCTGATATGCCTTTGTTAGAAGGAAATGTTTTGCTTTTTTTCCCCCCTTTACAGGAAACACATGTGACTCCGCATGAACTCTTTCACAACAGGATGAAAGAAGGAAACTCTCTGGATATCATAAAAAACAGCTGTGTTTCAAAAATAAAAAATCAGCAAAACAGACAGACAGACAGACAGATTATTTGAATTATTTTGTTTAGAAAAAAATGAAATGTATGTGAACAGTAGTAAATATATATTCTGTATTAACTCAAGATTGGAGAACATAAAATAATAATAAAAAGAATAAAAAAACACGCTTTACATATAAGGAAGTTATCAGAACAAAATTATGCCCATGCTCTTGACATAAGTACAATCATAAGTGATAAAAACATGGCAGCATGACAAATTGACTCTTGTTTTGTTAAAGGGACAAGGATTTTTTTGAAAGGCAAAATAAGAGAAATGAAATTTCTAGGAACATCAGTGTGCTTTCACTGTTCTGTTTAATCTCTCTGCAGTTCCCTATGGAGCGCTGCAATATTTTTTGTGTGAAAGACTATATAAATTAATATTTATTAATAGAAATTGGTTAATATTAGCATTGAAGTTTTCCATTACAAGTATAAATCTGGGATGCAAATGACAGTTTATTCCACATAATGAATTAGATGAATGAACAAGAAATCTTGGTGTAGTTTCAGTGTTTTGGTATATCATAAATAAGGGTAGCGTTAGCATCCCCAAAACAAGTTGTGACCACATTACTATTTTTAAAGTGGTTTCAGAACTACACTATCTTCATTGTTTAAAACAAACCCCACCCCATGTTTGGTTAGTCAGGATATATAACCCAGCCGTTCTGTCTAAAGAAAACCTTTTGGGACCAGCAGGGGTAAATTAAAACATACTAATAACTTCTTGACTCAAACAAATGCTGGCAGCACGAGAGTCCAAACATCTGATAAAACATCAGAAGAATCCATAAGAAGTCTTATCTTCTAATCCATTTACAAGCAAAAACAGTCCAAAAATGATTAAATAATGTTGGTTTATTATGATGCAAGTGGAAAAAGTGGATGGACTTTTTTTTGTTAACTGGGGTAACAGTTATTATGGATTATAGACTTGTATTTTTGCCAGAAGTAAACAGCAGTATAGTTAAAAGCCCAAATGATGGATTTGTTTATTGACAGAGACAGAGTGTCACAGTGTGGTTTGAGAGAAGGAGCACTCAGCGAGTAAATGAACTTAAATAGTTTTTAATTCTCTACAAACAAACAAAATAATAATACCTTGGGCAGGTAGATCAACTAAACCACACATAAAATAGAGGAGATTGGACAAACAGAACTGAAACAACAGGACTTAAATACACGTAAATACTTATATGAGACACAATAAATGAGACAGCTCAACACAATAAGACAATTAACTAAAAGTGGGTCACACTGAACACATGGCACAAGACAAAACAACAACAAAAGAGTGCATGTGTGTGACATATTGCCCCTCTCCCGGGAAGGTGCGTCCTCACACCGAAAAAAAACCAAAAACATATACGGGAACTTGAGAGGAGGTTCCGGTGGAGGACAGGCCCCCAGGAAAGGGTTCGCAGACAGAGTCCAGGGAGGTGGAGATGGAGGGAGGAGCCAGGGAAGAGACAGGAGGAGTCCGGAGCAGGAGGAGAATCAAAGAACCCAGAAACCAGCCATGATGGTCCACGGTGGAGCCAACGGAGGGAGAAGCCATGGAGGAGACATGGTTGTCGACTCCATGGGACCGACTGACAGCAGTGGAGCAGGTGGTGAACGAGACTGAGGCGGAAGCGGAGAGCCAGGTGACACCGAGGCGCTGGAGGACTTAGGCAACGGCAGAGCGACAGAAGACTGAGGTGCAGCCGAAGGGATGGAGGGACCACGGTTGAGAGAAGGGAGCTAGGAGCCTAGGGGGAGCCGACTGGTCTACAGGCCGAGGTGGAGTCCAGGACTCGGAGCAGACCCATGGCGAGCACCAGATGGTGAGCAGAGGATGAGCGCAGGGGGTGCTGGGAACCATAGAAGTGTGGGAAAACTTGGAGCGTAGACACTGGACGGTTGTAAAAAATATTTCACTGCATGTCGTACCATGTATGTATGTGTATGTGACAAATAAAATTTGAATTTGAATTTGAGTGCTCGTGGTGCAGGCACTGGAGGGAGCGATCGAGGCGCAGGCACTGGAGGGAGCTCTTGGGCAACAGTCGGCTGGCAGAGCTCCACTCCACGCTCTTGTTGTACCCGGCTTTCTCCACCGTGGCGTGCTCAGTTGCCGGCTCATGCACCTGGTCTGACGAAGTCAACTCGGGTCTGGCGGCACCCCACAGTTCTGTTGCTCTCTCCGGCAATGGCTCTGTGGTCGCAGCTGACTCTTGAACTTCGCCAGCTGTGGGCACAGGCTGTGGTTCCGCGTCGTGGTGAAGTGATGGGCTGGGCTCTGGATTCTGAGTGGGACTGGTGTCATCGTCTATGGGTTGAACAGTCATTAACGAGTTACATGACACCAGCACCCACTCGAGGTAACGGGAGTCATTGGAGAGGACGAAGAAGTCCTCCGTGTAGTCCTCGAGAGAGCAGGATGATGGTCAAAAGCAGGATGATGGTCAAAAATCGAGGAAGACATTTACAAAATAAAAAACAAAAAAGGGAAAACGCGCCTCTAATACTTCCTTTAAAGGTCCGATCTTCTGTCACAGTGTGGTTTGAAAGAAGGAGCACTCAACAAGTAAATTAACTTAAATAGATCAGGCAAACAGAACTGAAACAACAGGACTTCAATACACAAAGTAAATACTTAATAAATGAGACACAGCTGAACACGATTGTGACACTTCCTTTATAGTGATTGGCTGCCATCAGAATGAGCTGATAGCGGATCCATTATCAAGCAAGTAATGCATTGCTAAAGGTCACCAAATCTCCACTTCATAAGTACATGCCCAGACACTGACTTAGATGGGGTGTGTGAACTTACAGTGCTAGTGATTGGCGTGCTAAAGGGGTGCAGGTGTGTATGGTTAATAATCTGGGGAAAATGACCATTGTGATTGGGTAGTAGATGAACCTGGCTGATCTGTGACAGCTAGTACAACAATTAGATTATATTCATTAAAAGTTTTGTATTTTATATATCTGTGAGTGGGAAGGCTTTGTGTTGGGTATACTCTGACATGCTTAAAATATTTTTAGGTGATATCAGACCATTTTAGGCATACAGATAAAAGCAAGCATTCCAAGCATGTATGTCAGGGAAGATCCCAAAAGAGATTTGATATCTACTCTGTTTTCTGTTATCTTAATCTTAATGTTTTACCTATTTTAGTCATAAAAGTCTCTGTACCACTGACAGCCATGAATGGTTGCTTCATAAAATGACATTAAGATAAAAAAGGCTGCTTGCAATGATTACAGGAAGTCATTATGTACCATCCTTTACATCTTTACAAGTGTTTGAATCTGTTTAAAAATTCATCATTGATTCCATAAAGATAGAAGTATGCCTAACCTAAGAAAGACTAAAATATGTTTAAAACCTAATGAGGTTTGAGTTTAACCTCAAAATTGTAAATATAAGAAAGGACATAAGACATAAGAAAGGTCTGGGTTAAACATGTCATACATTGCACAATTTAACCATATAGGTCAAGGTTTAAAATTTAACCTGATGTTTATAAAAATATTAAATTAATTTGAACTAAGATGTTATTTTTTCACGTTGTTTATTGTATGTAATATGTAATGCATGATAATTTGTTTAGTAATGGTAATGATTATTTCCAACAACATACCACAGATTTAGAGTTTATATACATACTAACATCAAATTGCAGAAGCAATATTTCTAGGTACTTTGTGTTTATTTTCCTATTTCATGGAAATATTTCCAAACAAAGCCAAAACCACCAAATCAACTGCAAGTCTCTGAGTAGTGGCTTTTCATTCATGAATGTAATGATTCAGGGTGTTTGAATGAAAAGGTTTAGTAAAAGGTTTAATCATTTGTTGTAAACCACTTATCCAGAGTCTGAGAGGAGAGATATCTAAAAATTGTGAAATTTGAAATATGAAACAATGCCTGCTCACTGTGTTGTGCCACCAAGCAAGCCAGGTTGTAGGCAAGAAGTTATGCGTCCACAGCTCCATTCTCATGCCAATAAAAGACCTTCAGTCATAAAGTTGCACTTAAAAAAGAGTGAATTATAATTTGAAGTGATATCTGCACTCCCCATCGTTTACAAAGGAACTGCAAAAAAGCACTCATCCATGTATCAAGTGCACAGCAGATTGGGGTCCTTTACTGCTAAATTTCTGCTTTTTTTCTGTTCTGTCTTTAGTGTGAATATTGGGAAAGTGTAGCACACACAGCAGCACAGCAGAACCTAATCTAGTAAGATAAAGAGAGTGAGAGCAGGAATCAAAGCTATCAAACTCTCAATGCAAAATGGCCCTGACTGCAGGGGAGGATTTATCACTTGAATGCTGCAGACTTTGCATTCTTGAACTTTTGGCCCATCTCCTCAATGGTAGTACAAAATAGACTGGAAAGAAAAACCAGGGACGGCTGTTTACTTTTTCTGTAGATCCAACTCTGTAGGGTTTCTTAAAACACTTTTTCATTTAATTGTGACCCTTTGGAGGAAATGGAAGGCCCATGACCAGTGATTGTGTAACAAACCAAGAGGAGCAAACTGAGGCTACAGTTGCTTGGCTTCTGTCCCACTTAAGTGCACCACAGCGAACACAGCCAGTTCCCTGAGAGCTGAATGAGCTGTGACTGAGTATGCTCCACTCTGTGATAAATGACATAAAGATCATGTGTGTCCTAAAGGTGTTTTCTCCATCTTTAAAATGCAGGCTATCTCAAACACATAAACAACTGTTGATTAGAATTTTATTCAAAATATATGCCCTTGAAATATAATTATGATATTAGAAACAGAAACTGTAATACTGGATAATTTAACATGTGATTATTTGGCCTGTGAGTATGTAGGGCATTGTATGCAGCATTTTAGGTAAATCAAAACATCAAACAAGCAATTTATGATTTTTTTATTTTATTTTTGTTTCAACAAAAACAGAGATAAATGTAAATGTAGTAGAACTGTGCTATAAAATACAAGTTGATTAAACACATGTTCATTAACTTTATGTGAAGGTATATGCCATATATATATACACATTTAATATAAAAACCTTAAAATGCTCCAATATGAATAGATCTTTCTTACACCATAAATTTTAAACAGATCTAACATGTTATTTCAAAAGCAACAAAACCAAAATGTGTTAGTGTCACAGTTACAAAAAAGTCACCACAGAAGTTGCACCATGACAGAAGGTCTGTTTATATCAACATACTTGGCTCACTGCCTACACTACACAGTGAGCTCAAATTAGGCTACTCACATTTTCACATTTTTAGCATATAAAATGTGTAAAATACAAATGATTGCTGCTTACAGACAAAATATATAAACTCCAAAAAGAAGTAAAAAAAGGCTTACTGGCAGAACTAATACATAAACGATATTATGTATTTTAAAGTAGACATTATTTCATTGCATAAATATGTTTGGCTCTCTGCAACTTTTTGCAGAAATGAGTGTGTTCACAGTCTGGTTTTACTCTGTGTTAAGCTTGGCCTATTTAAGTATTTGCACTTACGGTAAGCTGAGAAACTCCAGTTTTCTTAAGCTTTACTAAACTTCGACCTCACAAAAAAACCATAGCTCTACTTGTATCTGTTTTACTCTATAAGAATTTGTTGTGCATTGCAGTGCCATTTCATTTGTTCAACATCAGTCTGGCATCTTTCATTTCTTAAGAACTTTCACTTTTGGTCTGATTGCTCACGCTCTCATTTTGTTCCTGCATTGAGTTTGTTCTTCTAAGTATCAAAAAAGACAGAAAAAAAAAGACAAAACCACCAAATATAAAGAATATCTGGAGTCCCAGGAATCTGTGAAAAAAACAAACAAAAAAAGACATAGTTAAGTTATAAACTAATTAAGACTTAGCATTTTCATTTGTATTATTTTTAAAATCCATAGTAATACAAACAATTTATACCACATTCTACATTTCATAGAGTCATTTTAAATTTTACCTGTGTCTAAAAAGGTCTAAATCATAGTAGCTACATGATGTTGTCTTATTGCATGTCTTTCCCCACAGAATGCATGCGGTATCAATGGCACGACCATACAGAACTGGAGCTGGAAGGAATGCTGTCAGAGAAGTTCCTTGTTAATATTTATACAAAACATAACCAAACTCAGCACAAATTATATAACATGTCATTGTGTCAATACTACATTCATGCGTTATATAAAATACCACCAAAAGACTACGAGGACCCATAACTAAAGAGCTCAAATATTGTCTTAACACACCTTTTCCTGTTAATGATATGATATCTGTTATGGTGGTGAGTTATTACATTTTTTAAGATATCACTGCAACTTTCACAATACTGGAAAAACTTGTATAAACAAACACAGATCATACTGAGCTAAACAAGGCAGGTCTGAATATGCCCATAAAAATGTTGAGACACTTTAATTTCACCATAGTTTATTTTATTTTTGAGATTTCACCTCTTTAATAGATTAGACATAATATTTAGTGCAGATCAGATTTAAACCTGTTTTAAGCACCATGGCTTAGCATGTGTGTGCAGATATTGTGTGATATTGCTTCTTGCTCTTGTTTTGTGCCCTTAGTGCCCTCACACCAGGTTTTGGTTGTAACACATTTATGTTAAAATATGACATGTGTCCTTTCTGCATGATCAACTTCTTTTACTTACCAAGCACTCGAAACAGCATGAACTGAATTCCCAAGGCAAAAGATTTGTCTTCTGGAGTCACAGTCCTGAACAAAAGCCAGCAAATCACACATCATTTTACAACATTGTTTGCATAAATAAGACAGGAATATCATAATAAAAGCATTCTGAAAGCCTTATTTAATGTATCTTTTGAGATACTCTGTGTAGGTGCCTGTGGTCTGTTGACGCCATTTTTCATGATGTTAATAAGGCCTGCACAAGCAGGTTCTTGACTATGGTATAATGATACTATGACGTATTATAGCTGAAGGGCATAGATGAATGACGGATGAGCAACATATTTGGCTTTAAAGGAAAAAGTGGGTCAAAACATTACTCAGTGCAGTGATTAAAATTTCAAACAGATTATTAATTTATTGCTTGCAAAGCAATTTAATTTTAATGAATCAATATTTTGGACAACTGACACTGAAACACGTTTCAAAAATAGAAACATGCAAATTGTGATTTTGATTTCATACAAACATATATAATAATAAAAACAACAGAGAACAAAAAAATCCTACTTATAACTTTTGCATAACTAATGTTTTATTAGCATTCTTATATAAATACATTTTATTACGCTGTAGGTAGCAACTATCCAAGTGTTGCATTCGACAAGCTGGGACCTGCTAAGCAAGTTTATCTTGACGCTCTTAGACAAATTGTGCCACAACGTTCATAGTTTTTAAAATAGCTACATTCCATTGTTCTTCTCATGAATGTATTTTTTTATTTGGGTTCCCTTTTCACCAAAATTATGTATTCACATAATCACTCATTACTTCAAAAACACTTAATCTTAATCTAATACTTAATCTAGTTATATACAGAGCATTAATATAAAACATACAGTACTGTGCAAAGGATTTAGGCAGGTGTGAAAAAATGCTGTAAACAAAGAATGTTTTCAGATATATAAATATTATTTTTGTCAGTTTACAAAATGCAAAGTGAGCAAACAAAAGAAAAATCTAAATCAAATCAATATTTGGTGTGACCACCTTTTGACTTAAAACCAGCATCAATTCTTGTAGGTACATTTGTACAAAGGCAGGGATTTTTTCAGGTGAATGATCAACTAATTATACCACACAGGTGATAATGATCATTAATGTGACACATAGGTTGAAACCCAGTCATGAACCTAAAAAGAAACAGTTGTGTACAAGGCTTAAAACTGGGTGAGTAACCGCCAAAGTTTCATGTCATGGCAAGATTGAGCACGGCAACAAGGTAGTTATACTGCATCAACACGGTCTCTCCCAGACAAAGATTTTAAAGCAGACAGGTTTCAAGATGTGCCATTTAAGCTCTTTTGAAGAAGCACAGAGAAACAGGCAAAGCTGAGAATCATAGACACAGTGGTTAGCCAAGGAAACTTGGTTAGTACATTAAGCAGCCGATGAAAGACACATCAAGCTTATTACCTAGAAGAATTGGTGCTGTTTTGAAGGCAAAGGGTGATCACACCAAATATCAATTTGATTTATATTTCTCTTTTGTCTTTTCACTGACTTTGCATTTTGTAAATTGACAGAATTAAACAATCATTATTTTTATTTCTGAAAGCATTCTTTGTTTACAGCATTTTTAACATTAAAGAGGTTACATGGTCACTTTCAACAGATCATATTTACATAAAATAAAGGTATTTGAAAATATAGGAAATACCTGAGGATCATCATAAAAGATGTAGTGTGGGAAAGTGAAGCCACAAAGCATGTAATGGAGGACAGGATCATGAAGGGAATGAGCTGATTACTACACTTATTTCCACATGGTCCTGTAACCGCATAGCCTGGAGAGCCAACTGATGCCACACATTCACAATCTGTGTAGTTCTGTGGGAGATTTAGGGTGATTAAATGTTAGATACTGAAAAAGGAAAATTCTGAGTTTTGGGAGGTTACTTTCAGAATAATTATATTTAACACTATTTCAAGTACTGTTTTTGTTCTTAATTATGCATGGAAAGTCTGTATGAATTTAAAAAGTTCAAAATCAATAGATCCAGAATAAGGTAGTAAACTTAATTTAATGAACATGCACCCACTACATTATTATTATTTTTTTTTCATTATTGGCTTGTTTGTGCTATGTTCCTTACTTCAGTAACAAAACACATAATGTGCATTACAGCCACAAACAAATACAACAAATAATCTGTATGTACTTTCCAAATGCTAAAAACCTTAATTTTCAAATGAACATTCCATTGTGACACAAAAATGAAGCTGTATTACATTTATTTCTACATAAATAAAGTCATATTTCTTGACTGCTACAATTTTTTTTTTTTTACCAATTTATTCTCATAGTGGACAGAGGCTGTTACTGGGTATTTAAAGGTGTATTCAATCTGTTTTGGAAAGCTAATACTGAGTTACTTTCCCCATGTGTTTAGTAATATATCTATGTCTTCATAACTGCAGTCAAAGCAGTCTGTTGATGTGCTCTACTTTTACTTCAACAGCTGTTGGTATGCACTTAAAACCTCGAGCATGTTGAGCTATTGGTCATTTTACCTTGTGTACACGAGAATGTTTGAAGTATGTATGACATTTTTCTTTAAAATTAGCATTTCTTTCTGGCTACTATGTATAGGTTTCTATGCAAGTACTGGTACTTTCAAATGGGTTGAGGCTAGGATTTTTCACATTTGAAGTGTACATACTTCTAAATTTATGAAATTCTTTATTTTGGGTTAACTATTAATCAACTACTGTTCAGGAATTAATTCCTTTTTCTTAATCATTCACATAAAATCCTTCCGGTTAGTTCAAGCCAAGCACTCTTACGAAACTCCTTGTATCAGCCTTCCTCTGTGTCATTAACAAAGTACCATGCAGTTCCAGTAATGGAAGTTAAAGATAGCTTACCCAGCCTTTCTCTTTATTAGACACTACTCTTTTACATCCTGCATGACAGGGAGAGCGAAATTCCACTCCATCTGAGCCACACACAGGGTTGAAGGCTTCATCAGAACAGGAACATTCAATGCTACAGTGCTGAGAAGATCTGGGGACAAAAGTACGCAAAATAAAGTCAAAGGCTCATGGACAAGCAGGGTGCATTGCAACGAGATATTAAGCATTCAAAGAAAATGACACAAAGAAAAAGATAATTAAAAAGAAAACCCACTGGTGCAAAAATGCTTGACGAATGTAGGAGAAAATGAAAGTGCAAATTTCAGCCTCCAATTATGTGGTCCATTTCCAAAACGTTGTAATGGAAAACAGCTGTCAGAGTGTTTACACAGAACAAATTTTTTTTTGTACGTTGTAACTGGAAGTACGATTAACCCCTAATCACTCTTGCATTTTTATTCATATATGTATTTAAAAAGAATATATATGTATAGATTAATTGCATTTAATATAAAAGTTTGTGTACAATATGTGTGTACTCTGTATATATTTATTATGTAAAGTATAAATAAAAACATGAATTTATATAAACGCTCATATTAACATAATTAATTTTGGATGCAATTAATTGCGACTGATCATTGTCCATTACTTTTTTTTGTAATATCCTTCAGAGGAACATTTTATTGCTCAATAGTTTCGGAGAATTCACGTATTAACTCTTAATTCTTAGCTAGAATACTCTTACGTTCTTCTCCTTTTTAGATCAAGTTCATTTCCTACATTAGAAAAAAAAAAAAAAAAAAAATGAAATAGACTATGTGTAATATAACTTAAAATAGTAAAAAAAATGCTTATATAGGCATAGAACTCACTTATGTTTTTTCTTTCCTACAGGTTATGCGATCAGATAATTTTTTTGAGGGTGGCAAAAATGTGTTATTCAGCATAGAAAGTGCACAATATTTAAAGTATTTAGACACCAAACACAACTCACAAATTGTAGTTGATGCCAGAAACATTTTGTGTGGAGCAGCCAATGAAGAGAAGTGGAATTGCGAACACAACGCTAAGTAAAACCGCCACCGTACACATCGCCGCTGAGGATTTCACAGTCAGACCCAACTTGCGTAGTATAACCCCTCCAGCCATTATACCTAACATGGCTGAAGGAATATTTAAGCCACCTGGTAACATACGGAAAAAACAAACATGCATAAAACATGTGTAGGGAAAAAAAGTACACTAATAAAAGAATAATTTCTAGATTAAATAATTTAGTTAAGGCAAGAATTAAAACATTAAAGTAAATTATCCCTCAAATTAGCTTGTAAAAATTAAAGTTTGAACTTAAAGTATAATTTACTTTGATTTATTTGTTATGTTTAAAAGTAAACATCAAAGTTATGATCCTATTTTTTCCATCATGAACTGGGGCATGAATAATTAAAAGGTCAAATTTCTCAATGTTTGAGTAGTATTTACACTGTTTTACAGTTGGTTTTGTTGTTTTAGTAACTTGATGTTTTGTGACCTACTATTCACTAATTGGTACAGTCATTGTGTATGGTGTACGAAGTATTGAGGTTTCTGTGTTTAATTGGATAATTATTAGATTGAGTGGACATGTTATCTTTACCTCTTGTAAAAGAATATTTGCAATGTCTACTTACGTGTTTGCAAGTGAACCACATGCTTTAACAGCATGCTTTTTCCCAGTGCTACGTATACTTAATGTTTTTTTTTAATTTTGGTGAATCAGAGTTAATTTCAATGGTAAGCATTATAAGTAAAATCAGTGGTGTAGTGAAGTATACTCCCCCATCCCCCTGCTGCCTTAACCTGCCCATTAAATTTAGATACTAAAAATTTCTATTAGTCAAAAAAACAACAACATGTATATAAAGGCCATTAAATGTGTTGTTAAAACATTTTTACATTTTGTTAATAATTTCCGGTTAACATAATAAGACACTATCCCCTGATTTCACCCTCACCTGGAGCTGTGAAAACTGTGGATGTGGCCCATGAGGGGGCACAACTCATAGCTTCCTGTCTTTTAGCCAAGGTTGTTGAGACTATCCACTATTCCAGAGCTGCATCTACAAGAAAACCATATGCCCTGAAGTGGAAACTTGTCACTTAGTGGTGTAGATACCACCAGCTTGATTCAGTTAACTGTCCAATTGGTACAGTGCTGAAGTTCCTGCAGGCTAGGTTCTCTTGATGGGTCACCCAATCCACCATGATGTTCCCGGCATACCTCTCTCGGTAGAGACCCCCTGGAGACACGTTTCCGCGATGGTACGCTGAGGTTGAGGCCTCTAGTGCGATCCTGGGTTCCAACATGGGATCTGGCTGTGGTGTTGGAGGCCCTCTGTGGGCCACTATTTAAGCCCATAGAAGAGATCTCTGATCATCTTCTGATGATAAAGACCACACTGCTACTAGCACTGTGTTCTCTGAGGAGAGTAGGTGACTCAGGCCCTCTCAGTGGCCCTTTCGTTTCTTGATTTTGCGCCTGGCATGGCCAAGGTGTTTTTGTACCCACAGGGACAAAGGCATGGTCAAAGCAGGCAGGCGTCAAATCACAGCAAACAGGAGTGTCAGAGGCAAGGCAACAACAAAATCCAAAAACAGGCAGAGGTCGGGTCAGGCAGCAAACAATCACAGTATCGGAGAACAGGAAGGGTCAAAACCAAAGAATCAATAACTCGGAAAACACAAGGAAACTCGGAAACAACAATCTAACAATCGAACAATGCAACCTGCAAGTGAGGGGCCTGCTACAGCATTTATAGTCCAGGAACAGGAAGTAGCAGCAGAGGGAGTGATCACCGATCATCCAGAGTTAAGGGCTCCCTCTGCTGGCTTGGTGACATAGCCCCCCTTCTAGGAGCGACTCCTGGCGCTCAACAAAACAAAAAAAAAACAAAACAGGGAGCTTGGGAGGAGGATGAGTCCTCGGGAGGGGGTCCGCAAACCGAGTCCAGGGAGGAACAGATGGAGGGAGGAGCCAGGGAGAAGACAGGAGGAGTCCGAAGCAGGAGGAGATCCAGATCCCAGACATGATTATCCATGGTGGAGCCGACAGAGGGAGGAGTCATGGAGGAGGAACAGCCATTGACTCCATGGGACCTACAGATGGCGGCGGAGGAGACTGAAGCGGAGGCAGAGAGCGGAGGAGCCAGGGTGACACAGAGGCGCTGGAGGTCCTAGGCGACGCCGCAGGCTTCGGCGACTGATGCGGAGATGGGGGACGGGAAGGACGCTGCGGAGCCAGAGCGACAGAGGACTGAGGTGGAGCTGGAGGGATGGAGGAGCCTGACAGAGCTGGAGGGATGGAGGGGCGAGGCGAAGCTGGAAGAGAGGAATCCTGAGGCGACAGATGGTCGATGACCGACCAAGGCGGAGCCAGAGAGACGATGGAGCCTTGTGGAGCTGGTGGACTGACGGACCACGGTGGAGAGGAGGGAGCTAGGAGCCTAAGGGAAGCCGACGGGTCTACAAGCCAAGGTGGAGTCTGGGACGATGAAGCAAGGGATCCTTCACCCACTGCGGCGATGGAGACTGGCAGACCCGTGGCGAGCACCCGATGGTGAGCAGAGGATGCGTGCAGTGGCTGCTGGGATCCATCGACGGTGTGTGGCAAGGGTGGGAGGGTGGTTAACTTGAGGCGGCGCGCACGAGGCGCGGGCACTGGAGGCGCGCGAGAGGCACGGGCACTGGAGGCGCGCGCGCAGCGCGCGGGCACTGGAGGCGCGCGCAGGCGCGGGCACTGGAGGCGCGCGCGAGGCGCGGGCACTGGAGGCGCGGCGCGCACTGGCACTGGGCACTGGCAGGCGGCGCGCACGAGGCGCGGTCACTGGAGGTGGCGCACGAGGCGCGGGCACTGGAGGCGGCGCACGGCAGGCGGCCATCTTGGGAAGTGGCACTGGGCAGGCGGCCATCTTGGGAAGCGGCGCTGGGCAGGCGGCCATTACAGGAATCAATGCAGTCTCCTCCCTCTGCTGGCTTGGTGACACCTTGGTAGTTGGTTACTTTAAAATTATGTAACTCAATTACTAACTCTAATTTGTGAGAAGTAACTTGTAACTACAACTAATTAATTTTTTTAAGCAACGTGCCCAACACTACACCACTAAGTAAAATTGACTGGGAATTTCCAAGTAAACTTAATTTATAATTAAGGATAGGCTGTTACTTGGCTTTTTTTGTAAATTTACTAGCCTTTTCTAAATGTGAGAATAGTTTTTTATGGTGTACATTTTAAGTGTTTGAGTTACTTTCCCTCGGTGTTATATTTACATTGTAATGTATTTGGTTAGTTTGTGTGTGTGTGTGTGTTTATGCTTCAGGTTTGGTTAGGTCCATGGAATAGTTCAGGTTGAAAAATGCAGCACTACATTCCTTAATCTTACTAAACAATAAACTATGTAAGATGTAACATTTAGACAGAAATCTTCAATCTTTCCTTGCTTATTTCTCAGGACTTTGGAATTTGTCATCATGATATATTGTATTGTGTGTGGATTAGCAGCAGTAAAAGTTCTGAATGAGTGATTTGTACTCTTGAACAATGAGATATTTATTTCACTGGCCACATACTCAGAACATATTTGGTTTTGGTGGAGCAAAAGGTTTTCTTCTTGAATAATAACCTCAAGAAAGGCATAGGGCTCTATTTTAACATTCTAAACACAAATTCTACAGTGCACGGTGCAGGTGCACTCAGGGCAAATCCACTTTCGCTATTTTAATGATAGGAAAACAGTCCATGTGTCCGGGCACATAGTCTAAATGGGTTGTCCCTATTCTCTTTTTTTTCATTTTTTTTTAATTGCTAACAAGCTTTTACCAATACTTAAAGTTCTTTTTCTAAACTCTTAACACAGCAACACACCAACATCACACCATTAGCCAAATAGTACATTTTCTGGTTAAGTAAATACAAATTCTACATTTCAAAATTCTGAGTACCTTTTTCTACATATACTAATTCTACCAAATGACAACAAACAAAATTGAGTTATTCAGTCAAAACATTAGCATTAGTTTTCTATCCAACAGAAACATATAGTCAATCATAGTGCATAGACTGACAACAGATTCTAACAAAAACTACACTACTTGTCATGTTTAAGTTCTACCTGCATATAAAAGACAATATGAATCTATTCTTCAGTTTTCTATTTAACAAACTCATTTTACAGTGTTAAATGTACAGTATCTAAAACTCATTACTTTAGTCATTACTTTATAGAATGTACAATAGAAAATTGGTTATCCTATGCAAAAATTCAACTGGAATCTTGATTGAAATTGCTTTCCAGTGGATGGGGGTTGGATATGGATGATGGCTCATGCCAGTCATCAACAAAAATTTCAAAACTCATGGCCTTTGGTTACCATGCAAGCTTGTCCATCACATAAAAAAAAAAAAGAGTAAAAACAGTAATTGTGACCTTTTTATCTGACAATTCATCTATTATTGGCATTGCAAGTTTTGGCATCTTGCAACTCAGACTTTATCAGAGTTATGAAATACTGTGAATTCACAATTGCAAGAAAAACTGTCAGAATTCTAAGATAAAGTCACAATTGCCTTTTAACCATTATATTCCATGGCAGAAATACTCTTTTATTTGTTCCATGTGGAAAAAACAAGCATAAAAAATTGCAGTGTAACATACATTCTCTCTCCTTTCCCATACCTCTTCTTCTCTGTTTTTTTTGAGACAAAAATATCCTCTACCTCCTACAACTTTTCAGCTCCCTCTTCCAGGCATTATCTCTCTCTCTCTCTCTCTCTCTCTCTCTCTCTCTCTCTCTCTCTCTCTCTCTCTCTCTCTCTCTCTCTCTCTCTCTCTCTCTCTCTCTCTCTCTCTCTCTCTCTCTCTCTCTCTCTCTGTGTTGTTCTGTATCCACAAAACCAATTAAAAATTTATTTTAGCTGTTGTTGATGAAAAGAGCCTCAATACTTGACTATTTCTAATTGGTTTTAAAGTTTTGAAAATGTGACTAGAGATTGGACAAAAGGATGTTAGCAATAGAAAAAAACCCTAAGAAAGGGTGTTTTTTGGGTATAATCAGAGTCTCATTTCCCATTCCCTTTAAGAGAGAGTTGAACATGGCAGAACTTGTTGGCGTAAAAGAGTGCTTCTCAATCGAAGAAACCAGAAATCTGGTTGAAGAAATCTGCTCATACAAGAAGCTAATTCTTATACACGCAATGGCTGTCCATCATTACATTTTTATATGTATGAAACCTACACATACAAAATAACATTATTTTACACTGTAATCCTTTAGTTTTTAATACTTAGAATGTGTGCTGCTGTGCATCCCTGTGTGGACTCGATCAGAGGCACATTTTCTACTAACACACTCTTTAAATAACGAATGTACATTATAACAGTATATGATAAGGCCCATAGTTGATTTTCTTTAATAACTCACCCATCATCATATTAGAAAAGGAGGCAGTCTGTGCAAACTGCCTCTCAATAAATTTTCCCATAAAAGTGGCCAGTCCTGCAACCATGGCAGCAAGATTCACTTGAGCCAACACTACCAACAAATAAATTGGGTTCCTTAGAGTCCTCATTACAATTTTGGGGAAACCTGAGGAAAGATAGACACCAAACAATATGATAATCATCATCAACAACAACAACAACAACTTTGTATATTTTAGCACAAATTGCATAGCATTAAACTTGTATGCTAAATTAAGCATGAGAAGAATTATGATTGCGAGAGGGAATTATTTTGAATCTGTATGTGTTAGTTTTATCATAATGCCAGTGTAGTATGGCCGATCAAATACAGTAATGCCATTAGGTTCTAAAGCAGGTCATAAACATTCTGCCTAACCAACTATAATCCAGTTTGAATAGATGCTTAATGCAGTTTTGTTTATGCTGTTTTGTTGGACTGGATGCTAAAATAATGCAGAAAGACAACCTATCTGAAAAAGGAGATAAATGCACAGGTACTGGATCAGTTTACTTGATGGACTAGATTCATGCGGATTACTTCTGGATTATTGTGATCTTTTAATTTAACTGTTTGAATTCTCATTCTGATGGCACCCAGAGGACCAATGGAGAGAACCAAATAGTGAGCAAGTGATGTTAAATTTCTTCGAATTCAGATGAAGAAACAACTCATCTCTACATCTTGGATTGCCTGAGGGTACATTTTCTGCCTTTTAGTGTTCTTGTTTTGGTTATCTAGTCTTTAATTTGTGATTAATAATGATTAAATGGCAAACATACTTTTTAGGAACTCTGTGAGAGAGACCTCTTCCTTTGTTTCAGTTTTGGGCTTTTCCTCCATCATTTTTTCTGTGGATGGCTCAACAGGAGCCTCTACAATTTCCTAAGGAGATTAAAATCTAAATTTATAATTAAAGAACCACATTGTCACAAACTCATTCGATGGATTTTCATTCACTCACCACCAGATGTCACTCTCTCATTATTCTAACACCACACAAACTGTTGCACCCTGAACATTTTCCATTGTACATTGCACTGATGCCACTCACACAGCTGTAGTCAATCACAAGCTCACCTGCATTCAATTACATAAACACACACTATATAATTTTAACCTCTATTCTATGCTGGGAATTGTTAAGTGTTAAACAAGCAAGAATCACAAACGTAATCCAAAGTGGCAAGACAGAACAATCATTCAGGGGAGCGAGGCTTTTATAAAGTAGCTATCTCTAGGAGAAGGATAAACAATATTAAGCATGGAACAGAGGTTGAAACTGTTATTATGGTGTGTAATTGAATGCAGGTGAGCATGTGATTGATTGCAGCTGTGTGTGTGGCATCAGTTTAATGGATAATGGGAAATGCAGTCCAGGGTGCAACAGTTTTTGTGGTGTTAGAATGAGAATAATGAGAAAGGTGGTAAGTGAATGAAAATCCATGTACTGAGTTCATGGCACACATTATGCTCAGATTTAAAGTGCAAATATCTGTGAAATATGAGGTAGAGAGGTACATACACTCTTAATGAACATTCCTAAAAACATTTCTTTTGGGTGCATAAATTACCTTTCAGTGAACAGTTCCTAAAAGAACCATTTTGAAGAACGTTTAAAAAAAACAAGTCTAAAAACCATTTTCAACTATAAAGAACTTTTTCTGCATTTTGAAAGGTTGCATGAATGTTCAAGGATTTTCATAGATCCATTGATGTCAATAAATAACCTTTTTAAGAGTGTATTGCAAACTGTTACACCAGCAAACCATCTTATGTTGTTTGTCCTAAATCTGTACATGGTAAGATTTACGTGAATCATGTTTTTATATCCACATTTTTAAATAAGAGATTAAGCATCTTCCAATACATTTTACACAAATATTTAGTGCAAGGACATGTATGGACACAAACTTCATGCAAGGCTAACCTGTTATTTAATCTAGTTGAGCAAGAGGGGGAAGAACAGGCTGAGACATGCTCCTCTGGGACTCACATTTGTTTCAAATGTTTTAGTTTTTTTTAAATGTTCTGTGACACCCAAGCATACTTCAGGAGCATTCCCTAAATCCTATTTGCCAAACTCTCCATCACTGATTAATAAAATCATACTAATTGATTTTCAGAATCCAAAAGGCCACAAATGAGATTTGTGATGTACCTCTCTAGACATCTTCCTTGGGAAAAACAAGTATGGCAAAGAAGTCAGTAGAAGGAGGGTGGCAGCCATCAGAAATCCCAACCACCAAGCGCCAACCCATCTGGGGTCATCATTTTCCAAAATATCTGTATTACCTAAAAGTGTAATAACTCATTCACAAAACACCTCTTAGATATGAGAGAAATAAATTACAAACTTACTAAATGTTCCCATCTATGTTTGATGCTCAAAACAACATTTCTAAACATGTTGAATCTTGGGGTAAATACCTCTTTTTAAATTCAGTATAGCTTGTCAAAATGCACTTGTCTAAACATGAATTGTAGAGTTGTACAATACAAAGTATTTACATTAGACATTAATGTTGTTTGAGGCTCAGTAAAGCATATACGTTTACTTTCCATTAATGAAGAAGCAGACATGACATATCAGACTTACTTGAAAACATCTTATCGATGTCAACATAGAAACGAAGGAACACAGATGACATCATGTAGCCAAATGCAGGCCCAATTACAGTAAGTGCGAAAAGTATGCCTATAGAAAAAGAAAAGGTTGATTATTTCTTGAATTAACTACAAGAATTAAACCACTCTATATGGAAATCAATGATCAAACATTACTCATTCAAACCTAGGTAGAAGGGAGAATTTCTCTTTTCTGCAAAATCATCTATGTAGGAAATGCCAAAAGGTTGTATGGGGACACCCCCAATGCCAAGCAGTAATTGCCCCAGTAGAAGTATTGGATACACTCCAAGGTGAGAATCAGACTTTTCTTGATCACATGTCTGCTTATATTCTTTCTCAGGGAAGATGTTCTGTGATTTGCAAAGACCTGAACTGTTGTCTTTGGTGCCTGTACAACAAATTCATATTTGTTATTTCAGTTAAACATAGATAAAATAATAACAAAAAATTCTCACTCACTGCTATTGTAGCCTGTATAAATGTAATTCTCGCTAATGAAGTGAGGTAGGGCTATAAGGAACACCCCCACACTTGCGATCATCGCTCCAATTCCAATACATCTGGGTCGATGCACACGGCTCCCAAAGAAACTTACAAACACGATGAGAACTGTGTTTCCCACCTGTTTAACAAACAAAGAGTTGCATGATCACATGTAATAGTAAAAGAATTGATCCTGGCTAATGCTGTATCGGTTTCATAATTAGACTTGTGCATTAATTATGAAATAATTGCTAACCAGTTGATAACAACTGCCAAAATCAAATGTTAATTCTTTAGGGAATTCATGACGTCCTGTCATCACCATTATATAAAATTATCATATTATTCTTGCCTCATTAAAGGCTGCCAGCAGTCCTGATTTCTGACTTGAAAATCCATATCTTTTCTCAATGGTGGTTATAGAGCCTTTCAGATAGCCAGACACCAGGAGCTGAGCAAGCTGTAGCATCCCGTGACACAGTACAAAAAACTGAAACACACACACACACACACACAAGTTTTAAACTACAAAAACATTTTGTAAATATGTAGGGGACAAAAACAACTACAACAAAAACATTAAACATTAAATAGCAATAGCAAAGTCAAGTTCTTTGTTTGTATTACCATTTCAGAGAGTTAAAAAAAAACAATTTATGGATGTGCAGTGAATACAAGGAAATTACAAGTATGTAGGAAATCTATGGAGACTAATAGGTTAGTTACACTTCAGTGAGATACATTTCAACAATAATAATAGGTTTTTAAAAGAAGCTTCCACTGCTAAATGTAAAAAATAGATAAATGCTCAGATAAGTAAGCATTTATCTAATATTTATAAGTTGAGTTCGGTTGAGAATCAGCACAGCAGGTGGAGGAGTATCTCAGGGTCTTGTTCATGAGTGAGGAAAGGATGGAATGAGAGGTTGGCGTAGCTCATGGATTGGTGCAGTTTCTACAGTAATGCACTCGATGTACCTGTCTGTCGTGGTGAAGAAGGTGCTGAGCTAAAAGGCGACGCTCTCGATTTACAGGTCGATCTACGTTTCTACTCCGAAATGAGATTCCTCTATAGGGTGGCTGGGTGCTCCCTTAGAGACAGGGTGAGGAGCTCAGTCACTCGGGAGGAGCTTGGAGTAGATCCGCTGCTCCTCCACATCGAGGGAGGCCAGCTGAGGTGACTCGGGCATCTGTTCTGGATGCCTCCTGATGGAGGCGTTCCAGCACATCCTGCCGGGAGGAGGCCCAGAGGAATACCTAGGACAAGCTGGAGGGACTATTTCTCTCGGCTGGCTTGGGAGCACCTCTTTGTTTCCCAGGAAGAGCTGGAGGAAGTGTCTGGGGAGAGGGATGTCCCTACTTAGACTGCTGCCCCTGCGACCCAGCCCCAGATAAATGGAAGAAAATGGATGGCCATCTAAATAAACCCCTTTTAAGAGCAGGTGAAGAAAATAAACCTTCATGTCTGCCTGAGATTTCTATGACTAGCTCCCTTAAGAATGATTTTTAAGAAGCCCACTCAATAAAAATGTCAAATTAAAAGTTGTACCTTCAAGAACTTTTTAAATAACATTTTGATTACACACCTTATTTTAATCAATCATTTTTATGTATATAGCGCTTTTAACAACACAGGTTGCATCAAAGCACTGTAAATTTTTTTAAGAGTCCACTTTGGACATTATACTACCTAAAATTAACTTTGTTACTACATATCAACTATGTAATTCTCATTAATTTGCAACTACATGTAACTCACGTTTAGGGTTAGTAGAATAAGTTGATATATACTTGTAAAGTTAAATAATTTATTTCATATAAAATAGCTTATTATTTTCCTAATGTGGAGAAAGTAGTGTCAATGGACACTTTCATTAAAAAAAAAAAAAAAAAGACATTTCTATGAATAAAGTTAGGGGTTATATCTGAAAACTTACCTTGATGTTGTTAAAAAGACCCACTGACCTGCAAGGTCTTGAGGTCTGTGGGTTTCCCTGGACTTCAATAGCTGTCATTCTTTGTTATCACAAAATGCACATTCTGGAAAAAAAAAAATAAAACATAAAATCATAGATATTAGTAGCATCTTGCCTTTTGCAGCAAAACGAGTAAGAAATTCTATCAGTGATTTGATTTATATACATATTATTTTTTGTTACAAAAGCCCTTCAACTGTTCAATCAATTTGTTTCAGAATACAAGTGTTAACCCCTCAGAGGTTAGTATTAGTGTGGGTCTATGATTTGTGGAGCTTCAAAATAAAGGACACTATCCACCAGCATTACCAAGCTTGGAATTTTTTTTCACTTAAAAAAAACAAAAAACATCTGTGTTCATCTGAAAGAAGAACATCATATACATTTAGGATGGCTTTGGGTGAGTAAATTAATGGGTGATTTTTATTTTGGGATGAACTATTCCTTTAATGAGAATTAGTTGACTACAAAGTTACTTATAGAATGTCTAAAGTAGATTTTCAAAATGAAGTGTAACCAAACTTCCTATATATCTTATTTATATATCTATAAATCTGCAGTCTGCAATCAGTTACACGCTGTTTAGTGCATAATTTCTTCAGCTAAAATAGCATTATATTTATTTTTTGGGTGGTTGGCTACTCACACAAAAACAGCATGGTTTAGTTACCAACCATTTCTAAGAAACAGGGAAAAGGTTAAACTTATTATTAAAAGTATCACTATTGAGTAAGACTTTACTCTGTAGGGCCTTTGTCTTTGCAGTTAGTGATGTGCATTGATTTTAATTTAGTACTTTCAAATCTTTGAATTCAAGACCAAACTAGTTTTAAGGAGAAAGTGCTCATTCAGAAGTTATTGAAGATAAAAATATTTGAACTGAGATAAATTTGTATTTTTTTAAAGAATGCATTAATTTCTACTTAAGTATAAAACAAACATATAAATTATATTTTGTGTACACCCTAAAAATTTCTGTGCTCACATCTTGATTAGTCTAGCAATGAATTAATAAACAAAATTCAATTCACAATGCCACATAACAATTAGCCCAAGTTGTTTGAGCAAGTTGAGCTCATCAGTGAACAGAAGCATACTTACAGCTTGCTGAGTCCGAAGAGTTGGAGGAAGTCTACTTTCACTTTTAGGAAGTTAGGTACAAGTTAAGAAGCTACTTGAGCTGGGCGGGCTTTCAAGATTGTGCAATCTCAGCTTGTAGCTACATGCATGTTGAGCTGTAAACAATACAAATAAATGCAGAAAACACACAGGAATACACGATTAACATGAGAAAGACATAGTTAACAAAGTCTGCAAATCTATTCGTTTCCCTTCCCCGACAATGGATAGAAACAACAGACGGTACACAAGTACTAAGGACAATACGTTTGGAATGAACAGTTGTCAGAAATTTAAAAACTGACCAGCAGATGGAGACAAAGTATACTTTTAAAACTTCCGTATTTATATGACATCTCATTCACTAGGAAAGACACTGCTAAAGAATGTTGTTAGAGTTTTGTTTAGATTCTATTCTGATATTGTTGGAAAGCCTGGAAACAAAAGAGAAATTTGGTTGTGGTTCAGATAGGATCATATCTGATGGCTAAGATATATAAAGCAAGATAACCTACTTTACCCAACCCTTATTTTTTGGTAAATTGCTAATTATTATTATCTTATTAGTAAGTTACATATGGATTTTTTTTAAAGATAGGTACTCACAAGATACATTTTAACTGGTAATGAAAATTACATGATTACAGCAAAGTCTTTCTAGAACTATGCAATAATCAGATAGACATAATAGAATGCAGTGCAAATTATTATGCTATTGGCATGCATTTTTCCAGCTATCTGTGGCAGAGGTGGATTTAATAAATTTGGGGCTTTAAAAGCATTTTTTAAGAAAATGGATGAGTGATATTATATTATGTGGTATTATATTTACTCACTTCTTCTGAACATGCAAAATGTATAGTTATTTTTAGATTTGATTGGTCACGGTTTTGACCTATAGTCTACATTTTATTTCTGATTGTCCGTGCAGTATCTGTGACTGACCAAATACGACTGAATGGAATTTCGTTTCGTTTTTCAACATTCATCAGGTAAAAGATCGCTTACTATAAGCATATACAAAATACAAAGACTAGACAGTCTGGCACACGTTTTATTGATATATTAAAACAGAATTTTAACATTGACGAAACATAGGTAGCATTAAAGGTCCACTGAAGTGCTTTGAAATGCAGCTTTATGTGGTGTATCTTTCATAAGTACATGTTCTAAAATATATATACACACAAAAACTAAAAAAATTATAGGAAAATAATAGGTTAATTTACAAATATTAACCATAATTATACGACCACAAAACATGGTTACTATAGGTAAACCATGGTGTAAGAGTCCCCCTTTTCCTGCAGAACGGAATCCAGAGGCCCTGGTCGAAGGTCAATGCGTGTTCGATCTTTTCTTTGCATCTCATTGAAAATCACTAATATTTATTAATCTTTTGTATTTCCAATTATAGTACTGACCTTATACATAAATTTATCTGACTCCAATCCTTCGTGATTTTAGTTATATTTACTTGAATGTAACTGCTGATCCCTCTAGTTGTGATTAAATTTGGATCATTAATTAACTATAATATTTCCTAGTTTCGACTTATCGTTCGTTAGGAGTCTGGATCGCTTAGAGACCTTGTTTAGCCAGAACAGACTCAAGACACATCTGGGCTAGTCCAGGTCTTAGTCAGAGGCTACCCCGTAGATCGCTTACCTTAATGCAGCCATCTCCTCGATAGACTCAAAAAGAGTAATTTTTTATGCGTTCCCAGAGTAATAGCATGCTAAGCCAGTTCCAGAAGTCAAGATCTCAAGACGGCTCCATCCATCGATCGTTGATCTGACTCACCCTAGCACGCCAACAATGCGGAAAACCTCAGAAGTCACTAACCTACTAGAAAAGTTATTTCAGACAATATTATAAGTTAACCAAGATTAACATTTATTTTGCCAGGCAAGAACAGTTTCCAAATTGGTATAATTGATAAACATTTGCACAACTGATCAGCAGTACAAAAATAACACAAAACAAAATAAAACAAACTTAAAAGGTCAATATACCTGGTCTTTAAAAAGTACATAGTGTAGTGTATGAGAACATACACCACACTACGGGGCTGATCTGGCTACAGAATCGCGCCTTGTTGTGTTTTGTCACTTTCCTTATATACTCAGACCAGACAAAGAGATACCAAATGTAGTTATAAAAACCTTTTGGTGTTTAGGTTCCCGTGCTCCATGGTCACACCTGGCTGGAACACTTTCAGAGACCCAAAAGGAGAACACACCTCCTTTTCAACAGTTCTACCAAGTTCTTAATCTTCTCCATAATATAAGTGATTACTGTGAAATTGAGACCAATTTACCAATCGCACTGAGACTTTTCAAATGAGACCAAACATGAAAATGAAGAACAATAGGTTCATAAGACACATGACATATAATGCCTTATTCCCAATGAACTTTAAACCAAGTCTTTTTAAGCAGAAGGAGGGGAGGCAGGAAGAGCAGAGGTGAAGAGGGTGTCATAAACACAACAGGGATGGGGTGGGGTGTTTACTCTCTTTTTGAAGTCCTTTTGTTCCTTTGGATATCCCTTCTCAGATCAGTCTTATTGCATATGCAGGTTTTGATTCACCTCCTTACAATGGTAAAAACAAATTAAAGGGAAGGAGGAGACTGACAGAGCTGGAGGGATAAGGCAAAGCCGGAGGAGTGGAGTCCTGAGGCGGCAGATTGTCAATGACAGACCAAGGTGGAGCCTCTCATCCCATCCACAGCTCTATCCCTTGTAGTGGGATCTGATGCCAGCTCTCGCAGCTGGTCATTTCAGTCTCTTCTGACTCTGGCTCTGTGGCATCGGGCAGGGATCAATTTCTTGACAGTGTCCACTCCACAAACGCGGTGAAATCCGCTCGAGAACCATCTTCAGACGATAGCTGGTGGTCTTGGTTACGAGCAGGAACAGTCTTGTATGGTTACAGAGTATGCTCCAGCAGTAAGAGGAGGAATACTGGGCTAAAGGAGGGGATCCAAAGGGAGAATAAAAATAAAACCTGATAATAAAAAAAGCATGCCACTCATTTTCAGTATCGGCCCGGTGAATGACAGGGAACAATTAACAGTCCTTTAATTCATAATCAATTTCACAAAGCAGGGTGTAATGAGACGGCTGCCTCTCCCCTTGGATGTCATCATCACCCCGTCCCTTATTCGCTGCTCTTCAGCAGGCTCCCAACTGGAGTGGGGGTGTATAAGAGGAGGGGCGAGGTATTGGACAGGTCTGGCGGCGTGTGACGAGGCACACCTGAAGTGGATTGAGCCTCGTCACTAGCGCAGTTAAATACCGAGCGCACCTCTCTTCGAGAGACCAGTCTCTTCCCCCGTGAATGCATGTGGTGTCCTCGTGGCTCCAGGAAGGGCGCGTGAGGGAATCGCCAGGCCGCCAGAGGAGCGAGCCATCGGACTCGTAGTCCCGGCGATGACTGCACACGTGTACCGGTTACGGGCCAGGATGCTGAGCTGTTCATCCATTCTGACTGCTGTTCGGAAGAAGCAGAGGAGAAACCGTGGGAAGAAGCCGCCACTCCTCGCGCCCCGGACCAGAGAGGGGAATGTGTGCGGCCGCCGAACTCCGCCCCTTACCTGTACCCTTCCCCCTGGAACATTGCCCTAACTGCACTCCCCCTGCAGCACAACGAGGACACCAGTTCCACCGTTTATTTTGGACACTTTCTTTTTCCTGGACACTTTATTTTGTATTTTTAATTAATAAAAAGCTTCTCCGAGGCCCGCATAAATCATGTGCCACACAGTCAGCTTTCTTGATACTAAAGAAGTTGACGTTGTGCCTACAGTCTGGGTGAAGAATAGTGTGTGTTACGGCCTCCATACAAACATTTAAATTAATTTTATTATTTAAGGTGGTTATTCACCTCACAATAATAGAATTTGACATTTTTCTATAGGCTCAAGCCTAGTCCCATACACAAATGTAACTTCTCTGGAAAGTGATCTTCAATCCCGTCTGGAAACGAGATAAAAAGTGGTAGGTAACAGTCTCTGTCTGCATAGTTTCCTACTGTTATCACTTTGTTCTGCTTGTAATTACTGTTATTGTGACGAAGAATCAGATAGACGTTCAGATCCATTCGCAAACTCTTAATTAAGAATGGTCTAACAGGCAGGGCTTCAACAACAGCGTCAATAATATAAGAGGCAGAGGCAGAATTGTAAACAGTACCAGGCTTAGGTCAAGGAATCCAGGCAAGGGGTCAAAAGGCAGGCAGCAAAGATAAACGAGAGATAGTCCAAGATCAACACAGGAAACAGACAGTAGATGGGCAAGTATAAGTGCATGTTGCTACACACCAAAGTCAGGTGGCTCTTTGCTGGATAAATCGGATGGTTTAAGATGTATATGATCATCATATGGTTAGAGATTGAAGTAGTCACACTAAGATCACTTCTATAGATACTGTAAATGTATTAATAAAGCAGAATAGAAAAATTGTGACAGTTGGTTTGATTTGTCATTATGGTGTATGAAGTGTAAATTGATGGGGGATAAAAAAATTAATTTATCATAAGGCTGCAACATAACATCTACAGGTTATGAATATGACCATGAAATGCCTTCTGAGGGACCACGCTCTCAATCTGCTATAGAATCTGTCCAATGGAAAAGCGCGACATCCCGTCATCGGACAGGAAAGCATAAAGGCATGAGTGGCGAAGCCAGTGACAGCTTCAAAGTCATGAAGACCTGCACTGGCAGGGACGCCAAAAGTATGTCAGCAGAATGCAGTTTCTCCTTCCCTCATGCAACCATGGTTATATTCCTGCGTAGATATGCCCTGTGTTGGCCTCTCCTGTCGAGAGGACTGAAGACCCTGGGGTCATACCAAGGTCCAATCCTTAGAAACGGACGAAGGTAGAGGGGGTAGACCAACCTGCAGGGTTGCAGATTTCTGATACAGGGACACTTGCCAAGTAGGCCTTCGAGGCCACTATACTCCTTGTGGAGTGAGCCTTGACTCCCATTGGTGAGGGGAGACCAGAGGACTCAGAGAAAGTCAAAATTTTCTCAACAATCCACCGACTGATGGTCTGCCTAGAAGCAGGCTAACCTCTCCTAGGTGGACCAACACACACAAATAATTGGTCCGACCTTTTCCACAAGGCTGCCTTGTAAACGTACATGTCCAGTGCTCGCATAAAGTATAAAGTATAAAGTGTAAAGTGGCTGTGTGAATATCCAATGTAAAGTGACTAGTGCAATATTTTGTAACTGTTCAATTGTAGTGGCAAGTATCTGAGGAAAGAGGGGTGAACATGGGAATCCCGGTGATTAGGTGCTGGGTGTTCTCTGGTTCAGACTCCAAATGGCCTGCGGGAAGAAGCTCCTCCTCATTCTCTCTGTGTTTGCCTTCAGGGAACGAAAGCACTTTCCTGAACGCAACAGAGAAAAGAGTCCATTGTTGGGATGGCTGAGGTCTTCCACGATCTTCCTGGCCCTGGTACAGCACCGCTTGTTGTAGTTGTTGGAGATCAGGCCCACCACGACGGTTGCAAATTTAATGATGGTGGTGGAGTTTGTAGTGGCCACACAGTCATGTGTGTACAGCGAGTAAAGCAGGGGGCTCAGAACACAACCCTGAGGGGCTCCAGTGCTGAGGGTGAGGGAGGATGATGTGTGTTTTCCCATCCGTATGGCTTGTGGTCTGTCGGTTGGTGATCCAGTGACGCAGGGAGTCTCAGGACCTCCAACTTCGAGGTGAGTGTGGAGGGAACTATGGTGTTGAACGCTGAACTATAGTCCATGAACAGCATTTTCACTGGAGGTCCCTGCCACAGGCTCCTAGAGTCACTGTGTTGAAACTGTGACTCTAGTTTCCTCCCGTAGCGCCTCTTTGCCTCCTTTACCGCTCTGCGCACGCTGTACGATGCAGCTTTGTATTTAGTCATATCCCCGGTGACTATCCCCGTGTTATAGGCTGCAGAGCGGGATCTCAGAGAGTCGTGGATAGTTTTGTCTACCCACGGCTTCTGGTTGGGAAACGTTCTGATGACGGTTTTCTCTACCGTGTCATCCGCTAGTTTCCCGATGAATCCCACCACCGCTTCCGTGAACACGTTGACGTCCTCGGAGCTACACCTGAACATGGCCCAGTCTGCGTCATCCAAAGCGTCCTGCAGAGCGGCCACCGAATGGTCAGACCAGCGTGACACCTCCCTCTGTACCGGGGCTTCCTGTTTCAGCCTCTGTTTGTAAACAGGTACGAGGAAGATGGCAGCATGGTCCGATTTACCAAACAGTGGGCATGATTTTGCCTTGTAGCTCTCTCTGAAGGGTGTGTAGCAGGGATCCAGTGTCCTTTCGCCCCTGGTGGGGCAGGTGATGTGCTGGTGGAAGTTCGGCAGTGCGCGCTTGAGGTTTACACTGTTAAAATCCCCCAGCACAATGAGTGCGGCGTCCCGGGGCTGTGACTGGTGTGTTGTGAGGTGATCGTGTGAGTCCCATATTGCAGTGCGCTTGAGGTGGAATGTAAACGGCACTGACTATGACAGAGCTGAATTATCGTGGAAGATAGAAAGGGCGACATTTGATGGTCAGAAGTTCCAGGTTTGGTGTGCAGGAGCGTTAGAGAGGAACAACGCTTGCGCTGTCGCACCAGCGGTTGTTCAACATCAGACACACTCCACCTTCCTGTGTCTTCCCCAACTCCATTGTTCTGTCCATGCTGTAAACAGAGAAAAACTCGGCCGGTTGTATGGCGTGGTCCGGTACCACTGGGTCCCGGTGAAGCAGATAAGGTTGCAGTCCTAAATGTCTCTCTGGAACTTGATCCTTGCCCTGAAGTCATCGAGCTTGTTTTCCAGAGACTGGACGTTGGCTAACAGGACACTAGGTAGGGGAGCGCGGTGTGAGTGTGCCCTCAACCTGTTCCTGACGCTGGCTCGTTTCCCTCGTGGACGCCGGTGTGGGTCGCATCCTTTTGTCTTCGACAGGATCAGCCAACATGGGTCAGGGGTTTAAAAACCCCAAAAGTTGGGTGCATTGTACACCAATAGATATAAGAGTGGCTCGGTCGTATTTAGTAATAGCCAGCTTATATAAAGAAAACTACGCAGACTATCAAAAATACGAACAATTAACAGAAAAACAAAAAGTTTTGCAGGAGCGGTCGTGACGGCAGCCAAACTCAACAGTGCCATCTTGGATCCTAGGTTAGTTAGGAACCTAGGTGTGCTGCTTCTTCTTTTCTTCGAAAATCAAATCTAAATTACGACCTATGCTTTCAACCTCTAATGCAGAAATATTAATTAATGCGTTAACCTCAAGGTTATATTATTTTAATGTTTTATTGGATGGTTGTTCTGCACGCTTGATAAACAAACTTCAGCTAGTCCAAAACGCAGCAGCTAGAGTCCTTACTAGAACTAGGAAGTATGATCATATTAGCCTGGTTCTGTCAACACTGCACTGGCTCCCTATCAAACATCGGATAGATTTTAAAATCTTATTAATTACCTATAAAACCCTGAATGGTTTAGCTCCTCAATACTTGAGCGAGCTCTTATCACATTATAGTCCTGCCTGTCTGCTGCGTTCTCAAAACTTTGGCCATTTGTTAATACCTAGAAGGTCAAAATCAACTGCGGGTGGCAGATCATTTTCCTATCTAGCACCTAAACTCTGGAACAATCTCCCTAACTCTGTTCGGGAAGCAGACACACTCTGCCAGTTTAAATCTAGATTAAAGACACATATTTTTATCTTAGCCTACACATAACACACCAACACACTTTTTATTATTTAAATCCATAAAGGATTTTTAGGCTGCATTACTTTAGATTTGCTGGAACCGGGAACACTACTCCTAAAATACGATGTACTTGTGACATCGTAAAAAGAATGTCATCTACGCTAATATTAGTCCTGTTTCTTTCTCAATCTGTTTTCACAGTTTGTATCCAGACTAGATGGTGGATCAGCACCCAGAGATTATGCACTAAGTCATTTACACTATCTGACACAGCTGCGTTTAAAATTGAACTGGAAGTTAAGTGCTGGGCGTCCGGTCAGAGGAGAACTGGGCCCAACTGAGTCTGGTTTCTTCCAAGGTTTCTTTTTCTCCATTCTTTATGGATGGGGTTTTGTTTTGTACCGACACATGATATTTCTCAGGTCTGGGAGAAAGTGCTTCAATACTCAAAACACGGCACACCCAGCATCTCCAGGCAATTGATGTGCCACATAAGATGGCAACCAGTCCCCAGACAGTGATTGCTCCCCAATCAATGAGGGACGCATCCGTCACTAGCATCACGCAGGGACAAGGAGCTGGGCCCTGATTCAGAAACCAAGGTTTTCCTAACAAACCTAAGGCTCACACACATCGTCAGGGGGAGACCTTGATCATGCAAAGAGGATTTCCCCTCAGGGAAACCCCCTTTGGTCTTGAGCCACCACTGTAGGGGTCTCATGTACAGCAGGTCAGAGAGCATCACGCGGGACGCAGCTGCCATCAGACCCAGCAACTTCCTAAACAGCTTGACAGTGAGAGGCGATAGCTCATTGCCCTGTGACGGCTCACTGCCAGAAAGAGCCTAAGCTGACCGCTGATGAGACCCCCTTGGGGGTGGTGCGCTCCCCAACATAAAGATCAAGATCCATCAAGAAGGCAGACGAGGTAGGGTGCAGCGCTGAGGGCACTGGGGAGAGACGGGCACTGGAGACGGTTGTGGATGCTGCTCTACCTCAGAGGGGCCTGCCCTCAGTAGTCCTGAGCCCCAGTCTGTCAGAACTTCTTCTGCTGGGACCTCCTAGATGCAATAACAGTTCTCAAATAGGTCTTTGGCTTAGAGGTCCCAGCAGCAGAGCACAGCTTCGAGCTGCGACTCCGCAGCGGAGGAGTAAGCGAAACAACACTGTGTTTTTGAGCCTCACGATACAAGGAGCTTGTACTTGGCTGGGACTGCTCCCACTCAGCAGCTCCAAGACTTAGAGAGCGTTGCGGGAGGAACAGCTGGAACGCCGCCGCTTGTTTCCATGCCTCCTGAAACTTGTCGACGACAGAATTGACAGCATCGGCGAACACGCTTGAAGCGAACATCGGGGCGTCCAAGAGGCAGACCCTGTCACAGTCTCTCATTTCAGACAGGGTCAGACACAGATGTCTCTCCGCAGCCATTATCGCATTCATGGAACGGCCAATAGTGCGGGATGTCTCTTTTTTGGCACAGAGAGACAAATTAGTGGTCCTCCAGAGCTCAGCAATGTCATCTGAGCTCATTTAAGTCTTTGAGCAGGTCAGCCTGGTAAGCCTGCAACACAGCCATTGTATGGAGGCATGCAGTGGCTTGATCTGCTACAACTGCTCTGTCTCCACTGCCTCCTCGATCAGCTCGCACTGCGAATCCGACAAACTCACGGATCATTTGAAAGCTCCCTCAACAAAGAGCAGCTTTCCGGGGGGGAGCGTTCACAGAGGCAGACTCTCCCAGGCAAGCCACATATAGCCAGTGCGGCTCACACGGCTTAAACAACTTGCCTTTCAGTTTGCCTTTTCTTTTACCTTGCTCATAGTATCTTGTGTGAGTGATGGTGCTTAAGACAAACAACAGTAAATAGGAGATAAATAAATAAGAGATAAACAGACAGAGAGCGCTTAGTGTCTGGATGACAAAAAGCTGTCGCTGGCTTCGCCACTCGTGCCTTTATGCTTTCTTAGTCACCCACCCGGGATGTTACACTCTTCCTTCCTAGTGCGGTTTATAATGTTATTATTAGTAATAGAATTCGTAGTATCACAATTTTATTTATTATCACAATTATATATATATATATATATATATATATATATATATATATATATATAAAAAGACAAACAATATCTTAAGCACAACTACCAGTCCTAAGCTCAGACAACAAATATCTACCACTTTATAATGTAAAAATTAACACAATATCATACAGGTGCATCTTAATAAATTAGAATGTCATGAAAAAGTAAATTTATTTCAGTAACTCAATAAATAAATTTAATGCAGACAGACTGAAGTACTTTAAGTTTTTGGTTCTTTTAATTGTAATGATTTAGGCTTACATTAAACAAAAACCCACCAATTCACAATCTTAAAAAAATAGAATATGGTGACATGCCAATTAGCTAATCAACTAAAAACACCTGCAAAATTTTTCTTCAAAATACCTTCAAAATGGTATTTTAGTTTGGTTCACAAGGCTACACAATCATGGGGAAAACTGCTGATCTTCCAAAGAAGCTGGCTATTCACAGAGTGTTGTGTCCAAGCATGTTAACCGAAAGTTGAGTGGAAGGAAAAAGTGTGGAAGAAAAAGATGTACAACCAACTGAGAGATTGAGTGAACTTCACAAGGAATGGGCTAAGGCTGGTCAAGGCATCAAGAGCCACCAGCAATTTGGCTACAGTTGTCAAATTCCTCTTGTTAAGCCATTCCTAAAAAACAGACAATGTCAGAGGCACCTTACCTGGGCTAGTAGAAAAACTGAACTGTGAACTGTGTCAAAGCACTGTGTTAGGCCTCTTACATTACTGACATTGCAGTTTTTTGCTCTGTCTAGAGGCCACGTCTGCAGTCCTCATCCCTCTCTCCAGTAAGCAGTCAGTAGAAAGGTCTCTTTTTTTGACCTAAGTTGAATCTGTGACATTGATTTTGTTTAGTGTCTTAAAGGACAGGTCCACTGGAACATTTGCAAAAATATTTTATGGTTAGTCTAACCAGCATGACAAACATTGTATAAACTCATTCTTATAAAGATCTGAAAAGCTCATTTGGATTTTACAAAATTATCTTCATAGTGCAGTATTCGGAAAAGGGGACATTTCTTTTACCGCTGAGTTTACATACATAATATGAAGGGTCAAACAAGAACCAATTGAATAAAATGGAAATATAAATGGAAACTGTCAAAATATAGAAGTCAATCTGAATATATAATTATATGTCTGAATATATAGAAATAAAGATTACTAGGTTACTAAATCAGTCATTATACTGATATTCTTTGAATCATTCAGATCCCTTAATGGGGATGTTATCACTTTACAATTTACATTTACATTTAGAATGCCCTTTTTTAGATTATGCATGTTTTTGTTTTGTCATTGCAGAATTCATACTTGTTTTTTGGTTTTTTTTGTTATTCACCATAGAATTTCTACTAAATCAAATGTAGAATGGTCTAACAGCTGATTTCCCCACATACATAAGTTGTTTGCCTTTCTAAAGGTCATGTTGCAAACATTGTTTTGTTGATTCAGAGTAATAGGTGCACCTTCAGGGCTACTGTTACATCACTGCAAGCCGATTGTTATTGTCCATATTACAAAATATGTTGTTGAAGCAGATGATAATTACATCTTAATTAGTCACTTGTGGTATTATATCCACAGAGGAACACAGATGCGAACTGTTACATTTTCATTAATGACATCTAAAATAGTTTGCTTTTAGGGGGCCATTAAAATGTCAAATAATAATTAATCCTCTGGGAACAATCTGACAAGCTAATAAATGTTTATTAAAAACATCTGCTAATGAAGCAATTTGATAATGAAGTCCCAGGATGTTCCAGACCCCCTGTGGCTCTACTTCATAATGGGCAGTTTATTATTCTTTCTAGTCCAAAACAGCTCTGTCAAGTCCCAAGCAGTCTGCACTTGAATAAGTGTTTGATTTTTCAGTATGAAACATTACCTCCATAACAATAACAATATTTGTCAATACATAATAATAACTGTCAAAACATAAAAACGTTAGAAAATGTAAAGTGCCTTTCTGAGTTGAGTTGAAAACACAGACCCAGAATTATGATAGATGTCATAATTATATATAGTATAATTAAACTGCACTGTCCTCTTCACTGCAGTAATTCAATTACAGTTTGGTCATTGGTGGTGTGAGCAATTCACAAAGGGTTATTGCAAATGTCCCAGAGCATCTCTAAATGAAATTCTAATTAAATGCTCATTAACTGTGAATATGACCACTACAACTTCTTCCAGAGAGGGACACGTGTAATCATACTGTATCATATATTTGGGTTTATAGGCTATACTTGTTTGTCATATATATTATGATTCATCCATCAAAAAAGAAAGTTCTGTAATCATTTCATCATTTAAAAATAATACATGTTTACAATAATATGTTTTCCATACTGTTAAAGTGCATAGTGACCAGGGAGAAAGAATGTTAAAAAATTACCAGGTTTTTGAGTTAAATTTACAGACATTCCGTAGATTTACATGATCTTCTGTACCATAAACAGAATGTTTACAAAATTTCGACAAAATTAGTCATATCTTAATCTCTTTAAATAAAAAAGTGGTTTCTTTTTTTCTTGACAATTTCTCTGTCAGCTCCTGTTGAAGGCATTAAATGCTAAAACAAATAAAAATAATAATCAAATAAACAAATAGCATGGTGACACTTGTTAACTATTCACTGTGACTTTTCCCTCAATAAATGTTTATACATGTATAATATATGTACAAATGTGTGATTGCATGTGCATATTGAAAGGCAGCTTGCCCAACACACTTTCAGTATTTCTGCTATAAATCGTTGCAAAAAGTTTGATAATGACAATGAAGGCCCTTGATGATTCTGCAGGCCATTTTTGACCATGCTTTTTCTGCTTACTTTTTCAGCTGTTTTAGGCCAGTGTTAAATTGGTGTCAAGCATCAACGTATCTTTGTTGGTCTTTCTGGTTTGACAAGGCAAGGCACAGGGATTAAAGACTCAGAATATAAGGAGGCTTAAATTAGGTAATTATTTAAACACAGTTGATGAGACTAAACGGGGACAGGAACTGGTAAACCACATATGGGCATAAGGAAACATAAGGGAGGAAAAACACAGGACATGGGGACACAAGTATGATATTAGTTGTATTTTCACTGAATAAAAGATGTTGCACATTACTAGTGCTTGAATAAAGTTCTCTGGTGTCTTGTCAACTTATATAAAAAATAAAAAAAAATAAAAAGAGGATTTCAGTAACAGAAGGGAGGGGAACCATTTATTATTATTCATTAACACACCACTAGATGCCACTAAAAGTTACGCACAGGACTTTTAAGAATAAGAAAACTAACTTTAATAAAAACTTGCATAAAAAAGCATATTGGTCTATTTGAACCTGAAAAGAAAGACTGACATTAACACTGCATCCTTGATATGTCCAAAAAGTATTTAGTTGAATCATTTATAAAAGAAAGATACAGCTTTATCATTCTCTGCTGAAAAAAGCTGAGCTCCTGGAGACGTGCAGTGTGGGTGCAGAAAAAGAGCGTGATTGCGATGTGTATATAAGCTTCTTCAATCAGAACAATCCAATCAGAGTTAAAATAATAAATAAATAAAAGTCCCCTGTTGAAAACAAAAACAGCATATGCTGGTTAGTGTCACACTCTGGTCAAGGATACAGACTCTGAATTTAGGCAAAGGAGGAAGTTTATTTAATACAGGTAACACAAAACAAACACAAATAAATTTGGATATTACTTAGAAAGGAGTTCAAAAAGGTGAGTTTTGTTGTACTAATTATTTTCTGCAATCCATGCGCATTCTTTTATCGAAGAGGAGACATAACTTTATATTCCAAATCATTTATTCGACAGATGCATGTGATACAAACATCAGCTGCTGAGTTCATTCACACAAGAGAGTGTGTCCACACTCCAGGAGTTCTCAATATTTATCGTCGTCCCTCTTCAGTTCACACCCCCTCGAGTTATCTGACTCCATTGCCCATTCGGTGTCGTATCCTCTTTTCAAGAAAGCTGACCTCCTCATTCCATCTGTGACCTATAGAACCTGAAGAGAGACATACATGACCCCTGACCCTCTCAACTCCCAAGCATGCAGCTTGCTTATCACTCCTCTGCACGCAGACATAGGCCAGGGACGTTAGCTGACAGTTCCCCTAACATTCTTTTGCACAATATATTGCTTGCACAAATACCATACTACTTAAAAGATATATTTGCTATTTTGTATTTAAATACCATAGCTGATTATAATTGCTCAAAATAAACAGTGAATTAATACAAAACATTTGTATAAAAATATAAAAAATAAAACATCAGTAATATATGTATTCACAAAGGATAGAAAATATCCCACAGTTTAAAGTTCTTACCTTGTAAGCCAAGTGCTGAGGCAGAAAGAGTCTCACAGGCAGGCAGGCAGGCAGACAGGCAGATGACCAGAGCAGTCACTGTGTAACCTGTGAAGGAATGGAGTGAGCGTGTTATATGGGGTGATGGTAAGTGGTAAGTGGTAATTAGAATTCTGGAAATTGTGAACGTGATCAGATGACAGGATCAGCAGATGAAGGGAGTAACGGCATGACAGTTAGGTATGTTTTTAAGCTAGGATGTTGGTTTGAACTGGTTTAAACTGGTTCTTAATTGGTCATGTGCTTGTCCTAAGTTGGTCTTACCATCTTAAGACCAGCAAAGAACCAGCATAAACCAGCAACGGACCATCTTAAACCAGGAAAGGAACAGCTTTAAAACATACGTAACCAGCACATGTTGTTTTTTTTTCCAACAGGGCTGGCTATTCTAAGCATTATCATTGCAGTCGGTTTCTGTTCAGTCGTTTTCACACAAGTTTTTAAATAAAGTATGCCATAATAAAATGTGCCTCACATGGCTCTGTAGCATGAATAAAGCAAATCCATGTCTCCTGTAGCAAATCCATGCATTTTTATAATGATGACATAGGATGTATGTGCAGCACGCATGCCTCCTGAGATATGCTATAGTCTTGCGAGTTTGTTTACAGGAGTAAAGGAAGAAAAGTTTCTTTACTTTAGTAAATCCTCTGACAATTCTTCAGTTTGTATTTCTATGTATCTGCATTCGTCACCAATCACCCTACGCCGACATCCTACGTCACACACCAGGAACAACTTCCACTTCCAGCCATGTAAAGCACATTTTTATTGTGGATTTGTGTGCTTTATTTGATGTCTTGTCGACTGTTCAACAGAAACACTTGCTGATTGCAACAATATTGCTTGGAATAGCTAGGAATTTTTTATGTAACTCCAATTTATTTCAGATTTATTTGAAAGAAAAGAAAGTCATATATATATATATATATATATATATATATATATATATATATATATATATATATATAGGATGCATCAAGGGTGAGTAACAACTAATTTTCACTTTTGGGTGAACTAACCCTTTAAGGACTTGCTAATTTAGGAAACAGGCGTGGCTCCAGAAAATAGCATCAGATTATTTCAAATGCAAGCTCCCCCCACGCACATTGTTTGATTCACTGACAACAAGTTTTGAGATATCTGCATATTCTATTATCTATAAAATTAGTGCACATTTAGGTGTCTTTTACAGTAAGACTCACACATCTGAGTGAACATCTTAGAGGTAACATTTTTTGTAATGTTCTTTAGTTTTTTTTTCTATACATTTGAACCTTTTTTGATTAACCACATATTTGCTTAGAATTCTTCTTAGCTAAATTTGCACAATGTTTTGCATTTAAAAAACCTGCTGTGCGGAAATCCTTTTGGACTTTACAGTTTACCATCTTAAACAATATTTTGAAATGGAGAACCTTACATACAACAGCATTGTTTTGCAATTAGAAGGTCTGAAGGGGTCAGAGCAGGCCATGTATCCTGTTTTTACATTCTTCCTGCTTTTCTATGTGATAATTATGGTGTCCAACATTGGAATATTCATTCTCATAACATCACACAAAAGCCTACATGAACCAATGTACATACTCTTCTGTAACTTGCCACTGAATGACATTCTTGGCAATTCCATCATGGTTCCTCGACTGCTCATGGACATTCTAAAGCCAGCGTCTGAGCGCTATATCAGTTACGTTGAGTGTGTTGTTCAAGCGTTTTCTACGCACACATATGGCACAACCTCCCATACTATACTAATAATCATGGCTTTCGACAGATATGTGGCCATATGCAATCCACTTCGCTACCAAACCATAATGACAAACAAAATGGTTATCACACTGTCAGCTTTAGCCTGGGGTACAGCATTATTCTTCATTAGCATCTTGATAGGCCTTACTCTGAGGCTTAACCGTTGCAGGACTTTCATATCAAATCCTTTTTGTGATAATGCATCTTTGTTTAAGTTATCTTGTGAGGATGTGACTGTCAATAACTTGTATGGGCTGATATACACAGTACTGCTGTTTGGTTCTTCTATGGGAAGTATAGCAGTCACATACATTAAAATAACCACTGTTTGCTTAATAACTAAGAGTAAAACTTTGAACAGCCGTGCACTGAAAACCTGTAGCACTCACTTGACTCTCTATTTGATTATGCTCATCAGTGGGTTTATTGTTATAGTGCTACACCGCTTTCCTGTCTATTCAGATTACAGGAAACTTGCATCTCTGCTGTTTCATATCATTCCAAGTATTTTAAATCCAATCATTTATGGGCTGCAGTGCTCTGAGATTAGAAACATCCTGATACAGGTAGTGCATTTCAAAAGAAAAGCAGGACTGTGAAAGATGTTTTAAAATAACAAAACATTTAGGCACTTGGCAGAAAATCTATAATGACATACATTGCATAGCATTCAACATACACATTTATCAATAGTGTCTTTTCTAGGAAATAAACATATGACTTTGGTGTTGCTAGCCCCATGCTCTAGTGTTTAAACTACAGGAAAGTTTATTAAAATGCTGTAATATATGAAAATGCAGTGTTCTGTTTCACAAGATCACATGAGGTTTCACATGAGGTTGAACCAAACTGTTCATATTTAAGTTAAGGAACTTGAGCTTGTCTGTATTTGGTTCTTATTCATTCTTAATTACTCAAACCATACAATGTGTAAATATTGTTCATCTAATAATATGCTCTTTTATACAGTTTTTTTAATGTTTTGTCACAGGCATCATTTATATCTGTAAAATAAAAACTGTTCTGCTTTTGGATTATAATATAATTTTAATATCAGAAACAATGAAAACTGAGGTAAATATTTGTAGTCTTTAGCACAAGGATGAATTACTTGTGACATTTTAAATACAAACTTGTCACTTTAATAAATAGAACACTGCTACAATGAGATTTCTGTTGTCTCTCTTTGCTTATAGTAATGTCACATTCATTTGTAGTGACTCATACAACACAGTCTGTCAAAGCAGCTTTAAAAGCAGCTTTAAAATTTAATTTATAATCCTAACTTCAACAAATATGAGACACATTTAGCTTCAATAATTATGAATGTTACAAAATCAATCTGTTAAGAAAGGAGTCAGTTCAGCTATCAAACAGCTCTGCATTGACATCATCCAGGGAAAATTTGGAGGCATGGAAGCTAGATGCTTCTTCGACAAGCCTTCCTTCCATTGTACAGCTGCACCCAACCATCCACCTGATCTAAAAGAAAACATGATCAACACCAAATAACCTTCCTTCATGTCTCCATCGTTCTGATTTTTAAGCCCATTGTATTTTTTATTTTTTTTTGGTGAGCAGGGGTCATCATTGGCACTCTAACTTGCAGCTAAGATTACTATATTATAAATGTTATTTAGATCACCTCTGCCATTTACAGAATCAAACATGACTTTTAAGCAAAAAAAACAAACTTTTTAATTTAAATTTAAATTAAAAAAGCAAAAACATAAGACATATATCCTGAAGACCAATTCTGACAGGAGATATCTAATATATTCAGAGAGAGAGAGAGAGAGAGACAGGTGAAGGTGCCGTCACACGATTCATCGCATACAAAATTTTTGTTTACATAATGTGTGTATTTTGTTGTGTACACACATGCATGTACAGTAGTGTGAAAAAGTGTTGGCCCCCTTCCAGATTTTATTTTTCATGTTTGTCACACTTTAATGTTTTAGATCATCAAACTAATTTCAAAATTAATTAAAGATAAAACAAGTAAACACAACATGCAGTTTTTGAAATAAGTGTTTTCTTATGAAGAGAAAACAATATACAAACTCACATTACTCTGTGTGGAAAAAGGTCTTTCCCCCCAAACCTAATAAATGCTTGGACAACCCTTAGCAGCAACAACTTCAATCAAGCATTTGTGATTACTTGCAATTAGTTTTTTAATTAGGACCAGGTGTGGCAGGAATGAGGCCTGGGTGTGGCTAGAGAAATTGAACTCAGGTGTGATAAACCTTAATTTAAAAACGGCATATTGTGTTCACATGTGTTACATTTAATTAATATTTAGATGGGATCAATTTAAAACATTAAATCAGGACAAACGTGCAAAAAATAAATAAATAAATAAATAAAAGTGTCACCAAGCCAGCAGAGGGAGCCTTTACCTCTGGATGATTTGTGATCACTCCCTCTGCTGCTACTTCCTGTTTTAAGACTATAAATTCTGAAGCAGGCCCCTCACCTGCAGGTTGCATTTATTGATTGTTGTTTGTTTCTAGTTAGCCTAGCCCTGTGTTTCCATTGTCATAGATTCTTTGGTTTTGACCCTGCCTGTCTTTTGATTCTTTGATTGTTTGCTGCCTGACCTGACCTCTGCCTGTTTTTTGGACTCTGTTGTTGCCTTGCCTCTTATACTCCTGTTTGCTGTGTTTCGACATCTGCCTCCTTTGACCATGCCTTCATCAAATAAAAGCCTGAGAATGAATCCGGGCGCCTCAGACCCCTCATTCGTGACAGAATGCAACCTCAAACCAGGATCCAGCGGCTTTTCACCCGATCCATGGCCAGGTAGGCACCTCGTAATATCTTTACTAACCCTCAAGCAGGGCACCCGATCACTTGAGGACTATACCCAGGAATATCTGGACCTGGCTTACCTCTCTGACTTACCAGACTAATTGTTGATTAAGTTCTTTTTAATCAATCAATCAATCATTTTTATTTATATAGCGCTTTTAACAACACAGGTTGCATCAAAGCACTGTACAGTATAATGACAGGGATGTATAATGACAGGGATGTATAATGACGAAAGTGACCAATTTCTTATTAAATGCAGAGACGGTCTCTGTAGTCAATTCAACGATAGTCACTAGAAGTTAAGTGTCCCCAACCAAGCAAGCCAGAGGCGACAGCGGCAAGGAAACAAAACCCCATGCATACAGAATGGAGAAAAAAAAACCTTGGGAGAAACCAGACTCAGTTGGGGTCAGTTCTCCTCTGACCGGACGCCCAGCACTTAACTTCCAGTTCAATTTTAAACGCTGCTGTGTCAGGTAGTGTAAATGACTTAGTGTGTGCGTGTGCGTGTGTGTGTGCATCAGGATCTGGTGATCTGTCGACGGGCGCATCTAGGTGTTCTGGTCTCTGATGAACATAATCTCTGGGTGCTGATCCACCATCTAGTCTGGATACAAACTGTGAAAACAGATTGAGAAAGAAACAGGACTAATATTAGCGTAGACGCCATTCTTTTTACGATGTCACAAGTACATCGTATTGTAGGAGTAGTGTTCCCGGTTCCAGCAAATCTAAGTAATGCAGCCTAAAAATCCTTTAACGGTTTGAATAATAAAAGGTGTGTTGGTGTGTTATGTGTAGGCTAAGTTAAAAAGATGTGTCTTTAATCTAGATTTAAACTGGCAGAGTGTGTCTGCTTCCCGAACAGAGTTAGGGAGATTGTTCCAGAGTTTAGGTGCTAGATAGGAAAATGAGAGAATAAATCAGCCACTCAAATCACGACTTGTTCGGGAGGGTCCACGTGGGTCACTTGCACAGTTTGTGGAGTTTGCTTTAGTGACTGTGGGGTCAGCATTCACAGCATTCAGCCAGTTACCAAGCTGGCCGCCTGCCCTGCGCCGCTTCCCAAGATGGCCGCCTGCACTGCGCCACGTGCGCTCCGTCCACTGACCGCGCCACGTGTGCTCCGTCCAGTGCCCACGCCACGTGCGCTCCATCCAGTGCCCGCGCCACGTGCGCTCCATCCAGTGCCCGCGCCACGTGCGCTCCATCCAGTGCCCGCGCCACGTGCGCTCCCTCCAGTGCCCGTACCTTGTGCGCCGCCTCAAGTTATCCCACCCCCCCTTACCCTTGCCACATGCCGTCAAAGGATCCTAGCAGCCCCTGTGCTCACCATCGGGTGCTCGCCACAGGTCTGCCGGTCTCCATCGCCACCGTGGGTGGAGGATCCCTCACCTCACCATCCCGCCTCTGAGTCCCGGACTCCACCTGGCTCGTAGACCCGTCGGCTACCCCTAGGCTCCTAGCTCCGTCCTCAGGTCCATCAGGCCACCAGCTCCACTAGGCTCCATCGTCCTTCCGGCTCCGCCTTGGTCGGTCATCAACCATCCGTCGCTTCGGGATTCCTCTCTTCCGGCTTCGCCTCGTCCATCCATCCCTCCGGCTCTGTCAGGCTTCTCCTTCCCTCCGGCTCCCTCCGGCTCCAGCGTCCCATCTCCGCATCCGTCGCCGAAGCCTGTGGCGTCGCCTTGGTCCTCCAGCACCTCTGTGTCACCCTGGCTCTTCGGCTCTTCGCCTTAGTGTCCTCCACCACCTGCTCCGCCAACGTTGGTCGTCGGTCGGTCCCATGGAGTCGATGACCACTCCTCCCTCCGTTGGCTCCACCGTGGACCATCATGGCTGGGCTCTGGATCTCCTCCTGCTCCGAACCCCTTCTGTCTCCTCCCTGGCTCCTCCCTCCATTTGCACCTCCCTGGACTCCTTCTGCTTACCCCCTCCTGGGGTCCCGTCCTCCACCGGAACCGCCTCCCAAGCTCCCGTTTTTTTTTTTTTTTTTGTTTTGTTGAGCACCAGGAGTCGCTCCTAGGAGGGGGGGCTATGTCACCAAGCCAGCAGAGGACTATACAAGCAGGCCCTAAGGACTAAGACTATAAATTCTGAAGCAGGCATTGATTGATTGTTGTTTGTTTCTAGTTTCCTAGCCCTGTGTTTCCCTGTGTTTCCCTTGTCATAGATGGTTTTTGCTTTGGTTTTGACCCTGCCTGTCTTTTGATTCTTTGATTGTTTGCTGCCTGACCCGACCTCTGCCTGTTTTTTGGACTCTGTTGTTGCCTTGCCTCTTATACTCCTGTTTGCTGTGTTTCGACGTCTGCCTCTGTTGAGACTATTTCACTCAAACGGCTCTTTACCGGGAAGGATCAACCCAAGGTGAAATAAAACACAAGACAAGTTTTTGGATTTTTAGCTTGCAAGGATTGCGCTGTCGGTTGCAAGCGGGGGAAAAGCAGGTTTCTCCTTTACCTCCCTTTGCCTCCAGACGGGTCTCAGTCCACCTGAGGCGGGGGCCGGGCAGGCCTTTGCCTCCTTTTGCCTCCAGACGAGTCTCAGTCCGCCTGAGGCGGGGGCCGGGCAGGCCTTTGCCTCCGAAGCTCAGATCGCAAGTCACTTTATTTATAGAGAAGTGCCTGGTGAACTGAACAGTCAGGCTGTCTGTTTTTAAGGGCCTCTTTATGTACTACCGAGAACTGCTGGGCAAAGAGTGTCAAGAAAGTAGCAGCTTACACAATATCAGTCGATAAATCACTTTTATTTATGTAGCTCTTTTAAAAATACAGATTGTATCAAAGCACTGAACAGTTTTGGATAGGAGACAGTGATAGGGATGTATAATTACAAAATTGAACAATTTGTTATTAAATGCAGAGACGGTCTATGGATTAAATCGATGATAATTGTTCGCCGATTTAAAAAAAAAAACAGTTCACAATAAGTGACTTATGTCCCTATGTCAGTAAACTGTGGTCGTGTTTGTTATCACAGTTTGCAAAATTTATTTTGCATTTATAAGCCCAACAGAAATGTGTGTGAAAATTCAAGATCAATTTTTACTCTTGAGAAATGACGACAAGACAAGACATATATAAAACAGCTGAGCACACTCTTTTCAGACAATCAGGTTGTGCTCTTGACAACAAAGCAACACTGAGAAGGAGGTGGTGTTAAAAGTTATAAGGTGCTTCTTTAGTGAAGGAACAACTATCGCTCCTATATGTTAAAAGGTAAAGAATATTATTTGGCATTATACCTCTAAAGTATTATATAATTTCACAGATCTAACATGTATTTCTTTTCTGTTCTGTTCTGTAAACTAGTACAGGTCATAATATGATATCAAAATGATTTGAGAAAACTGGCTAGTACTTCATATCACATTGTATCACACAGTAAAGTTAAAAAGGTGGCTGAACATGTACATATTAGTATAAGGACAAAAATATGGTGTGAAAACATGGCTCATCTGTTGTTTTATCAAAATATCTGTAAATATAATACAAGGTTTTGTGGTAACATTTTACAATAAGTTTCATTAGTTAACATTCGTGAACATGAACTATGAACAATACTTTTACAATGTTTATTAATCTTAGTTAATGTTAATTTTAGCATTTACCAAAGCATTACTAGTTACCGCTAGTTAATGGGCTATGAGCTAACAATAAATGCACTTTTTATTGTTTGTTCATATTAATTAAAACAATACTAACAAAAACTAATGTTACCAAATCACACTTTATTGTAAAGTGTTACTATATTTTTGTTTTAAAGAAACAAAGTAATGTTGTGCAAAATTACATGCTATACAAGAGCTGAGACCTATTGTCATTCTATTTGTATGTGTTGTTTAGGCCACAGATGGACAACCTGACATTTAGATACAGCATACTACTAGTGGAAGGACTGAATGTTACACCACAGTCAAGCTTTCCTGCATTTATCCTTATTTTGATTATTTACATATTTATATTATTATTTAACACTGGGATGATGATTCAGATTTCAGTAGAAAAAAGTTTACATCAACCTATGTACATTCTTTTCTGCAATTTGACACTGAATGATCTTTTAGGGAGTACTGTTCTTTTGCCACATTTGTTGAAGGACATTTTAACAGACCCCTCTAAGCGCTACATAACATATGTGGAGTGTGTTATTCAAGCTTATTTTACTCATTTGAATGGTATAGCGTCTCACACTGTAATAATGACCATGGCCTTTGACAGATATGTGGCCATATGCAATCCACTGCGATACTCAACTATAATGAGTAATAATATGGTGGTTAAACTGTCAGCAGGTGCCTGGGGTGCTGCAGCAGTATTGTCTGGAATTTTGATTGGCCTCAGTGTGCGACTGTCTCACTGCAGATATGTGATTCAAAACCATTTTTGTGATAACGCTTCACTTTTTAAACTGTCTTGTGAAAATATTGTCATTAATAATGTATATGGATTGGCTTTCACTGTGGTTTTATTAGTCTCCTCAATAGGGAGTGTGGCATTAACATACTTCAGAATAGTAATGGTATGCATCAAAAGTAAAAACAAAGCAACCAACAGCAAAGCCATAAAAACCTGTACCACACACTTGACTGTTTATTTAATCACGTTTGTGTCTGGGTGTGTTGTAGTTTTTCTCCATCGTTTCCCTGTATATGCTGAAACTAGGAAACTAGGTAGTGTAATGCTTCATATTATTCCACCAAGCTTGAATCCAATAATATATGGCATTCAAGCCAAAGAAATAAGAAACAAAATTTTTAAACTCTTTAGAAGAAAAGTTAATACTAAGTGATTTTCTCTTATTGAGAAAGTCATTTTTGGTAAACAAATATTAATTTAAAATCCTACATAAGCAACACAAATTTTATCAAGATACTACTTAATTTCATATTGTTTTCCACCAAATGGCAACCTCTGACACAGAATTCACATTGCAAGGTATAATAACAAACTATAGCATTGTGTCTTAGAAAAACAAGTATGTAAAAATAATGTTTCTTAAATATATGCATGTATTATGGTATTTCATGCTTTAATAGAGAGAAAAAATAACATACAGCCCCTTGTATGTAAATGACCATATATATGAAGACTGAACATTGTTTTTACGGCTTACTTGATGCTGCTCCAGTAAAGCTAACTTTAGGAACAAAAAAGAAAAGAAAAGAAAAGAAGAGTCTTCTGAATTAAAAAGAAAATGCTCAAATGTTTAAGGGGTAATTTTATCTATGTGTCTATCGTTCCTTTGTGGTTAGTGTTTATTTACTATTTTGTTTTTGTATTATTTGCTAACATAAATTCTTATAATTTATATTATTACTGTTTTCTTTTTTATTAAAAACATTAAAAACATTATGCTGTTATAAAAATATATATAAAATTGTAATGACATTAAAATGCTATGTATATAATTAATGAATGAAAATTGTTTCAAAGGGATAGCTGGCACCAATTCTCAGTATATATGTAGATGAATAAACATGTAGATAAAATACCAAAATAAGTTAAAAATTCTAAATAAAGTTACATTTTCTGCTCCTTTACCTTTCTGAAATTTCTTTGTCATTGGAATTGTTGTTCTTCCACTTCTCCAAAGTGAATCACATTGAGGGCTGAAAAAAACTCACTCTTGAATGTTTACATCTGATATTGAGTTCAGAAGTCAGTTTGGCAAAATAGTTCCACCCATAAAATTTAAACAAAGCATCAAAGCTATGTTTCACATACATGTATTCAGTAGACACCTGTATCACCCCAAAAAGTTCTCTATTACAAACCTAACTGTAAGTCTGTTTTTGAGCAAGTGTTGTGTCGTTTTGAACTCTTTACGCAGATCAACACCAAATTTAGTCAGTGTAATTTAAAGTCTTTTGTAATGTTTCATTGACCATATACACTGAACACTATTTAGAACTTGAACCAGATAAACATAATCCAGTTTGTAATCTTTCGGTGAAGCTCGTTTTGTATGTGCTCTATATAGGTAAAGAATCTCACAAAAAGATTCCTCATTTTTATGAGAAACTAAACAAATTTAACTAGAAACAAAATGTAAATAATGTAAACACTGTAAATAATGGTAGCAGAATTAACATACAGTTTTACGTTATTATTATTCATGTTATGTTACTAACATAACATTTTATATGCAGAGTCTAATCCCAAGAAAGTATATCCACGTAAATAACTGCACATTTAAATGCTGATAAATTAACACTATCGTAACTATTTAGTACTTGTACAGAGTTTATGTAATTCACAAAGCAATAATTTCAAAACACTATGTTTTAGAACAATATTTATGTGTTGTGTTTGCGGCTCACAGTGCAAAGTTGACGAGGAGGTCCTTTTTTAACTAGAAAGTAGTGAAAGTAAGTGTTGTATCTTGTCTACAATATGTATTTTATAACATATTGATAAAAAAAAATATGCTGTGTGGGTTTAAATGGGCTGAAACTTTTCTCTTAGATGACATTTCCTTTGAGTCATAACCCAACAATTCAGAGCAGTTCAAGATTGTAGCAAGAGGGACGTAATGTGTCCGCTTCTTCCTTCAAGGAACGAGGGTTACAAAAGTAAAAGAGACGTTCCCTTTCAGTCAGTCACTATGCCTTTATGCCTTTATGTTTGTCAGCATACAGAGATGAGGTGCAGCAGCTCACAACTTGGTGTAGAGCCAACAATCTATCTCTGAACGTCGACAAGACAAAGGAGATGATTGTTGATTTCAAGCGAGCAAAGAGTGACCATTCTCCACTGTCCATCGACCGGTCCAAGGTGGAGACCGTCAAGAGCACCAAATTCCTTGGTGTTCATCTGGCGGATAACTTCACCTGGTCACTCAACACCAGCTCCATCACCAAGAAAGCCCAGCAGCGCCTCTACTTCTTGAGGAGGCTGAGGAAAGCTCATCTCCCTCCACCCATCCTGACTATGTTCTATATGGGGACCACTGAGAGTGTCCTGTGCAGCTGCATCACTGCCTGGTTTGGGAATTGCACTGTATCGGATCGCAAGACCCTCCAAAGGATAGTGAGGACAGCTGAAAAGATCATTGGCGTCTCTCTGTCCTCTATCACGGACATCTACACCACACGCTGCATCCGCAAAGCCCACAATATAGTACAGGAGCCCACACACCCCTCACACACATTATTCACCCTCCTTCCATCTGGAAAAAGGTACCGGAGCAGTCAGGCCCTCACAACCAGACTGCTGAACAAGCCATCAGACTCCTCAATAACCACACCTGAATGGCCTTCCTGTCCCATAAGCATTCTTGCACGTCATATTTATTGTTGTGAACCTCATATTTATTGTTGTTTGTATTTTGTGTTCTTGCACTAATTTTGTCTTTGCACTGTTTGCACTAGTTTGCACACAGGGTTTGCACTCTACTCCCTTGCTGTTTGCACTAGTCCGCAAACTTTGCACTTTATGTGGTTAAGACACTGTCTTAGCTCAATATGTGAGTTCTTTTGTATTGTGTTGTATTTGTGACTCCATGTAGCACCAGGTCCTGGAGAAACGTTGTCTCATTTCACTATGTACTGCACAGCTATATGTAGTTGAAATGACAATAAAAGCCACTTGACTTGACTGACGTCATGGGGTCCCTATGGAAAACGGCACAACCTGAACCATGCAATTAAGGTACAAATACTGACAGCACCCTAACACTAGGACGTAAATGAGAGGTTGCATGCTGCCATCGTATATATGCCTATGTATATAGGTGTAAATAAGTGTTACCTCATTCACAATGGTTTTAGTAACATCATATTGACAAATCAAACCATTGTAACTCCCCCAAATTTAAACCAGTAATTCAAGTCATATCGTTGTCAGGGTGTGGTTTTAGCATGAAGGAGCACTTGACGAGAATAAATAAACGTAATAGTTTTAATCCTCTTCAAAACAGACAAAATAATAATGTACAGGTAGACTGGCAGAATGTGAGGGACCGAGCAATTTAGCAGTAAGGGCACCAAACCAGATGTTCAAAAATATATATTTTCTTTAATGAAACAAAATCTTACAAAGGAAAATCAAACAAACAAATAATTAGATTATTAGGCCTAAACAATACAAACAAAACAAAACAAGCTCAAATAAATCAACCGTGAAAACCAAACCGACCTCTCAAAATAACAAACACAACCACATTTATACAAAAGGACTAGTCCACATTTAACGACATAGGAGACACAAAACAAAGAAACGATCTTAAAGCCCTATCATAAATCTTCAATAAAACCAACCCCAATACAGGACGGAGGACATAAACATCTAAAGATTAATTAATTCAAATGAAATAATCTTGGATCTCCCTCCCAGCCATCTGAGGAGTGGAACAGGCCCGTGGCCTTTAAAGTTGTCAACATGGCGGCCCGCCGTCTTTAAAGCAGTCAGCCAGCGCAGAAACAAAGAATCTCCACCATCCTCCACAACACGGTAACTTAAACTCAAAAGAAAACAAAAATTAACAAACAATACAGCAACTAGATTGTGTGCACCCAACTAGCTGCAAGTAAAGTGTTTAAATAAAACCATTGAATCCAAATGTGTGTGGGTCTTATTTTAATCAAGATATTTAATGCTAAATAAACTCAAATAATAATCTTTTTAACTCAAATGAAATTAAATATATAAATTGTTTGTGGATGTGTGTGCATGTAACATTACTGGTCACTGATGTGTGTGGCCACCACATGGGCCATCACACAGAACATAAACCACACGTATAAACCTCGATGATCGGATCAACTTGAACAAACACACAGGACTTAAATACACAATGTAATATGACTTAATTATAATATAAATTAACAAGACGTGGCTGAAGACGATAAAGACAATTAACTAAAGTAGGTCACACGGAACACATGGCACACAACAAAAATAACAACAACAAAAGAGTCCAAAGACGTGACAATTGTGAAGCTTGTGCTACAGATGCTTTATGCTTGAATCACTGAGAAAAAGAAAATGTGTTTGAGTATAACACCATTATTACATTGTCAAGTTGGATGAAAAGCTCTTATGAACATTTTAGGACTCAAACAGATACGTGTAAGCCACATTTCCATATTTAAGATTATTGCTTGTCATTTTCTACTTTTTTGATTGCTAATACTTATTTGCCTAATAATATCTAGAAGCTAGCGGATAGGTGTTGGGCGACACAGGTGGTTTTGCGTAGGAACGTCTTCAGACTCACGTTGTCACGTTGGAAGGATTGAGCCCTCGGTGGAACACTGATAGGACGGCGAAATCATTCCATTCGCTTCGAATGAAACACAGAACATACTCAAGTTGAAGACGTTTGTCATGCACTGTGAAATTAGTGGTAGGCTGACCGAACACCTCTTTGAAATGTTACAGAAAAGCATTGAATGAATTTAGCCATGGGCTATTAGAGCTCCAGAGGGCCTCCCATTGTAGTGCTCTGACCGTGAGCAAGAAGATCAAAGTCGCCATCTTCCCTTGTTCGGTGGAAAAGAGCTGCGGTTACATCTCTAAATAAAGGGAGCATGAAGTAGAAAACCATAAAATAGCTTCCCCCGCGAATTTTGTTGGGTGAGCCATGGGACAAGTGTTATTAGCAGGCAGGGGAAGGGCATCGTATAAGGCTTGGACAAATGCCTGGTAAGGTTCCACTGACGGGACTTCCTGCAGATCCATGCTCACCCTCTTTGTCTTGTAATGGGCTGATCTTCTGTCTTGTTCTAGTTAAGGAGACAGACTTTCAAGAGAGTTCAAAACAAAGAGATTCACACAAAGCTTCCAGAGGGTTACTGCCATCAAACAAACAAAACATGGATAACAGAATTCTCAAATATCAAACTTCAAATAAGTAAGTCAAAGTTCTTTCCTTCTAGGATGATCATAAACACATGGAAGTCTCTCAGGCAGAACGGGGACCAGAACATCAGTTAAACAACCTCAAGATCAGCCACTGACTGAATGGTGTGAGCTTGCTTTATACAGGGGCAGGTGAGTGACTACAGGTGCGGGTGACCAGTATTCTGGTTGATTGTGATTGTGACAAGGTGGTGAAGATGTGAGTAGTGACGGTGTGACAGCTGCGAGTTAACGTGAACAAACAACGAACAACTGTATTTTCATTAATGTTAACAAAGATGAATGAAAGGTATATTAAATGCACTGTTTATTTTTTGCTTATGTTAATTATTACATTAACTAATGTTAACAAATGACACCTTATTGTAGTGTTACCGTTTTTTTTTGTTTTTAACTGAGTAATTTTGTGCAAAATTACATGCTATACAAGAGCTGAGACCTATTGTCATTCTATCTGTATGTTTTGTTTAGGCCACAGATGGACAACCTGACATTTAGATACAGCATACTACTAGTGGAAGGACTAAATGTTACACTGTTGGAACTACTATTCTTGTTTCGTACTTTTATTGACATTATTGTCTCATATATCAATATGGTTTTGAAGAACTTCTGTGTGTGTGGGTAAAGAGTTTGGCAACACGCTCACAAAGGACAGGACACTGTCCAGAGCCGACACCTTGCTGAACCCTTGCTGAACTCACCCCCAAGCAGATTCCACCTAAATGGTATCTAATCAGGATCAAGCACCCACAAGAAAGGAATGTGCCCTATTGTAACCTTTTTATGGGGGTTGCTTTATCTTTATGTATAAATAAAGATGTGTAAGGGGCTGCGTTTCAGAAGCAAACTGAAGAGAGCTGGAAACAGTTTACTTCCCTTGCAACTGAAGCGATGTCACTTGCAAGTTACACATTCGAAACAAATTCTCGTGTCTCTTATTGAGTCTTGAATTATTGAGTTGTCTTCGGGGTGGTAAAGAACCTTAAAGGGGCATCCAGACCCAACATACACCACAGTCAAGCTTTCCTGCATTTATCTTTATTTTGATTGTTTACATATTTATATTATTATATAACACTGGGATGATGATTCAGATTTCAGTAGAAAAAAAGTTTACACCAGCCTATGTAAGCTTTTTTACTCATTTGAATGGTATAGCGTCACACACTGTGATCATGACCATGGCCTTTGACAGATATGTGGCCATATGCAATCCACTCTGATACTCAACTATAATGAGTAATTATATGGTGGTTAAACTGTCAGCAGGAGCCTGGGGTGCTGCAGCAGTGTTCTCAGTTTTTTTTATTGGCCTCAGTGTACGACTGTCTCACTGCAGATATGTGATTCAAAACCAATTTTTGTGATAACGCTTTACATTTTGAACTGTCCTGTGAAAACAAAGTTTTTCTCCATTGTTTCCCTGTGTATGCTGTGTAAGGAGCAAATTTGTTTCTTGAAACCAAAAATCTGCCATGCAATAAAACTAATCTGAGAAGGGATTTCCAAAGGAACGAAGGAACACCCCTTTCTGCGACACCCCTTTCTGCCTCTGCTCTTTCTGCCACCCCTCCTTCTGCCCAAAAGACTTGGTTCAAAGTTCATTAAGAATAAGGCATTATGTTTCATGTGAACCTGTTGTTTATTTTTCGTGTTTAGTCTCATTTTAAAGATCTCAGTGCAATTGGTAAATTGGTCTCAATTTCACAAAATCACTTGTATTATTAATTAGGTTTAAAAACTCTGTAGAACTTTGTTCTGTTGAGAAGGGGGTGTTTCCCTCTTTAAGGTCTCTGAAAATGTGACCCTGGAGCATGGGAACCTAAAAAGCAAAAGGTATTTTTATGGTTTTACAACCGATCCGAAAACCTCATAGTCTGGTCTGAGTATGTATCTGTAGCCAGATCAGTATGTGTATCTTCATACATCACACTATGTACTTTCTAAAGGTCAGGTATGCATCTTTTACTGTAGATCTATCTTTGAGAATTTGATGTTTTGTATTGATACAAATGTAACTCTGAATTGGCTTCTAAATGTTTGTGTAATTGGCATGATACAACTTTACCTGTCTAATAATAGTAAATTATTATATTCTTTTGAGTAGATTAATGTGTAGTCCAGTGTGTCCACAATCTTGGGGCAGGGCAGAGTGTAATTGATGCATGGTATGGCGAGGGTTAACCATTTTGATTTTTGGACGCTCTGTTGCCATCATTAACATGGTGAAAGTCTTCAGTTTTTGTGGTTATTTAGTTAAAATGTTTGTTTAGAACATGCCGGTGGTTAGTTCACTTAAGGCATTATAACCACCCTTCACCCTCTGAGTAATGTTGGAACTGTCCAGCCGTATTGAGGGTTCAGTAAACGGCCACCTGAATGCCTAAGCGACACTAGGATCGTAATAAAAAAAAGGTGATGACTGTTGATTTTTCTAGAATATTTCAAATATCTAAATTCTTCCACTTTTGGCAATTATGAATGGTACCTAAAATAAACAATCCCTTGAAATTGGAGTCAGATTAAGCATGGAGCAAGATCAAAATTGAAACTAAATTCTGATAAGTTCAAAAGTGCAAAGAAAGACCAAATGTGCATTAAACTTTCGACCAGGCCCACTCGAGTTCCATTTTCCGGGAAAGGCAGACAGTACAGCACAGACAGTAATGTGCTTCTGTGAGTAATGTGAGTTCATTTGACAGTTTCTTACTGAGTAATGGACAACTGAGGTGATGTTCTGTGGTACCTCAGTGTTTTCATCAACAGTTGGTTATGAGAGACTTGCTTGTTCTGGGTAATTGTTAAACATGAGGTTGTCATCTCTGCTGGGGTACCATGTGATCAGCAGCCTTTTGTTCTGTCATTGGTCACAACAAGCATGACTCAAATTTTTGTTTTGTTCTAGTGCATACTCTGTCATGACTTCAGTCTGATCAGTTTGTTTTTGTTTTTGTCTGTCTAACAGTTTGCCGTGTGCTCGTGTTTCCCCGCCCCATTGTCATCTTATTAACCACTTTAGCTGCCTTCTCACCTGTGTCTCATTGGCTCCTTAATTGCCCCTCTACTTAAGTTCCTTTGTTTGCAGTCTTGTGTCTGACTGTTGTGGTGTGAGGATGCTGTTTGTATCCAGTCCTGTAATGTCCTGTCCTGCCTAGTGTGGGATTTATGTTTTACAGGATTTATGTTTTACAGGATTTATGTTTTACAGGATTTATGTTTTACAGGATTTATGTTTTACAGGATTTATGTTTTACAGGATTTATGTTTTACAGGATTTACTCAATAGAAGCACTGTGCCCAGGCCTCATAAAGGCTCTGAGTTTTTCTACTTGATATCATGTGTATGTGCTGTGCAAAATGTCTTGTGAAGATATGAAGACTGCTGAGCCCATCTACTGGTTGAGAAGAAACAACTGCACCTTGTTCTGTGAAGGACACTGTAAGTGGGAGGAAGACGCAAGCACAAGAATATAAATATTGTGTGAAATGTAGTGTGAGCATACAGGACTGCCCTGCATGCCTTTAATGCTGTTGTTCTGTATCCTGAGCTCAGTCTCAATTATTCTGACTTTATTAAACTAATTAAGATAGTAAATTTAAAAGTAAGTCTCATTATAGACAGACCTGAACCTGGGAGGGAAACAACGAAGATTTTGTCCAACACTAGTCTGTGTAGACTCCAAGCATAGCTGGTATTTTTTTAGTTTTACTCTTTGCTCGCTCTGCCTTTTGTTTTCTCCAGACCTCTGTTCCCCTGTTCCAGTCCTGGTTCCTCCGGTGCTGTGTTTGGCAGCTCGTTCTCACCTGCCCCTGTTGGATCTTATGCTGGGATCAAGCAGCAGAACAGCAGAGACTCTTTGAGAAGATTCCCTTATGCCAAATGCTCCCTGCCTAGTGGAGTGATTGGAGGCTTGTTTTTTGACTAGATCCTTTTAATTTCTGTCTGATGTTAAGTCTTCTGTTCCTCTGCCCCAGTCAAGTTTTTGTTCAAAGACTATAAATAAAGTTCTAAACCTGCAATTGAATCCTTGTTCGTTCCTGACATACTCTGCATGTCTGAGTGGGACAATGGTGGGTTTTATTGTCATTTACCCACACAAGTTGCTTTTGGGTCATGCGATGACCTTAGGATTTCTGATTATATTTCCAGTTGTTCATCTCGTTTGGGTTTCTTAAGAAGCGTGACTGGTCTCATTAATTGTTCCAGTGGTTGGGCTGGTAGCTGTCCTGGAAATGGGGGTTACAGTCTCTCTGTGTTATGATGCCCCTGGATGTGATCTAGTGGTGACAGTTCAAGAGTGTGTAGGTTTTGTTACCTTTCTTTAAGGTCATATTCTGCTTGTTGTAGGCCATCTGTGAGTGTAGGCTTGTTGGAGTCAGTTGTAGTATGTCTGTGGAGTTTCTTGTCAACCTTGTTACCAACTGATGCTGGAAGACTGGGTCCTGATGGGTTCCCAGCCATTTCCAGCATTCCCAGCGAGTTGTTCTGATGAAAGGTATAGCACAACTCAAAAAGTTCCTTTTGGCAAGAGGTTTTATACATCTGACTTGGAGGAATCCCAAAAGATGATGTTTTAATCGGCGGGCTCCTGCAGGGCAGGTCCATACCCAGCATGCATCTACTTTCATGCATAAATTATTGTTGGCATGGGGTCCATTAACCCATGAGCAAAAAACATAGTTTATAGTTTATAAACTTTTATAAGTATACTTATATAGCAACAAAGATCAAACACTCATTCACACCATGAAATGGATAATGTCACAAGTTTTTTTTTTTATTCGACACCAAACTCACAAACATATATCACAAACATACTTGGTTGGAACTATAGCTAGGATCTGTGGTTTCTTGTAAGTTAGTATAGGCTTTATGATCTTGATCACAAGAAGCAAGCTTACATGCATAACTATCTGTATCTTCTATTTTATTTAAATATAAAATGCTTTTTAATAATGTTTTTTGGTATCTATTCTAAACGCATCCATTTTTGAAAAGTGCACATGTGCATAAATGTCTAAGGGAGCCCTAGAGTATGATGTAACAGGGAAACCAGGATGAATCAAAGATCAAATAAAGCATAATGACAGTGAACATAAAATAGTAAATTAGTCAATGGGTACCATGTGTTAAATACAGCAGCATCTTAGAGATCTCTAATCAGTTAAATAGCATTAGTTATTCCTCCACCACATGTGTGTGATGTCATAAACAATGTCCCTGTGTTGTTGAACTAATATGGTTCAAACATCTCTTCTTGTCATGACTAGCTAGTTAGTTTCCAAAACAATGCATTATACCATGTATGTAACTTGGCACAACACTGATTCACTGATTGATTGAATGTTAATGGTCCGTTTGAGAGACGGCTGGCAGTAATGCATCGCGTGGATGCGGGGGACAGTGCCTCTTGACTGGCAGACCGGGGTGGTGGTTCCTCTTTTTAAGAAGGGGGAACAGAGGGTGTGCTCCAACTATAGGGGGATCACACTCCTCAGCCTCCCTGGGAAAGTCTATGCCAGGATACTGGAGAGGACAATCCGTCCGATAGTCGAACCTTAGCTTCAAGAGGAACAATGCAGGTTTCGTCCTGGACAGGGAACACTGGACCAGCTTTATACCCTCTTCAGAATACTGGAGGGATCCTGGGAGTTTGCCCAACCAGGTTTGCAACTTCTTCCCAGTGCATGTTGGACTCCTACAGGGCTGCCTTTTGTCACCGGTCCTGTTCATTATTTTTATGGACAGGATTTCTAGGCGCAGCTGGGGGCCGGAGGGGGTCTGGTTTGGTGACCACAGGATAGCGTCTCTGCTTTTTGTGGATGATGTTGTCCTGTTGGCTGCATCTGGCCAAGACCTACAGTGTGCGCTGGGGCCGTTTGCAGCTGAGTGTGAAGCGGCTGGGATGAGAATCAGCACCTCTAAGTCTAAGGCCATGGTTCTCAGTCAGACAAGTGTGGCTTGCCCCCTACAGGTTGATGGGCAGCTCCTGCCTCAGGTGGAGGAGTTTAAGTATCTTGGGGTCTTGTTCACATGTGAAGGGAGGATGGAACAAGAGATTGACAGACGGATCATTGCAGCTTCAGCAGTAATGCTGTACTGGTCTGTCATGGTGAAGAAGGAGCTGAGTCGCAAGGCGAAGCTCTCGATTTACCAGTCGTTCTTTGTTCCTACTCTCACCTATGGTCGTGAGCTTTCGGTCATGACCGAAAGGATGAGATTCCGGATACAAGCGTAGGGTGGCTGGGCGTTCCCTTAGAGATAGGGTGAGGAGTTCAGTCACTCGGGAGGAGCTCGGAGTAGGCCAGCTGAGGTGGCTCAGGCATCTGTTCCGGACGCCTCCCAGACGCCTCCCAATGGAGGTGTTCCAGGCATGTCCCACCGGAAGGAGGGACTATGTCTCTCGGCTGGCCTGGGAGCACCTCGGTGTTCCCCCAGAAGAGCTGGAGGAAGTGTCTGGGGAGAGGGAAATTTGGGCGTCCCTGCTTAGACTGTTGCCCCCACGACCCAGCCCCGGATAAGCGGAAGAAGAAGAAGAAGGCGTTAACCAGGCAGGAGTTGGGGCAGTCAGCAAACAATCAGAGAGACAAATGAGAAACAGTCCAAAATCAGCACATGGGAAAACAACAGAAAATGAAGAATGCTCTGAATTATCACTGGGGCAAAAACAAGACTTTTCGATGGGTGAGCCTTTGAGGGCAGTTTATGTAGGGGAGCTGTTGACGGACACCTGGACAGGTGATTATTCCTAAGCATAGGGATAATGGGAAATTCAGACTGGTTAATGGTGTGACTATGGCGGTGAGGTGACCTCTAGTGGTTCTGGGTGGAAGATCAGGGACCAGATTGTGACAGCTATTCTGAAAATGGTCTTTTTAAAATCTTGTACAGCATATTTTCACTTGCGTAAAACAGCAGAAACTGTGAAAACAGTTCAGATGCTGCTGTAAAGCAGCTCTAAAAGACAATACTGTTATTATTTAGATAAGTCAGTTGAGTGTTAATTCTCTTCAAATAGGGCTCCACGGTAAATTATGCGCCAATTGTAATCACAAGTTCTGTAAATTTTCAAATATTGAGACAACCAAGGGTCTCTAAGAGTAATGATTCAACATTGTTCTCAGCAAACAAAGCTTGTCAGAAGTATACCAATCACAGAAAAGAAAGGTTTTCCCTCTTGAGGTATGATGGAAAGAGCGTAGTTGCTTTGAGAACATAAAAGAGCAAACAAACTAAACATCATTCAGAGTAAGCAGATTGTGATCTTGAAGTATAGTATAAATTATTGAATACAAATATACCACAGTGAATAGGAGAGGGTGCAATCATTCGATTTATAATCTATATAAAATTGGTGGGACAATCTATCACAGCCATCTTCCCTGTTAAATATCCTGGTAGGTATTTCAGTTACACACACACAGACACACACATACACACACACAAACAAATACACATAATACTAAACTCTTGACTGACTTATTAAATAATTATACAAATGATGGTATTTCTGGGGTTCTGCAGGCTAGTATAAAAGACAAAACAAGATCAAATTATCTTTATCATGCTTTTAATATCAACACGTTTTCTGTATGTTTTGTATAGGTTTCAAATGGACAACCTTACATTCAGATACAGTTTACTGTTAGTGGAGGGACTGCAAATTACATATCCGTCCAGCCAGCTGACCTTCTTTTTTCTATTGATTGCTTATGTCTTTGCAATAGTGTCTAACATTGGGATTTTGATTCAGATCTTAGCAGAAAAAAGTTTACACCAGCCTATGCACATTCTTTTTTGTCACTTGCCAGTGAGCGATGTAATTGGAGCAACTGTCCTTATACCACGTTTACTAAAAGACTTATTAACAGACCCCTCTGAGCGCTACATTACATATGTAGAGTGTGTTTTCCAAGCCTTTTTTGGACATTTATATGGAACAACTTCCCACACTATTCTAATGATCATGGCCTTTGACAGATATGTGGCCATATGCAATCCACTGCGATATCCAACTATAATGACCAATAAAATGATAATTAAACTCTCAACAGGAGCCTGGGGTGCTGCAATATTGCCAGTGGGAATTTTGATTGGCCTCAGTGTGCGTCTGTCTCACTGCAGATCATTAATTACAAACCACGTTTGTGATAATGCTTCACTGTTTAAACTGTCTTGTGAAAACACAGTGATTAACAATGTATATGGATTAACTTTTACTGTGGTTTTGCTTACCTCTTCGTTGGGGTGGGTGTTAATGACATATCTCAGAATAGCAATGGTATGTTTAAAAAGCAAAAACAAAGCAACAAACAGCAAAGCCATAACAACTTGCAGCACTCATTTGACTGTTTATGTAATCTTACTTATCTCTGGTTTTGTTCCAATTTTTCTTCATCGCTTCTCTGACTATGCTGAAAATAGAAAGTTGGGGAGTGTAATGTTCCATGTTATACCACCAGGATTAAACCCCATAATATATGGTTTGCAGGCCAAGGAAATACGACAAAGAATGTTAAAATTGTGTAGAAATAAAGTTAATTCTAACTGATTTTGTTGTATTATATACATGTATACAATTTTAATTTCTTTCTAATAATTCTTTGTGTGTTCGGCATATGTGACAAAGCAGGTTATGTAAAGACATATATAAATACAAATATAGACAAGATAAATATGTGGTAACAATTTGCATAATTCATAAGGGCATAATGTGCTGTCGGTATACCCTAAATGAATAATGATTACTGTTGATTTGTTGTTGTTTTTCCCCATCATTTCAAGTGTATTACTAATTACTTATATTTATAAGAAAAGGTATGTTTGCAAAGAAATTAAAAAGTAGCATCTCGAGTGGAAATAATCAGATTTCTTTGGCATAACAGTAATAGAACTTTTCAACAAAGCTACACAGAGATTTTACTGCGTTCAGACTACTATGAAAAACAATTAGATCCATTAGATACTGAATCAGTATCATTAGATACTGAAATGTATGAATCAGCATTTAAAAATATTTTTTTGCCTTTATTTTTTATATATTGATTGATAGTTGTCAGTTTTGCTTACCATCATGGAAATTTGTGTGCAACAAGGACACCAACACAAAGTTAGAATCCATATGTGAAAGTTTATTAACCCTCTAGGATGTGAGATTTTTTTTGGGGCATATAGAATTATTGACATGCCCTGACATTTTTCCTTTATTCATTATTTAAAAAACAATTCTGGCTAAAGTTTAATTACACTGTAATCTGCAAATGGGCTAAAATATGTAAGAAGCATGAATGTACAATAAAAAAATAGAAATAAAACAAAAATAAAAAAAAACTTTGAACTCAATAAACCATAAAACAGATAATACACATACAGAACATCTGTTCACAAGACTATTGGGTTACACTTTATTTTGTTAGTCCAACTACATGTCTAACTCTGAGTAGACCGTTAGGTTAAGTTTAGTAGAATAAGTTGATATATACTTGCAAAGTTTATTATAGTCAGAATGTTGTATATTGTGGACCCATCAAAATCAACTAATATTCTAATGACTTCTAGTTGTAGAGGAGTAACGATTTGTGTATTGCGTATCGTACAATTCCTGGTCATTTTCCAAATCATTAAAGTGATCATCCTTATCCTCTTGTTGGTGGGGACTTTGGAGTGAACAGAGCATGTGCATGTTATTATTTAGTTGTTTGGAATGCACTTGCCAATGGGGGCAATGTAATTTTCTCATCTTCAGCGGTGTCGTTTTCCAGCAGATTTAATAATGGACTGATGCATTGCATAAAATTTCATAAATATGTATGAGCTGCTGAGAGGTTCGTTTGTTTGTAGCTCCATGTAGCTTCGCTCTTCAATTTATCACTCTCTGTTCTTTAGCAATCAAATATAAATTTAATTATCTTCATACCGCTGATACTATCTATCAAACTAATCTAACAAATTCAACTGCTGTTCGCTCACATTAATCTAAAACCATGTGGTGCATTAGCACTCTTATCACTTTCATTCCCACCCGCATTTATGTGCCTATTATTGTCTTCTTTTCTGGTCTGTTTCAGTTCTTCTTCTCTGTCACGTCTCTGGACTGTGTTATTATTGTTTTTGTCTCGTGCCACGTGCTCTGTGTGCCCTGCCTTTACTTCATGTTAATTGTATAATTGTCTTCACTTGGTCCCTGTTAATTTAGTCAATTTCCTTGTGTATTTAGTCCTGTGTGTTTTGAGTTCACGTTGTCCGATCGTCAATGTCCATACAATGCCCTTCCCCTACCCTACGTGGTTAATGTTCTGTCTGCCTGCCTGCCTTCCTGCCTTTGTATTTATTATTATTTTGCCGGTAAGAAGATTAAATCTGTTTGAGTTTATGTTACTTGCCTTGTGCTCCTTGTGTCAAAACCACGAACATAACAGTACGATCTGACCCAAACAGTAAAACGGCGTATTTGCCCTTTTGTTTTTTTTGTATTTTGTCATTGATTCCCCCTATGATGACCCGAACTTTCTCATCCTCCTGCTGGAGCAGGAGGATCGCTCTCTCGAGGGCTATACGAAAGACTTCCTCGCCCTCGCAAACGACTCGCGCTACCCGGACAGCTTCCTCTGCTCGATCCACTTCCGGGGACTAAACACCACTGTAAGGGTCCCCCTTTTCCTGCAGAACGGAATCCAGAGGCCCTGGTCGAAGGTCAATGCGTGTTCAGTCTTTTCTTTGCGTCTCGTTAAAAAATCACTAATATTTATTAATCTTTTGGGTTTCCAATTATAGTACTTACCTTATACATAATTTTATCTGACTCCAATCTTTTGTGATTTTAGTTATATTTATTAAAATGGAACTGCTGATCCCTCTAGTTGTGATTAAATTTGTATCATTAATTAACTATAATATTTCCTAGTTTCGACTTATCGTTTGTTAGGAGTCTGGATCGCTTAGAGACCTTGTTTGGCCAAAATAGACTCACGACACATCTGGGCTAGTCCAGGTCTTAGTCAGAGGCTACCCCGTAGATCGCTTACCTTAATGCAGCCATCTCCTCGATAGACTCAAAAAGAGTAATTTTTTATGCGTTCCCTAAGTAATAGCATGCTAAGCCAGTTTGGTGGCCAGAAGTCAAGATCTCAAGAAAGCTCTATCCATCTATCGTTGATCTGACTCACCCTAGCATGCCAACACTGCGGAAACCTCAGAAGTCACTAACCTACTAGAAAAGTTATATCAGACAATATTATAAGTTAACCAAGATTAACATTTATTTTGCCAGGCAAGAACAGTTTCCAAATTGGTATAATTGATAAACATTTGCACAACTGATCAGCAGTACAAAAATAACACAAAACAAAATAAAACATTAACTTAAAACTTAACATTAACTTAAAAGGTCAGTATACCTGGTCTTTAAAAAGTACATAGTGTAGTGTATGAGAACATACACCACACTAGGGGCCGATCTGGCTACAGAATCGCGCCTTGTTGTGTTTTGTCACTTTCCTTATATACTCAGACCAGACAAAGAGATACCAAATGTAGTTATAAAAACCATTTGGTGTTTAGGTTCCCGTGCTCCAGTGTCACACCTGGCTGGAACACGTTCAGAGACCCAAAAGGAGGACACACCTCCTTCTCAACAGAACACAGTTCAATCAAGTTCTTAATCTTCTCCATAATATAAGTGATTACTGTGAAATTGAGACCAATTTACCAATCGCACTGAGACCTTTCAAATGAGACCAAACATGAAAGTGAAGAACAATAGGTTCATAAGACACAAGACATATAATGCCTTATTACTAATGAACTTTAAACCAAGTCTTTTGGGCAGAAGGAGGGGAAGCAGGAAGAGCAGAGGTGAAGAGGGTGTCATAAACACAACAGGGGGGTGTGTTGTTTACTCTATTTTTGAAGTCCTTTTGTTTCTTTTGATTATCCCTTCTCAGATTAGTCTTATTGCATTTACAGGTTTTGATTCACCTCCTTACAGGGTGGTGAAGGACCTCCCGGTACCAGTCCTGTTAGGAAGGGATTGGCCGGGGTTTGATCACCTGCTCGCCGCCGCCACTCAGCTGCCAGCCCCAGAGGGAACCGCCAACGACAACGGCCAGCCTGCGAGCCACGGACCCGCCCGGCATTACTGGTCTCGGACAGTGGGCGAGAAGGTGAGTCCCCCTCCCAGAGTTATAACCTGTTCTTTGATGTTTTTCAACAGGTATCGGGGATGGGGCTCATTCGCCGAGGCTCAAAAAAGGACGCCTCAAACACTGTTGGCCATAAGTATGTGTTGTGGAGAAGCAGGATGTGCAGCCAGGACCCCATCCTCTCCCGCATTTTGTTGTCAAAAATGGCCTGTTGTACTGTGTCGCCCAGCGGAGGGGGGAGGAGAAACTGCTGTTGGTTGTGCCAAAGTCAAAGACGGAGGCAATCCTAGAGCTGGCCCATTCCCATCCGATGGCCGGGCTTTACTGGCCAGGTCTCGATGCTGAAGTGAAGCGGTTTTGCCAGGCCTGTCCGACATGCCAGCTAACAACGCCTCGCACTCCTCCCCCCAGTCCTCTCATTCCGCTACCCATCATCAACGTGCCCTTCGAGGCATCGGGATGGACCTAGTGGGACTGTTGCCGAAGTCCGCCCAGGGACACAAACATGTGCTGGTCATCGCCGACTATGCCACCCGCTACCCCAAGGCGGTTCCCCTTCGAATAGCTACGGCACAAACGCTTTGGGAACGCCTTCGGCGTGAGCCGTTCTGAACCACGTGTGAAATCTGTCCAATGGAGAGGAGCGACATCATGGACGAGATGACGTCGCCGACCAGGAAGTATAAAGTCACGCTCTGCGATGCCGGCACCAGCCTCTGTAGTGAAGTAAGCGCCGGCAGGGGTGCGGGAAGTATGGAATTGGGACGCAGCGTCTCGTTCCCTAGAGGAACCATGGTTACATTCGTAACCTGAGACGTTCCTCTTCAGGAACTCGAGCTGCGTCACAAACGCTTTGGGAACGAGATGCCCACGCCGCCATAATTCCAAGGCCCTGCCTGAACAAGGGGGTCCTCAGACCACCCATCAGGATAAGACCGAGGAGCCAGGAGCGGCCCTTAAGTCTAGATTATAGAACCGGGCAAAGTGGAGCGTGGACCACCCCGCAGCGTTGCAGATGTCCCCGAGGGGCACACCGCTAAGATAGGCCTTAGAGGCCGCCATACCCCTGGTTGAATGCGCTCTGACCCCGAGAGGGCATGGGAGTGCAGAGGCCTCATAGGCCAGGTGGATAGCCTCAACTATCCACCTGCTAATAGTGCGCTTGGCAGCAGCGCCACCCCTATTCGTCGGACCAAAACAAATGAGTAATTGGTCCGACCTCCGCAGAGACGCAGTTTCTCGCACTGGACACATGCAGTTGGACTTCTGCTGGTCTGGATCCTGGAAGGGGGGAGGACAGAAGGCCTGCAGTTCGATCGGCTGCAGTGTAACAGAGGGCACTTTAGGTGTATAACCCACTCGTGGGTATACAAAAGCCTTGGACATGCCTGGGGCAAAGTCCAAGTAAGTAGGGGCCACGGAGAGGGCCTGCAGATCTCCCACCCTCCGAAGAGAGGTGATGGCGAGGAGAAATGCTGTCTTATAAGATAAGACAGGTAAGGGAACCTCTTCGAGGGGCTCGAAGGGTGCCTTACACAGAGCCTCTAACACCACAACCAAATCCCAGGGGGGAACTCTGGTCCGCACTGGAGGTCTCAGCCTCAGCACACCGTGGAGGAATCATGTAACTAATGGGTGTTTGCCCACTGAGTGGCCACCAATAGGGTCATGATATGCAGATATAGCTGACACGTAGACCTTTAGGGTGGAGTGGGATAACCCGGTGGAGAATCTCGCCTGAAGGAACTCCAGCACTGAACCTACTGGGCAGTTAACTGGGTTTAAGTGGCGGTCTCCACACCAGGAAGTGAACATTTCCCACCTCCTGGCATACACGCTCCTCGTAGAGGGAGCTCTGGATTGGAGGACAACCTCAGCTGAAAGACCAGAGGCTATGAGTTTCACAGCTTCAGTAACTCCGGGCGAGGGTGAACTATTGTTCCCTCCATCTGAGAGAGTAGATCCGGCCTCAGGGGGATCTCCCACGCATGACCATCTACTAGGCCGATGAGGTCCGCGAACCATACTCGGCCCGGCCAGAACGGGGCTACCAGCAGTAGTCTGATTCCGTCCTGGCGCACTCTCCCAGAACTCCTGGGAGCAGGGCAATCAGAGGAAATGCGTACCTTGGCCATGCCTGTGACATGGCATCCAGTCCCAGGGGAGCTGGATGAACTAGAGAGAACCAGAGGGGACATTGTGCATTCCCTCGAGAAGCAAAGAGGTCCACCTCTGCCTGGTTAAATCTCGATCAGATCTGCTTCACCCCATCGGGTGAAGCATCCATTCCCCCGGCCTCGACATGGTTTCGGCTCCCGTATTGAGATGCACAGGGATGTAGGTCGCTCTCAGCGAGCAGATTTTGTCCTGGGACCACACAAGGATCTGGTGCGCCAGCTTGTTCAAGGGGCGCGAACGCAGTTCTCCCTGGTGTTTGATGTAAGAGACCACCGCTGTGTTGTCGGTGTGCACCAACACATGGTGACCTCTCAGGTCTGGGAGGAAATGCTTCAAAGCACGAAATACAGCTAACATCTCTAGCAGATTGATATGCCACCCCTGGTGGTGATCGCTTCACAGACCGTGGGCCGGGCGCCCGTTCAACACTGCGCCCCAACCGGTTAGGGATGCATCCGTCGCCAGGGAGGTGCGGCGACACAGAGCTCCTAACCTTGGGCCCTGATTCAGGAACCAAGGCTTCCTACACAAGTCTAAGGCCCGAACTGCACGGCGTGACACTTTGATTTTGTGGAGTGGGTTTCCCCTCGGGGAGAACCCCTTGGTCCTGAGCCACCACTGTAGGGGTCTCATGTACAGCAGGCCAAAAAGTATCACGTTGGAAGCAGCTGCCATCAGGCCCAGCAGTCTCTGATACTGCTTGACAGTGAATGACTGGCCTTCCCTGACTCTCTCGACTGACATGAGGATCGACTGCACACGAGCAGGAGACAAACGTGCCCACATCATGGTCGAATCCCACACCACGCCTAGGTATGTGGTCCTCTGAGCGGGACGCAATACACTCTTCTTGGCGTTCAGTCTCAAACCCAACTCCCCCATGTGAGACAGAACAACATCTCGATGTTGAACTGCCATCTGCTCTGATTGAGCTAATATCAACCAATCGTCGATATAATTGAGTATGCGGATGCCTTGGAGTCTCAGTGGAGCCAGAGCTGCATTCATACACTTCGTAAATGTGCGGGGTGAGAGTGCTTGGCCGAACGGAAGTACTCGATATTGGTATGCTACACCCCCGAAAGCGAACCTCAGAAACTTCCTGTGTTGAGGAAGGATGGATATATGGAAGTATGTGTCTCTCAGATCTATGTTGACAAACCAGTCCTCAGATCTGATTTGAGTCACCACATGCTTGATTGGTAAGCATTTTGAACTTCAGTCTGTTGACTGAGCGGTTCAAGACCCTCAGATCTAAGATGGGACGCAACCCCCCGTCCTTCTTCGGAACAATGAAATAGCTGCTGTAAAACCCAGATTCTGCAGCCTGAGGAGGGACCACCTCGATGGCCTCCTTCCTGAGCAGGGATTCTACTTCCTGTTCCATCACCAGGGCCTGCTGGGGGCCGACTACTGTCGGTGTGACTCCCCTGAATGTCGGTGGTGGAAACCTGAACTGAATTCGATAGCCTTTCTCTATCGTTTGTATGACCCATTGACGTACATTTGGCAGAAGTTTCCACGCTGCTAAATAATCTACTAAGGGAACCAGCCTCTCGAGGCTGACCTCTGGTGTTTGAGATACAGGTAACTCGGTGGCCTGAGGCGGCTGACCGGCAGGTAGACACCGGACTAGCTGTAAACAGGACCCCCGCAGGGGTGGCGCGTTCCCTGGCCGTGACGCACCCTCGGGTGAATCCGGCTGGGGAAGCGTGCTGGAAGCCTCCGCGCTCTGGCACGAGGGCAGAGATAGCGGAGTTACTGAGGGGAAGCCCTCAGAAGCCCTGAACCACTCATATCAGGGCTTCTTGGCCGCGGACTTCCTGTCCAAAAAGGCCCTCAGGTCTTTGGACCCGGAAGTCCCCGGCCCAGAGCGTCGCTTCGCCCCCTGCTGTTTTTTAGAGGGGGAACGAGAGGCAACGCTCTGTTTCTGCGCTCGCCCATTTGAGGAGCTGGCACGCGGTCGGGGCATCTCTCGTCCCGATGCCCCCTGAGATTGACGTGGGAGAAAACTTTTTAACACCGCCGTCTGTTTACGGGCCTCCTGGTACCTATCGACGACCTCATTGACAGAGTCGCCGAATAGGCCAGAAGGCTGCAGGGGGGCGTCCAATAGGCAGACCCTGTCCCGCTCTTACATATCGGACAGGGTCAGCCAGAGACGCCTCTCCGCGGCCACAAGGGATGACATAGACCGCCCCAAAGCACGGGCGGTCTCCTTTGTGACGCGGAGGCAGAGGTCAGTAGTCCGGCGCAGTTCTGCGATGTCATCGGACCTGACCCCCTCTCCCTCATCGACCTCTTTCAGCAGGCCGGCTTGGTATGCCTGCAACACCGCCATTGTGTGCATGCAAGACCCAGCCAGACCTGCTGCCGCGTACCCCTTAGCCACCAAAGCCGACGTTGTTCTCAGCGGCTTCGATGGTAAGGTCGGAGCCTTCAAAGATGATGCCGCACCAGGGGACAGATAGGTAGCGAGAGACTGTTCTACCCGGGGCATCGCCTTATAGCCGCACTCCGCGACTCCCGCCACATTGCCATAATAACTAACAGCGGTGGGGGAGAAAACTTGAGCGGAGTACGGCCTTCCCCAGGACCTCGACAGCTCACTGTGGAGGTCTGGGAAGAACGGAAGGCTCCGTCTTAGAGGTGGCTGCTTTGCTCTCAGAAATCTCTCATCTAATTTAGATTTCTGAGGCTCAGCATATTGCTCGGCGGGCCAGTTGATGTTAAGTTTAGCTACTGCACGAGTTACCACCTCTAAGAGCTCCTCATACTGGGGCGAGTGTAGTGGCGCGTCGTCCACCACGTCAACATCAACCTCCTTGGAGGAAGAGCAAATGCGAGTGGACGTCTCCCCCGTGGCCGAAGAAGCCGAAGTTCGGGCTTCGGACACACAGGATCGAGCGCCCGATCTGGCGGATTCCGACGGAGAAAAGGACGAGCCCGTCTCCATCTCCTCCGCCAGATCGAGTTGCGATCCCCAGCCGTGCAGTCCGGCACCCCTGGGAACGCCGGTGAAGGCTCCCTCCTCGAAGAGAGCCCTCCGGGAACGGAGTGTTCGCAGCGGTAGCTGCAAACAATGCGGGCAATCAGTCCCCTCGAGGGCTGACACCGCGTGCTCCGCTCCCAGGCACGCCACGCACAAGCTGTGTGTGTCCCCACCCGTGATGTAACGAGGGCAGGGATCAGCACACCGCTTGAAGTGTGGCGGATCACCACAATGTCTTTTCTTAGTTTTCCTCTTTAACCCCTGAGTATCAGCCATATCAGTCTTTTTGCAGATATTTAAGCTAGACAAACAGACGATAAATAGACAGACAAAAATCACATGTAGCGCTTACTGAACAGCAGAAAGCTGGTGCCGGCATCGCAGAGCGTGACTTTATACTTCCTGGTCGGTGACGTCATCTCGTCCATGACATCGCTCCTCTCCATTGGATAGATTTCACACGTGGTTCAGAACGGCTCATGCCGAGGGCGTTCCCAAAGCGTTTGTGACGCAGCTCGAGTTCCAAAGCGTTTGTGACGCAGCTCGAGTTCCTGAAGAGGAACTGCTGGCTGCTGCGAGTGAAAGAGATGAGGACCACAGTTTACCACCCCCAGACGGATGGCCTGGTCGAAAGGTTTAACCAGACACTCAAGCAGATGCTCCAATGTGTGGTGGCCGAGGACAGACGGGACTGGGACTTCAAATTCAAATTCAAATTCAAATTTTATTTGTCACATACACATACATACATGGTACGACATGCAGTGAAATGTTCTTTACAACCGCCTAGCGTCAAAATAGAAAACAATATATATATATATAAATATATATATATATATATATATATATATATATATATATATATATATATATATATAATATAAAAATTTAAAATATATATAAAGAAAAAGTGTGCATAAAAAATAAAAATTAAAAATAAAGTATAGAATATAAAATATAAAGTATAAAATATAAAGTGTAAAGTGGCTGTGCGAATGTCCAATGCAAGTGACTAGTGTAATATTTTCCTGTGTAATTGTCCAATTGTAAGTGGCGAGTATCTGGGGAAAGAGGGGGTGAACATGGGAATCCCGGTGATTAGGTGCTGGGTACTCTCTAGTTCAGACACCGAATGGCCTGCTGGAAGAAGCTCCTCCTCATTCTCTCGGTGTTTGCCTTCAGGGAACGAAAGCGCTTTCCTGAACGCAGCAGAGAAAAGAGTCCATTGTTGGGATGGCTGAGGTCTTCCACGATCTTCCTGGCCCTGGTACAGCACCGCTTGTTGTAGATGTGCTGCAGCACAGGGAGCTCAGTGCGGATGGTGCGCTCAGCTGAACGCACCACCCTCTGAAGGGCTCGCCTGTCCTGCATGGTGCTGTTCCCGAACCAGGAGGTGATGTTTCCCGTCAGCACACTCTCAATGGTGCAGGTGTAAAAGTTCCTGAGCACCTGAGATGTGAGTCTGAAGTCCCTTAAGCGCCTCAGATGGTATAGACGCGGTCCTGTGTGATGTGAACACCCAGGTACCGAAAACTGTCCACTCTCTCCACTGGGGTCCCGTCGATCATGATGGGATGGTAAGAGCGCACCTGCTTCATGCTGAAGTCCACTATTAACTCCTTTGTTTTGCTGACGTTCAGGAGCAGATTGTTCTCCTGACACCATCTCTCCAGGTTGTTGATCTCCTGAAGGTAGGCCATCTCATCGTTGTTGGAGATCAGGCCCACCACGACAGTGTCGTCAGCAAATTTAATGATGGTGGTGGAGTTTGTAGTGGCCACGCAGTCATGTGTGTACAGCGAGTACAGCAGGGGGCTCAGAACACAACCCTGAGGGCCTCCAGTGCTGAGAGTGAGGGAGGATGAGGTGTGTTTTCCCATCCGTACGGCTTGTGGTCTGTCGGTCAGGAAGTTGGTGATCCAGTGACGCAGGGATGGGCTAAGTCCCAGGACCTCCAACTTCGAGGTGAGTGTGGAGGGAACTATGGTGTTGAACGCTGAACTATAGTCCACAAACAGCATTTTCACATAGTTCCCTTTTCTAAAATCCAGGTGGCTCGTGGTTGTGTGGAGGAGATGGCATCCTCCGTAGACCGGTTCTGGCGGTAGGCAAACTGTAGTGGGTCGAGTGCGTCTGGTAGTGATGAGGTGATGAAGTCTCTGACGAGTCTCTCAAAGCAATTCATCACTACCGACATCAGAGCTACAGGGCGGTAATCATTCAGGCAAGATAGTGTAGGGTTTCCACACCTAATTTTAATTATGATAATTATGAATTGTCACTTGAATTCGCTCTTAATTCAAGTTTGGGGAATTGAATCTTAAAAGATTCACGTTAGTATGTAATTCAAATATACCTTTAAATCACCTAATACGTCCAGCGTTTTAGGGCAATTTAAATGTATGTTACCAATATGAATTTACTCTGTGATCAGCAAAATAAATCAATTGGACTTGTTTACTCATTTATCTGATCTTCGCTTTACCTCGAGCAGGTAGCAACGGATCTGGGCATGAGTTTGACTTTCCAGTTACATAACACACAAACAAGAATTCGTAATAATGAAACACAATTTATTAAACAGTACCTACTACTTGACAAGACTACACTGAGAAGACTAAACATAAACACACACACACACACATGCATTCATACACACATTCACGGGTTGGAAGGGAAATGGATAATTGTCTGTCCAAAGTCTGTTAGCTAGTTCTGAGATCGCACTAAGAGCACCAACAAAGCAAAGTTAGGGTTTAGCTTTGCTTATATGTGTCTGCGCCGATTCAGTAAAGAGATGAAAAGTTAGTTTTACCACTCGGCGTGTCTGGGGAAATCCCGGCTTGCTGATTGGTCAGGCTCGTCTGTGGGATGACGTGGTCGGGCTTTCCCGGGCCGTTCGAATGTAGTCTCTCTAGCTTGGTGGTTCGCTTTGGATGAACCGGGTTGGTTACGGAAGGGCAGTGAGTGTCCGTGGAGTGATGTGACGGAGCGGACCGGAGTCGAGGGTATCGGGTCGTTCTTGTTCAGAGTCTTCTAACTTCTCCAAGTTCCGAAGTTTCTCCATTTCCGTGGCAATTCCTGCAGCGACCCGAATTCCCCTGCGACTCCCGGTGGTTCCGAAGAAGTTCTTCTCGACTTGACTCCGACTCCGTTCAACTCAATGAGGGAGCTCTGTTCCTGCGTTTTGAGGTGCAAGTTTTGGGCCGTGCCCTGGGCAGTTGTCCAATCCCGAGGTCGAAGGGGCGTGTCCACGCCTGCTTTCGACTCCGATTTCGTGCATACTTTATCCCAGTTAGAATTGACATTCTGCACTTCTGTTCCCTATCAAAAGCTTATAAGTGGAATACACTGTTGTGCATTGCACAAACACATATATTCATTCATCACGATATTGGAAACATCGTAAGCTTCAATTTGATATCAAACATGCATTATCTAGCGCTTATGGAACGCTCTTTGTTAGAGGATTATTTAAAGAGTATATAGCGGTTCCTACATACATCCCAAAACATTTATTAAGCAGTTATTTACAGATGAACCTTTATTCGTTTGAAAGGAAGGCATTTAGATTGTTCGTTTAGTGGTTTTATGTGTGTCCTGGCAGTTCCTTTATTGTAGCGAAAAGGAAAAACGCGCGCTTTTAAGGAATGTATGTTGGGACAGAGCAAACCTCCCTGGGGTTGAAAGTGTCAGGCTGTCCTGATTCACCGCGGGAGTCTTATCACCTTTTGACTTGGTGGCTTGGTAGAACTGGTCCCAGGTCAGTGCACAGAACGGGTTATCGCGCTGTCGACCAGATGTTGCGTTTTCAATCATCCCAATCTTGACGTGGGTACTCTCGGATTGGCCGAGCTCACTGCAGCGACAGTCCCTTGAGAGTGTTTGGTAGACTTTGCGGCGCTCTGCATCGCTCTGCGGACCATCTTGATTGCCTTTATGGTCCGTGGTGCGGAGGATGCGCGATTTTACGACCTGGTTTTAGAGCGATTGCCCCTTTTATGGTTCGTGTCTGTTCATCGAGGCCCCACAATAGTTGAGGTTTCTTCGGCACAGGAACAATGATGGACTGTTTGAAACACGAGGGGACTGTAGACTGTTTCAGGAAGACACCGGTGCTAGCTGGTCAGCACAGGCTCTCAGAACCCGACCTGTCATGCCGTCAGGTCCTGCTGCCTTCCTGTTGTTCACTCTCCTGAATGCCCTCCTAACGTCATGCTGCATGCATGCATGCTGTTCATCATACGGCGCTAACATGATTAGCGTGATTAGCTGCAGCCTCAAAACGAGCATAAAAGTTATTTAGCTCGTCTGCCAGAGAAGCATCCGCGCTCTCCACTCTGGAGGTTGGCGTTTTATAGTCCGTGTCCCTGCCACAGGCTCCTAGAGTCACTGTGTTGAAACTGTGACTCTAGTTTCCTCCCGTAGCGCCTCTTTGCCTCCTTTACCGCTCTGTGCACGCTGTACAACGCAGCCTTGTATTCGGTCATATCCCCGGTGACTATCCCCGTTTTATATGCCGCGGAGTGGGATCTCAGAGAGTCGCGGATAGTTTTGTCTACCCACAGCTTCTGGTTGGGAAACGTCCTGATGACGGTTTCTCTACCGTGTCATCTGCTAGTTTTCTGATGAATCCCACCACCGCTTCCGTGAACACGTTGACGTCCTCGGAGCTACACCTGAACATGGCCCAGACTGCGTCATCCAAAGCATCCTGCAGAGCGGCCACTGAATGGTCAGACCATTGTGACACCTCCCTCTGTACCGGGGCTTCCTGTTTCAGCCTCTGTTTGTAAACAGGTACAAGGAAGATGGCGGCATGGTCTGATTTACCAAACGGTGGGCATGATTTTGCTTTGTAGCTCTCTCTGAAGGGTGTGTAACAGTGATCCAGTGTCCTTTCGCCCCTGGTGGGGCAGGTGATGTGCTGGTGGAAGTTCGGCAGTGTGCGCTTGAGGTTTGCACTGTTAAAATCCCCCAGCACAATGAGTGCGGCGTCCCAATGCTGTGACTGGTGTGTTGTGAGGTGATCGTGTAAGTCCCATATTGCAGTGTCCGTGTCCGCTTGAGGTGGAATGTAAACGGCACTGACTATGACCGAGCTGAATTCCCGTGGAAGATAGAAAGGGCGACATTTGATGGTCAGAAGTTCCAGGTTTGGTGTGCAGGAGCGTGAGAGAGGAACAACGCTCGCGCTGTCGCACCAGCGGTTGTTCACCATCAGACACACTCCACCTCCCCGTGTCTTCCCCGACTCCATTGTTCTGTCCATGCGGTAAACAGAGAAAAACTAACACTAAAACTAACTTGATGTTACTCTACATACTTTTCGGCATCCGAGAAGTTCCCCAAGCCTCAACTGGTGTGTGTCCATGCACCACACTATGTATTTTTTAAAGACCAGGTATAATGACCTTTTAACTTTGTTTTATTTTGTTTTGTGTTATTTTTGTACTGCTGAACAGTTGTGCAAATGTTTATGAATTATACCAATTTGGAACCTATTCTTAATAAATGTTAATCTTGGTTAACTTATAATATTGTCTGAAATAACTAGGTTTTCCACATTGTTGGCGTGCTAGGGTAAGTCAGATCAACGATCAATGGATGGAACCGGGGGCACGTTTTTGAGATCTTGACTTCTGGCCACCAAACACATAACAAATTACTCTTTTTGAGTCTATCGAGGAGATGGCTGCATTAAGGTAAGCGATCTACGGGGTAGCCTCTGACTAAGACCTGGACTAGTCCAGATGTGTTGTGAGTCTGTTCTGGCTAAACAAGCAACTCAGACTCCTAAAGAACGATAAGTCGAAACTTGGAAGTATTATAGTTAATTAATGATCCAAATTTAATCACAACTAGAGGGATCAGCAGTTACATTTTAATAAATATAAATAAAATCACGAAAGATTGGAGTCAGATAAAATTATGTATAAGGTCAGTACTATAATTGGAAACCCAAAAGATAAATATATATTAGTGATTTTTAACGAGACGCAAAGAAAAGACCAAACACGCATTGACCTTTGACCAGGGCCTCTGGATTCCATTCTGCAGGATAAGGGGGACCCTTACAGTTGGTGACACTCCCTAATGATCTCCTATTGTCTGTCAGTGAAGGTCTTTTCAGCGTGAGCTACAAGAAGAGGTTTGAGCTCTTCCCTATTCTTCAGCAGCTGTGGTAAGTCCATTCTTTTTTGCCTTTTAGAAATGTGAAGAGAAAGTGTACACGCATTCCATATAGACACATTTGTAGAATGAGTCGGAATACTCATCGTTAGACCGGAGACTGCAGAAATCTAAGAATTAGATGAAACCACACAAATTCACAGGGAAAAGATAGCAGCAGAGTAGGTGAGGAATGAAGAATCTCAATGCGATTATCAAAGTTGGAAGAACATCATCCAATTTTGATTCTAGTACTTAACCTCGGTTAAACATTGCAACAAATTCAGTGGCTTCCTTGTACTAGTGTTTATTGGCTTTGCAACATTTGAAAAGTAAACACTTAGTGCAAGGAAAGGATGATAATCATGACAATTAATCTCTCGCTAGAACCTTATGGAGGTGAAAGTTCTGAAAGTTGGGCAAGACAAAGTAATGAAAAGTGCTGAATTTTAAGGGAACATGAATCTGGGAAGATTTGCCTTGTAACCAGGGCTAAACCCGTTCAAAAGATTTCACTATCTCTCCTAAGGGAGAGATGGAGAAATTATTCAAATTAAATCACAACATTCAGCTTGACAAATCTTTTCAAAGATTAGTCTTAATGCAGTGTATAGTTTGGACCTTTAAACTGTCTTCAGACAGATAGACAAACAGCATCAAAAGGAATCAAAACAACATGTGTTTGTTCCATTTGCATTTGCTCTGGGTTTGCCCAACCCCCAAACTCTCTCACACCTCAATGGATTCTTGAATGAATGCACTTAGTGACATCGCAGCTCAAGACTAAAGAAAATTGTGCCCAATTTCAAATTGTAGTTGCAAAAATCTTCAAATTGATCAGCAGTTTGACCCATGTTTCCAGTATGGCCTATGCACACAATGCACATGTCAAGACTACTGGAACCAAAGGGCCAAACCAAGGGTGTATCTTCAAAAAAGATTCGAGAAATGATAATCGGCCATTCTGAAGTTGCAAGAGGCTCACCAGAGACAAGCAAAAGAAAATTTAAGTCATACTATTTTTAATGTAATGTAATTCATATTATAACAAGCTTATAATATATTATATTGCAATGACCATGCATGGATCAGAAAGTTCATTTTTCTGGACATATTATTAAAGTTGTGTGTATTGTAAAACTCAGGCAGAAAGTCACAAGTCTTTACAGACTGCAGAGATGGAAGTGGTCAAATTTATACAAATCTGACCATTAACACTTTGTTAATTTTAGCCTTGTAGTTTCAAAGCATGATCATGAGAGTGATATGTCTTTGTAATCTAAAACAAATTTGCTTCTGATGGTATGCAATCATAGATTGTAATCACCAGTAACAACTGCTTGGCCATGGCCATTACAGGAAAAACAGGACTCACCAGTCTTCAAGCAATTTGTAAAAAGGCTAAACATTTTGCAGTTTCTCTCTTGTCTGTTTCTTTTTTAGATTGACTGTTGTCAACCCTGGGGAATAAATTCCACAGGGATGTCTGGTTAAACCTACAAAGTAAATAATTCCATGACCTCCCAGTGTAGCACTGGATCTAAATTATGCAACACAAATTATGGTAGGCTAAACATCACCCATCTCCTACACACACATTTTCACACAAACACACACACCTTCGTCATTGTAATCGCATGACACATTTACCTTGTACTGTAGGAAATTATGAAATAAATTCAGCCAATGGCTTTGTTGTATTGTTTTGAGCGCAAATCATACACCTATCGAGTGTGTTGTTCACATGCATTGTCAATTGTGGAATGCACAAAAATTTAGACATAGTCTCAATTACCCCTCTTCGGCCGCGGTGTGTAATACCATGAAACTTGCAGACGAGGAACGGCATGTTGAAGGTATGCAAATCCTTCCTTGTTTATCAAGCAAAACACCATCCTCCCCGGCCGTGGCCCCGTCTGATGACCAGAATACCTTGTTCTCCTCTGAGGCAGACGACTGGATGGCGGCCACGTCTACGGGGGGAATCATAGCACTGGTTAAAAGTGATGCAGAAACGGCACAAGTGTTAAGCCAGTGTGGCATCACACCACTCGAGGCGGTGGCTTTAGCTGCACTGTCAGCAATAGAATTACCTTGAGCCTCTTCCGTGTTCAAAAAAGAATGACCTTTTGTTTTAATAATAGATAAAGATTTAGGTAGACGGCATGCTTGAATCAAATCCAAAACTAAAGAACTATGAGAAATAGGCTTACCATCTGCTGCAACAAAGCCTGACATTGTGGCCCCTGTATCTAACAGAAATGGATAGATTTGGCCATTCAAGTGCAGTTCAACCATCGGCATGTCATATGACAGAGGAGATTCAAATGAAAAACACAACAACGAGGCAGCATTGGGGGTCGAGCTCTGTGGGCAGCCCTAGTCCTGTGTGTAGACGGGGCTGTGCTGTCGCTGAAATCTAGCAGAGGACTGCTGGGGGGGTGCATGAGGCGGAGGAGCATAGTAAGCTCCACCCTGCTGTGGCTGCTGAGGAATGTGTTGGGCTTGAGTTTGCATAGGCTGGTGCCCTTCATCTCTTTGTCTCTTGTGACATTCTCTAGCCCAATGGCCAGGCTTACCACAATAATTACAATTGGTCTCCTCGGACAAAACACTTATGTCCGGTCATTGGCATTGTTACAAACTGGGGGGCACATTTACGTTAATATTGTGGAGTTGTTTGTTTAATATTCATTGTGTTCTATTTTTGCATGTTTCTGTTAAGGACTTTTATTTTGGTGTTGCGTCCTCTGGGAAGGAGGGGCTGGTGAGGTAAAAGGGAAACGCGGGAGAGGGGGGAGATTTAGCGGGCTCGGAGACGAGTGTGGTTGTCCTCCCAAAGCTGGCTCAATAAAAATTACTAGTCGTCGGTATTTTCAAGTCCTTCGTCTTTATTTACACCAGCAGAAACCTCACGCCTTACATATTTATTGGTGGCAGCGGTGGTTACCTCCGGCATCTTTGGAGAAGTTGCTGTTGGACTGGTATGGTGACAAGGCGTAAACTATATGATTATCACTGCCCTTTCGTCGTATACTGGATCAGTTGTACTGATGGATTAATTTAGACTGAACCGTGTTTTGCTTTCCATACCATTACAAAATCATTACAAATTTTTTTTGTTTTCACCATCGTGTGAGTTTTCATTTCATGTTAAGTTATTTCGTTATTTAGTTTCTTTTCTGAAAAAAAGTGCAAGAAGACGTTTGCGACTGGATTATTAGAAGTTGGCTTTTTGCCAGGATTGAACAGCGCTCACTTTTCTCACACGTGTGCGCGTTACTCCCTCCCGTGGCGGACTTCGGTAACTGCACATAGACTCAGAATCAAAGGACACGGTATTGCAAATAAGACTTAAACAAAAAAAAAGAAAAGAAAAAGAACTTCTTCATCGACCTTCACCATACTAAATCTGTCCTGCAGATCATTTTCATCAATAAGAGACTTTGCTGGATTGAACTGATAAAACACTTCATTGACTTCACTCTTTTGAAAAATGGCGGAGGACAATGGAACAAACCCACACGTGCACTTCAGAGCTGTTTTACCCCCAGGCTTCACTGGGGATGGCAACGAAAGTTTTTCTCAATGGGCTCGTCGTTTTCAAGTATGCTGTGAGACCTCAGGTATGGACAAACCTCAGCTTGCCAAAGTCCTTCCTTCAAGATTGGCAGGTGCTGCATTCAGTTACTGGGATAGTTTGGCAGATGACACAAAAGCTGATTATGACACAACGTGTAGCAAATTGGCTGCAGTTTTTGATCAAAAACAGCTACTAAGAACATTTCAAACTTACTTGCATGCCAGACCGCGTCTGAGTAACGAGCCATTGGAAGTATATGCTGCTGAATTGACCATTTGTTCACCAAGCTTTTCCAGATTATGGAGCATCGCCATTAAAGGTGAAATTTTGCGGAGATTTATAGCTGGACTTGAACCTGCATTGCAAACTAAGTTGTATGAGTTTGGTGTTACTACACTGGAAGAAGCCATTAAAGTAGCTGGTCGGTGTGAGAGGGCACGTTCCGCAGCCACTGAGACTTTTTCTCTGCCAGCACCTGCTTCACCTCAGCCTGCCGCAGTGCACAGCCTCACAACAGAATCTGCCAATATGCTTGCAGCTCAGCTCAGCGAACTCCATCTGAAAGTAGACAAACTTCAGTTGGTTGTTACTATGCTGACACAACCCAAGTCTCCTTATACCAGTTCAGTCTCATCTCCTGACCGTCGCTTCGCCTATCGTCAGCGATCCCCTGTTCCTGAGAGAGCAAAAGATGATCGATATTTGTCACCTTCTCGCTATCATTTCACTGCATCTGATGAGCCCTACTGTAGGGGAAGGTCTCCTGTACGTTCCACTGACAGCTATCACAGACCACAAGGGAGCCCTAGGCCGAGTTATCAGCAGCAGCGAGGCTATGACAAACCTTTACACTATGACAGTAGAGATGTTCGCTTTAGCCCTCAGAGGAGATCTGCTGCATACAACGACTCAGTGACTTCTCAATCCAGCTACTGGCGTCATTCGAAGGATGACAGCAGCCCAGGTGGGGACCGAGATCGACGGAGGGGTGAGCAGTACTACAGACACCGCTCTCCAAGTCCACAACGACCACATTCACGCCATGTACATTTCTCCGAACATCAGAGGTCGGGAAACGAATGGTAGCTGGAGATGAGGGCCAATCTTCAGTTCAACTGTCAGCGGCCCATAGTGACAACAAAGTGGGATCTTCGGACTCTGCGATCTGGACACCATACATAAAAGGACTCATTGAGAATCAAGAAGTCAGTGTTTTCCTTGACACTGGTGCTGGTTTGTCACTCATTAGTGAGTCTTTACGCCAGCGTATCCCTGCCTTGAAACATCGACCCTTACTGAAAAGTTTCCAGGTGGCACACACTCTGACAGGACAACAATTAGACATTTTAGGCTCATTACCTGTCACGTTATTGTCTTGGGTCACACACATTCAGTATGAACATGTTTGTTGTAAGAGACTCTAGACAGGATGTTCTTCTTGGGTGGGACTTTTTCAAAACATATGGTGCCTCAGTTGACACAGCCTGTGGGGCTTTTATGTTTAATGATGAGAAAATTTCCCTTCTCAGTTCCTCACATGCATTGCCATTTTGCTGTAATGTGTTCTTGCTCTCACAAGTCTCAGTCCCTCCCCTGACAGAGATTGTTGTTCCTGCCTCAGTAGCATGTTCCTCAGAATCAAGAACGCAGCTTCATGGTTTTCAGGGTATTCTAGAACCGAATTTGACATTTGACAAAGACTTGGCTGTTGCTCGTAGCTTCTCTAATGTTGAAAATGGGCTCACAGTAGTTCATCTACTTAATCCTACACACCAAGACATTGAGCTGCCCAAAGAAACCCAGTTAGGTCAATTTTACACTGTACGTAATGTGCCTTCTGATTTCTATAGGCCTGTAGATAGTCTTGTGGCTCAGGTTAGCCTTCCAAGCCCTTCATGCCAAATACCTGATGTTCACATGGGTACTGACACACTTACTCCCAGTGAGGTAGAAGTAGTTAACTCCCTCCTACAAGAGAACTGTGATGTCTTTAGCACCACCTCTACCGATCTAGGAAGGTCTGATTTGATTAAGCATAGCATACGGACATCCTCTACATCCCCTGTGCGTCAAAGAGCATACCGTACATCCCCTGTCCTTCGAAAGGAAATTGACAACCAAGTGCAGAAACTTCTTGATGCTGACTTAATTGAATCTAGTCATAGCCCATGGGCATCCCCAGTGATACTGGTCCGTAAGAAGGATGGCTCTTACAGATTTTGCATCGATTACAGACGTTTAAATTCAGTTACTATCAAAGATGCACACCCACTTCCACGTGTGGACGACAGTTTAGATGCCCTTTCTGGGGCCACCTTGTTTAGCACTCTAGATTTGTCCAGTGGCTACTGGCAGATTCAGATGGACGATTCTAGCAAGGAGAAAACTGCCTTTACTACAGGTGATTCCCTCTATCATTTTAAGGTCATGCCCATGGGCCTTACTAATGCCCCCCCAACATTTCAGCGACTGATGGAGCTTGTTCTCCGTGGTCTCCATTGGTCCAATACTCTAGTATATCTTGATGACATAATAGTCTTTAGTAAGACCTTTACAGACCACATTCATGATCTCTCTGAAGTGTTTGGTAGGTTACGGCAAGCTGGCTTCAAACTCCATCCTCAAAAGTGTCAGTTTTTCAAGCAGTCTGTACTTTTTCTAGGACATGTTGTTTCGAAGGATGGCATCCAACCAGACCCCAAAGTGACTGAGAAAGTACTGACCTGGCCTCGTCCGACTACACCTACAGAGGTTAGAGCTTTCATAGGCCTCTGTTCCTACTACCAGCGTTTTATCAAAGACTTTGTGGAAAAGGCAGCCCCCTTACATAATCTGACAAAGAAACATGCCAAATTTGCATGGAGTGAACAATGTGAGGACACTTTTCAGCATTTCAGACATGCTCTATCTTCTCCACCTATTCTGACTTACCCTGACTTTAGCAAGTCTTTTATTCTGTATACGGATGCATCTCACCATGCCATTGGCTCCGTTCTTGCACAACAACAACAGGGTGTTGAGAAGGTAGTAGCCTATGCCAGTCATGTGCTAAGTGCAACAGAGCGCAACTGGTCCACTTTTGACAGAGAATGGTGGGCTATTGTTTGGTCTGTTAGACATTTTTCGCACTATTTACAAGGGTGCCCCTTTGTAATTGTTACAGATCACCGCCCATTGTTGGGGTTAAAGAAAATGCCTATTGATCGAGATCCAACAGGTCGTAGGGCACGCTGGGCATTGGAGCTTGATGTGTACAGTTGGGTCATAAAACACAGGAATGGTGCTAAGCACACAAATGCAGACTCACTATCTAGACGCCCGACTCAAAGTGATGCCACTCCTCAGCCTAATTCTAATACCTTGTTGTCAGGTGAGCCAGGATCTTCTGTAATCACAGCCCCTCTTACTGTGCACTCTGCCATAGACCTTTCTCAGACTTTGTCAGTCGATATAGCACAGTGTCAAAAAGATGATGTCACACTGAGGACAGTGAATGAGTGGTTGACGGAAGGAAGGAGACCTCCAGCTTGGGCACTAAAGAAAGGTTCGTCAGAGCTCAAAGTATACTGGCGACAGTTTGATAGACTGCATTTGCAGGATGGAAAAATCTATCGTTTTGCCTGTAACAAACCAAAAGAGCCACCTATTCTTCATGTAGTCATTCCCAGCAAAGCTGTTGCTCAGGTGTTACAGTTTTTACATGGACATTCCACTGTAAGTCACATTAGACATAAAAAGACACTTGCAAGAGCTAGAGAGCACTTCTACTGGCCATACATGGCTAGAGACATAGAGAGCTACTGCCAGCAGTGTGTCCCATGTCAGTCAAGATCTATGCCAGTCCCACATCGTGTAGCTCCCCTTCAGACTATTCATGCCGCTCATCCTTTTGAAAAAGTGGCAGCTGACATTACCGAGCTTCCTGTGTCACCATCAGGCCATAAATATGTCCTTGTCCTCCAAGACTATTTCACAAAGTATGTGAATTTGTACCCTATGAAAGACCAAAGAGCTGTAACGGTTGCACAATGTATTTTTGAACAGTATGTCACGGAGCATGGTGTTCCTGAATATCTTCATACAGATCAAGGCCGTCAGTTTGAGGCAGACTTAATCAAGGAGTTGTGTTCCAAGTTGGGTGTCACCAAAACCAGAACTTCTCCTTATCATCCTGAGGGAGATGGTTTAATCGAAAGGTTCAATCGCACCCTAAAAGACCAGCTGAGCAAATGTCTGTACCAGCAGACAGAGCCATGGGATACCATGTTAAGGGCAGTACAGTTCTCTTATAATACTAGTGTACACAGCAGCACTGGATACACCCCTTCTTCCTTGTTCATGGACGTGAAGCTAGACTTCCGGTGCATTTACTCTTTCCTTGTCCTACTGAAGCTTCTAGTGCCTCTGCCGGCACCCCAGCAGAGTATGCTACGTCTGTCTACAGGAAATTGCAGTTCGCTTTCAAGTTCCGTCAGGAGAATCAGGAACATGCTCATGAGCAGCAAAAAGCACAATATGACAAAAAGGCGAAGTATACCACATACAATGTTGGAGACTTGGTTTGGTTAAATGATCCTGCTCATTCCCAATGTAAACTGGCCCCACGTTGGAAAGGACCCTACATTATAACAGGAAATGTTCAGACAAATGATGATCATTCTGTGCTGTATGCTATTAAGCCAAAAGGAATGCTTGCAAAGACAGCGCAAGTGGTACATCATAACCGTCTTAAACCTTACCTGTCTTCCACCTATCCGCTTGGACAAACAGACGCATCATCTCCCATATTACAGCCTGTTGAAAGGGAAGCACCCCCTAGTACTTCCAATTCTTCTACACTTGCTGCCCAGGAGAACTTGCCTTCTGTTGTCTTTACTGGTGAGGTTCCTAGTCAGAGTCCAGCTAGGTCTTTGCTTTTGGGGCAGTCCCCACTGAACTTATCTCGGAACACTGGAGAGATTAATCTCACACAGTCTGATGACATGGACAATGTATCTTCAAACATGGACCAGCCTCAAGATGTGACTCTGCAGGGTATGCTAAACCCTAGACCGCTAGGTCGCAGGCCTGTGAAATTGCCTGCAAAGTTTAAAGATTATGTTGTGAAGTTAAAAAAAAAAAAATTCAAGTTCTTTGTCTTAGAACCTTTGCTGTAGTCCACATACACACCCTGTATTATGTTTATTGAAAATTTGGGTTATATTGCAAGAATAACCTGCACATTGCTTTGTCTGGTTTAAGAACATTTGATACTTTTTGTATGTTGGAAACGTGGACGTTTCTTTTCCAACAGGGTAACTAATGTGGAGTTGTTTGTTTAATATTCATTGTGTTCTATTTTTGCATGTTTCTGTTAAGGACTTTTATTTTGGTGTTGCGTCCTCTGGGAAGGAGGGGCTGGTGAGGTAAAAGGGAAACGCGGGAGAGGGGGAGATTTAGCGGGCTCGGAGACGAGTGTGGTTGTCCTCCCAAAGCTGGCTCAATAAAAATTACTAGTCGTCGGTATTTTCAAGTCCTTCGTCTTTATTTACACCAGCAGAAACCTCACGCCTTACAATATCAAGTGTGACTGGCCTGCACGTCAAATGCACAGGCAATGCACATTTAGTGGTATTAAATAATTTAGTGGTATTAAAAAATTTGAATTTGAAAATTTGAATTTGAATTTTTAGTGAAAGGCTTTGGAATCTTTTGAATTGCCTCTATTTGTTTTTTAGTCAAGGATTTGCCGTGTTTGTTGATGACATAGCCTAAAAATATAATCTCTCTTTTTGCAAACTGCAGCTTTGACAAACTGACCTTGTGACCCTCTGCAGCCAAATGTTTTAAATGTTTTATAGTGTCTCGCATGCATGTTTCTTCATCTTTGGCTGCCACAAAAAGGTCATCAACATATTGCAGCAAAGCTGTGCCTGGTGTCAGTTGCAGAGATTCCAATTAAAGAGGCAAACCAAAATTGGCTATCTTTATGAACTGGCACAGAGAAGAAGGCATTGGAAAGGTCAACAACTGAAAACCATTCAGCTTCACCCAGTACTTGTGACAAAATTGTATAGGGGTTTGGGACATTTGAAGGTCGTGCCAGAATTGCATCATTTATGGCTTGTAAATCTTGTACAAATCGCCACTCAGTTGGTTGGCCTGCATCTCTTATTTTTTTGACAGGGAAAATTGGTGTATGCACAGGAGAGTTTTCACACTCTACAATCACTCCAGCTGCTTTTAATGTTACAAAGATCAGTTTTATTCCCTCAATAGCTTCTCTTTTTAAGGGGTACTGAGGTTTACATAGTCGATAATCCGATTTTGGAATAATTTGGATTGGTTCACAATTTTTTATCAGTCACACATCAAATTTAGAGGAGGCCCAGACAGATGTTCGAACCTTCTTTAGAGCTGGAATAGTTGCAATTTCACTCTCTGTGAGAAAGCAGTGGTCAGTTATTGTGCTATCAGTCAAATAAACTGTGTGTACAGCTTTAACAGCAGGCTCACTCAAACACATTTGGCATGCAGATAGTGTTGGGTTGTATTCAGCATTTACCTCTGCTGTGTGCATCCAGTTCTCATGAAAAACACACATCTTTACAAAAGGACCAAGGTCTTCCCAAGGGTCACTGTTCCCCTATGATAGTGACACATGTGGAAGAGAATTCACAACATCAAAAAACTGTTATTTGTTTCTTAATGCAACAGTTACAGTGCATTTATTTTCTGCCCAGATTGACCAATTTAAGTCTAATGTGTCTGTACAATGAAACCATTTTTGTTCAAACAACTCACCTTTTCCTAATGATACATGTGCTGAGCAATGCAAATCAGAGAATGGCATGAATTCATAACTCTGTCTTTGGTGGCCTTTACAAGCCTTTCGCATAATTCATTTTGCAATTTCCACTGATATATGTACAGCAGTGATTCTTGAATTGCAGTCAGAGTCTGAATTTTACTGCTTGAATACCGTCTGGACTGGATAATAAAGAGATACCCAGTTTGCACAATAGATCTCTTCCCATTATAATTTTGGGACAATTTTGTGATAAAAGAAAGCAATGTTTAAATCTCGTGCCATCCTCATCCTCACATTTCAGAGGTACAGTGAAATTTTCTCTAACTGTATGACTGGTTGACCACGCAAAATTTAAGTATAACCTAGTTTATCTGTTCTGATTACTGAAACAGTAGCTCCACTATCAGCAAAGAAAGTAATTTAAAATCAACTTGTGGCAATTTCCTATATGCTAAATCATTTAAGTGACTATATGCGCCTACCTTCCCATCAGCAAAAGATTCCTCATTTTCTAATCTTGAAATACAGCTGTTTATCTGAGAAAGCATTTCTTCATTGCAGTCAAGAGCAAGCATATTTTCTTTATTGCAGTTAGCTGGATTAGTAGTGTCTGTGTGCAGTTTGTTCTTATCAGTTTCTGCTGCATGGCTGTTGTGAACTTTGGCCTTAACTCCCCCCTCCTTCTTTGCTCTGTTGTGCAGGTCTCTGCTGTCAGTTTTTGCCTTTGCTGCGCCAGCCACTGTTTGGCCATTCAAAAGCGGGCAGTCAGTCTTCCAATGTCTGGGCTCGTTGCAATACCAACCAACATCTGGATCGACTTGGGACTGTAGTTTCCTCTCCCATGTCCACATCCCACTTACATATGTCACACATCACTATACATAGTCAAATTTGTCAGTTGAAGCTCCTTTCCTCTTTTCTTTCTGGCTTTTTCCTCCAACAATTTTTCAGCATGCAATGCATACTGTCTGATTTTCTCCAGTTTCTCATCCTCCCAGCCGATGCAGATTTGTTTGATTTTATTATCTCAGGTTTCAGTCCACTGATAAGGCTGCTTCACAGATTCCCACATTTGTAGAATTTCCCCTCTGTCGTCTGGTTCTGGTATTCCACTGTATGTGTTTAAGGTGTCATACAGTCATACGTAATAGTCATCGACAGACTCATCCTTCTTTTGCGTGCAGTAGTCAATCTTGGCGGTGTTCACTCGGACCGGAAAGTTCTTTTTGAACTGATTGCCTCTTTTAAGTATTTCTCACTCCTTGGTCGGAAAACCATCGTAGTCCCTTCTGGTCCAGCCACTTGGATCATGGGGAGAGATTTCAGGCGTTCTTTGTCGTTCTCCCAATCATCCTCATCCTGGCTGTCTGATTCCAGTATCAGTCTTTCATGAGATGTGGATCTGGTCATGACGCCGGTTATGATACATTTCACCTTTTTGACACCATCTCTTGATGTGGAGGGTGTAGATGGTAAGAGTGCTGTTGCTGTTGAAGCCACTTCTCTTTGTGGTTCCACGGTCTGGGCTTGTGTCTCGGTGGGCAGTGGGAGTGTAGGTACAGTTGCAGCAGCACTATAAGACAGAGGCTGTGCTGGTGGCAGTGGCTGGTTCGGCTATGGTATCTGTTGATAAGGATGGGGCAAGGAGTCTAGATCAAAGTCCACTTTGGTGCACTGCTGTTCTAGAGAAGGATAGAGAGAAGAGGGAGTTTGAGCAGTATGATGTGTTCTTTTACTTTCTTACAGAGGAGGAACTGATTGATGAAATTGAGTTTTTAAGACCTGTGAATGACATTACGCCAGTGTGTATGCTGCAAATGATTGATTCAGACGATGATGATGCATGGGTGTGGGCTGACTCCGTACAGCTGAAAGAGTTTTTTAAACAATTAACTGCCTTTTTGGTATAATTGTCTTCAGCTAAACAAGACTTCAAGACTTGCTACATATAAGCATCCTTCTACAAAGATGCAAATGCAAAGCTTCTTGGGCCTAGTGAACTATTGCAGAGTGTGGGTGCCGAATTGTTCCATATATGACAAAATCCTGAGAGCAGCCACCTTAATGCATTCAGACATCTACAAGCATCCTTGTTTAAGCCACCTGCTCTTGGCTTACCTGCATATATGAAAGATTTTCAGTTTTATGTGCGGAAGGCAGAGGAACGGCGGTGGCAATCTTGGCTCAGGAACATGGGGCAATTTTCATCCTGTGGCATATTTGTCAAAAACATTGGATTCTGTAGCAAAGGGGCTTTTCCCGCCTGTCTGCGTGCAGTGGCTGCTACAGCGATCATGGTACAGGACACAGAGCGTATTGTTTTATCACATCCATTGATTGTACATACTTTGCATCAGGTAAGGCGCTATGATGCAAAACATTTCTACTCAGCATATGACTGCTCAAAGACTTTCAGGTTATGAAGCAATACTATTAGCTACTGTTAATTTAACCCTGAAACCAACCTCTGTTGTTCACGGTCCTACTTTATATTTGCATAAGTTGTTAACACAGAATAGAACTGTCTGACCAGGATTCAAATTTATACAGCTTGCAGGCCAGAAGTGTCTGCATCTGTCCTGGAGGAGGGGAATCATTGGTATGTAAATGGATCATGCTATAAACCAAATGATAATGAATACTGGTGGGTCTACTAAATTGTTGAATAACCTGATAGCATAATTGAGGCGTACGCTCTCCTGTACAGATCAGCGCAAGTAGCAGAGTTAATTGCACTGACAAGAGCTTGTCAATTGGCAAAAGATCAGTGTATCAATATATAAACTGATTCAAAATATGCACATTCAGTCATGCATGACTTTGCGAAATTATGGCTGGAAAAGAACCTTTGAAGTAAAGTCAATATCACACCATAGTGAGGTGGTGGAGTTAATCCATGCAGCTCAGCTACCATCCAAATTGGCTGTAATAAAGGTAGCTGGACATGCATGGGGAGATTCAGATGAAGCAATAGGAAACAGATTGACAGATGAGGTAGCAAAGTGGGCAGCCAAAGAGGTAATAGTAAGTCCACAAAGCAGGCATGGATGGGCCTATGAGGTCTTTTGTGTTAACTGATGATTTGGATATTAAACTGTTACAAGCTAACCCTACACAAGCTGATTTGACTCATTGGGCAGCAAATGTGGTGAAACTGGACCACACAGGTAGTTTGAGAGACAAGCAGGGCAGGATTGCACTGCCAGCATCTGCTGTTGTCGTGCTATGTAGACCTTATCATGGCATTTCACATGTTTCAAAAGAAAAAGTAATTCAAAATTTGAATCGATCTCATTGCATAGAAAATGTCCACAAAAATACCCTGTTGTTTTTAGAGGCTTGTTTGGTATGTGCTAAAACAAACACAAAGCCAGCAAACATGATTCTCTTCCACACCCGGAATTGCTGTTTCAACATTTGCAAATATTTCACACACATGACTCCATGTGGGCATCACAAATGAATCACTTGTTATAGTGGATCGTTTTTCAAAAGTTGTTAATTATTTAACACAAACTATGTTTCCTTCTTTCTTGCTGTACAGAAAGGAGGAAATATACACAGCAAAAATTGGAGAGTTGAAATTTCAGTGATAAACATTGATTTTAACACATTCAGAGTAAAATGGTGTTTGGTGTTGGAGTTATTTCACAGAGTTGATTATCAGTGTTAAAACAACTCTGTAAAGATGTAATTAGACTCCGCCCAGGCAGTTCCAATCGTCGCTGGTGAAATCCATGATGTTCCTTAAGTAATCTAATTGCAAGCCCATCTCAAGTTTAATGCTTTGGAGGAAGGTTTTTTTGCAATGTTTTAATTTGACTTTAAATTGCTCTGCAAGTAAGAATTAAAAATAAACAAGTTAAAGAAAATTATTTTGGGTGATTTAACAATATTTTGTTGCTCTTGAGACTAAATGTAACCACCTTAAACATGCAACTCTGAACAGTGTTGTTTTTCGGTTTCTTTTTAATTGTTATTTTAACTCTGTTTTTGGAGTGAAATTAGGAACTCTGGTGAAGTGTTAAATATTTATGTCAGGGGTGTGATAGGCAGGAGAGCAAACAACGAGTATAAATGAAAATAAACTGCTTTAATCCACTTCAGGGATGAAATAAACAATATACATGCAGGCAGGCAGGCAGATAGACAGGACAATATCACACGTACATACGGACGAGATCAGACAAACGGAACTGAAAACACAGGACTTAAGTACACAGGGTAATTAAATAAATTAACACGACACAGCTGAAGACGATGATACGATTAACACGAACTAAAAGGGCAGGGCAAACAGAGCACATGGCACACGACAAAAACAATAACAAAAGTCCGGAGAATGTGACATGAAGACGGGGGACAGGAAGGACGCGGCGGAGCCAGAGCGACGGAAGACTGAGGTGAAGGAGGAGCCTGACAGAGCCGGTGGGATGGAGGGACGAGGCGAAGCCGGAGGAGAGGAATCCTGAGGCGACGGATGGTCAACGGATGGTCAACAGTCATTGATGAATTGCACGACACCAGCACCCACTCGACGTAAGCGGCGATGCTCTCTCGAGGACCGCTCCCGGACAGCTGCGCCTGACTGGAGTTGTTAAGTCCGCGGAAGTAGATTCCGCACAGAAAGCTGTCCGGGTAATGGGAGTCGTTGGCCAGGTGGAGGAATAGCTCGGTATATTCCTCGAGAGAGCATTCCCCCTGCTCCAGCAGGAGGATGAGGAAATTCGGGTCTTGATATGGGGAATACATGAAAAACAAAATAAAAGAAATAATCGCCGCTATATTTGCACTTGTACTTTTGTACGGTCCGATCTTCTGTCACGGATGTGATAGGCAGGAGAGCAAACAACGAGTATAAATGAAAATAAACTGCTTTAATCCACTTCAGGGATGAAATAAACAATATACATACATGCATACGTCCGGAGAACGTGACAATTTAACTATTTTAAAAAGTGTTAATTTAACTTCAGAGAGTGGAGCTAAATAAACTGTGTGAGTTAATTTAACACTGGACTTTTTGGTGTGTAGGCTATGACAAAAGACTTTTTCATGACAAAGAAAATATTAAAACTGTATTCTTATCTCGTCCAGCAGAAGTAGAAATGGTTCAGTCACAATTCTGCAAACTACATGAGGGGATGATATATAAGCTAAAAGTTTCCCGCTGCTATTTTGCAAGCTTTATTTAAACACGACAACTGACACATGTACAGAATACTCTGAGTCAGATATGCAAATATTGCCAGTTTACCTGTCTTACCGGGCATTCTACCTGTTTATTCATCAGAGACCAGAACACCTAGATGCGCCCGTGGACAGATCACCAGATCCTGATGCACACACACACTAAGTCATTTACACTACCTGACACAGCTGCGTTTAAATTAAACAGGAAGTTAAGTGCTGGGCATCCAGTCAGAGGAGAACTGACCCCAACTGAGTCTGGTTTCTCCCAAGGTTTTTTTTTTCTCCATTCTGTATGGATGGGGTTTTGTTTCCTTGCCGCTGTCGCCTCTGGCTTGCTTTGTTGGGGACACTTAACTTCTAGTGATTATCGTCAAATTGATTACAGAGATTGTCTCTGCATTTAATAACAAATTGTTCACTCTCGTCATTGTAAATCCCTGCCATTGTACTCTTCTACATTATACTGTACAGTGCTTTGATACAACCTGTGTTGTTAAAAGCGCTATATAAATAAAAATGATTGATTGATTGATTGATTGATTGATTTTACCTATTTGTTCTTGTGTATGATTTTGCCTGTTTTCCTGTTTCTTTGATTCCTGGACTTGCCCCTCTGTATTGTTTGCCTGACTGGACTGATGTTCTAATTTAGACCCATGTCTGCCTCCTTACCTTTGCCTTTTGGATGTCCCCTGTATATGTTGACGGTTCGGATTGCCTTTGTGATTCAGACTCTCTGTCTGCCTTCTCGTATCTGTTTGTTGCCTTTGTACTTAATAAACAACTACATATGGATTCTAACTCAGCCTCTGCGTCCACGTTACTGAAGCTTACTTGCATCGACAGGTTATCAATGTGCATGTAAACAGGGAAAACTGGTTATTTTAATAAGCTGATAATTGTGAGTTATCAGCTTACTGGAGTGCATGTAAACATGCTCATGTCAGATACAACATATTTATGAGTTTAATGCACATCAGTGCAACCACAAAGTGAGAAAATAATTTAAGTGGAAAGAAATAAAATGCAGCGTCGGTAAAAATACTATATCAGTTACATATACAAAATATTATATTACTGTATAATTTTAACAGAATATATAGTTTACATCATAAATTAAATAAAAACTGGAAAAAAGCAATTTACATTTTTCATTTAATATTTTGTACATGTTCCTGACATCATAGTACCAGGAGGACTTGAATGCAGCATAATTGAAGAGTGACCTATGGTGGCAAGTGGCTAGAAGTCCATGGGCAGGATTTGTAACACATTTATTAATCTTAGCAATGCAATGTGAATATGCAATGTGAACATGAATAATTTGTTATTACTAAACAATGATTAACAAAGAGTGTAATAAATACATTGTTTAATGTTTATTCATATTAGTTAATACATAACTAACAAATAACACCTTAGGGTAAAGTGTTACTGACATTCTTAACTCCACTGTGGTTAGATGACATGTTAGGACCTAATCATGAAATGACAAGAAATTATTGTCCATCATGTCTGGAGTGTTCTCCAAACTATAGCCATTTGATAATAGCTAGAATATCAAAACCAACTGCGGGTGGTAGATTTTTTTTCCTTTTAAGTGCCCAAAAATATATATAACAAATGGGTGCCAGAGAGAGCAGTACCCCTGAAAGAGGATGTCCTTCCTCCGAGGTATGCATCTGGGAGGGGCTGTCGCAAAAGAGCATGAGTTCCTAAAAGTAGGTTCGGGTGGGCCAGTATGGTGCAGCCAACAGGACCTTTTCCTCGTCCTCCCTGACCTTGCAGAGTGTCTGCACGAAAAGGCTCATTTGGGGGAAGGCATACTTCTATAAAAATAATGGCAACAATTCTGTGTGACCACGCTCTGAAACATGTGAGTAATACATAAAAGCATGTGCTGTGGCAGCAGTAGCTTCTGCAATGTAAAGGAAATACTTGCAGAGATGCAGGAAGTATGGCAACAAGACTATACATGCGTAACCTGACTCAAAGGCTGTAGTTCGATAGATACATTAATACATTTAATCTTTATCAATTTAATGTAATATGCCATGCTTTCTACGTGACGTTTTTTGTTACGGTTCATGGATTCATTGTCTCATCTTGTGTGTCTGTTTGTTATTGTACTGAGTGTTGGGTGTGTCTAGTTCATGACTGCGATCCGATCAGCCCCAGCTGTGGCTAATTATTGGGGCTATTTAAGATCAGCTAACAACACTCTCATTGTCAGATCCTCACCGTTGTCCTGAGTTCCTGTTTTGATGTCGTTCTGTTTGTCGGTCTTCCGGATTGTTCCTGCTTCGGAGGATTACGCTTGGATTGACTGCCCATTGCGTCCCTGCACCCGCTTTCCATCCTCGCGCTGCACGAGCTCCACCGCCATCAGTGACTCACTCTCTTGTTTATCCACTAATAAACTGTCGTTCACCGCACTTGAATCCCTCTCTTGATTTCCGTGACAGTAGGATCTGACCATATATGGATTCAGCGGAAGCTCAAAATATTCAAGGACTGCTTGAAAGCAACATGGCACGAATGGATCGCCAAGACGAGCAAATGCTCGCGACTGGACGAGCTGTGCAAGCGCTAGTGGTGCAGATGTCCGAACTCACCAGTCAACTCCAACAACTGCGGACGCCCACTGCGCCACCCCCACCGCCCGCTCCCCCCGCTTCTCCTATCAGCGTGACTCAGCGTGAGCCGCGGCTGCCGACACCGGAAGTGTATAATGGTGAGCCAAATTTTTGCAGATCGTTTTTAGTTAAGTGCTCTATGTTTTTTTCACTTCAGCCACAGACTTTTGCTACTGAAGAGTCCAAGGTAGCATTGGTACTCACTCTGTTGTCCGGAAAGGCAGCTTTATGGGGAACGGCGGTGTGGGAGAATCGCCATCCCTGTTGTTCCTCGTTCCAAGCACTGTCTGAAGAGATGAAGAGAGTCTTCGATCATGCTGCAGTTGGGCGTGAGGCGGCACGCAGACTGGCCGATCTCCGTCAGGGTGAAAGATCTGTTTCGGACTTTTCCATCGAGTTCCGAACCCTGTCGGCGGAGTGCAAATGGAACGAGGAGGCGCAGTGGGACATGTTCCTGCATGGGTTGGCTGACCGGATCCAAAGAGAGATTTTTACCTTGGAGTTACCCAACAGCTTGGATGGACTGATTGATCTTGCCCTCCGTGTGGATTCGCGATTACAGCAACGTGACCAGCAAGCCTGTCCTCAGCGATTACCACCTGTTACGGAATTCTCTCCTGTTGACTCTGGATGCGTGTTCAGTCACTCACCTGACACCGAACCCATGCAGGTTGGTAGAGCTCGGCTTTCCCGGGAGGAGAGAGAGCGTCGTAGAGCCAAAGGACTGTGCATGTACTGTGGGGCATCTGGCCATTTTTTGGTGGATTGCCCAGTAAAAGCACAAGCCCGGCGGTAGAATTGAGGTTACTGTCGGGTGGAGTATCACTAAACAAATCCTCAACCACCACCCTCCTCCCGGTAAGACTGCAATGGGCATCCGGAAGACATGACTGTTCGGCCATACTGGACTCGGGGGCTGAAGGTAACCTTTTAGACCGAACTCTTGCCCTTCAACTCCACATTCCCACTGTCTCCCTACGTCACAAGGTCTCTGTCAGTGCCCTCAATGGACAAGCCCTTCCTGATATCACTCACTCCACTATATCTGTTACACTTATCACATCTGGAAATCATATGGAGACAATTGAATTTCTATTGACTGATTCACCTCTCATTCCGGTGGTGCTTGGCCATCCCTGGCTGGTTCGGCATAACCCTAGGGTCAATTGGGGACAGAGTTCAATCACGGCGTGGAGCGAGAACTGTTATGCCTCTTGTCTTGTGTCTGCCTGTTCTCCTGTGTCTTGTGTTTCGTTTCAGGATGAGGCGGTGAATCTGTCAAACGTGCCCAAAGAGTACCTCGACCTGAAGGAAGTGTTCAGTAAGTCCAGGGCTGCTTCTCTTCCTCCACATCGTCCCTATGACTGTGCGATAGATCTAGTCCCAGGTACGTCTCCGCCGAAAGGCAGGTTATACTCACTTTCAGTTCCTGAAAGGGAGGCCATGGAGAAATATATTTCTGATTCTCTAGCAGCCGGGATCATTCGCCCTTCTTCTTCTCCAGCGGGGCAGGATTTTTTTGTCGCGAAGAAGGATGGCTCTCTGCGACCTTGTATTGATTACCGGGGCTTGAATAACATCACAGTAAAGAACACCTATCCTTTGCCGTTGATGTCTTCAGCATTCGAGAGGTTGCAGGGAGCATCCATTTTCACCAAGTTGGATTTGCGTAACGTCTACCATTTGGTCCGCATAAGGGAGGGGGATGAGTGGAAAACTGCCTTTAATACCCCCAAGGGGCATTTTGAGTATCTGGTCATGCCGTTTGGGCTGTCTAATTGCCCGCAGTTTTCCAAGCACTCGTCAATGATGTGCTGAGAGACATGGTAGATCAGTTCATATATGTCTACCTGGATGACATATTGATTTTTTCTTCATCTCTCCAGGAACATGTGCAGCACGTCAGGCGAGTGCTCCAGAGGCTGTTGGAGAATGGGCTTTTTGTCAAGGCGGAGAAGTGCGCGTTCCATGCACAGTCAGTTCCCTTTTTGGGGTACATCGTCTCGGCCGAGGGAATTTGCATGGACACCGACAAGATCAAGGCTGTGGTGAATTGGCCAACCCCTGATTCCCGTAAGGCCCTGCAGAGGTTTCTGGGGTTTGCCAATTTCTACCGACGTTTTATTCATAATTTCGGCCAACTAGCCGCTCCTCTGACGGCCCTGACCTCCACCAAGACGGCGTTCAGGTGGTCCAATGTAGCTGAGGCTGCATTTGCCAAACTAAAGCGCCGCTTTGTTTCGGCCCCCATTCTTACAGCCCCTGATCCCACACGTCAGTTTGTGGTGGAGGTCGACGCCTCAGAGGTGGGGGTAGGTGCGGTGCTGTCCCAGCGGGCTTCCTCGGATGATAAGATGCACCCCTGCGCATTTTTCTCCCATCGGTTATCCCCTGCTGAACGCAATTATGACATTGGTAACAGAGAGTTGTTGGCGGTTAAGCTTGCTTTGGAGGAATGGCGTCATTGGTTAGAAGGGTCGGGGGTACCTTTCATCGTCTGGACCGATCATAAAAACTTAGAGTACATCAGATCCGCTAAACGCCTCAACTCCAGGCAGGCTCGATGGGCACTATTTTTCGGTCGTTTTGATTTCTCGCTGTCATACCGCCCGGGGTCCAAAAACATCAAACCCGATGCGCTGTCCCGTATCTTTGATTGTTCTGAACGCCCGTCGTCTCCTGAGTGCATACTACCTGAGAAACTCATTGTTTCTACACTCACGTGGGAGATCGAATCGAAGGTTCGCACAGCCTTAGAAGGGGTAACGCCTCCGTCCGGGTGCCCAACGAACCAGTTATTCGTGCCAGAGGGGTTAAGGTCCGACGTTATCCGGTGGGGTCATTGTTCCAATGTGGCTTGCCATCCAGGAATTGGACGCACTAGGTTTCTAGTTAACCAACGATTCTGGTGGCCCGCCATGGCTCGGGACATTCGGGATTTTGTTTTGGCCTGTTCAGTCTGCGCTCGTGGCAAGACTTCCAATCGACCCCCAGAGGGATTACTTCAACCGCTGTCTGTCCCTTCGAGACCCTGGTACCACATCGCGCTAGATTTCGTCACGGCCCTCCCGCCTCCCTGGGCAATACGGTTGTTTTGACTGTAGTGGACCGGTTCTCGAAGGCGGCTCATTTCATCCCCTTACCTAAATTACCATCTGCTACTGTCATTGATCACGTCTTTCGCATTCATGGCCTCCCGATGGATGTGGTTTCCGACAGGGGACCCCAGTTTGTATCCAAATTTTGGAAAGAGTTTTGTCGTTTGCTGGGGGCGAGCGTTAGTCTGTCTTCTGGTTTCCATCCTCAGAGCAACGGCCAGACTGAGCGGGCTAACCAGGATCTGGAAAGGGTGTTGCGATGTTTGGTGGCGCAGAATCCCGCTTCCTGGTGTCAGCAACTCTCGTGGGTTGAGTACGCACATAACTCGTTACCAGTGTCATCCACGGGCCTCTCACCATTTGAATGTAGTCTAGGGTACCAGCCACCTATCTTTCCTAGTCTGGAATCCGAAGTCGCGGTTCCCTCTGCCCACGCATTCGTCCAGAGGTGCCGTCGCACTTGGAGAAGGGCCCGAGAGACCCTCCTCCGGGTGGGACGTCGCACTAAGGCTCAGGCCGATCGCCACCGGGTCAAGCCTTCCGTATACGTCGTTGGTCAAAAGGTGGCTTTCAACTAAGAATATTCCTCTCCGCTCCGTCCTGTAATAAACTTGCTCCCAAATTCATTGGCCCGTTTCCTGTCACCAAAGTTCTTAGTCCGGTGACAGTCCGCCTCAAACTTCCTCCAGCGTACAGGAGAATTCATCCCGTGTTTCATGTTTCTAAATCACTACTCCTACAATACGATGTACTTGTGACATCGTAAAAAGAATGGCATCTACGCTAATATTAGTCCTGTTTCTTTCTAAATCTGTTTTCACAGTTTGTATCCAGACTAGATGGTGGATCAGCACCCAGAGATTATGTTCATCAGAGACCAGAACACCTAGATGCGCCCGTCGACAGATCACCAGATCCTGATGCACACACACACACACACACACACACACACACACACACACACACACACACTAAGTCATTTACACTACCTGACACAGCAGCGTTTAAAATTGAACTGGAAGTTAAGTGCTGGGCGTCCGGTCAGAGGAGAACTGACCCCAACTGAGTCTGGTTTCTCCCAAGGTTTTCTCCATTCTGTATGCATGGGGTTTTGTTTCCTTGCCGCTGTCGCCTCTGGCTTGCTTGGTTGGGGACACTTAACTTCTAGTGACTATCGTTGAATTGACTACAGAGACCGTCTCTGCATTTAATAAGAAATTGGTCACTTTCGTCATTATACATCCCTGTCATTATACTGTACAGTGCTTTGATGCAACCTGTGTTGTTAAAAGCGCTATATAAATAAAAATGATTGAAATGATTGATTGAAATTAAAACCTGTTTTTCATTCACCCCTTAATCCGCCGGCCCCGGTTCCTCCACCGCCGCGTCTTGTAGACGGGGAGCCAACATATTCGGTCAATCGCATTCTGGACTCAAGGCGGAGGGGACGTGGATTCCAGTACTTGGTGGACTGGGAAGGTTACGGTCCAGAGGAGAGAAGTTGGGTTCCTGCCAGGGACATTCTGGATCACTCTCTTATCGATGATTACAATCAACGGGTAAGGTTGACTGGGAGCGCCAGGGGGCGCTCTTAGGAGAGGGGGTACTGTTACGGTTCATGGATTCATTGTCTCATCTTGTGTGTCTGTTTGTTATTGTACTGAGTGTTGGGTGTGTCTAGTTCATGATTGCGATCCGATCAGCCCCAGCTGTGGCTAATTATTGGGGCTATTTAAGATCAGCTAACACCACTCTCATTGTCAGATCCTCACCGTTGTCCTGAGTTCCTGTTTTGATGTCGTTCTGTTTGTCGGTCTTCCGGATTGTTCCTGCTTCGGAGGATTACGCTTGGATTGACTGCCCATTGCGTCCCTGCACCCGCTTTCCATCCTCGCGCTGCACAAGCTCCACCGCCATCAGTGACTCACTCTCTTGTTTATCCACTAATAAACTGTCGTTCACCGCACTTGAATCCCTCTCTTGATTTCCGTGACAGTTTTTAAGGATGCTTAACATTGCTCTATATATATATATATATATATATATATATATATATAAAATATGCAATATATTTATATGCAATATATTTTCATGAATCAGGTCCATGGCCTTACGTCCAATCGACACCAGAGGTCACTCATCTACTATATTAACCCTTTCGCCACATAGTTTTTTACACATCACCGTGCACTACATTTCCCATATTCCATTGCACGGATTGGATTCACCTGCACTCACCTGCATTCATTTACACACACCATAAATGGAAAGGTCCAATCTCTGTTCAGTGCCGAGTTTTATTTATGTTTATTGCTCTCCCAGTGATATCAGTACATAGTCTTTACATGTTCTCTAAGTCCACCCTAAATCTAGTTTATTGCCTGTATTTTGTTTCTTGTTTACCTGTGTTTTGTCTCTGCACATCTCACATCTAATAGAGTCTGTATAGGATTTTCCATCAATGCTGCAAAACTGCAGCTTTGAAGTTTCTGCTAAAATGGAACAAAAAATGCCACGTGACTCCTTTAAAATTATTCTTTTAAAATGTATTAAGATAATCAGTATTTATTAATTACGACTTAGCTCACTGTTCAATATGAAACTTTTTATTGGTGCATCTGTAAAGCAACTACCTTGTTCTAAAATATTTTTGACCACAATTTTAGAAAATAAATATATCATTGTGGTCTTAAATCATATTGCAGCATTAGTAAGCAGCAACTTCAGTAGTTGCTACAAACACACTTAATCAATACACTTGCTGCTCTTAGCAACAAATGCAATTAATTATTTTTCCCCCAGTGGAGGGATGAAAGTGTCAGAGAGAATCCCATATAAAACACACATTAAAAAGCTTGTGATGGGGGTACATTAAATTCTTTTGAGCCCATTTTGAAAAACAAGTCATACTGTTTGACCTAAACCACTATACCATAGGGAGAATATTAAAACTGAATACTGATAAGAACTTTTTTTTTCATCTGTACGAACTATTTTATATATTTTTAAATACAATGTGTGTATGTTTATCAGTATACTGTAAAACAACAGCTACATACATACAGTATACCATATGCCTATAGTATAAGCAGTTTCCACATGATATTGTACAGAAAGTAGCAAATTTAGGTGAAACTGAAAGTGATATTTTTTGTCATGTGCATTTAACTCAAAGTAAATGATTTATTTTAGATTATATGTAATGTAATGTATGTGTTTTATTCTTGTTACAGATTTTGTGTACAACAACAAATGGACAACCTGACATTCAGAGAAAGCTTTCTACTCGTGGAGGGACTGAAAGTTACACCTCAGTCATCCCAACCTGTTTTCATTGTTCTTCTCCTGGCGTATGTATCTACAATGGTTTTAAACATTGGACTTATATATCTGATCTCAAAAGAGAGGAATTTGCATGACCCTATGCATTTTCTGTTTTGTAACTTGCCACTGAATGATATAATAGGGACCACTGTCATCATGCCACGCTTACTACAGGACATTTTAAAAGAAGATTCAGAGCGCTATATATCATATGTGGAGTGTGCTATTCAAGCTTATTTTGTGCATGTATTTACAGCAGCATGTCACTATGTGCTGATGATCATGGCCTTTGACAGATATGTGGCTATATGCAATCCACTGCGATACACAACAATAATGACTAATAAAATGGTTATGAAACTATCAGCATTTGCTTGGGGCCTGGCCTTTCTTCTGGTGACAATTATGGTAGGCCTAACTGTGCGTCTGTCTCATTGTAGGTATAAAATTGAAAACCCTTTTTGTGACAATGCCTCTCTGTTTAAACTGTCCTGTGAAAATGTGGTTATTAACAATATTTTTGGAATTATTTATACTGTGGTTGTGCTCAGTCTGTCAGCTGTATCAATATTTATTACATATGTAAAGATTGCTACTGTATGTATAACTAGCAAGAACAATGCACTAAATAGCAAAGCCATAAAAACCTGCAGCACTCATTTAGCTGTATATCTAATTATGTTTTTTTCTGGAGCCATTTTTATTTTTCTTCATCGTTTCCCTGAATACTCTTACAGCAGGAAATTAGCCAGTATAATGTTTCACATTGTGCCACCAGGATTAAATCCCTTAGTGTATGGTTTACAAACAAAAGAGATAAGACAAAAGATTATTAAATTCTGGTGTAGAAAAAATCTAATTCTTTAACATATTATGTATCTACATGACATAGACAATGTAATTTTAAAGAATTTTGTGAATGTGAAACTATTTAGCTGTGTCATTGTAATGCTGAAAACACTGCAAACAACTTTATTATGTACTCAAGCTATTTGCAGTATTTATCAGGTGTTTGTATGGGAATTGTTTACTAAAACATTAAACTACACATATTACCTAAAGAAAAAAGAGAAAGGAAAAAAAAGAGAAAAGCACATGTTCATTTTGTATATCAAAGCAGGTGCACTCAGGTAGTAGTGGGTAGTAGTGATGGGACCAAGATGTTACCTTTCAGTGTGTCACTCTTTACAGCTAATGTATCACAGGAGCTGCCCCCTTCAGTGCCCTGTGTAGACCTCCTTATTACTCCTAAACACAGATGATAAGACTGGGTCCTGTACATTTATATTCACGCTGTGATCAGCTGCAGCTGGATTTAATCAGCACATGCCAATGTGCATTGGCTCATTTTAATACACTTGAAGGGGATTGGTCAACTGAAACAACACAGCTCTGCATTTACATTTAAAAACATTTATTTTTCAATGCAAAAAACAAAGTTAAATCAACATGGCAATTTGCAATAGTTGTTCATTAACAATGCTTGAATGAGAAAAAAACCTGAACTAAATGTTCATAGTTTTAACATTGTCACAGTGTTGTTGCGGAAAGAGGCACTCGACAAGAATATCACTCTTAACAGTCTTTCCCTTTCAGTAGGTCACTCTACGTCAGATGACCAACAAATTGGGATCTCGCTTCGAGAGACCAATCTACTTCGAGTGTATCTAAACAAGCCAATTGAAGATTGGCATGCGCTAATCGCATCCAGCTGCCGCTGATTAAAGCGCAAGTATAAATAAGCAGCGGGTGCAGCACATACGAGTACTTCAAAGGCTCCCATTAAGGATGTTGACACAGAAACGCCTATTTCAGTGCGTCGGTCCCCGGGATTGGTTTGCAGCAATGGACCTGAAGGACGCATACTTTCATGTGTCGATTCTTCTGTGCCACAGGCCAATCCTGAGGTTTGACAAAGTTTTCTTTCAACTTTATTTTCTAATTTCTATAAGTTCACGAGTCAACTACATGTTACTTTTGTGCCATTCTTAAACATAATGGTGTCTTCTGTTAGAAGATTGCGTGCAAAGGCAGTTGGGTCTGCAAGACACAAACCAACTGGTAAAACAAAAAGGTCATAAGCCACCAAGTTCCCATAGAAAGAAACCATAAATAAGGTGAGCCTCATGTCAAATGCACACACACAGACCCTATGGAACAGAGAAAGGACAAAAACAAAAAACCCTAAGATTAAACTCAGCAACTCTTACCAAAGACTGATGGTATGTGGGGTGGGACGCTAGCAGGGGTTTAAAAAGGGGAGACAGAGACCAAAGGGGAAGAGGCAGACTGCAGCTATCTCAGACTTGTCAAAGTTTTTCCTGACACCTAAAACCCTGCTGTAAGAGTCTCTTTGCTTGAGAAGTGACTCCTTCACCAAATCAACAATAAAATTCCACATCAGGTTCACGTTCGAAGGTTGAGCATATTAGTACAAAATCCTACCCTTCGGGCTCTCCCTGTCTTCACGAAAGTCACTGAGGCGGCCCTCGTTCCGCTGAGAGAACTGGGCGTTCGCATCCTCAACTACCTGGATGATTGGCTCATTCAAGCTCAGTGCCGGGCTCAGTTGTGCGAACACAGAAATCTGGTGCTTCAGCACCTCAACCAGTTGGAGTTTCATGTCAACCAGGAGAAGAGCAAACTCTGTCCAGTGCAGAGGATTTCTTTTCTCGGGATGGAGCTGGATTTGGTCGAACAGATGGCGCACCTCACGCAGGAATGGGCCAGTGTTGAACTGCTTGAATATGTTCAAGAGCAGGATGGCAGTCTCACTGAAATATTTTCAGAGGCTCCTGGGGCATATGGCAGCTGTGTCTGCAGTGACACCGCTGGGACTACTCCATATGAGGCCGCTTCAACATTGGCTGTGATCGAGTCCCAAGGTGGTCATGGCAATGTGGCACTCACCGGGTTCAAATAACACTGGCCTGCTGCCAAACCTTCACTCCGTGATCAGACCTCTTATCCTTCGGGCCGGAGGTTTGCCTGTTTGCCTCTCCAGAGACTTCCCATTGCCAATGGTTCTTCTCCCTGACACTGTGCAAGGTCAGGTTGAATCTGCCTACAGTTTGGGCCTGTGGATTCCCAGGTAACACTGAGGCCACGACCCGGCTATGTGCCCAAGTTTCCCACTACCCTATTCAGAGACCAGGTGGTAAACCTTCAAGCGGCCGGCAGAAGGCGAATGCCGTCTCCAAGCAAAGGATGGCCCACTGGATAGTCCTTCAAAATAATAATACATTTTTTATTAAATATTCAGAATTTTGAATGCATTTTAGGAACACTATTCCGATTAACTAAAATGTACAGCACCCCTGAAAGCTGCATCAAAGTCACGTGTACACTCTGATGTAAGTGTGGATTACAAGCACATGAGAACATGTGAGAATGAGAAACAACCAGTAGTTTCAGCACTGAAGTCAATTTATTTCAGTGCTTCTCAAGCACACTTGCCAGAAATTTGAGGTAATTACAGCAGTTTTTTACATTTTAATGCATTACCTGAATGCTGCTCCAGTCACCCCTGTTTCTTCTGCAGATTCTCTTTGATTAAGAGAAACGGCAATGAAATTTGGCTAGTGGTATTTGTACCCCAAGCCAGTCCCTGGCACTCAGTGATGATTCAAGGTTGTGACAAGGAGACATAACCGAGAGATTCCCTATCTGTGTGGACAAGTGTGACAAGCTTTGCCATCTCGAGGGACTGTACTCTGACTTTCGGCGACTTTCGTTTGCCTTAGCTGATGTTAGTCGATAAGCACAGTTGCTGCATGAATAGAAGATCTGAGAAAGTTAATGCTATGATACACAATGTGTGGAAGAGTTAAGGGTCACAGAAGCATGTAGTCTTCTTAAACTTCAATGGAAGTTTGGAACAACCAGGACTTCCTTGATCTAGCTTCCTGGCCAAACTGAGCAACTGATTTAGAAGGGCTTTGGTTAGAGGACTGAATGGTCACTTTTTTAGAGCTTCATGATCAATCAATCAATCATTATTATTTATATAGCGCTTTTAACAACACAGGTTGCATCAAAGCACTGTACAGTATAATGTAGAAGAGTACAAGGGATGTATAATGGCGAGAGTGACCAATTTCTTATTAAATGCAGAGACGGTCTCTGTAATCAATTCGACGTTAAATCACTAGAAGTTAAGTGTCCCCAACCAAGCAAGCCAGAGGTGACAGCGTCAAGGAAACAAAACCCCATGCATACAGAATGGAGAAAAAAAAACCTTGGGAGAAACCAGACTCAGTTGGGGTCAGTTCTCCTCTGACTGGACGCCCAGCACTTAACTTCCAGTTCAATTTTAAACGCAACTGTGTCAGATAGTGTAAATGACTTAGTGTGTGTGTGTATGTGTGTGTGCATCAGGATCTGGTGATCTGTCGACGGGCGCATCTAGGTTTTCTGGTCTCTGATGAACATAATTTCTGGGTGCTGATCCACCATCTAGTCTGGATACAAACTGTGAAAACAGATTGAGAAAGAGACAGGACTAGTATTAGCGGAAAATCATATGTGGAGAAAACTACAGAAGGTCAAACATCACTGCAACACTTTATCAATTTGGGGTTTATGGCAGTGTGGTAAGACACAAACATCTTATGCCTTCAGAGCGCAACGGCCAAATCCCATGATGTACTGTTGCTCTGATAGCCGGCTTTAACCGCTTAGCTCCATGAATTAGGTGGACAACTAGAGGGTGCTTTCCCACAGAAACCCTATCAATCAGAATATGGCAGGCCGAAATGGTGCCCATGTAATTTCTGAGCGTATTAGGGCATGTGTCAGAGGACAATTTCTCTTGCAGAATCTCCAGCACAGAAACAATCTAGCAGTGAACTGGGTCTGCATGATGTGCCATGCACCAATCTTCAAAAACATCTTATGCCATCTGAGGGCATAAGACCTTCTGGTGGAGGGAGCCCTAGTGCATTACATTGGCTGGAAGGCCAGCATCTTTCAGTTGGTCCCCCTCAGTGCTAGGACTGTTACTTTTCAACCTATACATGTAACCTCTGGAAGATATTATCAGGAGACATGGTGTTAGCTTTCAATGCTATGTTGATGATACTCAGCTCTATATTTCAGTGCAGCCTGGTGATAGACACCAAATTGAGAATCTAACAGAATGCGTAATTGATATAAAAAACTGAATGATGAGTAACTTCTTAATGCTAAATTCTGAAAAAACAGAGGTGCTAATAATTGGACCTAAAAACCTCACATATAATAATCTAAAACACAGTCTACTCACACTTGATGGCTGCTCTGTTAAGTCTTCATCATCAGTTAGGAACCTAGTTGTGCTGTTTGACAGCAATTTTTCCTTTTCTGTATAACTGTGTTTTTTCATCTTAAAAATATATCTAAATTACGATCTATGCTTTCAACATCTAATGCAAAAATATTAATTCATGGGTTTATAACCTCAAGGTTAGATTATTGTAATGCTTTATTGGGTGGTTATTCTGCATGCTTGATAAACAAACTTCAGCTAGTCCAAAACACAGCAGGTAGAGTCCTTACTAGAACTAGGAAGTATGATTATATAAGCCCGGTTCTGTCAACACTGCACTTGCTCCCTATCAAACATCGGATAGATTTTAAAATCTTATTAATTACATATAAATCCCTGAATGGTTTAGCTTCTCAATACTTGAGCGAGATCTTATCACATTATAGTTAGAATATCAAAATCGACTGCGGGCAGCAGATCATGTTCCTATCTAGCATCTAAAGTCTGGAACAATCTCCCTAACTCTGTTCGGGAAGCAGACACACTCTGTCAGTTTAAATATAGATTAAAGACATATCTTTTTAACCTAGTCTACACATAACACACCAACATACTTTTATTATTCAAATCTGTTAAAGGATTTTTAGGCTGCATTAATTAGATCTGCTGGAACCGGGAACAGTACTCCTAAAACACAATGTACTTGTGACATTGTAAAAAGAATGGCATCTACGCTAATATTAGTCTTGTTTCTTACTTAATCTGTTTCACAGTTCGTATCCTGAATAGATGGTGGATTAGCTCCCAGAGATTATGTTCTTCAGAGACCAGAACACCTAGATGCGCTCCGTGGATAGATCACCAGATCCTGATGTGCACACACACACACACACAAAGTAATTTACACTATCTGACACAGCTGCGTTTAAAGTATAACTGGAAGATAAGTGCTGGGCATCTGGTCAGAGGAGAACTGGCCCCAACTGAGTCTGGTTTCTCCCAAGGTTTTTTTTTTCTCCATTCTGCATGGATGGGGTTTTGGTTCCTTGCTGCTGTCGAGTCTGGCTTGCTTTGTTGGGGACACTTAACTTCTAGCGACTAACGTCAAATTGATTACAGAGACCGTCTCAATCCTATTGAATACAAAAGGATGTTTGAGGATGTTTCCATTTCATGCTTATTTATAACCTCAGGTGCGTGTAATGAAGTAACCTAACCGAGGTTATGTGAGCCAAACTTTAACGTGTTTGACATACATGCTTCAACAACCGAACAAAACAAAAACAAAACAAAAGACGCACTATTGAATGCAGCTTCGAGAATATTTTTTGAAAGGGAACCAGCTTTGCTCATGACCTGCAGAATACAATCCCAAAAGTCAAGTGTGCTGGTAACAGCCTCATGCTGTTTTTCAGTGGCAGGGGCTGAGGGACTCATCAGAGTAGAAGGAATGCTCAGTGCAGCAAAATATAGAAGAGATAGCTTTAAAGATGCTTTAGCTAAATATCTATAAACACATCAAAATGTGAAAAAATGTAATTATAAAGTGCTTTTGCAAAGTACAGGCTAAGCTGGGGGACTATGAGCAAGCCCACACCAGCCCGTCATCTCTCACTATGGGCAACATCAGATTAGTGGAGAGTCCAGCACCTTTCGAGGAGTTGGGATCCAGAGCCTGAGCTGCAAATAGCCGGGCTAACTCTTGTCAGTAACTCCCTAAACTATGAGAGAGTTTTGATTCATACCACTTGAGGTCTGTGATTTTTATGTATCATTTCAGACAGGACTAACAGGAGGTGGAGAGGGTCTGTTTTGTATGTCTGGTTGTCACTGAGATCACTGGCATTGCGTATAGTCATTCGGATTAGTATAATCACAAACACCATTGTAAAGCTAAATGGCTAGTAGGAATACTAGCCATTTAATGATAATGTGTGATTATTTTATTACTAATTTTTTTATTTGTAGTAAATGTATATGTTTAATTTAGCTAAAGGTACATATCATTAAAACATTAAATAATGGAGTGCAGAATTGAACGCGAGTAATCTTACCTGATACTGATATTACAATAGCCAGTCTTAACAGTTTACGTGATCTGGCTTTTTATTAAATTATTGTTATATATTTTTCTCATTTCTATATCAAAAGGTACATGCGGTAAAAGCATCTACAGTAATTCACTTTGGTCAAAACACCAAAGTAAAAAGACATAGCAAAAAATAATATCACTGGCAATCACAGACATTGCATTCGGAAAGGATTAGTTTTCTCTTTGTTTGCTGAAAAACAGTAGGCAATTTACTCTTGAATTTTCACATAGGTTGTGAGACAAAAACACAGACATGGCAGATTCGGACAGGATTAAAAAACCAAGAGTGTAAAACTAGTCCTGTCCAAATAGGGCTTATTTGTGTTATTTTTTGTTTTTCTGGCAGTTCGAAAATGTCTGTTTTAGTCCAAAATAGATAATCTGTGTGATGTGTAAACAAGTTTTTGAAAATGAGGAATGTTTTTTTTTTTTTTTTATAATTATTATTAGTTCAGTGAAAACCAAACTCATACAAATCAACACAACCAAGAGTCTTGCTGCTCATGGCAACAAATGCTATGAATCAGTTTTCCCTGTTGGGCTGATGAAAAAGAAGACTCATATAAACCCCTCATTAAAAAGTAAGGGCAGTAAAACTTTTATACAAACAACTGTGTGACTAAATCAATATAAGGAGAATTTTAAGGAAACTAAGGCAAGATACAGTATTTACATTTATATGTTGACATTACATATAAATCTATACATTAATGTGTACAGACAGCTATCAGCGGATATTACTTTTCATTAGGCAACATTTTGTTTGTGCATCTCTAAAAGTACCTTGTGAAAATATGTAAAGGTTGTTTTTTTTTTTTCTTTATTGCTTTTGTTTATTGCTTATCATTACATTCACATTTTTACTTTTTTATAATATTGTTGCCATGTTATATACATATTGAAATCAGGCACAATAGAATGAAAGGGTTTAATTTTTAAATATGTAATATATTCAATTAAACAGTTGAGTTAAAAATATTAATACTCAAATGTTGTATGTTTGCTTCTCTGTTTGCAGGTATTGTGTTAACAAGCAATGGACAACCTGACGTTTAGATACAGCATTCTTCTTGTGGAGGGACTCAAAGTTACACATCAGTCCTCCTACCCTGTTTTTATTGTGCTTTTCTTAGCTTATATTTTTGCAATTGTATCAAATATTACACTTATATTTATCATTTCAACAGAGAAGAAACTGCATGACCCTATGCATTTTCTGTTCTGTAACCTGCCAGTAAATGATGTAATAGGGACAACTGTCATTTTGCCACGCCTAATGCAAGATATTTTGAGAGAAGCCTCAGAGCGTTATATTACATATATGGAATGTGTTATTCAAGCTTATTTTGTGCATGTATTTACAGCAGCGTGTCACTATGTGTTAATGATTATGGCGTTTGACAGATATGTGGCTATATGCAATCCACTGAGATATTCTGCTATAATGACCAATAAAATGGTTATTAAACTATCAGCATTAGCCTGGGGGCTAGCAGTACTTATGGTGACAATAATGATAGGTCTGACTCTTCGTCTGACTCACTGCAGATCAACAATTGAAAACCCTTTCTGTGATAATGCCTCACTTTTTAAACTGTCCTGTGAAAATGTAGCTATTAACAATGCATTTGGACTTATTTATTCCATAATTATAGCCTGTCTGTCAGCAGTATCTATATTTATAACATACATCAAGATTGCTGTTCTATGTATAAGGAGCAAAAACAAAGCACTCAACAGCAAAGCTATAAAAACCTGTAGCACTCATTTAGCTGTTTATATAATCATGTTTATTTCTGGAGCCATTTTTATTTTTCTTCATCGTTTCCCTGAATATTCTGAAAGTAGGAAACTAGGTAGTATAATGTTTCACATTATTCCACCAGGATTAAATCCCTTAGTATACGGTTTACAAACCAAAGAGATAAGACAGAATATTGTTAAAGTTTGGAAGAGAAAAATATGGAATTCTTGAATTTATTATTACATTTTATAAATCTGACAGGAAAGTATATATATTAAGATTCCTCTTAAAGACAAATATGAGCATATCAATACTGGAACATTATTTAGACAATAGTCTACTGATGGGACAGTGAGGGTAAACTCAACAGATAAATGAATACATTTTTTACATTTTAGCATATACAGACTAATTTATTAAGGCATGATGTTTACATTAGATGTTAGTATCTTTTAAATTTAGGCTCTATTAATTTGAACTGCAACTCTCTTATTTAGTGCAGCAAATGTGGAGGTGCAGAATGTCATTTCTGTTTAAGCTGTGCAAATTAATACAAAATGCAAATTCCTTAACTTAAAAAAGGGCTTTTGTTTTATTGATATCTGTTGACAAGAGTGAGCTGCTGTTTAATATAATGTAGTGGTTACAATTATCAAAATTTAGTCAGTAGCCTAGTCCGCTTGGAACTACATACAAAACAAATCTGCCATATTCTGACAGTAACATCCTGTTTTTTCATTACAGTAACACAACAGTAAAATTCCATTAAAAAAATATGCATTTTTGGGTAATATTTGTTGTTTTAGAGAAAGTACCCTTAAGTATTTGCTATTCCCTAAGCACGGGATATCTGTTGAAGTGGACTTAACTGACAATAGGCTTGTTTGAGATCACTGGTGATCACCGCAAGGTGCATGCCGGTTAGAAATGCTGGTTATCCCTACTCTATTGGTATCACGCATGCAATGAAACAGCCACACACTGGAAGATCTAAAGGAATTGTGTATCTGCAACAAGTTAGACCTCCGGAGTGCATATAATCTTATTCGGATCCACAAAGGAGACGAGTGGAAGACTGCCTTCATCACCCCTATTGGCCACTATGAATCATGCCGTATCATGCCGGTCATGCCGTATGGGCTCTCCAACTCACTCTCACAATCACCAGAATACTAATCACCCGCACCTGCAGCCACTTACCCTCACAGCTACTGCTCTGGTCATCTCGCCGTCTGCCTGCCAACCCGAAGAACTTTTTCAGTGATCATCTTAAAAGGAAAAAACATTATGCTTACCCTTCAATGTCAAGGGATTTCAGTCCTCCTTTATCATATTCTTTGACCAACATTCTTTTTCTAATGTAATGTTTTTCTTTTCCAAATAAAATTAAAGTTAGCTTGGTTTATACCTTTTATTACATTTTTAGCAAAATAGATTGAGCAGGCCGGGTAAATGAGTCTAGAAATGAACTCCATTTTTGTAGAAAAAAATCTTCCAATAATAGAAATGACTCTTTGAGACCACAAATTTAAATATGACTTACACTTATTTAAGGTATTCCAAATGTTGAGATTATTAAGTGAAGTATTATCCTTTGTGATGTGTATGCCTAAGTCCTTAACATGAATATTGTAAACAGTAGAAAGAGGCAGATTATGATTTATTTTAATTTCATTAAATAACTTTAAGCCAGATGCCCTTGAGAAAAAAAACTCAAGAATTTTTGGAACTTGGTCAATGCTTTTCATGAATATTGTTGTCATTTGCCAATTGGCCAATTGCCAACTGTTTGTCAAATAATGTGTAAGAAGCTTATTTATTTCTTGATGAAAAGTAAACCAAAAACCTGCCATGCAATAAAATTAATCTGAGAGGGGATCTACAAAGACACAAAACATTTCAAAGAGAGAAAACAACACCCTCAGCCTGTTGTTTTAAGACACCCCTCTTCACCCCCTGCCCTTCCTTCCTCCCCTCTTTCTGATCTAAAAGAGTTGACTTAAAGTTCATTAAGAATACAGGCATTATATACCATGTGTCTTGTGAACCTGTTTTTTCTCCCTTTCATGTTTGTTATCATTTTAAAGGTCTCAGTGCAATTGGTAAATTGGTCTCAATTTTACAGAAATCACTTGTATTATGAAAAATATTAAAAACTTTGTAGAACTGTGTTCTTTTGAGAAGTGGGTGTGTCCTCCTTAGGGTCTCTGAAAATGTTCCAGCCAGGTGGGACCCTGGAGCATGGGGACCTAAACCCCAAAAGATCTTTTCATGGTTTTACAACTGATCTAAAGATCTCTTTGTCTGGTCTAAGTGCCAAAACATTATTCTGTAGCCCTTTAAGAAACTGATGTTTTGTATTGACATAAATGTAACTCTGAATTGGCTTTCAAATGTTTGTATAATTGGCATGATATAACTTTACCTAACTAATAATAATAAATTGTTATATTTGACTTATTCTGAACTCTCTGAAATTATTCTTTTTCAATGTGTCCACGATATTGTGGCAGAACAGAGAATAATTAACCCAAGATATAGCTATCCATTTTTACATTTTTGGGTGCTCTGTCACCATCATTAACATGGTGCAGTTGTTTGGAATTTTGTGGTTATTTAGTTAGATGTCCTCTCTTAAGGCATAATAACCACCCTTCAGTCTCTGAGTAATGTTGGAACTGCCAAGTTGTGTTGAGGGTTCAGTGAGGGCTGCCTGAATTCCTAAGCGATACTTAATCAGTGATAAAAAAGAAGACTAAAATAATGGGTTCTCTAGAATATTTCAAATATCTAAATTTTTTCGCAATCGATAATTAGAAATAGTGTCTAAAATTAACAAATGCCGATGTAGAATCCACGTGCAGAAGTTTATTAGAAGATAGGGCAACAAACATAAACATAAATCAGGCAGAGGGTCATGCACAGAGACGCAGTCCCACAGGCTGACAGGTTTAGGGGAAATCCCTGAGACAGTGATCAACAAACAGGCAAACAGATCAGAAGGACAGGTCTTAGAATTGGTAGTCAGGCAAACTGGCAGAGATCATATACTTGACAGTCAGAAGAACAATGGTAATAGAAGGCTTGGCAAGGCAGTGATACTGGCGATACTTTGCATCAAGCACATGATGAATATAAAGCCTCTGAATATAAAGCCCTCAAACAGGAAATGAGAGTAAAAGCAGAGGGAGCAAAGCTAGTACTCGGGTGAGGGCTCCTTCTGCTGGCTAGGTGTTACACCTAAATACCGTATTTAATTTACATGTTTCAATACAATATATTTTTCACAGACATCATTAAATTTGCAAGTATAAATATTACTACTAAAACGTGGTAACAAATTTTGAAATTACTTTAGGATCTTTTGAAACAATAACATTAATGTTAGAAATGAAAGAGTTTTCCTCTGACCATTCCCTTTTCCCAAAAAAGTAAAGAAAATGTTTCCATATATACAACAAGCAATAAAGGTGGCATTATCTTGTCTCTTGACACAGTCTGTCAGTTTAAATCTAGATTAAAGACACATCTTTTTAACCTAGCCTACACATAACACTCCAACACACTTGTATTATTCAAATCCGTTAAAGGATTTTTAAGCTGCATTAATTAGATCAGCTGGAACTGGGAACACTCCTCATAAAAAAAGCCATAGGAGAACTGGTCCAACTGAGCCTGGTTTCTCCCAAGGTTTTTTTTTTTCTCCATTCTGGATGGATGGGGTTTTGGTTCCTTGCCACTGTCACCTCTGGCTTGCATTGTTGGGGACACTTAACTTCTAGCGTTTATCATTGAATTGATTACAGAGACCCGTATCTGCATTTAATAACAAATTGTTTAATCTCATCATTATACATCCATATCATTGTATTCTTCTACTTCTTCTACTGTTCAGTGCTTTGATACAACCTGTGTTGTTAAAAGCACTATATAAATAAAAATGATTGATTGTCTAATTACAGCAATAACCTATCTACAAAATTAGAGCACAGCACAAAATTTCTAGTAAAGCCCTTTTAAAGTGATGAACTATAACAGCAGTTTCAGTAGAGTGGTTGCTGCCATGACTAAAAAATTCAGTTTCCCATTGTCTCCTCCGAAACTTAGAATCTAACTTCTCTATGTGAGTTTCTTGAAAAAATAAAATAAAATCAGCTTTTACAAAAAAAAGACATCTCTTTTCAGACTGACACGTAAACCTGTAACATTTAAAGTTACAAGTGATAAGGATTTAAACTTGCTCTCTATAACAAGAGCAGCTAAACAACAAGAACAAGAATGGCAAAACGATAACTTTTCTAGATTTACTATAGGTATAAAGGGAGAGGTGGAGAACCAGTAACCAGTAAAGCACACAATACAGCAAGGTGATAAACAAATGAGAGAAAAAAAAAATTATAACTTTTTCAGCACATTGTGTAACTTTAGAAACCACTTCCAACTGTAATGTCGGCATTCTTGCACACTTGCTTTCAGCGATTTGTTTTCCTCTCTCAATCTGTGAAGATCGGATTCCAAGTGATTTAGTGCCTCTTTTTACCACTTCACCTTGAACTTTCCTGAAGAATAACTACACAACCACATACATCACCACCATCTGGTCCTCTTGCTCACCTCCTCCATCAGCAGAGATAATTCTTTCTTTTTCAGTGTCTCTGCTCAATCATTAGTTCTGATTCATTAAAATATGTTTTTTGAAATATTTTATTCTATCATTACAACACATGGCCTAGCTCTGGTTGAAAGGGCACAAAGAGGCCTTCAGTGCTAGCTTAAGACCACATTAGAAACAAAATTTCTAGTAAAGCCCTTTTAAAGTGATGAACTATAACAGCAGTTTCAGTAGAGTGGTTGCTGCCATGACTAAAAAATTCAGTTTCCCATTGTCTCCTCCGAAAGAAATTAAAATAAAATAAAAACACTGATTTAAGATAAATTGAATTTAAAGCAAAAAGAGATTGATTTAAAACAGTTTAAAATAAAAGAAGCAAAGTAGCACAGTTCGGACGCAGCACAGTGCTCATTCTGTAAATGCACATCTAAACAGATGAGTTTTGAGTCTGGATTTAAAAGTGACTAATGTTTCTGCAGATCTGATCTCTTCAGGAAGCTGGTTCCAGATGCGAGCAGCATAATAACTAAAAGCAGATTCTCCTTGTTTGGTGTGAACCTTTGGTATTTCTAACTGACTTGATCCTAGTGATCTGAGTGGTCTGTTAGGTGTATGAATAGTGATCATATCTGCAATGTATTTAGGTCCTAGTCCATTGAGTGATTTATAAACGAGTAAAAGTGCTTTAAAATCAATTCTAAATATCACTGGAAGCCAGTGTAAGGACCTGAGGACTGGTGTGATGTGCTCTGATTTTCTGGTTCGAGTCAGGATCCTGGCAGCAGCGTTCTGGATGAGCTGCAGCTGTCTGATGGTCTTTTTGGAAGGCCAGTGAGGAGACCATTACAATAGTCCACCCTGCTGGTGATGAAGGCATGGACTAGTTTCTCCAGGTCTTGCCTGGGCACAAAGCATCTGATTCTTGCAATATTTTTTAGGTGGTAGTACGCTGATTTAGTCACTGCTTTGACATGACAGCCGAAACTAAGTTCGGTCTCTAGAATCACACCAAGATTCTTGACTTGCCTTTTGGTTGTTTGACCCCTTGAGTATGCATTCACCTTGTGAACTTCATCTTTATTTCCAAACGCAATGACCTCAGTTTTCTCCTTGTTTAACTGAAGAAAATTTTGGCACATCCAACTGTTGATTTCATCAATGCATTGGCAGAGTGAGTCAATGGGGCTGTAGTCATTTGGTGATAAAGCTAGGTAAATCTGCGTGTCGTCAGCATAGCTGTGATAGGCAATTTGATTCTTTCTCATTATTTGACTTAGTGGGAGCATATACAGGCTAAACAAGAGCGGCGCAAGAATTGAGCCTTGTGGGACTCCGCATGTCATGGACGTCCACTTAGACTTATGCTCTCCTATACTCACATAATAACCCCTCCCCTCTAAATATGACCTGAACCAGTTTAGAGCCATTCCAGAAAGCCCGACCCAGTTTTCCAGTCTGTCTAGAAGAATGTTAGTATCGACAGTGTCAAACGCAGCACTAAGATCTAGTAGTACCAGCACTGATAGTTTACCAGAATCAGAGTTTAGGCGAATATCATTTATTATCTTAACCAACGCTGTCTCTGTGCTGTGGTGCGGTCTGAAACCAGATTGAAAATTATCCAGATAACCATTTGAGTTCAAGTAGCTGTTCAGCTGATTCAGAACTACCTTTTCAATGATCTTGCCTATGCCCGGAAGATTTGATATCGGTCTATAGTTACTCAATATACTGTTATCAAGATTTCTCTTTTTCAGGAGGGGCTTAACAACCGCAGTTTTCAGGGAGTTTGGAAAAGTCCCAGAAAGAAGTGATGTGTTCACCACTTCTAAGATGTCAGCTTTTTAACAGTCAAACACGCTTTTGAGAAAGGATGTGGGGAGTGTGTCAAGACAGCAGGTTGAGGATTTTAGGTGCTGTACTACTTCCTCCAAAGTTTTGCTATCAATTGCATCAAAAACACACATAGTGACTCCTTTTTGAAATTGTGGTTGAATCTGACATATCTCTACATCATCTGATGTTTTAATCGCCTTTCTGATATTTTCGATCTTCTCAGAAAAGAATGAGGCAAACTCATTGCATTTGCTTTCAGAAAGCATTTCACTGGGAATCTGACTTGGGGGGTTTGTCAGTCTCTCAAAACACAACACCCCCCACCCCCCAACCCCTGTTGTGTTTATGACACCCTCCTCACCTCTGCTCTTCCTGCTTCCCCTCCTTTTGCCCAAAAGACTTGGTTTAAAGTTCATTAGGAATAAGGCATTATATGTCATGTGTCTTGTGAACCTATTGTTTTTCACTTTCATGTTTGGTCTCATTTGAAAGGTCTCAGTGCGATTGGTAAATTGGTCTCAATTTCACAGTAATCACTTATATTATGGAAAAGATTAAGAACTTGGTAGAACTGTGTTCTGCTGAGAAGGAGGTGTGTCCTCCTTTTGGGTCTCTGAACGTGTTCCAGCCAGGTGTGACACTGGAGCACGGGAACCTAAACACCAAAAGGTTTTTACAATTACATTTGGTATCTCTTTGTCTGGTCTGAGTATATAAGGAAAGTGACAAAACACAACAGGGCGCGATTCTGTAGCCAGATCGGCCCGTAGTGTGGTGTGTACTCATACACTACACTATGTACTTTTTATTTTGTTTTCAATCAATCAATCATTTTTTATTTATATAGCGCTTTTAACAACACAGGTTGCATCAAAGCACTGTACAGTATAATGACAGAGATGTATAATGACAGGGATGTATAATGACGAGAGTGACCAATTTCTTATTAAATGCAGAGACGGTCTCTGTAGTCAATTCAACGATAATCACTAGAAGTTAAGTGTCCCCAACCAAGCAAGCCAGAGGCAACAGCGGCAAGGAAACAAAACCCCATGCATACAGAATGGAGAAAAAAAAACCTTGGGAGAAACCAGACTCAGTTGGGGTCAGTTCTCCTCTGACCGGACGCCCAGCACTTAACTTCCAGTTCAATTTTAAACGCAGCTGTGTCAGATAGTGTAAATGACTTAGTGTGTGCGTGTGCGTGTGTGTGTGTGCATCAGGATCTGGTGATCTGTCGACGGGCGCATCTAGGTGTTCTGGTCTCTGATGAACATAATCTCTGGGTGCTGATCCACCATCTAGTCTGGATACAAACTGTGAAAACAGATTGAGAAAGAAACAGGACTAATATTAGCGTAGATGCCATTCTTTTTACGATGTCACAAGTACATCGTATTGTAGGAGTAGTGTTCCCGGTTCCAGCAAATCTAAGTAATGCAGCCTAAAAATCCTTTAACGGATTTGAATAATAAAAAGGTGTGTTGGTGTGTTATGTAGGCTAAGTTAAAAGATGTGTCTTTAATCTAGATTTAAACTGGCAGAGTGTGTCCGCTTCCCGAACAGAGTTAGGAGATTGTTCCAGAGTTTAGGTGCTAGATAGGAAAATGATCTGCCGCCCGCAGTTGATTTTGATATTCTAGGTATTATCAAATGGCCAGAGTTTTGAGAACGCAGCGGACGTGCAGGACTATAATGTGATAAGAGCTCGCTCAAGTATTGAGGAGCTAAACCATTCAGGGCTTTATAGGTAATTAATAAGATTTTAAAATCTATTCGATGTTTGATAGGGAGCCAGTGCAGTGTTGACAGAACCGGGCTAATATGATCATACTTCCTAGTTCTAGTAAGGACTCTGGCTGCTGCGTTTTGGACTAGCTGAAGTTTGTATTGTAATTAACATTGTAAAAATTTACTTCCATGAGTTCATAAACAATATTTCCATGTCCATTCTTCATAGGACAATGCAGTAGTCTACACTAAAATGTTATAAATAAATATGATATGTTCAACTGTTACTGCTTGCAGGTTTTGTGTAGAAAATGGACAACATAACATTCAGACACAGTATTCTCCTAGTGGAGGGACTTCAAGTTACACCTCAGTCTACCTATGTTGTTTTCACATTTCTTCTTTTGGTATACGTCTTCATAATGGTCTCCAATATTGCACTTGTATTCCTGATCTCAACAGAGAAGAATCTACATCATCCTATGCATTTCTTGTTCTGTAACTTGCCACTGAATGATATATTAGGGCCAACTGTCATTTTGCCACGCTTACTGCAAGACATTTTAAAAGAAACATCTGAGCGCTATATGACATTTGTGGAGTGTGTTGTTCAAGCATATTTTGTGCATATATTTGTTGCAGCATGCCATTATGTTCTAATAATCATGGCCTTTGACAGATATGTGGCTATATGCAATCCACTGCGATACACAACTATAATGACCAATAAAATGGTGGTAAAATTATCAGCATCTGCCTGGGGGCTGTCAGTACTTATGGTGACAATTCTGATAGGACTTACAGTGCGACTGTCTCACTGCAGATCAAAAATTGAAAATCCTTTCTGTGACAATGCCTCACTGTTCAAACTATCCTGTGAGGATGGTGTCGTTGTTAATAATGTCTATGGAATAATTTACACTGTGGTTTTATTTTCCTTCTCAATTCTGTCTATATTCATAACATATGGCAAAATAGCTAATGTATGCATAACTAGCAAAAACAAAGCACTGAACAGCAAAGCCATAAAAACATGCAGCACCCATTTAGCTGTTTATTTAGTCATGCTAGTTTCTGGCTCCACTTTCATTTTTTCTCCATCGTTTCCCTCTCTACTCTGAGAGCAGGAAACTAGCAAGTATAATGTTCCACATTGTACCACCGGGGCTAAATCCTTTAGTATATGGTTTACAAACTAAAGAAATAAGACAGAAGTTTTTAAAAATTTGGTGCAGAGAAAAATGAGCTTTTTAATTTATTATATTATTATACACTGGTAACTGAAATTAATGTGTTGGATCAGTAACGTCTCTAGAAAAACATACAATGCTGTGATAATATGTAGACTCCACTTTTGGATCCAATCATTCAAGTGATGTAATAGAAATGTAAGTCTTTAGTTAATACTCTGTAAGTTAACTTGCTATTTGATAACAATATAAATTATATAATACAATGTATTTATATTTACAATAAAAGGTCTGCTTACATATCCTAAATTGTACTTCGCATAATTTCTTGTATAATTAACATACCTCATAAAATAAAATGTTAAGCGAAAGGCTTTTATTTGAGTTTAGTTTACATTACACCCTCGCACTTCTATGTTGGTATGGGAGACCTTTATGTGACCTTTCAGTTAAGGTAAAATGTTGCTTCCTATAGATTTGTGTTACAATGTAAAATTGTAGGAAATTATGAAATAGTGCGTGCACTTCAATCTGCACAGCAGCAGGTCCCCTCTGTCTGTATCGCTGGTAGATGTGTACCCTTGGTTCAGCCCGATAAAACCACAGCCCGATAAAACCCACATAAGGGAAATCAATCTGGTTTATTCAAACAAATGCTCAAAAACATCAAGTCTGTCTTCAGCTTATATACATAGGGAAAAATAGGAGTGCACCCGAAAAGGAGGAACTTGGTCCCCAAGCCATAACATAGAAAAACATATACATATATGGTAATATTGGTTAAACTTGTTCTAACAGCTCAGCAAAACCAAAAAGAGGGAAAAACAGTGGGAGTGAGAACCTTGTGAAAGCAAGATACATTGTCACCTTGAGGTGGTAGAAGGGCCAGTTGCTATCTAGCCAAAACAGCTCTCCGTACACACAAGGCGTCTCCGTCGCATTTAGGTCAGAGTTCATACACACACACACATAGTAGAGAAGGCATAATGTTCCCTCAAAAATGTTTTCCTGTACCCTAAAAATATTGCAATTATGCTTATGTGAAAAAGCATAACTAGAGCACTTTGTGTTCTCATTTAACCTCAAAGCACATGCAAAAATTTAGTTTGCTGGTACTGGTGAATCAGAAACTGTGGAAAATTAATATTGAAGCCATTTCAAACATTCAGAATTACATAACGATCAAGTACAAATTAAGTGTCCTTGTCCCATACTAGCAAATATAACAGAAAAACATGACCCCTACAGGTAAGAACACCAAAGATAACCATAAGTGGTTGTAAGCATGTCATCAGCTATTATTACGTTTTTTTTTCCCTCTTGGATGATGACATCCTCAATACAGCATTATAAGGTGATGGCAGTTCAAGGTTTCTTCAAAGAACAGGTTGATATGTGATACTAAATTTTGATAGAGTTGGCTACTACTCAACACCAGTCAACTTTACTTCTGTTAAGCAATAATTCAATCTAGGTAACTGAATTTAGAAAAATTGGTGCAAGTAAGAAATACTAGATGCTAATGTTGTTGACATACAAATACCTGGTATTAGCTTAAATACTGTAACTTTAAAGTGATTCAAAAGAGCTTTATTTTTAAGTTACTTGTGGTGCTAATATGGTTCACAATGGTTGTGTGCTTTTAAAAATGTGGTTAGTGGAGAGTGTAAAGCTGAATAGACATTAAATAATCTCTGTTAAATACAAAATAGACTTGTTTATGGGGGGAAAGTGACAAGTATGTCTGTTATTCTTTTTGCAGCTTTTGTGTAGCACAACTAATGGACAACCTGACATTTACAAACGACATTCTCCTCATGGAGGGACTGAAAGTTGCACATCAGTCTTCCTATCCTGTTTTCATCCTGCTTCTTTTGGTTTATGTTTTTACAATGGGATGTAACATCGGACTTATAATATTGATCTCCACTGACAAGAATTTGAATCACCCTATGCATTTTCTGTTCTGTAACTTGCCACTGAATGATATCCTAGGGACCACTGTCATTATGCCACACTTACTACAGGATACTTTAATGCAAACCTCAAAGCGCTATATGACATATGTGGAGTGTGTTCTTCAAGCTTACTTTGTTCACATATTTGCAGCTGTAAGTCACACAACGCTAATGATCATGGCCTTTGACAGATATGTGGCTGTATGCAATCCACTGCGATACACAGCCATAATGACCAATAAAATGGTGGTTAAACTATCAGCATCTGCTTGGGGGGTGTCAATACTGGCAGTGGGAATTTTAATTGGACTCACTGTACGCCTGTCTCGCTGCAGATCAAAAATTGAAAACCCTTTCTGTGATAACGCCTCACTGTTTAAATTGTCCTGTGAGGACAGTGTGGCTATTAATAATATTTATGGAATATTTTCTACTGTGGTACTCTTTACCTTCTCACTTGGGTCTGTTTTCATAACATATGGAAAGATTGCTGCAGTATGCAAAAGAAGTAAAAACAAAGCATTTAACAGCAAAGCCATAAAAACCTGTGGAACACACATAGCTGCTTATATAATCATGCTTGTTTCTGGTGCCATCATGGTTTTTTTCCACCGTTCTCCTCAATATTCTGAAAATAGAAAACTAGCCAGTATAATGTTTCATTTAATACCACCAGGACTAAATCCTTTAGTATATGGTCTACAGACCAAAGAGATAAGGCAAAGGGCTGTTAAACTTTGCTGCAGAAATAAAGTTAATGTCAAGTAAATTGTTATTCTTATGTTTGGAATGGAGAATAAATCTTATAAACATATTGCTGAGTACTGTTTTGAAAATAATTATTCATTACATTATTCATTTTATAAGAAATTGTTAATTTGTCTTTTTTTTTCTTACTAAAAAAGACAGCTGTAAATCATTGTGAATCATACAATCATACATTTTGTTTCGAATGTTTTCCTTCTATTTTAAATTCACTTTCTGAATATGATTCACTTTTGTTCAGATCATAAAATATTTACAAACTGTTTTGTTCTATGAATTTACAGAAGCAACCATTTTATTTTGCGTATCTCTAATCTTGTTATATATTCGGTATGTTCTGTTTTGATTTTGTTTTCCTACCTCCTGTTTCAGTTCCTCATTTATTTAAGTTTTCCCTAATTACATTCTGTATGTTTATAAGAACTGTATTCTCTTGAGTTTCTTGGTCTTGCGTATATCATGTTTGTTGCCCCCGTTATTCCTGCCTGAAGACTATTCATTAAAAGGACTTTTTGTATGTTCCAAATCCTGTGTTGTGTGCTACCCTCAGTACACATAACAAATCTAAATTTAGACCTTTAAAACTCAAAACTAAAACATCTAGGAGGTTAGCAAATAAGAGCATAGTTTTATAGTAGGATAGTAGAGGATAGTTGGCCAAGACACTTTTGATTCAGATATAAGAGAGAACAATATTTTTCCTACACCCACCACAGCTAATACCAAACTTGATAATGCCATAAAAACCTGTGGAACACTAAGAGGTAAGCAAATAAGAAAAAATAATAAATGTTGGAAGAAATAGCTGAATTAAAAAACAAATGGTTAGTTGGCCTTCTCACTTTTGGATTGGCTAGATGAGCTATTGTTCTGAATATCAAAAAATCTTTTGCAAGCAAGACACAGCTTCTCCACAGGCTGTGTAAGCACCGATCAGAGCCGATGAGTGCCTACAGGCCCACAAGGGGAGCACAGAGTCTCCCCTCCAAGTAGTAGCAGAGTTTGGACACAATTGCATCGCTACCGACCGCTCCACTGGGAGGACCCTCATATACCCCCTGGCTGTGCCGCTTTCAAAGGTGGTGAGGGAGGAAGAACCACCGCAATGGTATCTGGCAGTAAAAGGTACAATCCACATTACTGTGAGTTCTTCATGCACCTCCTGGATGAAAGGTACTGGAGTTGGGCCCTGAGAACCAGCGCAAGCCACCCCTAAGTACCAACTGTCCAACCTTGAGGGCTTGGGACACAGTGGAGGTTTCTACTTGAGACTGATCCTCTTGGTGGCCCAGGCAAGCATAGCCACCAGTTCTGGATCCATATCCATCACGGTGAAGGAATGGGCACCCCACCCATAATCTTCCCACAATGAGAACATGAGCCGTCCACAAAAGCTATCTCAGCTTGCTTTTCATTCGGCTTAGAATTATAAGGTTCTATCTGACATTTTTGTCAAAACTGAGTTATTCTGTGACATCTTATTAACATTATATGATGGTTTTTTTGTTTGTTTGTTTTTGAGGTTGTGTACATTTTAGGACTTTTTATTTAGAAAACAAAAAGGTTCTATCTACAAAGTCGAAGTCAAACAATTTTATGGTTATATCTGCGAATCAGCCAATAAGCACTTCGAATGCACACAAGAGGACTAATCAGGATCAGTCATGTCTTCAGTCATCAGTCATTCTTTGTCATGTTGCCGGACTGCTCCGTAATAAACACTGAACTAGAATAATTCGATGGTTGCAGAATCAATGAGTGTAATTTAAACCAGTGGCACTGTTTTAAACATAATGACGATGTTATTTGTGACCCATAATTAACGCTTGCATAAAACAAATAATCATCCGCAAAAATGTAACTGGCTTGAATGGCTTTACTGCAGAGCAGTTACTATTAAATACTACTAAGAAATATAAGTGTCACTGTTGTTTGATAGTGAATAGCGATCAAAATGTTTTTAAAGATGCTGAAAACGATACATTTTGAGAATATATTGAGATTGTGAATATGAGCCAGATGCTGGATGTATACTGGGGAAATATGCTCTAAAGATGGCAAACCCATCTAAGTTAAATATTTAAGGAAGTAGGCTATTCTTTATTTTATTATGATGATGATGATTATTATTATTATTATTATTATTTTATTATTCTTCTTAAAATATCAGCAGCAGTTAGAGATTCATCCATGCTAGATACAAGTCTGGGTGGCTAAAGATCTGAATAATGATTTGCAAAATATTCATGCAGTTTAAAATCTTATAAATCCTAATGTTTTACATTTTATAACAGTAGGCCTTAATCTACAATTTAGTAGTCAACCATTTAAATTATGTCTTAAATACAACAATAAACGTCAGCATGTTATCTAGGCCATACTGATCCAAAGAGAAAGTCCTTGTGCTGCTTTTTGTGATTACAATAATGTTAGCAAAGTTAGTAACTGTTCCTGCAATTATGTGTGTGAATACACTATAAGCCTACCTAAAATTAACATTAGTACTGGACAAAATATTTAGCATTGCCTTTTATGTTAATGTTATGTTATGTTAACTTAAACAACAAACAAATATTTATCCTAAATATGGAATCAATGTGATAAAGATTGTTATAAAATTAATCTTAAATGTAAAAAAAAAAGATAAATTACTACAATTTCTTGAGAATTGTTGCTTTAATTAATGTTTTGCAGATAGAACCTTATAATTCCAAGCAGAAAATTACTTTTCTTCTTCTTCTTTCTGCATTTCACCTGTTCCAAAAATTCCCATTTAAAGATTTGATAGGACTTTGATGTTGTACACTTAGAAAACATTTAGCATCTCTGTCATTTTCATATCGGAAAGAGACTTCTTACCTGTATCACTTTTGCTATACAGAATGCAAAACTTAGAAGCTTAATTTCTCAAAACACTCAGAACACAGATAGAACCCTATAATTCTAAGGCGGCAATTTATTACGTAAGAAAAAAACTAGGAAAACATTGGACAAAAACATGAGAAAGGATGACGAGAGAGCCATCACAACTAAAGGGAGCTGTTTAAATCTGCCGTCAGAAGTTCCAACACAGGTGTAAGTCTTCAGCCATAATGACATCACTCTGTAACTCTAACTTCATCCGGCAAATCAAACAAAAAGAAACACGATTAGCCAACAAATATGATACATTCTAGGTACATAACCTGCCCATAGTTATATTCTATGTATTATCAAATGGCCAGAGTTCATGCAGTGGACATGAGGGACTATAATGCATAAGACTATAAAAGAGCTCACTCAAGTACTAAGGTGCTAAACCATTGAGAGCATTGAGTAGTTAGCAAGATTTCATCTGAGCAATGTTGACAGAACAAGACTAATGTATTCATACTTTCTGGTTCTAACTAGTACTCCAGCTGCTGTATTTTATACATCCCACAAGCTTGTTTGGTACAAGAAACAGATCGTTTTTAAGCTCTTGGTTTCAGAAGATGGCTCAAGTATTCCAAGTATTCTGGAACTCATGAATAAAACTTGAATAAAGCAATAGGTGTACTACACAGATCAGGCAGCCACAGAACAGGACTAAACTTGACCCAGCATTTACAAGCAAAGGTTTCCATGACTGGAAGCATGCCACGGAAATAAATAAAAGAATCACACGAACAGACACAAAATGTCCAAAAAGCACCTGACTTGTTATAGTAGTATGTGGAAACTCACTGTCACATTTGGGGCCTCTACCACTATGTGTAAAAACTACTTTTGAGTGCTCAAGAATGTTTTCATGAACAACAGATGAGCAATGAACCACGCTCACAAGGCTCAGCTCATGCGTCCTGCATTTCAACTCTAACGTACAAAGAAATTGGGTAACAAATGCGAGGACCTCTGTCTAAGAAAGTTCAATACGTCCACTCATCACCTGCAGCTTTTTTTAAAGGTAAGATGTTTTTTGTATCTTTCACTAAGATGTGATTATGTGGTTAGTGCTGGTGGTTATTTATGATAGTGCTTCATGTAGACTTCTTCATTAGAGTTGGGTGTCACATGATGATTTTTATTGTGTGTAGCACTCAATCTTTTCTTAAAAATAGGTTTAGTAAGGTATTATTATGATTGTTATTTATTTTGAAAGCTTAACTTGTGATTATGGAAAGGGGCATTACATTACCACCCCATGCGTGTGGTATTCAATCAATCACAGTGCACTTGGTCAGATTGTTCTTGTTAGGAGGGTCTTTCTAGAAAACCACATGTTTGACAGAGTTGGGGCGTGCCACTCTTTCATCCCTCTGCAGTGGATCCCTGTAAAGTGGGTGTACAATATGCCGTGAAGGTGTTTACCTGACTTTTAATGAAACCTACACTCTTCCCTTGCACCTTTTCTGGGTTTTCAAAGGACAGTGAGAATAGATCTAGATGTAATTTAAATCATAAACTTTGATTGTAAAAAATTCTGACTTCCGAAATTCTCCACAGTAGTTAATGGACAAAAAAAAGTGTGAGAAAGAAGAAATAGAGTAAGAAAGAGTAAAGGTCAATCAATCAAAGCTAATGGGCTAATGTGCTTCTAACATCCAGTGATCACAGTTCAGATTAAAAGATTAAAGATCGGTGATCTTAAATTAGTTTGGTGATTAATCAGAAATATGATGTAGAACAATTCTAACTCACCACAGTTGTTGACCCGTCAGAGAAAGAAAAATGAGTGAGAGAGAGAGAAGTGAAAAGAAGTGATAGGAAGTCAACAGACCTTGACAGAGCTGAATATACTGTCACATACTTTTGAGAATCCTCATACACCACTACTGTTGGTATGTGTGACCAATTTAGATAATTGTACAGTGTACAGACAGTGTACTGCACAGATCCTCCAAGTTAAAGGCAACAAAAATATTCCATCGCAAAATCACCATCTATATAATACCTATGCATAGATCAAATATAATGCCACACATCAGATTTTCTCTTAACCATTAAGTGAACGTTTGCGTTAGACATAACAGATTATGACTGTATGAATCTCGCCAAGACATATTTAGCAATAATGTATTTTTAAGTGAGATTGTGCGCTTGTGGAAAGGCATGTCTTATGCACAAGCAATAGTTTTGTTTTCATGGGTTTGAAAATAATATTTCACTGGTTTTGACCCACGTCATCGAAAATTCTATATGAATATTCACAAAGCTGTAATGCTGCACTTTGCAGAAATAAACCTACAATTTGTGGTGAGAAGCAGCATCAGTCATCCAGAAGCAAGAAAAGACACTAGCGCATCATTACACATCAGTGTATAACACAATGTGCTACCTACTAAGTTACACAAAACCTGAATTATAAAGCAGGTAAGACTGCAAAACATTAATATAAAAATGTTCTGTTGCCAATAGAGGTGCAATTGTAGCATACGTTCTGATAGGCTGTGTTTCAGGGATGACGGAACAAGATGATGCCCCCAAAGAAGTTACAATTACATCTCGAACAGGACATTTCTGAACGGTTGGTTATGTCAACGTAATGTCACTTTGATCTAACTTAGTATGTACTGGCAGGGTAGCGTAGTGAGATACGAATGCAATATGTATACTGACATAACATTCCATAATGTACCCTCAGTGTTAACTGTGACCGCATTTATCAAGAAATATGCAAGTAATTTGCAAAAATAATATAAAGATTATTAAAAAGTTACACTCACTACTTCTAGAGGTGCAGCAGGAACAAGTATAGTTGGCACTTATCCTTTTTTAAGGAGCAGCTTGTTAGCAAAACCAGCATTAAAAAACCTTTTAAAAAGCAGTCTGGTGGGATTCGTGTTCAGTTTGGATTTAAAAACACCAAAATGACTGCTGTGTTCGATTTTTACACCCAAGAACAGAACAACACAACCGCTTAGACGCCATTCCGCTCCAGCATATCAACAATGGCGAATATTGATCTTGCTCTGACTAATAGGCTAAACAGATCATCTCAAGATTATGCATATAACCTTAGTTGAAGCTCTAGGAACACGAAGAGGTCCACCTCTGCCTGATAGAAACTTTCCATATCTTCTTCACCACCTGGGGTAAGTGTCCATTCACCATGGCCTTAGCCCCTTTCTTGACAGGATGTCTGCTCTCACACTGAGATGCTCGGGAATGTAGACTGCTCTCAATGTACAGGACCCACTGAGACACATTTGGTAGTAGTCTGCTAAGGGAACCAGTCTCTCAAGACTTGCCTCTGGTGTTCCCAGAGTGGCTAGATCAGTGCCCTGGAATGGCACATCTCCTGCTAAAAGACTCAAAAATTCTGGGGAGTGTGAGATGTGGCTCCCTGAATGAGGTGCTGGAACACAGTTGATTCTGCTCCCGTCCAGATCAAGTAGACCTATATCTGATATTTTGAACCAATAACCAATATGAACCTGGAGCAAACATAATTAATAATGTCAAAATTAAGAATAAAGGCTCTTTGCCAATGTAAACCATTAGTAAAATCATATACTAAGGAATGTGTATATGTTGCTGGGCTAGTGCAATGTTGTTTTTTGACCAGTTTCATCCCATAAATGACAAATGTGACTGAAAAACTCCAAAAAAAAAAACTCCAGTCCTCGGAGCCCGCTCTGCACATTTTGTATGTCTTCTGCACCTGATTTAGATCATTAGCTCATTAGAAGAGAGATCCAGCAAAGTGAATTACTAACCAGAACCTTACAAAACCTCAAAAGTTTACATTGACATCAGTAAATACTACAGAGTTTACGATCTTCACTTTAGAATACTGATCCAAAAAAATAAATAGTAATTTCTTTAGAAGGATGTAGCTGTTTCTGATTCTTGTCTCCCATCTGTTGAATAAACCCTGCAAATGGATTCTAACACTGCTTCAGTGCCCTCCTTACAGTAGTAACACTTGAATATCTACTATTCAATACTTTACAAAACCCATAAATTCTTACAATGATTCCAGTCCTTACTAGCGAGTTATCATATTCTTCACTTTAGAATACTGATCCAAAGAATTAGCAACTCCCTCTGAAGTATATGGTAATACCTAAGTCATTAATAGTGGGTTATCATTACTTTAGAATTAATTATACATTATTATTCATATTATTTATGAACCTGTATATGGTCATTCTTAGTAGTTCTTGGGTAGATTTGAAAATAAGTTACTGATTGGCTAAAGTGCTAATATTGTATTACTCATGTGTTCTTTTGTAGTTATTCATTAATGATGGAACATATTCTAAAGTGTCACCAAATATATACATAAAAAAATGAAAATGAAATCCATCCTTGAACTGTTTACTCACCTCTCAATTCTGAGTCTTATAATCTGCTTTGTAAAAATAAAACATCTGTTATTTTTCACTGTCCTATTTTTCACTGTCCTGTCCACTTCCGTAACACATATAGCTAAAACTGTAAATTCTGCCCCTTTTACTATTATGAAAGGTCCATCACTTCCACCACAAAAGACTGCTTTGTAAGTAATCATCCTACTAGATCTCAATTCCTTAGCACATCCATAGTGCAGAAAAACAATGCAAAAACAAAATATGTGCTCTGTCTTTTCTAGCACTTTAGAAACAGTTGCTCCTTTACACTTAAGAATGATAAAAGAAAACAATCTAACTCTGTGGAATCATAAGCACACTCACACCCTAAGGAAAACAGCCTGGCAAAGGCATAGCAGCTGAAGGAAAACAAAACTAGACTTGTTTTGCCTGTTAGGAAAGTACCCTTTTCTAGAGACAAGCATTAAAAACTGATCTGATCGATTTTTCATCTCTTTTACAAGAAAAACAAACATAAACCCTGGTATTTATTTAATACAGTGACTAAATTAGGCAAGGCAAGGCAAGGCAAGTTTATTTATATAGCACATTTCATACACAATGGTAATTCAAAGTGCTTTACAAAGAGGAAATAAAATAATTACAAGATTTAAATAACAATAAAAGAAATTAAAATAAAATAAAAACACTGATTTAAGATAAATTGAATTTAAAGCAAAAAGAGATTGATTTAAAACAGTTTAAAATAAAAGAAGCAAAGTAGCACAGTTCGGACGCAGCACAGTGCTCATTCTGTAAATGCACATCTAAACAGATGAGTTTTGAGTCTGGATTTAAAAGTGACTAATGTTTCTGCACATCTGATCTCTTCAGGAAGCTGGTTCCAGATGCGAGCAGCATAATAACTAAAAGCAGATTCTCCTTGTTTGGTGTGAACCTTTGGTATTTCTAACTGACTTGATCCTAGTGATCTGAGTGGTCTGTTAGGTGTATAAATAGTGATCATATCTGCAATGTATTTAGGTCCTAGTCCATTGAGTGATTTATAAACGAGTAAAAGTGCTTTAAAATCAATTCTAAATATCACTGGAAGCCAGTGTAAGGACCTGAGGACTGGTGTGATGTGCTCTGATTTTCTGGTTCGAGTCAGGATCCTGGCAGCAGCGTTCTGGATGAGCTGCAGCTGTCTGATGGTCTTTTTGGGAAGGCCAGTGAGGAGACCATTACAATAGTCCACCCTGCTGGTGATGAAGGCATGGACTAGTTTCTCCAGGTCTTGCCTGGGCACAAAGCATCTGATTCTTGCAATATTTTTTAGGTGGTAGTACGCTGATTTAGTCACTGCTTTGACATGACAGCCGAAACTAAGTTTGGTCTCTAGAATCACACCAAGATTCTTGACTTGCCTTTTGGTTGTTTGACCCCTTGAGTATGCATTCACCTTGTGAACTTCATCTTTATTTCCAAACGCAATGACCTCAGTTTTCTCCTTGTTTAACTGAAGAAAATTTTGGCACATCCAACTGTTGATTTCATCAATGCATTGGCAGAGTGAGTCAATGGGGCTGTAGTCATTTGGTGATAAAGCTAGGTAAATCTGCGTGTCGTCAGCATAGCTGTGATAGGCAATTTGATTCTTTCTCATTATTTGACTTAGTGGGAGCATATACAGGCTAAACAAGAGCGGCGCAAGAATTGAGCCTTGTGGGACTCCGCATGTCATTGACGTCCACTTAGACTTATGCTCTCCTATACTCACATAATAACCCCTCCCCTCTAAATATGACCTGAACCAGTTTAGAGCCATTCCAGAAAGCCCGACCCAGTTTTCCAGTCTGTCTAGAAGAATGTTATGATCGACAGTGTCAAACGCAGCACTAAGATCTAGTAGTACCAGCACTGATATTTTACCAGAATCAGAGTTTAGGCGAATATCATTTATTATCTTAACCAACGCTGTCTCTGTGCTGTGGTGCGGTCTGAAACCAGATTGAAAATTATCCAGATAACCATTTGAGTTCAAGTAGCTGTTCAGCTGATTCAGAACTACCTTTTCAATGATCTTGCCTATGACCGGAAGATTTGATATCGGTCTATAGTTACTCAATATACTGTTATCAAGATTTCTCTTTTTCAGGAGGGGCTTAACAACCGCAGTTTTCAGGGCGTTTGGAAAAGTCCCAGAAAAAAGTGATGTGTTCACCACTTCTAAGATGTCAGCTTTTAAACAGTCAAACACGCTTTTGAGAAAGGATGTGGGAAGTGTGTCAAGACAGCAGGTTGAGGATTTTAGGTGCTGTACTACTTCCTCCAAAGTTTTGCTATCAATTGCTTCAAAAACACACATAGTGACTCCTTTTTGAGATTGTGGTTGAATCTGACATATCTCTACATCATCTGATGTTTTAATCGCCTTTCTGATATTTTCGATCTTCTCAGAAAAGAATGAGGCAAACTCATTGCATTTGCTGTCAGAAAGCATTTCATTGGGAAACTGACTTGGGGGGTTTGTCAGTCTCTCAACCGTAGCAAAAAGAGTGCGGGTGTTGTTCAGGTTACTATTTATAAGGTTTGAGAAAAACATCTGTCGTGCTGTGGCTAATTCCACATTAAAAGCATGCAGGCTGTCTTTATAGATGCTATAGTGGATTTCAAGTTTTGTCTTCCGCCACGTCCGCTCAGCCTTTCTGCATTGCCTTTTCATGATCTGCACTGCTGTTGTATAATTATAATTGCTGCACTACTTTAACAAAAAATAAAGTATCAACAGGAGCTACATTCCCCAAGGTCATAGCAGTAATGACACATACAAATACACACACACACTACTTCACTTCCAAGATTAATACCATCAGAGATAAAATTGTAACCATGTAGTCGACAAGTACAGAATCGCATCAGTGCACTATAGATCCCGAGTCGAAAATTTCCACTCATTCTCTACTATAGGAGAGGAAGACTGGTATTGTACTGTTCTCTTTATATGTTTTGCTTCCTAGCGTGTAATATAAATAAACAGCAAGCCAAACTCTGTTCAAGAGCCAGGATATGAGCGCCTTGCTCCTTTAATAGTCCAATATGCGGGTTACACAATTAAACTGTTCGGCCATTGAACCGAGTAAAAACTGTAAATGAAATAAAAGAAATATAGAAACATAATTAGTAAACTGTAACAAACATAGTTTAGCAAGTACAATGTATACAGATACATCGCTAACTCAAAAGGCACGTTTAAAGCGTTATCAATACGAACAAATAGTGCAATTTGTGCTCAGCGATCACTAACATATTTGTTTACATTAACGTAACACTCTACACCAAACAAACTCTTCCGCAATATAAACGGGATCGATTCATGATTAAAATGAACTTACAGCCAATGCTTCCGACAGGGTGTAGAAGAACGATTAATCGAAATGCGTTACAAACATGTCCAGGCTTGCTGCGTCGCAATCGCACTGTTTCCTATTTCCCACTGTGCGTCGCTCGCGGAAAAACGTCAAAATAAGAGTCCTCGCATTATACAATCGCGGCAGGCAAAATTAAACTTAAACAGAACATTAAAGAATCGCATAGATATAATATTAATAAATGCAAATGTCCATCATAAAATCACACAAAGCCTCTAAGAGAGGCAGAACAGGTATAAACTTGTTAAATCTAAACTGTGAGATATTCTGTGCGCAGTCACGTGGCTGAAACTCAGCTGGCCTAATTCTTCGGTTAGAAAGAACTGCAGCTATTCCAGAGTGAACATGTTCATGTGTGTGAGTGTGGTTTCTGTTGGAGAAAAAATACAGATAGTAAATACATGTGATTATTTATATGAGATGACAAAGATACAGATATGAACAAAATACTCTATATAAACTATATAATTGTCAAAGGTAATAGCGAACTAAACTAAACAAGAGCTTCTTGTCACATATGAGCTCATAGGCAGCTTTATTAAACAGACCGGAGCTGCTGCTGCTGTTTGCGGTGTCAAATTACGCTGCGCACTATACTCATGTAATGCCGATCGGGGACTGATTCAGTATTTACATCAGTACAAAACAAGCGATACTTTATACAAATAAATTATATATATTGATTGCGAACAATCGAATGACGTGTCAAATGCCTAAGAATTACCGCTATTGCATTTAAAAGGACGCAATCGTAATAACGCAATCTGAGGTAGAATAAACTGAATTACGTTATAACACACTCTGAAACACATCTACAATGATAACAAATATTGTTACTTACAGAATTATCAACGCACAACAATACCACACAATAGAAAACAGACTTTAAAGAAATACACAAAGCCAGGGAACTCTGTATTACTTCGCAATTCTAGATGCTGCCGAACTCAAACTTCTTCTCGCCTGCACTAGACAAGTCCGGACAAGTTTGAGTCGCGCATGCGTGAGGAAGGGAATTTTGCACATAAACCAACAACATTTGTTAGAACCTATTTCATCTAAACTACTAAAAAGTCTACTTCTCTTCTCTTGGCTATTATTAATTCTTCATTGTCATTAGGATATGTCCCCAAACCTTCAAATTGGCAGTTATAGAGCTTCTCATTAAAAATCCATCTTGACCCCGGAGACCTAGCTTGAATCTCCCTTTTTTGTCAAAGATACTACAAAACACAGTGTTCTTACAATTAAAGTCCTTCTAAAAGGGAAAAAAAGTATCTTTGAGGAATTTTAGTTAGGAAATTCTAGTACTGATACTTTTAAATTCTAGTACTGATACTTTTAACGTCTGATCGTGGTTGAATCAGAGACCAGAACACCTAGATGCGCCCCGTGGACCAATCACCAGATCCTGATGCACACACACACACACACACACTAAGTCATTTACACTACCTGACACAGCAGCGTTTAAAATTGAACTGGAAGTTAAGTGCTGGGCGTCCGGTCAGAGGAGAACTGACCCCAACTGAGTCTGGTTTCTCCCAAGGTTTTTTTTTTCTCCATTCTGTATGCATGGGGTTTTGTTTCCTTGCTGCTGTCGCCTCTGGCTTGCTTGGTTGGGGACACTTAACTTCTAGTGACTATCGTTGAATTGACTACAGAGACCGTCATTTAATAAGAAATTGGTCACTCTCGTCATTATACATCCCTGTCATTATACATCCCTGTCATTATACTGTACAGTGCTTTGATGCAACCTGTGTTGTTAAAAGCGCTATATAAATAAAAATGATTGATTGATTGATTGATTGAATCTCTTTATTAGTTCTATTGGATCTCAGCTCTGCATTTAACACTAATCGACTACAACATTCTCTTAAATGCACACTAATACACTTCAATTAATCAAATCCATTAAAGGATTGTTAGGCTGCATTAATCAGATCAGCTGGTACCAGGAACACTCCCCATAACACACAATGTACTTGTTACTAGGCCTGTCATGATAAACAACTTTGTTTTGTGACATTTTAACAAGGAGGCAGAAACCGATGTTGAATCCATATGCAGCATTTTATTTAAACCACAAGCAGCAAACAGAAATGTTAAGGCAGGCGGAAAGTCAATACCAAAAAGGCAGTCCGATCTTTCAACGAGTACAGGGGAAATCCAATGAACAATAGTGGGGAATGGGAGGAAAATGGCACATGAAGAAGTAGAGGGAGTGATCCCATCTAGTACTCGGGTGAGTGCTGAATTTCTGGAGTCCTTATGGCCTGCTAGAGAAGGACGTGTGCTCTGTCCCATACCCTCTCACTCCGACGAATCCAGTCGTCCACCATTATAATGTAGAAGAGTACAATGACAGGGATGTATAATGACGAGAGTGACCAATTTCTTATTAAATGCAGAGACGGTCTCTGTAGTCAATTCGACGATAATCACTAGAAGTTAAGTGTCCCCAACCAAGCAAGCCAGAGGCGACAGCGGCAAGGAAACAAAACCCAATCCATACAGAATGGAGAAAAAAAAAACCTTGGGAGAAACCAGACTCAGTTGGGGTCAGTTCTCCTCTGACCGGACGCCCAGCACTTAACTTCCAGTTCAATTTTAAACGCAGCTGTGTCAGGTAGTGTAAATGACTTAGTGTGTGTGCATCAGGATCTGGTGATTGGTCCACGGGGCGCATCTAGGTGGTCTGGTCTCTGATGAACATAATCTCTGTGTGCTGATCCACCATCTAGTCTGGATACAAACTGTGAAAACAGATTGAGAAAGAGACAGGACTAATATTAGCGTAGATGCCATTCTTTTAACGATGTCACAAGTACATTGTATTGTAGTAGTGTTCCCGGTTCCAGCAAATCTAAGTAATGCAGCCTAAAAATCCTTTAACGGATTTAAATAATAAAAAGTGTGTTGGTGTGTTATGTGTAGGCTAAGTTAAAAAGATGTGTCTTTAATCTAGATTTAAACTGGCAGAGTGTGTCTGCTTCCCGAACAGAGTTAGGGAGATTGTTCCAGAGTTTAGGTGCTAGATAGGAAAAGGATCTGCCTCCCGCAGTTGATTTTGATATTCTAGGTATTATCAAATGGCCAGAGTTTTGAGAACGCAGCGGACGTGCAGGACTATAATGTGATAAGAGCTCGCTCAAGTATTGAGGAGCTAAACCATTCAGGGCTTTATAGGTAATTAATAAGATTTTAAAATCTATCCGATGTTTGATAGGGAGCCAGTGCAGTGTTGACAGAACCGGGCTAATATGATCATACTTCCTAGTTCTAGTAAGGACTCTGGCTGCTGCGTTTTGGACTAGCTGAAGTTTGTTTATTAAGCGTGCAGAACAACCACCCAATAAAGCATTACAATAATCTAACCTCGAGGTCATAAACGCATGAATTAATATTTCTGCATTAGAGGTTGAAAGCATACGTCGTAATTTAGATATATTTTTAAGATGGAAAGACACAGTTTTACAGATGCTAGAAACATGATTTTCAAAGGAAAGATTGCTGTCAAACAGCACACCTAGGTTCCTAACTGATGATGAAGAATTAACAGAGCAGCCATCAAGTGTTAGACTGTGTTCTAGAATATTATATGTGGGGTTTTTAGGTCCAATTATTAGCACCTCTGTTTTTTCAGAATTTAGCATTAAGAAGTTACTCATCATCCAGCTTTTTATATCGACTATGCATTCTGTTAGATTCTCAATTTGGTGTGTATCACCAGGCTGCGCTGAAATATAGAGCTGAGTATCATCAGCATAGCGGTGAAAGCTAACACCATGACTCCTGATAATATCTCCCAGAGGTAACATGTACAGGTTGAAAAGTAACGGTCCTAGCACTGAGCCTTGAGGAACTCCATATTTCACTTTTGAGCGATATGATACCTCCTCATTTAATGCTACAAACTGATAGCGGTCAGATAGATATGATTTAAACCATGCTAAGGTGCTTCCTCTAATGCCAACATAGTTTTCTAGTCTATCCAAGAGAATGTTGTGATCGATAGTATCGAATGCTGCGCTAAGATCTAACAGCACTAATAATGAGATAAAACCACGATCCGATGATAGAAGCAGGTCATTAGTAACTCTAATGAGAGCAGTCTCAGTACTATGGTACGGTCTAAAATCTGATTGGAAATCCTCACAGACACCATTTTTTTCTAAAAAGGAATACAGTTGTGAGGATACTACCTTTTCTAGTATCTTTGACAGAAGTCTTTGGGATCATGATATGGTTTCTTAATAAGAGGCTTAACTACAGCCAGTTTGAAGGTTTTGGGAACATATCCTAATGACAATGATGAATTAATAATGTTCAAAATAGGATCTATGACTTCTGGAAGCAAATCTTTTAATAGTTTAGATGGAATAGGGTCTAACATACATGTTGCTGGTTTAGATGATTTAACAAGTTTGTACAAGTCTTCTCCTATAATAGAGAAAGAGTGTTATTTTTCCTCAGGGGATCTAAAGCTCACTATCTGATGTGAAACTGTAGTTGACGGCTGCATAGTTATAATTTTATCTCTGATGGTATCAATCTTAGAAGTAAAGAAATTCATTAACTCATTGCAGCTATACTCTTGGGGAATATTAGCACCTGTTGACGTTTTATTTTTTGTTAATTTAGTTACTGTACTGAATAAATACCGGGGGTTGTGTTTGTTTTCTTCTAAAAGGGATGAAAAATAATCAGATCTTGCAATTTTTAATGCTTTTCTGTATGACAGGATACTCTCCCGCCAGGCAATACAAAATACTTCTAATTTGGTTTTTCTCCACCTGCGCTCCATTTTCCAGGCTGCTCTCTTTAGGGTGCGTGTGTTTTCATTATACCATGGAGTCAGATTGTTTTCTTTTATCTTTTTTAAGTGCAAAGGAGCAACTGTATCTAAAGTGCTAGAAAAAAAGAGAGTGCATAGTTTCTGTTATACCATCAAGTTTTTGCGTCGTATTGGATGAGCTAAGGAATTGAGATAAGTCAGGAAGGTTATTTAGAAAGCTATCTTTTGTGGTGGAAGAGTTTACAGGTTTAACCATACAGAGTTCACACAAGACTAGATAGTGATCTGAAATGTCATCACTTTGCTGCAGTACTTCAACCATTTTAATATCCATTCCATGTGACAGTATTAGATCTAGAGTATGATTTCGACAATGACTAGGTCCAGAGACGTGTTGTCTAACCCCAACGGAGTTCAAAATGTCTAAGAAAGCTGATCCTAATGAGTCTTTTTCATTATCAACATGGATATTAAAATCGCCAACAATTAAGACTTTATCTGCGGCCACTACTAACTCGGTTAGAAAATCAGCAAATTCTTTAATGAAATCTGTGCTGTGCCCTGGTGGCCTGTATACAGTAGCCAGTACAAACATGACAGAAGATTTATCACTAGCACATGATTCTGTAGATAATGTTATATGCAGCACCAAAACTTCAAATGAGCTATACTTATAGCCTGCCCTCTGAGAAGTACTAAGAATATTGTTATAAACTGTAGCAACACCTCCCCCTCTACCTTTTAAACGTGGCTCATTTTTATAGAAATAATTTTGGGGGGTAGATTCATTTAGCGTAATATAATCATCTGGTTTTAGCCAGTTTTCTGTCAAACAAAGCAACTCTAGCTTCTGATCTTTGATCAAATCATATACATAAAGTGCTTTTGTGGAAAGTGATCTAATATTTAGCGAGCCAAGTTTTTTCGTTTGCTTATTTGAATTATAGGTAGTTTTAATTTTTTGGACATTAATTACATTTGCTTTTGATTAGGTTTGGACGTTCTCTGCATATTCGAATTCGGGGAACAGACACAGTCTTTATAGTGTGATATCTAGGTGAAAGAGTCTCTATGTGCTGAGAATTAACTGCCTTCTGTGACGTGAGGCAGCTAGCAGACGGTCGGTTTAGCCGATCTGTCGGCTTCCTGACCTGGGCACTAGTTGGTCATGTTGGAGCTATAAGACTATATGCCATATTTCTAGATAGAAGAGCGGCACCACCCCAGGAGGGATGAAGACCATCTCTTTTCAACAGGTCAGGTCTGCCCCAGAAACTCATCCAATTGTCTATAAAGCCTATGTTGTTCTGCGGGCACCACTTAGACATCCAGCCATTGAGACCCAGCAGTCTGCTGTAAATCTCATCACCCCGGTAAGCAGGGAGGGGACCAGAGCATATTACATTGTCCGACATCGTGCTTGCAAATTCACACACCTCTTTAATATTATTTTTAGTGATCTCCGACAGGCGAATTCGAACATCATTAGCGCCGATGTGAATAACAATCTTACAAAATTTACGTTTAGCATTAGCCAGCACTTTTAAATTTGACAAGATGTCAGATGCTCTGGCTCCCGGTAAGCATTGGACTACGGTGGCTTGTGTCTCTATTTTCACGTTCCGTACAATAGAATCGCCAATTACTAGAGCACTTTGATCAGGTTTCTCAGTGGGTGCGTCACTGAGTGGGGAGAACCTGTTTGATGTTCTGATAGGAACGGATGAGCGGTGTTTTGACCCGCGACTAGCCTGCCTCACGGTCACCCAATTGCCCTGCTGCAGGGGCTCTGAAGCTGGAACCGAACAATGTACATGATTCACTGTACTAGTCGTGTAACCATTGCATGATTTGTTGCTGTAAGTCTTTGGGCACGTATTATTTGTTGTGAGGACATTTTGAAGGTGATGGTTCATTCTGTTGAGCTCGTTCCAACACTTCCATAATGTCCAAAGATACAGGTGCAATGATAATTGATGGTGGCAGGATGGATTCATTGTCAAGAGGTTGATTGTGACTTCCATAGCGCCTAGAAAGTGCATCAGCTTTACCATTCATACTACCTGGTCTGTAAGCGACCCAGAATCCTTACGAACGATAAATGGAAACTAGGAAATATTACAGTTAATTAATGATCCAAATGTAATCACAACTAGAGGGGTCAGAATTAAAATTGGAAAAGCAAAAGATTAATAAATATAAGTGATTTAAAAAAAAGACAGAACACGGATTAAGTTTTGACCAGGGCCTCTGGATTCCGCTTTCATGGACGGTAGTTCCTTATTCCCCACATCCTAATTTCTCTTAGCTGAAGAAAGTTTCCTGGAGAAAAAGGCACAGGACTGTAGTTTTCCTGGTTGGCCCGACCTTTGCGAGAGTACCGCACCATACCACAATCGGAAGCATCGGCCTCATGATAAAGGGCAAGTGAGGGTCTGAGTGTTTAAGTATTGGGGCTAACGTGAATCTTTCCTTTAACATGAGAAATGTTTGGCTAGCCTCCGTGGTCCACTTGAGTTTGGCTGGTTTCCCCTCAAGTAGTGAAGTTAAGGGAGATTAACTTGACTGTAGTTACAAATGAAACGCTGTAGAAATTTGCAAATCCCAACAACCTTTGATATTCTTTAATCGTAGTTAGTTATGGCCACTCTTTATGGCTTGGACCTTGAGTTCATCCATTCTGCCCCTCTGATGACTTATGCGATATCCTAGAAACAAGGTTTTTGGCACATGAAGCTCACACTTCTCTGCCTTGATGTAGTGCTGATTCTCGAGGAGTCAGGACAGGATGGTTCCGACATGTTGAACAAGTTTGGCTTCTGTTTTAGAGTAGATGAGGATGTTGTCAATATGCCAAAACAAACTGATTTATAACATCCCTAACAATATCATTAATGAATGACTGGAATATAGCAGGTGCATTGGCAAGCCCATATGGCATAACCTGATACTCGTAGTGCCCCTTGGTGGCGAGAAACGCAGTTTTCCACTCATCAGTAATGTACTCCTCCATAACTTGGCTTTCTGTTTTGAACTGTAAGTGTCCCCCTTTTCCTGCAGAACGGAATCCAGAGGCCCTGGTCGAAGGTCAATGCGTGTTCGGTCTTTTCTTTGCGTCTCATTAAAAATCTTTTGGGTTTCCAATTATAGTATTGACCTTATACATAATTTTATCTGACTCCAATCTTTCATTATTTTATTTATATTTATTTAAAAGTAACTGCTGATCCCTCTAGTTGTGATTAAATTTAGATTATTAATTAACTATAATATTTCCTAGTTTCGACTTATCGTTCGTTAGGAGTCTGGGTCGCTTAGGGACCTTGTTTGGCCAGAACAGACTCACGACACATCTGGGCTAGTCCAGGTCTTAGTCAGAGGCAACCCCGTAGATCGCTTACCTTAATGCAGTCATCTCCTCGATAGACTCAAAAAGAGTAATTTTTTATGCGTTCCCTAAGTAATAGCATGCTAAGCCAGTTTGGAGGCCAGAAGTCAAGATCTCAAGACGGCTCCATCCATCGATCGTGGATCTGACTCACCCTAGCACGCCAACAATGCGGAAAACCTCAGAAGTCACTAACCTACTAAAAAAGTTATTTCAGACAATATTATAAGTTAACCAAGATTAACATTTATTTTGCCAGCAAGAACAGTTTCCAAATTGGTATAATTGATAAACATTTGCACAACTCATCAGCAGTACAAAAATAACACAAAACAAAATAAAACAAACTTAAAAGGTCAGTATACCTTTATACCACATAGTGCAGTGTATGAGGACACACACCACACTACAGGCCGATCTGGCTACAGAATCGCGCTTTGTTGTGTTTTGTCACTTTCCTTCTTAATCTTCTCCATAATATAAGTGATTACTGTGAAATTGAGACCAATTTACCAATCGCACTGAGACCTTTCAAATGAGACCAAACATGAAAGTGAAGAACAATAGGTTCATAAGACACATGATCTATAATGCCTTGTTCCTAATGAACTTTAAACCAAGTCTTTTTGGGCAGAAGGAGGGGAAGCAGGAAGAGCAGAGGTGAAGAGGGTGTCATAAACACAACAGGGGAGGGTGGGGTGTTTAATCTCTTTTTGAAGTCCTTTTGTTCCTTTGGATATCCCTTCTCAGATCAGTCTTATTGCATATACAGGTTTTGATTCACCTCCTTACAGAACAACAGGTATACCTTACTTTTGGGTGGCATGGCATTAGGGAGAAGGTCAATAGTGCAATCTCCAGGTCTGTGAGGGGGTAACTGCATTGCTTTGGTTTTCCTGAACACTTAAGACAGATCTTGATAACAAGAGAGGATTTTAACTGACTGGCTGGTTTCTGGACTCTCCACACTGGTCATGAGACATGATATGGGGGTTGCATCGGTTAAGGCAGAATGTAGACCGATTTGTTAGTTCACCAGCACACCAAGAAATATTCAAACTCATGAACTAATATGGAAAGCCAGGGGAAACCTAAAATTATCTTGTTCTTAGGCGATTCCACAACATATAAGCAAATGGACAAGGCCAACTTGGAGCATGATAGTTTGAGTTTGGTGTGCAATCCCTTCACTCATTGGTGAAAATCAATTAATTCAAGTCAAGTCAAGTCAAGTCAAGTGGCTTTTATTGTCATTTCAACTACATATAGCTGTGCAGTACATAGTGAAATGAGACAACGTTTCTCCAGGACCTGGTGCTACATGGAGTCACACTTACAACACAATACAAAAGAACTCACATATTGAGCTAAGACAGTGTCTTAGCCACATAAAGTGCAAAGTGTGCATACTAGTGCAAACAGCAGGGGAGTAGAGTGCAAACCCAGTGTGCAAACTAGTGCAAACAGTGCAAAGACAAAATTAGTGCAAGGCAAAGACATAATTAGTGCAAGAACACAAATACAAACAACAATAAATATGAAGTGCACAACAATAAATATGACATGCAAGAACACTTATGGAACAGGAAGTCCATTCAGGTGTGGTTATTGAGGAGTCTGATGGCTTGTGGGAAGAAACTGTTCAGCAGTCTGGTTGTGAGGGCCCGAATGCTCCGGTACCTCTTTCCAGTTGGCAGGAGGGTGAATAATGTGTGTGAGGGGTGTGTGGGATCCTGTACTATATTGTGGGCTTTGCGGATGCAGCGTGTGGTGTAGATGTCCGTGATAGAGGGCAGAGAGACGCCAATGATCTTTTCAGCTGTCCTCACTATCCTTTGGAGGGTCTTGTGATCCGATACGGTGCAATTCCCAAACCAGGCAGTGATGCAACTTCACACGACACTCTCAGTGGTCCCCCTATAGAACATAGTCAGGATGGGTGGAGGGAGATGAGCTTTCCTCAGCCTCCTCAAGAAGTAGAGGCACTGCTGGGCATTATTAATGGCTTCTAATGGGTGGGGTGCAGGGTTGTACAGGTATGTTGAATTTAGAGATGATACTACGTATCTAACAGATTCAGAGCTGCTCCGGAATCTATCATGGCTGGGAGATTAATGGACATGTCGTTAATTAGGATGATGATGGGCAATGTTAGTGTTCTGTTAGAGAGAAGTGAGAAAAGTTCAATGTTCACCAGGGGAGAAGAGGGCATGTGCGGGCATTCCAGACTGAGATGTCTTGTTCCACCACAGTAGAAGCATAGGTGATTCTGACGCCGCCTCTCCCTTTCTCCATCAGGAAGCCGTAAGACACTAAGCTGCATAGGTTTGTAATATTGAGACGTGGGGATTTGGGCTTGTGAGGGGTATCTAAACAACATTTCTTAGACAGTAGTGGAGCCTGTTTAATGAGGTTATCTATCTTCATAGTTAAAGTGACAAAGTCTGTGAAAGACAGTTTCTCTTCCTTGCAGGCCAGTTCAGTTTGCAGATCAGGGTTTAAACTACGGTGAAACAAGGCTTTTAGATCATTCCATCCACTGCCAGCATTCTGAAATTAATGGCATATTCTGCTGCTGTAGGATTACCTCAAATACTTCATGGAGCTGTTGCAGGAAGTAATCTGTTGAATATCTTAATCTCAAGTCAGAATCCCAAACAGCTGCAGCCCAATCAATTGCTCTGCCCGTTAACAATGTCATCAAAAACACGCATTTCCTCTCCTCTTGAAACTTGACGAATAAAGCCTTTGCACTGTTCACCGGTACGTCAAACTTGTCAGGAAGAGCAAAGCTTACTGTCTTGGTTGAGGGTGGAGGGAAGGCTCAGATGAAATGAGTAAGGTGTTCATTGACCAACTAAAGTTTCGTGAGTTGCTCTTGGTAACACTTCAGTAATTCACGCTAATAAGCGAATGTCGCTTGCAGATTAGAAACATTCGTGGGAGGTGAAGTATGCTGTAAAAAGGAGGCAGAAGCTCATGTTGAATCCATATGCAGTATTTTATTTAAAATCACAAGCAGCAAACAGAGACATTAAGGAAGGCTGAAGGTCAAACACCAAAAAGGCAGTCAGATCTTTCAGCGAGTACAGGGGAAATCCATTGAACAATAGTCACAAGGCAGGCAATACAGAAGTCCACACCAGGCAAACAAGACAGGGCAGATCCAAGACTCGAAAAATGTGAAACAGGCAGAATCATACACAAACAGGCAGTCAGCAGATAATCAGAAGAACGTGCAGTAAGGCAGGTTAAACTGGCAATACATTGTGTTTGAACACATGGAGGGCCTCTGCTTATAAAGACCTCAAACAGGAAATGGCACATGAAGAAGCAGAGGGAGTGATCCCAGCTCGGTTGAGGGCTCTCTCTGCTTCCAGTGTATAAATTTAACTGAGGAGAATTTTTCCAACTCAAGAGGGTCAAACAAAGGTAACAAATTTAAGCAAACGGTCTTAATTAAACGGAAACATCATAGTCCTTTGTACAAAACTGTGGAGTCCAGGATCAATGGGCAGGAAAGAGACCAGCATTAGTGGAGCTTGCAACCTTGAGCCTAGTCAACAAGTGACTGAGTTGAGTTTTTCAGTGGTGCAGTGATTGGATTCAGGTGTTTATGATTAGTAATCTGTTGATTGTGAACTGGTGTAGGAGGCTGGTTCAGTTGGTGAGACTGTGATTCTGTGACACAAAGAACTATTATGGAGATTTTTCCATCTACAAATTTTTTCCTTTTTTTTCTCTGAAAAGCATGGGCGCACACTATTGCTGAAAAACACTATCTCTGTATAGCAGTCATATCTATGTATGCACAAAGGCAGAGATCCCTTAACATGGCCATATCTTCACTGTAAAAAATGTCCGTTAAAATAACAGTGAAATGCTGTAAAATCACAACATTAAAATACTGTAAATTGAATTACAGTGAAACATTGTATACTTTACAGTGTAATTTAGTGACATGTTAAACTAAATGTAACTGTAAATTCAACATCAAAATGATGTTTTTTAAACATACTTTCTCTGTGTAAAAGACATATTGATGTTATTTTGACAAACAAACACTGTTTTTGCAATACAATGCAATACAGTATAAATGGCAATGAAATTGTGTTAAAATTACAATTAAATTCTGTAGACTTAAATAAAAACATGCATGCTTTCCAAAATGCTGTAAGAAAGACTGTCATTTCAAAGTTGCCTATTTATTTAGCCTGTTATTATTTTATGAAAGGTGAGCAGTATTTGGATTGTTTTAGCAATGATTTTAGGGGGAATTTTCAAACAAAGCACCCTGGGTAAATGAACACTGAAGAACGTTGGAGGACCAGTGCAAAGTGTCTCTGGTAAGTAGCCTAAAATCGTTGAAAATCTCTATTTTTTTATGCTTCTGCTTCAGTTCAGACATCTTCATTGTATTCTTTGGTTAGACTCGTTGCCAATGTGAGATAACACGTTCTAGTCCGCGGAGAAGCCTATCGCTGCAGCCTGTAGGATTTGGATATCCATATCCAAGTCGGCCATATATTCATTACGCCACGTTCGATGAGATATCTAAGTAAAACAAACTGCAAAACGACAGAAGACAACTACAAAAGACGAACTTTATGCTGGTAAGTGATCACACATAGTGTCTTATGTTCATAACGACTTTGCTTTGTTGACATTGGGGAACAATAATGCACGTAATACGGTGATATTTGCCTCTTGGATAATGTATCGTTGTCGTGTCAATTTAACGTTAACGTTAGCTGGAGCAAGCTTGTTCATGCAATATTATCCGCTGTGCGAATATACACATTTTCAGTTTGCTAAATTATGCAAGATTAGTAAGACCTAAACTGCTGTTATAGCTAAATATGAGTTCGGCATGAAAAACACTAACGTTAACGTTAGTTTCCAGTGTTGGCCAAAATAACTAAATTAAGTTAAGCTTTTATAGTATTGTATCTGCATTTAGTAAGCTTCAGTTTTTTTGTACTTTGTACTTAAGTCCGCGAGCAGCCATATTTGCTGCTTGCGCATCGCTACCTCACTCAGCAAATCTCTCTCTCTCGTCGTGGTGTTTACAACGTTTTATATACAATTTTGATAGGAAATTAATTGCTTATATAGCGTGGTAAGTCTGCACTGCCTTTTAGATACAACGTTTTTCAAATATGTGTTTGTCAGTTGGGTGAGGTAATGTTAGCTATTCTTTCGGTGTTATGTGAGAGTTTAGCACTAGCTAAAATGGTTGTCTGCCGTTTTTGCAACCGACATTTTGCAAGTTTGAAAGGTTATGTACTGCACTGTAGAATCCACAGAAATGAACCCCGTTGTGTTTTTAAATGTGAATCCGCCGGTTGCAAGCAGACATTTTGTACATATTCAGCGTTTAAGGGTCATTTCTATCGCAAACACAATGCGCCCACGCTCTGTTTCTTTCTGATTGTCGTACATCAGCCATTATTGCGAATTTTGCTTGTGCTGTTCCACTGTGTGCGCGCCAATTTCAGGCCGTTAAAGAACTTCTATCCCACTTAAAAGAACATCTTGTGGAGGGGAGACCTGTGGCATGTCCGGTAACGGGCTGCAAAAGTTCGTTTACTTTAAAGTCATCCTTTACTGCTCACATGTCCAGGAAACATAGGGACTGTTCAGCTAGTACCATCAGTGAAATATATAAGGAGGTTACACCACAGTCCTCTGATGCTGCATTTCATGATGCCTCCCAGAATCTAGCCCCAAATGATGCGCCAAATAATGACTTGCCTCAGAATTTGAACGAGACTTTTCTTAGAAATATGTGCCTGTTCTATCTTAAGTTGCAAGGGCAGCTCCTCCTTCCAGCTTCAACCATACAAATAATAGTTGAAGAAATGCAAAATTTGCATGAAATGGGACAGGAATACACATTAAGTAAACTGCATACACTTTTGAGAGAGGAACTGAGTCTGACAGATGATGCCATTGACAAAATTGAAGCCTGTTTGAGGGATTCAGATCTCTTCTCCAACTCTCACCAGGGCCCACTGAGGTCAATATATTCAAGAGCACAGACATTCAAAAGCATGTTCCGGTACATAGAACCTACAAAGGTTGCATTAGGAAGTGATGAAAGTTTGACACAGAGGTTTGCTTATTATATTCCAGTGAAGCAGACATTGGCCAACTTATTAGAATCTGAGTTATGGAAAATGCAATATCACAGTCTTGTGACTCAGATACAGATGTGCTTTGTGATATAAAAGATGGAAAAATCTGCAAGTCAAACAAGTTCTTCAAAGAAAATCCAGGGTGTCTTAAGCTGATTCTGTACCAGGATGCATTTGAAATCGTAAATCCTCTTGGCTCAGCAAAGAAAAACACAAACTTGTTGCAGTCTACTTTTCTGTTGCTAACTTACCTGTTCATGTGAGGTCCAACACTGATCACATGTCCCTTGTCTTACTATGTGGTGAGAATGATTTAAAACACTTTGGACCTGGTAAGATCTTTTCAGAGTTGTTACAGGATTTAAAAGATTTAGAAGAAAATGGGATCACTGTTGGTGGTGAAACAGTCAAAGGGGCTTTGTATTGTGTTGCTGGTGACAATTTGGGATCACACAGTATTGGAGGGTTTACAGAAAACTTCAGTCGATCTCAGTACTTTTGCAGATACTGTGAAATTACTCGACGTGAGTTTCATGATGACCCACATGTTTGTGGTCCACAGCGCAACCCAGACAATTACGAGGCAGCTCTTGGACGCCTACAAGCAGAAGGCATCAGAGACGTCAAAGGAATTCAGGTAAATTCCGTTTTCAATAACTTGAATCCTTTCATGTATGTCAGCCGGGTCTTCCACCTTGCTTGGGCCATGACTTATTTGAGGGTATCGTATCGTATGATGTTGCCCTCTTCTTGAAGTATTTCATAAAAACAAAGAAATGGTTTACATACTCAATTTTGAATCGGCGAATCAAACAATTCAAATATAAAGGATCTGATGCCCTCACTAAGCCATGCAGTGTCAGCCCCATTGCATGCAAACTCTCTGGTCAGGCTGTGCAAAATTGGAATTTTTTGAGGTTGTTGCCTGTGCTGATTGGTGATAAGGTGCAAGATCCAGATGATGATGTGTGGCAGTTAACGCTACAGCTTAAAGATGTTGTGGATTTGGTCTGTGCTCAGAAGATTTCCGTGCCACAGGTAGCTTATCTTGAAATCACAATCCAAGACTATTTAGATTCAAGAAAGGGCTTGTTTCCTGAGAATCACCTAAAGCCAAAACATCATTACTTGCGGCATTATCCCGCACTAATTCTAAAATTTGGCCCACTTATCAGACTATGGACAATGCGGTTTGAAAGCAAGCATGCCTATTTCAAAAGGTGCGCAAGGCATTTGAAAAACTTTAAAAACATCTGTCTTACTTTATCTGAAAGACATCAAATGTTTCAGGCGTATCTATCGGCTGGACTAGGATGCAGTCAGTTGTTACATGTGAAAAACAGTTGTACTTTTGTCCCCAGCCTTTACAGTGATGCAATTAGGCATGCTGTTACTGATTTTGGCTTTTCTGAAAATGACACATGTGTCTCCACAGACACATGGCCAGTATAAGGGCACATCATATAAGAAGGGAGATTTCCTCATTACACAAAATGATGAGTCCATGGAGTTTGGAGAGCTTGTTGTCATTTTAATCCAACATAATGCAACTGTTTATTTTGTGTTGGACATGCACACATCTGAGTATCACAATGAATATCACATGTACTCTGTAACAAAACTGACTGCACAGTTGCTGTGCCTTAACATCACTAATTTGGTAGATTTTTATCCCTTAAAGTCGTACATCATCAATGGGCACCGAGTCATTCCATTAAAGCATAGTATATTGTCACAGTGAATTTCCACACACACTGTACTGTAGATAAAATGTCTATCTACAGCATGCTATCAGACACACTGCGTCAACCAGTAAGCCATGACATGTTATAGGTATAATGGCAGGTACTTATGTGTATAGTTTATAGGTGAACATGTATATAGTTAATATGCTTGCTAGAAATGTGAGCTAAATGTATGATTGTTTTTTTTTTTTTCCCTATCATGCAGAAATGGCTTTTCTACACGATTCCATCCGTGAGGTCCTGCCTGACCTATCTGATGTGGCAAAAGACATGTTAGTGGAAACACTGTTAGCACTGGGGGTAGAGACATACTCTGACTTGCAGTATATAACAGAGGCAGATTTATTGTCAGCGCTAAGACCCATTCAAGCACGGAAAGCTGTGGCTGCATGGAAGGGACATGTAAGTATGATGCAGCCAGCCATAGAAGGAAATAACATTGATCTGAAATGTGTATGTCCCTAATAATCTTTTGTGTATTTGTGTGTATTTTAAAGGCCAGGATACTACCCAGGATAGCAACAGTTCATTCAGCATCCAGGAAGGTGCTTCATCTCTTCCCTCAGTCTCACCAGGACCTTCTTCATCCTCTCGGTCTCTCTCACCAATATCAACCTCTTCCAGTGCCTCTCGCAGCCCAGATGTTGACTGGGCAGATACTTTTGACATTCCATGGAAGAAGTTTCCAGAAGAATTGATCCAGTCCTTAGAGAGAGGGAAGCGTCCAAGTCCACAGAAGAGGAGGGAGATGGTGAGGATTGTGGTACGCGAAATGATGCAGAAGTCATCAGACATAAGTAAAAGGCACAGCACTATTGTGGCCAAAAAAATAGTGGCTACATATCCCAAATCACTGCAGGATGTAATTGAAGGGGACATAATTGGGTCAGGGTACCATTCCTCGTAAAACAGCTCCAAAATAGAATTGAAAATGCAAAACGCTCCACAACACCAAAAAGCAGAAAAAGAAAACTGCATGCAGAGTCTGACACGGATGAAATACCTGCTGAAAAAGAGCTCCAATCCAGGACACCTATGGTTGCATCAAATGGGAAATGAAGTTCATGCCCCTTGGGGAGACTGCAGAGAGCCAACAGCAGAGCAGAGACAAACTGAAAAGCCTGTCTAAACAAAATGCCCCAAACCAGGATGTGGTTAAACAGCTCACCAGGTCGACATTCTACATCCAACGCAAAGAGGTCAACAACGGGAAAGAAATCAAATACTTACTGGAAGACTGGCCATTTTTGTTTGATGAGATAGGCATGGGTGTTCACTTTGAAGAGCTCACTGGAGTTAGTCTGAAAGAGACATTTGTTAGGAATTTGGACCTAAAGGGGGAACGACTCTTAAATTACTTGAAAACAGTTGCTGTGAACAAGTCAAAGAGGCTAGTCCAATCTTTTACAAACATTCAGCTGATGAGGAGAGAGCACACAGGGCCCTCAGGCGATTTGTTGGAGATGGTGTTGCTCCTGTTGTCTTACTTCGACGAGAAGGAAGACGTGATGTTCACATACGTGGAAGACACATGCCTGGCGGAGGAAGTGCAGATGGACCAAGTTCCCTTGACACCAACCATTGTTGTCTGTGGTAAGTTGACCATGTGCTCTCTCACACAGGCATACACATGCCAAACTGTGTCTCAGAAACACACCCACATCCATTGTCCTCTCACCTTTTTGTTGTTAATTGTATTTGTTTTTGTAGGACAATCGTGCTTCTCGGCAAAGAGATGGATGCTGAGTGTGGACCGAATGATTGTACAGGCCAGTATCACATCATTCATACCGGCCCTGTGTCTGATGTTTGGCAGCTTCTATGTCTTCAATATCCACTATCCAGTAGTCCTTGCATCCACGCTGGAGTTCTTACAGAGGTTTTTTTTTTTTTCCATTACATTATTAAAAAATAACTTCAATATTTGGCATAAACCTTAGTAACTATACTGACTTTATAGTTTGTATAATTTGTCATTGGATGTTGAGGAAATGTTTAATGAGCAGGTTGTTTTTTTTTTTTTTTTTTTTTTTTTTTTGATGAAGCCTTTGTGCTTTTTACATAATCTGGTTTTCTTTCTCTCGTTTTCTTAACTGTTCTCCAGATGTTTCTTTTCCATCAATCCGGAGAGGGGGACCAAGGTGGAGAACACCAGCAAATCCCGCCTCCATGTGAACCCGAGAGTTCTTACACTTATACAAGACCTGTCTGACCATGAATGGTGCTCACAGTAGGACTGTTCGATGATCCACCCTCTCTCACTCATCCGCCCACAAACATACATACATACAGACACAAACATGCACAAAAACATGCATTGCACACACACACATACATATACACACACACATGTACACGCATGTATACACATACACACTCTCTCTCTGTGTGTGTGTGTGTGTGTGTGTGTGTGTGTGTGAGAGAGAGAGAGAGAGAGAGAGTACATATGTCTGTGTAAGAGTGAGTGTGTGTCTGTGACGGTCCCGATAATCCGCAGATTGAATGCACCTGCTGCTGCTGCGCCACAAGTGTTTCCGTAAAAAAAGCGTTACCTGAAGCATTTGGCAGATTTGGGTTCTGGACTTTGGATTTTCGGATTTTGGTTGGAGTTTGGTTACTTTTAGCATCTTTTACACTGCACCAACAGTACATCACAATGTTGCACTCAGGCATCCTGCGCTACACAAAATCTGAAAACCCAAAGTCCAGAACCCAAATCTGCCAAATGCTTCAGCTAACACTCTTTTAAGGAAACACTTGTGCATGCAGCAGCAGGTGCATTCAATCTGCGGATTATCGGGACCGTCACAGACACACATACACACACTCACTCTTACACAGACATATGTACTCTCTCTCTCACATATACACACAAACAAACACATTAATGACCTATAGTATGGTTCATCTTTGATGATCCTCTCAAAAACATACTCCCCTACATGCAGTCATATACACACACACACACAGGGGGAGAGAGAGACTCACTCTTACACAGGCATATGTACTCTCTCACACACACGATTCTGATGCTCTTGTGAACCAATGTTCTTAAGATAATGTTACGTTTGATGGTTCTGTGGCAGTCTTGTGATTACCGAAAGTTGGGCTTTGATTCTTCATTGTTTATGACAATGTCACACACATGAGACGTGTTTATACACACACACTTAGACAAAATCACTTTCTCTCTCTCTCAAACACACACAGAGAGAGAGAGAGAGAGAGAGACTCACTCTAACACAGACATATACTCTCACACACGAAACATGGTGTTATTCTGATGATGTGTGAACATGTTTCATTCTGATGCTGTGTGAACATATTTTATTCTGAGTGAACCAATGTTCTTGAGATAAATGTTTGACGGTTCTGCCTTGTGGTTAACAAAGTTGGACTTTTACAATAAAGTCTGTGTGGTTAACAGAATATCTGTGACATGCCTTTATTTCTGTTCCAATATAGTAGTCCTATAATAATGGTGATTTCGTAGTAAAATACTGTGTATGTTTTAGTGAAATCAAATGGGTTTTGATGTACAATGAAAAAAAAAAAAAAAGTCCCGTAGTTTTTACGGAAAAAAACTGGCAGCTGGGGTTACCAGAACAATTCCGTAAAATATACAACAAAACAGTAATTGCTTTTACAGAATAACATGTACATTTTACAGTTTAAATCAGCATATAACACACTGGACTTCTGTTATATTTACTGGTTTAAACTGTAAAATTGACATGTTGTTCAGAATATCACAGATACATTTACAGTTTAAACCAGTAAATATAACAGAAGTCCAGTGTGTTATATGCTGGTTTAAACTGTAAAATGTACATATTATTCGGTAAAAGCAATTACTGTTTTGTTGTATATTTTACGGAATTATTCTGGTAACCCCAGAATTTTTTTTTCCGTAAAAACTACGGGATTTTTTTTACAGTGTTGAGTATTAAACTATTTTGTATAAAGATAAAAAAAAAATTAACTGGCACCTCATGACTACTGTCACCAAGCCAGCAGAGGGAGCCCTGACCTCTGGGTGATCTGCATCCACTCCCTCTGCGTTAACTTTCTGTTCCTGGACTATAAAGACTGCAGCAAGCCACTCACCTGCAGGTTGCATTGTTTCGCCTGTCTCATAGTTAGATCGTTTGTGGATTATAGTTTCTGGTTTTGACCCTGTCTGTTCTCTGATTCTCTGATCGTTTGCCGCCTGACCTGACCTTCTGCCTGTCTCTGGATTTCGTTATTGCCTCGCCTCCTATATATCTGTTAGCCCTGTTTGACGCCTGCCTGTTATGACCATGCCTTTGTTTAATAAAAGCCTGCACATGGATCCGCACGCCTCAGACCGCTCATTCATGACAGAATGCAACCTCACACCAGGATCCAGCGGCTTTTCACCCGAACCATGGCCAGGTATGCACCTTGCAATGTCTTTGCTAACCCTCAAGCAGGGCACCCGATCACTTGAGGATTATACTCAGGAATTTCTGGACCTGGCTTACTTCTCTGATTTACCGGACTGTTTGCTAATTGAATTTTTTCACGAGGGAATAAATCAGCCACTCAAAACACAACTTGTTCAAGAGGGTCCACGTGAATCACTTGCACACTTTATTGAGTTTGGTTTAGTGACTGTGGGGTCAGCTCTCACGTTGGGTATTATGGAGGAAGAAGACACTGCATTTATTCCCAAGATGGATGCCGCCTGCCCAGAGCCGCTTCCCAAGATGGATGCCGCCTGCCCAGAGCCGCTTCCCAAGATGGCTGCCGCCTGCCCAGAGCCGCTTCCCAAGATGGATGCCGCCTGCCCAGAGCCGCTTCCCAAGATGGCTGCCGCCTGCCCAGAGCCGCTTCCCAAGATGGCTGCCGCCTGCCCAGAGCCGCTTCCCAAGATGGCTGCCGCCTGCCCAGAGCCGCTTCCCAAGATGGCTGCCACCTGCCCAGAGCCGCTTCCCAAGATGGATGCCGCCTGCCCAGAGCCGCTTCCCAAGATGGATGCCGCCTGCCCAGAGCCGCTTCCCAAGATGGATGCCGCCTGCCCAGAGCCGCTTCCCAAGATGGATGCCGCCTGCCCAGAGCCGCTTCCCAAGATGGATGCCGCCTGCCCAGAGCCGCTTCCCAAGATGGATGCCGCCTGCCCAGAGCCGCTTCCCAAGATGGATGCCGCCTGCCCAGAGCCGCTTCCCAAGATGGCTGCCGCCTGCCCAGAGCCGCTTCCCAAGATGGCTGCCGCCTGCCCAGAGCCGCTTCCCAAGATGGCTGCCGCCTGCCCAGCGCCGCTTCCCAAGATGGCTGCCGCCTGCCCAGCGCCGCTTCCCAAGATGGCTGCCGCCTGCCCAGCGCCGCTTCCCAAGATGGCTGCCGCCTGCCCAGCAAAGCCTCCAGTGCCCGCGCCTCGTGCAAAGCCTCCAGTGCCCGCGCCTGCGTGCAAAGCCTCCAGTGCCCGCGCCTCGTGCAAAGCCTCCAGTGCCCGCGCCTCGTGCAAAGCCTCAAGTTATCCCACCCTCCCACCCTTGCTACACGTCATCAATGGATCCCAGCAGCCCCTGCACTCATCCTCCACCCTCCACCTGGAGCTCGCCACGGGTCTGCCTGTCTCCATCGCCGCCGTGGGTGAAGGATCCCTCGCTTCACCGTCCCGCCTCCGAGTCCCAGACTCCACCTCGGCTTGTAGACCCGCCGGCTTCCCTTAGGCTCCAAGCTCCCTCCTCTCTACCGTGCTCCGTCATTCCACCAGCTTCACCAGGCTCCATCGTCTCTCCGGCTACGCCTTGGTCGGTCGTCGACCATCCGTCGCCTCAGGATTCCACTCCTCCAGCTTCGCCTAGTCCCTCCATTCCTCCGGCTCTGTCAGGCTCCTCCCTTCCCCCGGCTCCACCTCAGTCCTCTGTCGCTCTGGCTCCGCCGCGTCCTTCTCGTCCCCCGTCTCCGCATCAGTCGTCGAAGCCTGCGGTATCGCCTAGGACCTCCAGCGCCGCTGTGTCACCCTGGCTCTTCGGCTCTCCGCCTCCGCCTCAGTCTCCCCGACCACCTGCTCCGCCGCCGTCGGTCGGCTCCATGGGGTTGATGACCGTTACCTCTCCATGGCTCCTCCCTCCGTCGGCTCCACCACTGACCATCATGGCTGGGTTATGGATCGCCTCCCGCTCCGGACTCCTCCCGTCTTCACCCTGGCTCCTCCCACCGTCTCTTCCTCCCTGGTCTCAGTTTGCTGACTCCCTCCCGGAACCCCCTCCCACGCTCACAGTTATGTTTTGTTTTGTGGAGCGCCAGGAGTCGCTCCTAGGAGGGGGGCTATGTCACCAAGCCAGCAGAGGGAGCCCTGACCTCTGGGTGATCTGCATCCACTCCCTCTGCGTTAACTTCCTGTTCCTGGACTATAAAGACTGCAGCAAGCCACTCACCTGCAGGTTGCATTGTTTCGCCTGTCTCATAGTTAGATCGTTTGTGGATTATAGTTTCTGGTTTTGACCCTGTCTGTTCTCTGATTCTCTGATCGTTTGCCGCCTGATCTGACCTTCTGCCTGTCTCTGGATTTCGTTATTGCCTCGCCTCCTATATATCTGTTAGCCCTGTTTGACGCCTGCCTGTTATGACCATGCCTTTGTTTAATAAAAGCCTGCACATGGATCCGCACGCCTCAGACCGCTCATTCATGACAACTACATTCTGCAAAAAGGATTGAGGTCTTGTACATATATTGTGCGATAAAACAATATATTGATTATTGCAACAAGCCTAATCGTTATGTTGTAAAAAGAAAATCTACGCTTATATAAGTCTGTTTCTTTCTTACTCTGTTTTTCACTCCATATCCAGATGAGATGGTGGATCAGCACCAAGAGATGTCTACAGCCCTGATCATCAACAGGGACAAGAACACCTAAATGAACTCCAGAGATAGAGCATGGCTATCACACACACACACACACAGACACACACAATATGTCGTTTACACAATCTGACAAGGCTGTATTTAAAATTAAACTGGAAATTAAACTGGTTTCGTCTGACCAGAGAAGAACTGACCCCTCAACTGAGCCTGGTTTTTCCCAAAGTTTTTTTCTGCCACACAAGGAGTATTGGTTCCTTGCCACTGTCGTCTCCTCTAGATTGCTTAGTTGGAGACATTTAATATCTAGCGATCATCATTAATTTGATTACAAAGATCCTATTGAAACTGAGCTGACATAAACAACAATGAAATGCCTTTAGCTGAAAATTTTGTCATTATACATTACTTGTTCAGTGCTTTGACACAATATGTATTATTAAAAGCGCTGTATAAATAAAGGTGGAAAGATTAAAAATAGTGAAATTGTTACTCACCTTAGTAGGAAAGAAGATCTCTAGCAGCAGAATTAAGCAGCCTTGCATTGAGCTATAACAACAACCTTAACAGAGAGACATATGACCCCTAGAGGTAAATAAAGCAAAGATAACCTCCACAATAATCACTGGTCATAAGGCATTGCTTTTCCCTCCTGGGGCAATGACAAAAATAAAAGGCTTTGTACAGTATTAAAAGGAAAGGGTGGGCTAAGGTTTCTTGACAACTTGTCATCTGTGAAGCAATACTTCAATCTTGGCGATAGCTTCCAACTTCTGTTTTAAGTATAAACTATTTAGTTAAAAATACAAAAAACAGGTATTAAATAACTTTAAAAATACTAATATAGTTTAAAATGTTTCAGTGATTTCAAAGAACACAGCAATTAGTGCAAAAACTGTGAGTGTAAAAACTGATCAGACAAAAAGCAATGCTTGTTATCTATAAAATATGCTATATAACATGTTTACATGTAAAATCTGTGACAGAACTCTTTTTTTTTTTTTTTCTTTTGTAGATTTTGTGTAGAGCACCTAATGGACAACCAGACCTTCACAAACAATATAATCCTTGTGGAGGGACTGAAAGTTACACCTCAGTCCTCCTATACTATCTTCATCTTGCTTCTCATGACTTATGTTTTTATAATGGGATGTAACATTGGACTTGTAATTGTGATCTCAACTGAGAAGAATCTGCAACACCCTATGCATTTCCTGTTCTGTAACTTGCCACTAAACGATATACTAGGGGCCACTGTCATTGTGCCACGCTTACTATAGGACATTTTAAAGGAAACCCCAATGCACTACATGACATATGTGAAGTGTGTTGTTCAAGCATATTTTGTACACGTATTTGCAGCAGCAAGTCACTACGTGCTGATGATCATGGCATTTGACAGATATGTGGCTATATGTTATCCACTGCGATACTCAGCTATAATGACCAATAAAATGGTGGTTAAACTATCAGCATTAGCCTGGGGGGAGGTCAGTAATTACAGTGGCAATTCTGATAGGACTCACCTTACGCCTGTCTCGCTGCAAATATAAAATTGAAAGCCCTTTCTGTGATAACGCCTCACTGTTTAAACTGTCCTGTGATGACAGTGTGGCAGTTAATAATGTGTATGGGTTAATTACTTCTGTGGTTGTCTATATTTTCTCAATTGGGTCTATAGTCATTACATATGGCAAAATTGCCGCAGCATGCATAACCAGCAAAAACAAAGCACTTAACAGTAAAGCTATAAAAACCTGTGGCACACACATTGCTGTTTATATAATCATGTGTCTTTCTGGTGCCATCATGGTTTTTTTTCATCGTTCTCCTGAATATTCTGAAAATAGAAAACTGGCTAGTGTAATGTTCCATATTGTACCACCGGGACTAAATCCTTTAGTTTATGGTTTACAAACCAAAGAGATAAGGCAAAAGACTTTTAAACGTTGCTGTAGCTAATGTTGATTGAATTTTTATTCCAGTGTTTGAAATAATAGTAATGTAAATAAATAAAACAAATATATTGCTGAGTAATATTATGAAAACAATGACTTAGCAGTGATATATGTCATATTTAGCTCTGAAACTGAATTTAGGTAAATAAAAATGTACTGTTTGCCTTTTTTTTACTATATGTGCACTGGATCATGTAAAGTACAGAGGGATTTAGGGAGAGTTCAGGGTTAGTACTAATTATTACCCAATTATAGTACCATAATCAATAAACTGATGTACAAGTGAAACAAAACTGTAAAATAAAGTGCAATTCATAAAAAAATGTACATACTTTAATTTAACATGGTCACATATGAACAGATTGTAAAACAGCACATTTGTTTTAAACATTGACATATATTTAGCCATTTTAATTTCAATCTATGTATATTAGAACCTACTTTATCCTATGCATTTTTTGTTCCATAACCTGCCAGTGAGTGTTATTAGACCTAAAAACCTCACATGTAATAACCTAGAACACTGTCTAACACTCGATGGCTGCTCTGTTAATTCTTCTTAAGGTTCTTCTGGTTATTCTGCATGCTTGATAAACAAACTTTAACTGGTCCAAAATACAGCAACTAGAGTCCTTACTAGAACTAGGGAGTATGACCATAGTAGCCCGGTTCTGTCAACACTACACTGGCTCCCTATCAAACATTGGATTTATTTTAAAATCTTATTAATTACTTTTAAAGCTACTCAATACTTGAGTGAACTCTTATCACATTATAGTCCTGCACATCCGCTGCGCTCTCAAAACTCTGGCTACTTGATAATACCTAGAATATCGAAATTGACTGCACCCAAACTCTAGAACAATCTCCATAACACTGTTCAGTATGCAAACACACTCTGTTAAGTTTAAATCTTAATTAAAGACAAACCATTATTGGATTAATTGGCAACCAGAACACCTAGATGAGCACCGTGGGCAGATCACAGGAACCAGACAGACACACACACACACACTATAAGTTCTTTGCACAATATGAAATAGCTGTGCTTAAAATTTTACAAAAAAATTAAGTGCTGGATATCTGGCCAGAGGAGAACTGTTCCCCAACTGAGCTTGGTTTCTCCCAAAGTTTTTTAATTCTCCATTCTGTCATGGATGGGGTTTTGTTTCCTTGCCACTGTCACGTTCGGCTTGCTTAGTTGGGGACACAATTTCAAGCAATTATAATCTGTTTTGTGCCCACACATTTTTTTATATAAAATGTTATTTTTCAACAGATCTAATACTATATCTAATAGGTCAGCAAATTTAGGTTGTGCGTTGTGTGTCTTGTGTCATTAGCCTGAAACTACAATTCAATTCAGTTTGGTTATTTCCTATAAAAAACTGAATTGAACATAATGATACATTGCAGATAATTGAAAGGAGTAATGGATTATGCACAATATGTCACATCAAGGAAGATGTACAGGCCAAAAATATTGGCCACCTTGGAATTCTATTAGAAAATGTAATTGCAAATGTTTTGGTATTCACATGCTTATTGGTTTTTGTTTGCATTGCAACAACACAAAAAACAGGGAAGTCAAACTTAATAAAATTTCACAGAAACCTTAAAAATAGGCTGGACAAAACTGTTAGCACCTAGTCAAAATTGTAAGAAATTGTAATTGACAACAGAGTTGGTGATCCAAGTGCAGGTTTTATTATAGGAGTAGTCAAAACAGGCAGCACCTCTGTGTAGTGCCCAAGTCAGGAAGCAGACAGACTGGCTAAACCGACCGTCTGCTAGCTGCTGGAAGCAGTTCATTCTCAACACACAGAGACTCTTTCACCTAGATGTCACACTATAAAGAGTGTGTCTGTTCCCCCTGAATTAGAAAATGCAGGGAGCGTCCAAACCAAATTAAAAGCAATAATTTAATTAATATTCAACAAATACAAACTACCTATAATACAAAGAAGCAAATGATAAAACTTGACTTTTGCTGAATAGTGATAACTCCCCTGTCATGTTTGTACTGGCTACTATATATAGGCCACCAGGGCACAGCACAGATTTCATTAAAGAATTTGCTGATTTTCTAGTCTTAAATGTTGGGGATGAAAAAGACGCATTAGGATTAGCTTTCTTGCACATTCTGAACTCTGTTGGGGTTAGACGACACGTGTCTGGACCTACTCACTGTCGAAATCATACTCTAGACCTAATACTGTCACTTGGAATTGATGGTAATATTGTTGAAGTTTTGCAGCAAAGTGATGATATTTCAGATCACTATCTAATGTTGTGTGAACTCTGCATAGCTAAACCTGTAAACCAGTGGTTCCCAACCTTTTCTTGTTTGAGGCACCCTTGGAAAGCCTTTCAAAAGTTCCCGGCACCCTTATAAGGAAATAGATATTTAAAATCTCCGTAGCTTTTTTATTATTATTTATTTATTTGTTTCATTTTGAGAGTTTGCATGCAACAACACCTTATACCTAGTCCTAGATGATATGAGAATACTGTTTACACCAGTGGTTCCCAACCTTTTCTTGTTTGGGGCTCCCTTGGAATTTTTTCCACGAAATTTTGGCGGCACCCTCAAAAGATCTCACGGCACCCCTTAGTGCCGCGGCACACTGGTTGGGAACCACTGCTGTAAACTCTGCACCATATTGGTAGAACAATCACTTCTGTATGGAGCTGAATCAAAAACCTGGAAATGCAATGAGACTAATCTGTTCATTGGGAATAAGGCATTATATGTCATGTGTCTTATGAACCTATTGTTCTTCACTTTCATGTTTGTCCTCATTTGAAAGGTCTCAGTGCGATTGGTAAATTGGTCTCAATTTCACAGTAATCACTTATATTATGGAAAAGATTAAGAACTTTGTAGAACTGTGTTCTGTGGAAAAGTGGGTGTGTCCTCCTTTTGGGTCTCTGAAAGTGTTCCAGCCAGGTGTGACCCTGGAGCATGGGAACCTAAACACCAAAAGGTTTTTACAACTACATTTGGGATCTCTTTGTCTGGTCTGAGTATATAAGGAAAGTGACAAAACACAACAAGGCGCGATTCTGTAGCCAGATCGGCCCATAGTGTGGCGTGTGTCCCCATACACCATACTATGTACTTTTCTAAAGACCAGGTATAATGACCTTTTAAGTTTGTTTTATTTTGTTTTGTGTTATTTTTGTACTGCTGATCAGTTGTGCAAATGTTTATGAATTATACAATTTGGAGACTATTCTTGCCTGGCAAAATAAATGTTAATCTTGGTTAACTTATAATATTGTCTGAAATAACTTTTCTAGTAGGTTAGTGACTTCTGAGGTTTTCCGCATTGTTGGCGTGCTAGGGTGAGTCAGATCAACGATCAATGGATGGAGCCAGGGGCACTTTTTTGAGAGCCTGACTTCTGGCCACCAAACTGGCTTAGCATGCTATTACTTAGGGAACGCATAAAAAATTACTCTTTTTGAGTCTATTGAGGAAATGTCTGCATTAAGGTAAGCGATCTACGGGGTAGCCTCTGACTAAGACCTGGACTAGCCCAGATGTGTCGTAAGTCTGTTCTGGCCAAACAAGGTCTCTAAGCGACCCAGCCTCCTAACGAACGATAAGTCGAAACTAGGAAGTATTATAGTTAATTAATGATCCATATTTAATCACAAGGGATCAGCAGTTACATTTAAACAAATATAACTAAAATCACGAAAGATTGGAGTCAGATAAAATTATGTATTAGGTCAGTACTACAATTGGAAACACAAAAGATTAATAAATATCAGTGATTTTTAAAGAGATGCAAGGAAAAGACTGAACACGCATTAACCTTTTACCAGGGCCTCTGGATTCCATTCTTCAGGAAAAGGGGGACCCTTACACTTCCACCACTAAATAATGCTTTCTAAGTAATCTTCCTGACTTATCTCAATTCTTTAGCATATCCAATACGACGCAAAAACTTGATATAACAAAAACTATGCACTCTCTTTTTTCGAGCACTTTAGATACAGTTGCTCCTTTACACTTAAAAAAGATGAAAGAAAACAATCTGACTCCATGGTATAATGAAAACACTCACACCCTAAAGAGAGCAGCCCGGAAAATGGAGCACAGGTGGAGAAAAACTAAATTAGAAGTATTTTGTATTGCCTGGCGGGAGAGTATCCTGTCATACAGAAAAGCATTAAAAACTTTTCTTTCATCTCTTTTAGAAGAAAACAAACACAACCCCTGGTATTTATTCAATACAGTGACTATATTAACAAAAAACAGGTGCTAACATTCCCCAAGAGTATAGCAGTAATGACTTCATGAATTTCTTTACTTCTAAGATTGATACCACCAAAGATAAAATTATAATTATGCAGCCATCAGCTACAGTTTTAACATCAGTTAATGAGCTATAGATCCCCAGAGAAACAATTACACTCATTCTCTACTATAGTAAAGGAAGAATTGTACAAACTTGTTAAATCATCTAAACAAAGGTTTTGTTGTTTGCTAATAATTGGACCTAAAAACCCCACATATAACAATATAGAACACAGTCTAACACTTGATGGCTGCTACACTGGCATCTACACTAATATTAGTCTTGTTTCTTTCTTAATCTGTTTTACTGTTTGTATCCAGACTAGATGGTGGATCAGCACACAGAGATTATGTTCATCAGAGACCAGAACACCTAGATGTGCTCCGTGGACAGATCACCAAATATTGATGCACACGCACACACACTAAATCATTTACAATATCTGACACAGCTGCGTTTAAAATTGAACTGGAGGTTAAGTGCTGGGCGTCTGGTCAGATGAGAATTGGCCCCAACTGAGCCTGATTTTTCCCAAGGTTTTTTTTTCTCCATTCTGTATGGATGGGGTTTTGGTTCCTTGCCGCTGTCGCCTCTTGCTTGCTTTGTTGGGGACACTTAACTTCTAGCGATTATTGTCGAATTGATTACAGAGAACGTCTCTGCATTTAATGACAAATTGTTCAATCTCAAATTGTTTACATTCCTATCATTGTATTCTTCTACTACAGTTCAGTGCTTTGATACAACCTGTGTTGTTAAAAGCGTTATATAAGTTAGTTTTAGTTTCTGTCTGCTTCTCAGGGGATGACTGTCTTGGTACTTAAGGAAATGTTGCAAATTCTGTATCCAGATCAGCCCGTACTGTGATGTGTCTCCATACTTTTCACACTATGCATTTTCTAAAAAGGTATGCATCTTTTAGATGAATTTTTGGGGAATTTTATGTTTTGTATTGCCATTAATTTAAATACTGAATTGGCTTTTAATTTCTTGATACAACTTTACCTGACAAAGAATAATAAATTGTTATATTTAGTTTATTCTTATCTCTTCTGAAATCTTTCTCTCCCAGTGGGACATGCCTGGAACACCTCCATCAGGAGGCGCCCAGGAGGCATCCGGAACAGATGCCCCTTGAACATGGTGTTTGTTTTGAAAACACTGTAACTAGCACAGAAGTACAACAGAACACCACTCAGGTTCAGATCCTTTTAGTCATGCCTCTCTAGGTGTTACTAGCATTGCCCACGTGGTTCCAGAGCCCGAGCTGCATGTGGAGGTGAGCCCAACAATCTCTAGTTGGTACCTCTCAATCTCCAGCACTAATTCAGGCTCCTTCCCCCCCAGTGAAGTCACATTCAATGTCCCTAGAGCCAGATTGGGTTGCTGAGGTCCCCTCCTTCAGTTGCTGTCCAATCCCTCCTTCAGGTGGTGGGCCCACGTCACTTCTTCAGGCTGGCTCCAGGGTTGGGCCCTGGCTATACCATACCATCAATGTCACAACCTTGTTTACATTTTTCTTCATAAGGGGCTATGGACTGCTATTTGTCTGGCGTGTCACCTAGGACCTGTTTGCGTAGGGAGACTCTACCAGGGGCATATAGCCCCTGACAACATAGCTCCTAGAGTCTTTTAGGCACTCAAACCCCTCCACAGATAACTCATAGTGGAGCTGATGGTTCAGGCAGCGTATGTAAGGTATTTCTTGGCCAACTTTTTCTTACAAAAGTCTCTGAACTCCACTACATTTGCAACAAAGATTTGACTCAGAATCTTGGACATATTCAAGCATGCATTGGTCAGCTCTAACAGTATTATATTTGTGATGGTTGGTGCATCACTGGAATTTGTGGTGGTCAACACCAGCAGTCATTCTTAATGTCCATAGATTTTTCATTAAAGTAGCGAACTACACTGAAATGTTTTCCATTCCATTAGGGTCACTTGTTCCATCTACTTTTGCGTCACTATTGTGTCGGTCACAATGCTGCTCATGACAGCAATGAGTTTGTTTTGGATTTCATGAATTGTTTTTACAATTTGAGAAAGTTGGGGGTCCTTCCTAGCTGATCTTTGGACATTTTATGTCTGTCGAAATCCTTTATTTGTTTCCACAGTGTGCTTCCAGTCATGAAAACTTTTGGTTGTAAATGCTTGGTCATGTCTAGTCCCATTCTGAGGCTGCCCGATCTGCTTAGTATACCTAGAGCTAAATTTTCGGCGAGGATAGCAGATGGCAGCATGAGCTTTCACAGAATACTCAAGCCAATCTGTCTTCTGAAACCAACTAGATTAAATCACTGTGATAGAAGCAGTGTGTATATAATTGGCAGTTGTCTTACGTCACAACATTAAATATTTTTTAGTTCTTCTCCTCTTAATTAATTTATTACTATATTCATAGTGTATTCATAGTGAAAAAAATTAACAAAATAGCTTTTAAAACATATTTACTTAATTATCATTTTAGTGTAGATAATATTAGTGTAGATGCCATTCTTTTTACGATGTAATGAGTACATTGTGTGTTATGGGGAGTGTTCCCGGTTCCAGCTGATCTAATTAATGCAGCCTAACAATCCTTTAATGGATTTAAATAATAGAAGCGTGTTAGTGCGTTATGTGTAAGCTAGGTTAAAAAGACAGGTCTTTAATCTAGATTTAAACTGACATCGTGTCTGTCTCCCAAACAGTGTTAGGAAGATTGTTCCAGAGTTTGGGTGCTAAATAGGAAAAAGTACTTTCAGACGTTTTGAGAATGCAGTGGACGTGCAGGGCTATAATAATAAAGCAGGACTAAAATAATGTGCTAAAAGCTTGATCAAGGCTAATGAAGATGAGTTAACAGAGTAGCCATAAAGTGTGAAACAGCGTTTTAGGTTTGTTGGAAACTTTTTTTTAGCTTCTTTTTAAGAAGAGACCAGGAGATTCTTGGTAAAGCAGGAGTTCGTTTTTTATTTCGTTGCTGTAGTCATCTGCAAGAAGTCTTCAAGAAATCTTTAAGAAAATCGTCAAGCAATCTCCATGAAAATCTTCAAGAAATCTCCAAGAAACAAATCTAACTGAAACATGTTAGGTTGAAGTTTATATGTTTCAAAGGGGGAGGAGTACACAGAGGTGGAGACCAGTAAAACAAGAGTATGCAAATGCGATCAGAAACTTAGCCCAGGACAGGAACTTTCCCGATCCTTGATCTATTTAGCATCCAGGTGTCATTCAAATGCATAGGTGAAACAAAAGGCACAGTTGTACCTTAGAATTAGCATTCACACTTGATTTAGGACACCTACCAGATGCTCAAGAACTGAAAGACAAAAGATAACTGTCTCGGGGCTTGGGCTTCCTGCTCTTAGAATGTAAATCACAATACACATTCAGCATATACTGTTATATTGGAGTCTGTGTTTAACCTTTTATAAATTTGTAATACAACAATCCCCCATTTGAGAGTTTTAATGACTCTCACATAACACAAATTTAATCCTTCTAAAATCCATTCTATAGCTTATGTTTAATAACATAAGCTCCATCTTTCAGTCATGCAACTTGAAAAAGTTACAGGCACATATCTTATTCTGTGTCTTTGCCTAGATTTACTTAGGTTGTAATAGTTATTTTCAGAACCATAAATCTTGACCAATACGACATGGATGGTAATATGTCGTACAAAACTACATGATGACACAATCATGTAGCATAAGAGTGGAAGTCCTGAAGCCCATGGCGTCTGAATAACTGTGACGTCTGTTTCCTGTAGTCCATTTCCCCTGTAGAATCATTCGGATGACTCTTTGTCCTCATGAAGCTTGTTCATGGATGTCTGAGGTGTAAATCAGGGTGCTGCATATGAGATGACCTTGCATATACATGGACCTGAAACACAAGAAAACAGAGAAACAGCAGACCAGCAGTATTCATGCATAGACATTTTTAGACTTCTGGTGATCGTATAGTGGTTTAAATTTTGATGATCGTATAGTGGTTAAATTTTGATGAACGTATAGTGGTTTTGTTGACCTAGTCTTAAGTCATTTGACACCTATGGACCAGTGAGGTAAGGATAGACTAGTGGATGGGGAAAGGCCTATGAGGAAAATCTTCACACAGGGGTTGGCCCCGAGGCCTGTTGCGTTCGGTTCTTCCCTGGGCTCCTCACTGGTCTATGTGTCCTAGTCTGTCCCTGTAGGTGATTTGTAAACCATTATTGTAAAAAACATCTGCATCCTCCAATGAAACATCAGTCATGGCAAACATCATAACATAGAGGATAGGTGTAATTTGGAGTGTGCTGTAGCATAACTTTGAAGGCTGTGAGTGTACTTAACTAGCATTCTCTCAATGGAAGGAGACACCTTAAATTAAGTACTCACAGCCCTAACAGCTAACACCTGAGCAAACTGCTCCAACAGTTGGGTAAAGTGGGGAGGGGCTGCTTCAGAGTAGCTAGCAGACTGAGTAGGAGCTGGGTAAAGCTGTTAATTTCTCCTAAAGTCTTTTTGCTTTTCCTGCACTCTTTCATCCAGTGTCCAGATTTTCCACAGTAATGGCAATTGCCCTCCCTCTTAGGACATTTACCTTTCTGCCTGTTCTCAGTGTTGACCTTAAAGGATGCTGCTGCAATCCTTACTCTGGCTTTAACATCAGAGTCTCTTTCCCATGTAGCTAGTGTGTTAAGGTTAGTTCTGAGAGTTTTGTTAGACCAAATTAGATCTAGAAAAGGCAAGGCTTTTCTGTCCTCTGATAAAAGGCCATCAACCCACGTGCGAACGAGTGGTCCTTTATGATCCAATACCTTCTCTGGAGTGTCAGCTATTCCACTATATGCTGCAGCTGACTGACAAAACCTTTCAGTGTACTCACTTACAGTTTCATCTTTCTTCTGCATACAACTAGTGACCTTTGACCAATCCATTTTTGGTCCAACAATGTTCTTTAACTCTTTCAGAACTCCCTCTCTAAGTTCATCTTTACTGGCATGTTGTAGCTCCAAAGTAACAGCTGACTCAAAACTATTGAATTCAGATTCATTTAGAATTTGTGACATCAGCTGTGTGATTTCTGCTAACGACATGTCGTAGAGACGCATTTTGCAAATTAAGGCTCTTCTAAATTCAGGAAAATTTGTGTGGGCTGAGGGTAAGCTCTGGGATATTCTCTCTATATCTTTAGGTCCAAGCATTTTTGCAATTGATTGGACCTGGACAACAGAAGAGTTGGGAGGAAAACTTTCAATTCCCTCAATTCCCTGAGATCTCCTAGCACCACATACCTTCACTGAATCTACAGACACCTCAGTTACTGATGTGATGGCTACCTCAGTTTCAAGGAAAGCTTGCGAGTCAGGATAAGTGCTATCAGGCTGACTAACTTCCACCTCAGATTTTTCTGAAGCTGTGTTGCGATTTAATTTCTTTGTCAAAGCCGATATTCTAGCACATAGCTCTTTGTTCTGTTCCTCTAGCTCTGAGATGCGCTGAGATTGTTGTGTAGCTAATGTTAAACCAAATTCCCTGTGGCAACAGATAATGCCTTTCAAATTGTTCTTATGTAAACATGCTCCTAAAACCTTTTTACACTCCTCTACAGACCAAGTCTTGTTTGGATGGATCTTACATTTCTGAGTTAGGTCTTGTCTAACTTTCTCAGTAATTATAAGGTTCATTTGCATGCCTAAAAGTGATTTGAATTCACTATCTGACCACAAAGGAGTTGTGAGACTACCTTTTTCAGTTGTGGGAATCAGTCTAGCATTCTTTTTGAACATTGTAGATTTTGTTTTTGTTACTTACACAAAGAAAACATTTAACGTCTCTCAACAGAGGGTACACTTGTTAACACAGATCAACTATGGTTAACCTTCTCTAACAAAGTAGAGGATAAAACAAACAATTAGCAAGTAATGCCAATCTTCCCTGCCTAAAACAGAGGATAAAGTCTTCCCTGCCTAAAACAGAGGATACACAAATATTAGCAAGTAATGCCAATCTTACCTGCCTAAAACAGAGGATAAAGTCTTCCCTGCCTAAAACAGAGGATAAAGTCTTCCCTAAAATGAATTTTTAGAGGATAACCTAGTTAACCAAACCCTACAGCTGTCTGTTAACTCTTCTCTGACGGCGCAGAGGTTTAAATGTACTGGTCTGTAATGGTTCTTTGGATAGAGTTACACTCACCAACCCTTGGTTGTACTGAAAGATTCAGTCTGGATCGAAGTCAGATCTTTGTTGAACTTGAAATTTCAGTCTGTCACGGTTCATGGATTCATTGTCTCATCTTGTGTGTCTGTTTGTTATTGTACTGAGTGTTGGGTGTGTCTAGTTCATGATTGCGATCCGATCAGCCCCAGCTGTGGCTCATTATTGGGGCTATTTAAGATCAGCTAACACCACTCTCATTGTCAGATCCTCACCGTTGTCCTGAGTTCCTGTTCTGATGTCGTTCTGTTTGTCGGTCTTCCGGATTGTTCCTGCTTCGGAGGATTACGCTTGGATTGACTGCCCATTGCGTTCCTGCACCCGCTTTCCATCCTCGCGCTGCACAAGCTCCACCGCCATCAGTGACTCACTCTCTTGTTTATCCACTAATAAACTGTCATTCACCGCACTTGAATCCATCTCTTGATTTCCGTGACAGTAGGATCTGACCATATATGGATTCAGCGGAAGCTCAAAATATTCAAGGACTGCTTGAAAGCAACATGGCACGAATGGATCGCCAAGACGAGCAAATGCTCGCGACTGGACGAGCCGTGCAAGCGCTAGTGGTGCAGATGTCCGAACTCACCAGTCAACTCCAACAACTGCGGACGCCCACTGCGCCACCCCCACCGCCCGCTCCTCCCGCTCCCCCCGCTTCTCCTATCAGCGTGACTCAGCACGAGCCGCGGCTGCCGACACCGGAAGTGTATAATGGTGAGCCAAATTTTTGCAGATCGTTTTTAGTTAAGTGCTCTATGTTTTTTTCACTTCAGCCACAGACTTTTGCTACTGAAGAGTCCAAGGTAGCATTGGTACTCACTCTGCTGTCCGGAAAGGCAGCTTTATGGGGAACGGCGGTGTGGGAGAATCGCCATCCCTGTTGTTCCTCGTTCCAAGCACTGTCTGAAGAGATGAAGAGAGTCTTCGATCGTGCTGCAGTTGGGTGTGAGGCGGCACGCAGACTGGCCGATCTCCGTCAGGGTGAAAGATCTGTTTCGGACTTTTCCATCGAGTTCCGAACCCTGTCGGCGGAGTGCAAATGGAACGAGGAGGCGCAGTGGGACATGTTCCTGCATGGGTTGGCTGACCGGATCCAGAGAGAGATTTTTGCCTTGGAGTTACCCAATAGCTTGGATGGATTGATTGATCTTGCCCTCCGTGTGGATTCACGATTACAGCAACGTGACCAGCGAGCCTGTCCTCAGCGATTACCACCTGTTACGGAATTCTCTCCTGTTGACTCTGGATGCGTGTTCAGTCACTCATCTGACACAGAACCCATGCAGGTTGGTAGAGCTCGGCTTTCCCGGGAGGAAAGAGAGCGTCGTAGAGCCAAAGGACTGTGCATGTACTGTGGGGCATCTGGCCATTTTTTGGTGGATTGCCCAGTAAAAGCACAAGCCCGGCGGTAGAATTGAGGTTACTGTCGGGTGGAGTATCACTAAACAAATCCTCCACCACCACCCTCCTCCCGGTAAGACTGCAGTGGGCATCTGGAAGACATGACTGTTCGGCCATACTGGACTCGGGGGCTGAAGGTAACCTTTTAGACCGAACTCTTGCCCTTCAACTCCACATTCCCACTGTCTCCCTATGTCACAAGGTCTCTGTCAGTGCCCTCAATGGACAAGCCCTTCCTGATATCACTCACTCCACTATATCTGTTACACTTATCACATCTGGAAATCATACGGAGACAATTGAATTTCTATTGACTGATTCACCTCTCATTCCGGTGGTGCTTGGCCATCCCTGGCTGGTCCGGCATAACCCTAGGGTCAATTGGGGCCAGAGTTCAATCACGGCGTGGGCGAGAACTGTTATGCCTCTTGTCTTGTGTCTGCCTGTTCTCCTGTGTCTTGTGTTTCGTTTCAGGATGAGGCGGTGAATCTGTCAAACGTGCCCAAGGAGTACCTCGACCTGAAGGAAGTGTTCAGTAAGCCCAGGGCTGCTTCTCTTCCTCCACATCGTCCCTATGACTGTGCGATAGATCTAGTCCCAGGTACGTCTCCGCCGAAAGGCAGGTTATACTCGCTTTCAGTTCCTGAAAGGGAGGCCATGGAGAAATATATTTCTGATTCTCTAGCAGCCGGGATCATTCGCCCTTCTTCTTCTCCAGCGGGGGCAGGATTTTTTTTGTCGCGAAGAAGGATGGCTCTCTCTGCGACCTTGTATTGATTACCGGGGCTTGAATAACATCACAGTAAAGAACACCTATCCTTTGCCGTTGATGTCTTCAGCATTCGAGAGGTTGCAGGGAGCATCCATTTTCACCAAGTTGGATTTGCGTAACGCCTACCATTTGGTCCGCATAAGGGAGGGGGATGAGTGGAAAACTGCCTTTAATACCCCCAGGGGGCATTTTGAGTATCTGGTCATGCCGTTTGGGCTGTCTAATTGCCCGCAGTTTTCCAAGCACTCGTCAATGATGTGCTGAGAGACATGGTAGATCAGTTCATATATGTCTACCTGGATGACATATTGATTTTTTCTTCATCTCTCCAGGAACATGTGCAGCACGTCAGGCGAGTGCTCCAGAGGCTGTTGGAGAATGGGCTTTTTGTCAAGGCGGAGAAGTGCGCGTTCCATGCACAGTCAGTTCCCTTTTTGGGGTACATCGTCTCGGCCGAGGGAATTTGCATGGACACCGACAAGATCAAGGCTGTGGTGAATTGGCCAACCCCTGATTCTCGTAAGGCCCTGCAGAGGTTTCTGGGGTTTGCCAATTTCTACCGACGTTTTATTCGTAATTTCGGCCAACTAGCCGCTCCTCTGACGGCCCTGACCTCCACCAAGATGGCGTTCAGGTGGTCCAATGCAGCTGAGGCTGCATTTGCCAAACTAAAGCGCCGCTTTGTTTCAGCCCCCATTCTTACGGCCCCTGATCCCACACGTCAGTTTGTGGTGGAGGTCGACGCCTCAGAGGTGGGGGTAGGTGCGGTGCTGTCCCAGCGGGCTTCCTCGGATGATAAGATGCACCCCTGCGCGTTTTTCTCCCATCGGTTATCCCCTGCTGAACGCAATTATGACATTGGTAACAGAGAGTTGTTGGCGGTTAAGCTTGCTTTGGAGGAATGGCGTCATTGGTTAGAAGGGTCGGGGGTACCTTTCATCGTCTGGACCGATCATAAAAACTTAGAGTACATCAGATCCGCTAAACGCCTCAACTCCAGGCAGGCTCGATGGGCACTATTTTTCGGTCGTTTTGATTTCTCGCTGTCATACCGCCCGGGGTCTAAAAACATCAAACCCGATGCGCTGTCCCGTATCTTTGATTGTTCTGAACGCCCGTCGTCTCCTGAGTGCATACTACCTGAGAAACTCATTGTTTCTACACTCACGTGGGAGATCGAATCGAAGGTTCGCACAGCCTTAGAAGGGGTAACGCCTCCGTCCGGGTGCCCATCGAACCGGTTATTCGTGCCAGAGGGGTTAAGGTCCGACGTTATCCGGTGGGGTCATTGTTCCAATGTGGCTTGCCATCCAGGAATTGGACGCACTAGGTTTCTAGTTAACCAACGATTCTGGTGGCCCACCATGGCTCGGGACATTCGGGATTTTGTTTTGGCCTGTTCAGTCTGCGCTCGTGGCAAGACTTCCAATCGACCCCCAGAGGGATTACTTCAACCGCTGTCTGTCCCTTCGAGACCCTGGTCTCACATCGCGCTAGATTTCGTCACGGCCCTCCCGCCCTCCCTGGGCAATACGGTTGTTTTGACCGTAGTGGACCGGTTCTCGAAGGCGGCTCATTTCATCCCCTTACCTAAATTACCATCTGCTAAGGAGACAGCGGTTACTGTCATTGATCACGTCTTTCGCATTCATGGCCTCCCGATGGATGTGGTTTCCGACAGGGGACCCCAGTTTGTATCCAAATTTTGGAAAGAGTTTTGTCGCTTGCTGGGGCGCGGCGTTAGTCTGTCTTCTGGTTTCCATCCTCAGAGCAACGGCCAGACTGAGCGGGCTAACCAGGATCTGGAAAGGGTGTTGCGATGTTTGGTGGCGCAGAATCCCGCTTCCTGGTGTCAGCAACTTTCGTGGGTTGAGTACGCACATAACTCGTTACCAGTGTCATCCACGGGCCTCTCACCATTTGAATGTAGTCTAGGGTACCAGCCACCTATCTTTCCTAGTCTGGAATCCGAAGTCGCGGTTCCCTCTGCCCACGCATTCGTCCAGAGGTGCCGTCGCACTTGGAGAAGGGCCCGAGAGACCCTCCTCCGGGTGGGACGTCGCACTAAGGCTCAGGCCGATCGCCACCGGTCTAAGCCTTCCGTATACGTCGTTGGTCAAAAGGTGTGGCTTTCAACTAAGAATATTCCTCTCCGCTCCGTCTGTAATAAACTTGCTCCCAAATTCATTGGCCCGTTTCCTGTCACCAAAGTTCTTAGTCCGGTGACAGTCCGCCTCAAACTTCCTCCAGCGTACAGGAGAATTCATCCCGTGTTTCATGTTTCTAAATTAAAACCTGTTTTTCATTCACCCCTTAATCCGCCGGCCCCGGTTCCTCCACCGCCGCGTCTCGTAGACGGGGAGCCAACATATTCGGTCAATCGCATTCTGGACTCAAGGCGGAGGGGACGTGGATTCCAGTACTTGGTGGACTGGGAAGGTTACGGTCCAGAGGAGAGAAGTTGGGTTCCTGCCAGGGACATTCTGGATCACTCTCTTATCGATGATTACAATCAACGGGTAAGGTTGGCTGGGAGCGCCAGGGGGCGCTCTTAGGAGAGGGGTACTGTCACGGTTCATGGATTCATTGTCTCATCTTGTGTGTCTGTTTGTTATTGTACTGAGTGTTGGGTGTGTCTAGTTCATGATTGCGATCCGATCAGCCCCAGCTGTGGCTCATTATTGGGGCTATTTAAGATCAGCTAACACCACTCTCATTGTCAGATCCTCACCGTTGTCCTGAGTTCCTGTTCTGATGTCGTTCTGTTTGTCGGTCTTCCGGATTGTTCCTGCTTCGGAGGATTACGCTTGGATTGACTGCCCATTGCGTTCCTGCACCCGCTTTCCATCCTCGCGCTGCACAAGCTCCACCGCCATCAGTGACTCACTCTCTTGTTTATCCACTAATAAACTGTCATTCACCGCACTTGAATCCATCTCTTGATTTCCGTGACACAGTCTGGATTCAGATGAGCAGCTCTATCCGGGTCACGGCACCAAAACTGTTGGAAACTTTTTTTAGCTTCTTTTTAAGAAGAGACCAGGAGATTCTTGGTAAAGCAGGAGTTCGTTTTTTATTTCGTTGCTGTAGTCATCTGCAAGAAGTCTTCAAGAAATCTTTAAGAAAATCGTCAAGCAATCTCCATGAAAATCTTCAAGAAATCTCCAAGAAACAAATCTAACTGAAACATGTTAGGTTGAAGTTTATATGTTTCAAAGGGGGAGGAGTACACAGAGGTGGAGACCAGTAAAACAAGAGTATGCAAATGCGATCAGAAACTTAGCCCAGGACAGGAACTTTCCCGATCCTTGATCTATTTAGCATCCAGGTGTCATTCAAATGCATAGGTGAAACAAAAGGCACAGTTGTACCTTAGAATTAGCATTCACACTTGATTTAGGACACCTACCAGATGCTCAAGAACTGAAAGACAAAAGATAACTGTCTCGGGGCTTGGGCTTCCTGCTCTTAGAATGTAAATCACAATACACATTCAGCATATACTGTTATATTGGAGTCTGTGTTTAACCTTTTATAAATTTGTAATACAACAGGTTATTACATGTGGGGTTTTTAGGTCCAATAATTAGCACTTCCATTTATCCAGAATTTAGCATTAAGTAGTTACTCAGTTTTTTTATATCGCCCATGCATTCTGTCATTGTATTCTTGTACTTCATACTGTATAGTGCTTTGATGGAACTTCTGTTGTTAAGAGTGCTATATAAATAAAATTGATTGATTCTATTAGCTTTTCAAGTTGGTGTGTATGTCCTGGCTGCAAATAGAGCTAAGTATCATCGGTATAGCAATGAAAGCTAACACCATGTCTTCTGATAATATCTCCCAGAGGTAACATGTAAAGTGTAAAAACTAACATCTCTGTGTGCATAGCAGTGATGTCAGATTGGGTAATGAACATGGGTCTCTTGTGCTGTAGTCGCATTCTCTACCACTGTTACACAGAAGTGTTGGACCCAAATGTGAGAGAAAAAAAGGTCAAAAAGTAGGCCTTTTATTCCCAGGGCAAAAATAAGAGAAAAGTAATACAAAAGGCAAAATAACCTCTCAAGAACAGAGAAAAGTACCAGAAGTCCTGGGACAAAGGCTTAAAGAAAAAGAGATATTCAAGAGAACTTACAGATAACCCAAAGGGCACCAGCAAGCAAAAATAAACAAACACAAATTACAAAAAGAGAGCCACTTAAATACGGAAGCTAACTAGACAGGGCTGGGACTAATAAACCTAATTAGCTGAGAGAAAGAAACACAGGGAAAATGTCGCTATCAAGTGGCGAAAATGAGGCATGGTAGATACCTTGACAGCTGAGATCCCCATAGCACTAATAAAGAGATACAATCATGATCAGGTCGAAGCAGGTCATTTGTAACTCTAATGAGAGCAGTCTTAGTCTCAGTACTATGGTACGGCTCTTTTTTCCTTCTTTTTTTCAAGTGTAAGGATCCTCTCCTGTCACGAAGAACGGAATCTAGAGGCCCTTGTCGAAGGTTTAATGTGCGTTCAGTCTTTCCTTGCACTTTTAAACTTAGTTTCGATTTTGATCTTGCTCCATGCTTAATCTGACACCAATTTCAAGTTATTGTTCATTTTAGGTACCATTCATAACTACCAATTGTGGAAGAATTTTGATATTTGAAATATTCTAGAAAAGTCGTCATTTTAGTCTTTTCTTTTTCATTACGGACACAGTGTCGCTTAGGAATTGAACCCTCGACACGGCTGGGCAGTTACAACTTTGCTCAGAGGGTGAAGGGTGGTTATAATGCCTTAAGTAAACTACCCACCGGCATGTTTTGAATAAAGAGGGCATTTAAAAAAATAACTGCAAGAGAAAAGGCTCTATTTCTACTGATCATCATTTCATCAAGGCCATAACCACCTTTGACCAAGATGCAGGAAAATAATGCCTGCTAGGGCCATAAGCATTTGATTTGGGGATTTTGGCACTAAGTGCACCTTCATTAACCAGCAGTGGCTAACTGTACAATGCTTATCTGGGCAAATCCCGTGCCTTTGTCATACTGACAACGACAACACACACACCTACACACATAGGTAATGAAAGCAAAGAGTCAACCACTATTAGCATATCTCTAGCTATCATGCCATCAAGCAAAATAATTAGTTTCCCCTCTTGGGAACCACAACAACATCTTTGGATCATTTACATTTACATTTAGTCATTTAGCAGACGCCTTTATCCAAAGCGACGTACAAATGAGGTAATATTAATATCAGCAAAAGGGCAGTAGTGCATAAGTGCTCTTGAGTGGGGTCTTGTCTTACCTAACGCAGACACAAGGCTTTTTTTTTTTTTTTATTAAACAAGAAAAAGGATAGGAAGGAGCAGGAGAAGAAGAAGAGAGTGCTATCAATGTTGGGTCAAGTGCAAACGAAAAAGATGAGTTTTGAGTTGGTTTTTGAAGATTGCTAGTGACTCTGCTGCCCTAGTGGCAATGGGCAGATCGTTCCACCAGCGAGGAACAGACCAGGTGAAGGTGCGCAAGAGTGATTTTGCACCTTTTTGTGAAGGCACTGCAAGACGCCTTTCGTTTGCAGAGCGTAGGCACCTGGAGGGAACATATGATTCAATTAGTGTAAGTACGAGGGAGCGGCGCCTGTGATTGTCCTATAGGCCAGCATCAGGGATTTGAATTTGATGCGGGCATCTATAGGAAGCCAGTGTAAACTAATGAAGAGGGGTGTGACGTGGGCCCTCCTTGGTTCGTTGAAGACCACCCTAGCCGCTGCATTCTGGACCATCTGAAGAGGTCTGGTTGTAGAGGCTGGGAGGCCAGCAAGGAGGGCGTTGCAGTAATCCAGTCTACTCAGGACTAGTGCCTGGACGAGGATCTGTGTAGCGTGTTCTGATAAGTACGGTCTGATTTTCCTGATGTTGTACAGCACAAACCTACAAGATCGAGCAGTTTTTGAAATGTGCTCAGTGAAAGTTAGCTGGTCGTCAATGATCACTCCAAGGTTCCTAGCTGACCTAGACGAGGATACAGTAGCCGAGCCTAGCTGAAAAGATAGTTTGTGCTGTATGTTGGGATTGGCGGAAAAACGAGGAGCTCTGTTTTTGTGAGGTTTAACTGCAGGTGATGATCCTTCATCCAGACTGAGATGTCGTTTAGGCACGCAGAAATACGTGCAGAAACAGTGGGATCGTCTGGTTGAAAGGAGAGATGGAGTTGAGTGTCGTCAGCGTAGCAGTGATAAGAGAAGCCATGCTTCAGAATGACAGAACCCAGTGATGTCATGTAGATGGAAAAAAGCAGTGGCCCAAGTACTGAGCCCTGAGGCACTCCAGTATTGAGGTGATGAGACTCTGAGACATCACCCCTCCATGATACCCTGAAAGACCTACCAGAGAGGTAGGACTCAAACCACCGAAGGGCTGTTCCAGAGACCCCCATCTGCCTGAGGGTTGATAGGAGAATGTTATGGTTTACAGTGTCAAAAGCAGCAGACAGGTCTAACAGGATAAGCACTGAAGATTTTGATTGTGCTCTTGACCGTCTCAGTGCCTCAATGACCGATAGAAGTGCAGTTTCTGTGGAGTGGCCGCTTTTGAAACCTGATTGGTTGCTGTCCAGGAGATTGTTTTGTGAGAGATGGGAGGAGATTTGGTTCGGTTATTAAAAGGTGAGGACAAGCAAATATTTCTTCAGATGAGAGCAGGTTGATATGTATGCACTTACAGTATTTATTCATAGATTTTGCTTAAACTCTTTACCGGACAACTTGATCTGAGGTAATATTCAAATACTTTGGGTACAATTATGCTCTGTTTTGCTAGAAAATCTAGCACCAGGAAAAGAAATACTGAATACTAGATAAAATACAAATAGCTGTCAGCACAGTCCATGCATATTTCTTGTAGTGAAAGGCAGACATATAAGATAAGATATATTTAATGAAAGTAAAAAGTCTGTGTTTTACTGCTCACAGGTTTTGTGTAGAGCAACTAATGGACAACCTGACATTCACAAACAACATTCTCCTTGTGGAGGGACTGAAAGTTACACCTCAGGCTTCGTATTTAGTTTTTATCTTGCTTTTCTTGTTTTATGTCTTTGCAATGGGATGTAACATTGGACTAATAATTTTAATTGCAATAGAGAAGAACCTTCATCATCCTATGCATTTTCTGTTCTGTAACCTGCCAGTGAATGACATAATTGGGACTACTGTAATTTTACCACGCTTAATGCAGGACATTTTTAAGCAGTCCTCAGAGCGCTATATAACATATGCAGAGTGTATTATTCAAGCATATTTTGTTCACATATTTGCAACAGCAAGCCACACTGCACTAGTAACCATGGCCTATGACAGACAAGTGGCAATATGCAATCCATTGCTATACATGACTATAATGACAAATAAAATGGTGGTTACATTATCAGCATTAGCCTGGGCACTGCCTGTAATTGCAGTGGCAATTATGATAGGTCTCACTGTACGTTTGTCTCACTGCAGATCTAAAATTGAAAACCCTTTCTGTGACAATGCTTCACTTTATAAATTGTCCTGTGAGAATGTGGCCATTAATAATATGTTTGGAATCGTTTATTCTGTGGCAGGATTCAGCATATCAGTGACACTAATGCTTATAACATATATCAGGATTGCTACTGTATGTATAATTAGGAAAAACAAAGCACTCAACAGTAAAGCCATAAAAACATGTGGCAGTCACATAGCTGTTTATTTAATAATGTTTGTTTCTTGTGCCATCATGATTTTTTTTCATCGTTTTCCTGAATACTCTGAAAACAGGAAGCTAGCTAGTATAATGTTTCACATTGTACCACCGGGACTAAATCCTGTAGTATATGGTTTACAAACCACAGAGATAAGACAAAAGATTGTTAAACTGTGGCGGAAAAAAGTTAATATTTTGTGACTTTTTGAGGGATGTAGCAATAAAATGAAGGCAAAAATCATATTTTTCGAAAAAGGTTGAAGTGCAATAACAAATTAATTTAGTGTCACTATTTATTAATATGCTGATCCATTAATGTGTTTTTTGGTTTGCTTTTTTTTTTGTTTTGTTTTTTGCTTTGCTTTGCTTGTTTGTTTATTTGTAACATTCATTTAGTTGCCTAATAAGAGTAACATCACCACATTGAATTATCAAGATAAATGTTTAAAAGTAAAATGTTCTACCTACATAAATATTGTTAGAATTCAGAAGTATATGCTCAAATTACAGAATTCAAAGAATATGTTTGTCGGCTTTAAGCATTTACACTGCCATTGATCCATTTACCATGCACTGGCTGCAGTTTTGCTTCTTTTTATGTATTTACCAAAGTCATTTAATTGCAGAATAAATGTTAATATGTTTCAACAATAAAAAGCTGTACACTTATTATTGTTCCAAGTCTGTTAAATGTATTGCATAATTATAATAAAAAATAAACAAAATGATATTATAAGAAACTTCAAATCTAAAAAGAGACAAGGAATGAGAGATACACACTTAGTGTACAGTGCACTTAGTTTTGGCGCTGCCCACATTGCAACAGATCTAAGATTGGGGCAGCAAATTTTGGGCTGTGCATCATGTGTCTTGCATCATCAGTTTGGAACTACAATTTGATTAAGTTTGGTTACTTGCTATGAATGAACAGACTTAAAGAACAATCCATTCTGAAATATAATATAATGATACATTGCAGATAACAGAAAGGAGTAATGGATTATGCACAAGATGTCACACCAATGAATATGGCACAATACGGTCTTAAAGCTTGTACTTGACTAACTGGGTGTCAAGAACTCAGTCCATGTACTTTGATTTCATCACCACCAAATGTCTCTCTCCCATAATTCTCACAACACAGAAACTAGAAAGGTACATTACCATTACCCATTGCACAGATGACACACACACTCACCTGTATTTAATCAATCTCACATCATAAATAGCAGTTCCAAACTGTTCTACGCCAAGTATTATGATTTTCTGGACTGTCACAGTTTTTCTGTGATAGCGTTAAGAAACACTACGATCAGAGCTTAGATGCAATAGTCCACGTTCATCATATTTTTTAGTTTCTAGATTATGCTTTGTTGACTGTTGGCTTTCTGTTCAATGTGGATGTCGCAGAGAAAAAACGCAACACGGCATCTTTGACTGAAATGGTGGCTGCACCAGGACAAGCTCATAAGATGGCAGTGACAGTACAGCCCTGTTGCATAATTGCTCACAGAACAATGCCACATTATGTCATAGCTGCCATTCAGGGGGCCAAATTAAGTCATCGTTGATTGTCATGTGTCTTGTCACATATCAGTTGATCTTCCAGAGACTTTCCAGAGTTACATCACGTCTCCTCTGATCTCCCTAAGTCAGGTCGCAACTGATCATCCAGAGTTTTGTCACATAACAGCTGATCGTCCAGAATTTAGTCACTCGATATCTTTTGCACCCAGTTTACAAGGTCAGTTTGTCAGTATCACAGCAACACGACTGTCGACTGGCAACATGTACAGCTGATATACTCTTTCAAATCTATCTGTTCCTGAACTGAATCCTCGTCTGAGGCACCTCCCATAATGGGGGTTGCATTATGTTGACTGTTGAACTGATTGTTGTTCCTGTTATGGATAAAAAGGCCACATATGAACGCTCACTCTGTCCTGTTTCAATTTCAATCAATCATTTTTATTTATATAGCGCTTTTAACAACACAGGTTGCATCAAAGCACTGTACAGTATAATGACAGGGATGTATAATGACAAGAGTGACCAATTTCTTATTAAATGCAGAGACGGTCTCTAAATCAATTGAACGATAGTCACTAGAAGTTAAGTGTCCCCAACCAAGCAAGCCAGAGGCGACAGCGGCAAGGAAACAAAACCCCATGCATACAGAATGGAGAAAAAAAAAACCTTGGGAGAAACCAGACTCAGTTGGGGCCAATTCTCATCTGACCAGACGCCCAGCACTTAACCTCCAGTTCAATTTTAAACGCTGCTGTGTCAGGTAGTGTAAATGACTTAGTGTGTGTGTGTGTGTGTGTGTGTGTATCAAGATCTGGCGATTGGTCCACGGGGCGCATCTAGGTGTTCTGGTCTCTGATGAACATAATCTCTTGGTGCTGATCCACCATCTAGTCTGGATACAACTGAAAACAGATTGAGAAAGAGACAGGACTAATATTAGCGTAGATGCCATTCTTTTTACGATGTCACAAGTACATCGTATTGTAGGAGTAGTGTTCCCGGTTCCAGCAAATCTAAGTAATGCAGCCTAAAAATCCTTTAACGGATTTGAATAATAAAAGGTGTGTTGGTGTGTTATGTGTAGGCTAAGTTAAAAAGATGTGTCTTTAATCTAGATTTAAACTGGCAGAGTGTGTCTGCTTCCCCAACAGAGTTAGGGAGATTGTTCCAGAGTTTAGGTGCTAGATAGGAAAATGATCTGCCGCCCGCAGTTGATTTTGATATTCTAGGTATTATCAAATGGCCAGAGTTTTGAGAACGCAGCGGACGTGCAGGACTATAATGTGATAAGAGCTCGCTCAAGTATTGAGGAGCTAAACCATTCAGGGCTTTATAGGTAATTAATAAGATTTTAAAATCTATTCGATGTTTGATAGGGAGCCAGTGCAGTGTTGACAGAAGCGGGCTAATGTGATCATACTTCCTAGTTCTAGTAAGGACTCTGGCTGCTGCGTTTTGGACTAGCTGAAGTTTGTTTATTAAGCGTGCAGAACAACCACCCAATAAAGCATTGCAATAATCTAACCTTGAGGTCATAAACGCATAAATTAATATTTCTGCATTAGAGATTGAAAGCATAGGTCGTAATTTAGATATATTTTTAAGATGGGAAAACGCAGTTTTACAGATGCTAGAAACATGATTTTCAAAGGAAAGATTGCGGTCAAACAGCACACCTAGGTTCCTAACTGATGATGAAGAATTAACAGAGCAGCCATCAAGTGATAGGCTGTGTTCTAGATTATTATATGTGGGGTTTTAGGTCCAATTATTAGCACCTCTGTTTTTTCAGAATTTAACATTAAGAAGTTACTCATCATCCAGCTTTTTATATCGACAATGCATTCTGTTAGATTCTCAATTTGGTGTGTATGACCAGGCTGCGCTGAAATATAGAGCTGAGTATCATCAGCATAGCAGTGAAAACTAACACCATGACTCCTGATAATATCTCCCAGAGGTAACATGTACAGATTGAAAAGTAACAGTCCTAGCACTGAGCCTTGAGGAACTCCATATTTCACTTTTGATCGATATGATACCTCCTCATTTAATGCCACAAACTGATAGCGCTCAGATAGATATGATTTAAACCATGCTAAGGCGCTTCCTCTAATGCCAACATAGTTTTCTAGTCTATCCAAGAGAATGTTGTGATCGATAGTATCGAATGCTGCGCTAAGATCTAATAGCACTAATAACGAGATAAAACCACGATCCGATGATAAAAGCAGGTCATTAGTAACTCTAATGAGAGCAGTCTCAGTACTATGGTACGGTCTAAAACATGATTGGAAATCCTCACAGACACCATTTTTTTCTAAAAAGGAATACAGTTGTGAGGATACTACCTTTTCTAGTATCTTTGACAGAAAAGGGAGATTAGAGATTGGTCTGTAATTTACTAAGTCTTTGGGATCAAGATGTGGTTTCTTAATAAGAGGCTTAACTACAGCCAGTTTGAAGGTTTTGGGAACATATCCTAATGACAATGATGAATTAATAATGTTCAAAATAGGATCTATGACTTCTGAAAGCAAATCTTTTTAATAGTATGTGAAAATGAATAAAAGGTGTTAGAGTTTTAGCGTTCTCCTCTCCTCTTCATTTCTTTTTGAAACAACAGTGATATGTACTTATTTGTACGTATTTTGTAACTCGCTAAAAAGTGCATTTTAGCCATTTATGCCATTAAACCAGGTAGTTATTTGTCTATATACTTACACACGCATGTATTTCATTATATTATAAATAAACATATACATTTTGAATACACATTATATGAATATAAATACAGACATGTAAATACATTAAAATATTTTTTTTCCCTCTGTGGGGTTTGTGAAGTTGAAAGGGACTGGTTTCTTGAGAAGAGGTGTGCTTGGCATTTAGCAGTGGCAGAGATTCAGTTGTGCCCCATTATATGTCACGAGACTTGGCCTTTTCTTACACACACCCACTCCTTAACCCAACACCCCCTTAAAAAAACATCCTCAATATCTGTTGTGAGCGTAAGAATTGGGACTGTTCTATTAATTTATCAGATATTAGAAGCAGGGAATGTGTTGTATCAGTTATATCCATTGCTTCTTGCAATCAATGACAACATAAACAAACCAGGACAAAGAGAAGGGAGCAAATTTTCTGAGAAAAACAAATAATTTGGATGGTATAGTAAAAACAAAAGGCATGGATAAATCAAGTGTTTAAAAACCACTGATGACATCAACAATCAACAACAATTTGATCAGGTAAAAACACAACAGCAGTTGATGAAAGACAAATCATAACAGCTGTAAAAAAAATAAAATAAAATATGAGTCTGTCAAATCACCAACAACCTCAAGAAAGCTTGACTTTTGCTCTGACAATCTTCTGTCCACAAGAGACTTCACAGCACAGAGTGTACACAGCAAGATGCAAACCTCTGTCCAGAATCAAAAATAGAAACCCAAGATTAGAGTTCATGAAAAAGCACAAAGGTGAGCAAGTAGAGTTTTATTGGCAGATGATAAGTGTGATGATAAAAAGATCTAAGCGATAGCAAAAGTGTGGAGAGAAAAGGGAACTGCAAATTATCCAAAGCATACCACTGCATCTGTAAAACATAGTGGAGGTAGTATCACGGTATGGTCATGCATGGCATTCTCTGAAACAGGCCCTCTCAATTTTAATGATGTTCGATGACAGTAGCAGAATGAATTTGGAATGGTATGAAGCCACCTTGGCTAATACCACCAGACTAAGTGTTTCATATTGCTTCAGTACAATGATCCAAAATACCCTGCCTGTTCAGCCAAGGGGCTTAGCAGTGCAAATAAATGGATCATAGTCAAAGATTGCCAAAGTCAGTCTCCAATTTAAAACTGAGTAAACATAAAAAAAGCTCTCCTAAACAAGCAAAGAATGGAATTGGCTGGAATTCAGTAGTTTTGACTCATATTAATTTTTGTTTTATATTTACAGATGTCTTGACTACACCGTAAGCAAAGCAATTTTATTATTACTGTCCTAATACTTATGGAGGGCACTGTATAAAATAATAATAATAAATAAATAAATATAAAAATAAATAAATGCAAGAAGAAAAATTTTAATGCTGTATTATAATAATAATATATTATATTAATTAATTAGCTATTATATAATTATAATAATTGTAATTATAATATCATAATCATATATAATTTTATTAGTATCTATATGAACATGGCAACAAGTGACATGATCCAGTTTTCCCAACTGGGGTGATAGTATCATAGAAACACCTTTCAACCACATATTAAAAAGGTGAGAGCAGGTAAACGTTTCTTCAGAGTAAGTATTTAGGTAACACTGGGTACTTGACTGTGACTTCATTGAGCAACATATGAATCAAATCTTTAAAGCAATAAATCAGCTAACATTTGCAGTAAGTATGTGTTAATTTACATAGTCAACTAATACTAGGTAACTACCAAATATTTCCTAATTTTACAACATTTTATATCAGATTACTTGATATTTCTGTTTACTATGCAATATTTCAGTATTTCCATATTTTTGTTAGAATTCTGATTAATTGTGCTTACAGTATATTAGCACATGACAAATAGTGTGGATTGTTTTATCTGTTCAGACAACAGTCAGTTATGTAAAATGTCATACATAGACACATTTACATGTGCACTTCAGCTCAACAAAGTCATAGAATCCAGAATATCTGGGTGATATACACTTTACTTCCATAAGTTTATAAACAATATTTCTATGTCCATTCTTCATAGGACAATGCAGTAGTGTACACTAAAATGTTATAAATGAATATGATATGTTCAACTGTTATTGCTTGCAGGTTTTGTGTAGGAAATGGACAACGTAACATTCAGACACAGTATTCTCATAGTGGAGGGACTTCAAGTTACACCTCAGTCTACCTATGTTGTTTTCACATTTCTTCTTTTGGTATATGTCTTCATAATGGTCTCCAATATTGCACTTGTATTCCTGATCTCAACAGAGAAGAATCTACATCATCCTATGCATTTCTTGTTCTGTAACTTGCCACTGAATGATATATTAGGGACAACTGTAATTTTGCCACGCTTACTGCAAGACATTTTAAAAGAAACATCTGAGCGCTATATGACATTTGTGGAGTGTGTTGTTCAAGCATATTTTGTGCATATATTTGTTGCAGCATGCCATTATGTTCTAATAATCATGGCCTTTGACAGATATGTGGCTATATGCAATCCACTGCGATACACAACTATAATGACCAATAAAATGGTGGTAAAATTATCAGCATCTGCCTGGGGGCTGTCAGTACTTATGGTGACAATTCTGATAGGACTTACAGTGCGACTGTCTCACTGCAGATCAAAAATTGAAAATCCTTTTTGTGACAATGCCTCACTGTTTAAACTATCCTGTGAGGATGGTGTCGTTGTTAATAATGTCTATGGAATAATTTATACTGTGGTTTTATTTTCCTTCTCAATTCTGTCTATATTCATAACATATGGCAAAATAGCTAATGTATGCATAACTAGCAAAAACAAAGCACTGAACAGCAAAGCCATAAAAACATGCAGCACCCATTTAGCTGTTTATTTAGTCATGCTAGTTTCTGGCTCCACTTTCATTTTTCTCCATCGTTTTCCTCTCTACTCTGAGAGCAGGAAACTAGCAAGTATAATGTTCCACATTGTACCACCGGGGCTAAATCCTTTAGTATATGGTTTACAAACTAAAGAAATAAGACAGAAGTTTTTAAAAATTTGGTGCAGAGAAAAATGAGCTTTTTAATTTATTATATTATTATACACTGGTAACTGAAATTAATGTGTTGGATCAGTAACGCCTCTAGAAAAACATACAATGCTGTGATAATATGTAGACTCCATTTTTGGATCCAATCATTCAAGTGATGTAATACAAATGTAAGTCTTTAGTTAATACTTTGTAAGTTAACTTATTTGGTAACAATATAAATTATATAATACAATGTATTTATATTTACAATAAAAGGTCTGCTTACATATCCTAAATTGTACTTCGCATAATTTCTTGTATAATTAACATACCTCATAAAATAAAATGTTAAGCGAATGGCTTTTATTTGAGTTTAATTAGTTAATAATAATAAGCTAAAAATACATTACTGTTGCAATAGGTACAACAGTATTTTAGTAAAAAAAGGTTTTACTAAAATATATGAATTTACATTACTCTTCTATGTTGGTATGGGAGACCTTTATGTGACCTTTCAGTTAAGCTAAAATGTTGCTTCCTATAGATTTGTGTTACAATGTAAAATGTTTTCCTGTACCCTAAAAATATTGGAAATTATGCTTATGTGAAAAAGCATAACATTTACATATTAACCTCAAAGCACATGCAAAAATGTAGTTTGCCAGTACTGGTGAATCAGAAACTGTGGAAAATTAATATTGAAGCCATTTCAAACATTCAGAATTACATAACGATCAAGTACAAATTAAGTGTCCTTGACCCATACTAGCAAATATAACAGAGAAACATGACCCCTACAGGTAAGAACACCAAAGATAACCATAAGTGGTTGTAAGCATGTCATCAGCTATTATTACGTTTTTTTTCCCTCTTGGATGATGACATCCTCAATACAGCATTAAAAGGCGAGGGCAGTTCAAGGTTTCTTCAAAGAACAGGTTGATATGTGATACTAAATTTTGATAGAGTTGGCTACTACTCAACCAGTCAACTTTACTTCTGTTAAGCAATAATTCAATCTAGGTAACTGAATTTTGAATTGTTCAGTCTCTTAAAAAAAAATTGGTGCAAGTATGAAATACTAGATGCTAATGTTGTTGTTGACATACAAATACCTGGTATTAGCTTAAATACTGTAACTTTAACATGACAGATTCAAAGAGCTTTATTTTTAAGTTACTTGCGGTGCTAATATGGTTCACAATGGTTGTGTGCTTTTAAAAATGTAGTTAGTGGAGAGTGTAAAACTGAATACACATTAAATAATCTCTGTTAAATACAAAATAGACTTGTTTATGGGGGGAAAAGTGACATGTATGTCTGTTATTCTTTTTTACAGCTTTTGTGTAGCACAACTAATGGACAACCTGACATTTACAAACGACATTCTCCTCATGGAGGGACTGAAAGTTGCACATCAGTCTTCCTATCCTGTTTTCATCCTGCTTCTTTTGGTTTATGTTTTTACAATGGGATGTAACATCGGACTTATAATATTGATCTCCACTGACAAGAATTTGAATCACCCTATGCATTTTCTGTTCTGTAACTTGCCACTGAATGATATCCTAGGGACCACTGTCATTGTGCCACACTTATTACAGGATACTTTAATGCAAACCTCAAAGCGCTATATGACATATGTGGAGTGTGTTCTTCAAGCTTACTTTGTTCACATATTTGGAACTGTAAGTCACACAGCACTAATGATTATGGCCTTTGACAGATATGTGGCTGTTTGCAATCCACTGCGATACACAGCCATAATGACCAATAAAATGGTGGTTAAACTATCAGCATTAGCTTGGGGGGTGTCGATACTGGCAGTGGGAATTTTAATTGGACTCACTGTACGCCTGTCTCGCTGCAGATCAAAAATTGAAAATCCTTTCTGTGATAACGCCTCACTGTTTAAATTGTCTTGTGAGGACAGTGTGGCTATTAATAATATTTATGGAATATTTTCTACTGTGGTAATCTTTACCTTCTCACTTGGGTCTGTTTTCATAACATATGGAAAGATTGCTGCAGTATGCAAAAGAAGCAAAAACAAAGCATTTAACAGCAAAGCCATAAAAACCTGTGGAACACACATAGCTGCTTATATAATCATGCTTGTTTCTGGTGCCATCATGGTTTTTTTCCATCGTTCTCCCCAATATTCTGAAAATAGAAAACTAGCCAGTATAATGTTTCATTTAATACCACCAGGACTAAATCCTTTAGTATATGGTCTACAAACCAAAGAGATAAGGCAAAGGGCTGTTAAACTTTGCTGCAGAAATAAAGTTAATGTCAAGTAAATTGTCATTTTTATGTTTGGAATGGAGAATAAATCTTATAAACATATTGCTGAATTGAAAATAATGATTTATTACAGCTGTCATTCCTTTTATAAGAAATTGTTATCTTGTCTTTTTTTCTCTTACTAAAAAAGACAGCTGTAAATCTTTGTGAATCAAAGTGAATCATTAAACTGACAATTGATACATTTTCTTTCGAATGTTTTCCTTCTATTTTAACTTCACTTTCTGAATACAATTCACTTTTGTTCAGATCATAAAATATTTACAAACTGTTTTGTTCTATGAATTTACAGAAGCAACCATTTTATTTTGCGTATCTCTAATCTTGTTATATATTCGGTATGTTCTGTTTTGATTTTGTTTTCCCTGTTTTCCTACCTCCTGTTTCAGTTCCTTATTTATTTAAGTTTTCCCTAATTACATTCTGTGTGTTTATAAGCACGGTCTTCTCCTTAGTTCCTTGGTCTTGCGTATATCATGTTTGTTATTCCTGCCTGAAGACTATTCATTAAAAGGACTTTTTGTATGTTCCAAATCCTATGTTGTGTGCTACCCTCAGTACACATAAATCTAAATCTAGACCTTTAATAACTCAAACCTAAAACATCTAGGAGGTTAGGAAATAAGAGCATAGTTGTATAGTACGATAGTAGAGGATAGTTGGCCAAGATACTTTTGATTCAGATATAAGAGAGAAGAATATTTTCCCTACACCCACCACAGCTAATACCAAACTTGATAATGCGATAAAAACCTGTGGAACACATTTTTGTTTCTGGTGCCATCATGTTTTTTTGTCCATCATTCTCCTCAGTATTCTGAAAATAGAAAACTAGCTAGTATAATATTTCAATTAAGTACCACCAGGACTAAATCAAACAACTTAGAGGTAAGCAAATAAGAAAAAATAATAAATGTTGGAAGAAATAGCTGAATTAAAAAACCAAAGGTTAGTTGGCCTTCACACTTTTGGATTGGCTAGATGAGCTATTGTTCTGAATATCAAAAAATCTTTTGCAAACAAGATTGTGCAAGCATGTACCACAGACACAGCTTCTCCACAGGCTGTGTAAGCACCGATCAGAGCCGATGAGTGCCTACAGGCCCACAAGGGGAGCACAGAATCTCCCCACCAAGTAGTAGCAGCGCTTGGACACAATTGCATCGCTACCGACCGCTCCACTGGGAGGACCCCCGTATACCCTCTGGCTGTGCCGCTGTCAAAGGTGGTGAGGGAGGAAGAACCACCACAATGGTTTCTGGCAGTAAAAGGTGCCATCCACATTACTGTGAGTTCTTCATGCACCTCCAGGATGAAAGGTACTGGAGTTGGGCCCTGAGAACCAGCGCAAGCCACCCCTAAGTACCAACTGTCCAACCTTGAGGGCTTGGGACACAGTGGAGGTTTCTACTTGAGACTGATCCTCTTCTGATAGCCACTGATAGCCACCAGTTCTGGATCCGTATCCATCACAGTGAAGGAATGGGCACGCCACCCAAGATCTTCCCACAATGAGAACATGAGCCTTCCACAAAAGCTATCTCAGTGTGCTTTTCATTCTGCTTAGAATTATAAGGTTCGATCTGACATTTTTGTCAAAACTGAGTTATTCTGTGACAGCTTATTAACATTATATTATGGTTTTTTGTTTGTTTGTTTGTTTGGTTGGTTTTTTTGAGGTTGTGTACATTTTAGGACTTTTTATTTAGAAAACAAAAAGGTTCTATCTACAAAGTCGAAGTCAAACTATTTTATGGTTATATCTGCGAATCAGACAATAAGTACTTTGAATGCACGGAAGAGGACCAATCAGGATCAGTCATGTCTTCAGTCATCAGTCATGCTTTGTCATGTTGCCGGACTGCTCCGTAATAAACACTGAACTAGAATAATTCGGTGTTTACAGAATCAATGAGTGTAATTTAAACCAGTGGCACTGTTTTAAACATAACCAGTGGCACTGTTTTAAACAAATGTGACCCATAATTAACACTTGCATAAAACAAATAATCATCTGCAAAAATGTAACTGGCTTGAATGGCTTTACTGCAGAGCAGTTACTATTAAATACTACTAAGAAATATGAGTGTCACTGTTGTTTTATGGTGGATGGGGTGAATAGTGATCAAAATGTTTTTAAATATGCTGAAAACGATGTTGAGATTGTGAATATGAGCCACATGCTGAATGTATACTGGGGAAATGTGCTCTGAAGATGGTGAACCCATCTAAGTTAAAGATTTAAGGAAGTAGGCTATTCTTTATTTTATTATGATGAAGATGATTATTATTATTATTATTATTATTATTATTATTATTATTAAAATATCAGCAGCAGTTAGAGATTCATCCATGCTAGATACAAGTCTGGGTGGCTAAAGAACTGAATAATGATTTGCTAATATTCATGCAGTTTAAAATCTTAAAATGTTTTACATTTTATAACAGTAGGCCTTAATCAACAATTTAGTAGTCAACCATTTAAATTATGTCTTAAATACAACAATAAACGTCAGCATGTTATCTAGGCCATACTGATCCAAAGAGAAAGTCCTTGTGCTGCTTTTTGTGATTACAATAATGTTAGCAAAGTTAGTAACTGTTCCTTCAATTATGTGTGTGAATACACTATAAGCCTACCTAAAATTAACATTAATACTGGACAAAATATTTAGCATTGTCCTTTATGTCTAACTTAGACAAAATATTTATCCTAAATATGGAATCAATGTGATAAAGATTGTTATAAAATTAACCTTAAATGTAAAAAAAAAAACATAAATTACTACAATTTCTTGAAAATTGTTGCTTTAATTAATGTTTTGCAAATAGAACCTTATAATTCCAAGCAGAAAATTACTTTTCTTCTTCTTCTTTCTGCATTTGACCTGTTCCAAAAATTCCTATTTAAAGATTCGATAGGACTTTGATGTTGTACATTTAGAAAACATTTAGCATCTCTGTCATTTTCATATCGGAAAGAGACTTCTTACTTTTTCTATACAGAATGCAAAACTTTGAAGCTCAATTTCTCAAAACACTCAGAACACAGATAGAACCCTACAATTCTAAGGCGCCAATTTATTATGTAAGAAAAAAACTACGAAAACACTGGACAAAAACATGAGAAAGGATGACGAGAGAGCCATCACAACTAAGGGAGCTGTTTAAATCTGCCGGCAGAAGTTCCAACACAGGTGTAAGTCTTCAGCCATAATGACATCACTCACCCTAACTTCATCCGACAAATCAAACAAAAAGAAACACGATTAGCCAACAAATATGATACATTCTAGGTACATAACCTGCCCATAGTTATATTCTATGTATTATCAAATGGCCAGAGTTCCTGAAGTGGACATGAGGGACTATAATGCATAAGACTATAAAAGAGCTCTCTCAAGTACTAAGGTGCTAAACCATTGAGAACATTGAGTAATTAGCAAGATTTCATCTGAGCAATGTTGACAGAACAAGGCTAATGTATTCATACTTTCTGGTTTTAACTAGTACTCCAGCTGCTGTATTTTATACATCCCACAAGCTTGTTTGGTACAAGAAACAGATCGTTTTTAAGCTCTTGGTTTCAGAAGATGGCTCAAGTATTCCAAGTATTCTGGAACTCATGAATAAAACTTGAATAAAGCAATAGGTGTACTACACAGATCAGGCAGCCGCAGAACAGGACTAAACTTGACCCAGCATTTACAAGCAAAGGTTTCCATGACTAGAAGCATGCCATTGAAACAAATAAAAGAATCACACAAACAGACACAAAATGTCCAAAAAGCACCTGACTTGTTATAGTAGTATGTGGAAACTCACTGTCACATTTGGGGCCTCTATCACTATGTGTGAAAACTACTTTTGAGTGCTCAAGAATGTTTTCATGAACAACAGATGAGCAATGAACCACACTTACAAGGCTCAGCTCATGCATCCTGCATTTCAACTCGAATGTACAAAGAAATTGGGTAACAAATGCGAGGATCTCTGTCTAAGAAAGTTCAACACGTCCACTCATCACCTGCAGCTTTTTTTAAAAGTAAAGTAAAGGTAAGATGTTTTTTGTGTCTTTCACTAAGATGTGATTATGTGGTTAGTGCTGGTGGTTATTTATGATAGTGCTTCATGTAGACTTGTTCATTAGAGTTGGGTGTCACATGATGATTTTTATTGTGTGTAGCACTCAATCTTTTCTTAAAAATAGGTTTAGTAAGGTATTATTATGATTATTTATTTTGAAAGCTTAACTTGCAATTATGGAAAGGGGCATTACATTATCACCCCATGCTTGTGGTAGTCAACCAATCACAGTGCACTTGGTCAGATTGTTCTTGTTAGAAGGAGGGTCTTTCTAAATAACCACATTTGACAGAGTTGGGGCGTGCCACTCTTTCATCCCTCTGCAGTGGATCCCTGTAAAGTGGGTGTACAATATGCCGCGAAGGTGTTTACCTGACTTTTAATGAAACCCTTGCACCTTTTCTGGGTTTTCAAAGGACAGTGAGAATAGATCTAGATGTAATTTAAATCATAAACTTTGATTGTAAAAAATTCTGACTTCTGAAATTCTCCACAGTAGTTAATGGACAAAACAAAGTGTGAGAAAGAAGAAAAAGAGTAAGAAAGAGTAAAGGTCAATCGATCAAAGCTAATGGGCTAATGTGCTTCTAACATCCAGTGATCACAGTTCAGATTAAAAGATTAAAGATCGGTGATCTTAAATTAGTTTGGTGATTAAATCAGAAATATGATGTAGAACAATTCTAACTCACCACAGTTGTTGATGGACCCATCAGAGAAAGAAAAATGAGTGAGAGAGAGAGAAGTAGTGAAAAGAAGGGATAGGAAGTCAACAGACCTCAACAGAGCTGAATATACTGTCACATACTTTTGAGAATCCTCATACGCCATCACTGTTGGTATGTGTGACCAATTTAGATAATTGTACAGTGTACAGACAGTTAAAGTTTGTTAAAGGCAACAAAAAAAAAAACGAGTTAGATATTCCATCGCAAAATCACCATCTACTGTATATTAAGACCTATGCATGGATCAAATATAATGCCACATCAGATTTTCTCTTAACCATTAAGTAAACGTTTGTGTTAGACGTAACAGATTATGACTGTATGAATCTTGCCAAGACATATTTAGCAATAATGTATTTTTAAGTGAGATTGTGCGCTTGTGGAAAGGCATGTCTTATGCACAAGCAATAGTTTTGTTTTCATGGGTTTGAAAATAATATTTCACTGGTTTTGACCCACGTCATTGAAAGTTTTATATGAATATTCACAAAGCTGTAATGCTGCACTTTGCAGGAATAAACCTACAATTTGTGGTGAGAAGCAGCATCAGTCATCCAGAAGCAAGAAAAGACACTACCGCATCATTACACATCAGTAACAACGTAAGACTGCAAAACATTAATATAAAAATGTTCTGTTGCCAATAGAGGCGCAATTGTAGCATACGTTCTGATAGGCTGTGTTTCAGGGATGACGGAACAAGATTATGCCCCCAAAGAAGTTACAATTACATCTCGAACAGGACATTTCTGAACGGTTGGTTATGTCAACGTAATGCCACTTTGATCTAACTTAGTATGTACTGGCAGGGTAGTGTAGTGAGATACGAATGCAATATGTATACTGACATAAACAACATTCCATAATGTACCCTCAGTGTTAACTGTGACCACATTTATCAAGAAATATGCAAGAAATTTTCAAAAATAATATAAAGATTATTATAAAGTTACACTCACTACTTCTAGAGGTGCAGCAGGAACAAATATAGTTGGCACTGATCTTTTTTTCAGGAGCAGCTTGTTAGCAAAATCAGCTTTATACTGAACCTTTTAAAAAGCAGTCTGGTGGGATTCGTGTTCAGTTTGGATTTAAAAACATCAAAATGACTGCTGTGTTCGATTTTTACACCCAAGAACAGGACACAACCGCCATTCTGCTCCAGCATATCATCAATGGCGGACGAAGGGGGTCTGTGTTGAAAATCTACTATTGTGGGAGGTGCCTGCAATTTGAGAGAGGGGAACATTTAAGAACATTATAAAACAACCACTGGATGGATTTATATCATTACAGTATGGTGCTGTACAGACACTGCCAATACACATTTCAGTCCTCTTAGCCCCATTTTAGAATGATTTATGCCATTTAGATATGTAAAAACAGTTGCATTCTGAGAGCCATTTTGAAAGTGGTGTATTCCTCTGACTAACAGGCTAAACAGATCATCTCAAGATTATGCATATAACCTTAGTTGAAGCTCTAGGAACTCCTTTAACGTGACCATGCTCTGAATCACGTGTAATCAGGCCAATGGAAGGGCAAGAAGTCATAGGTGGGTGACGTCATCAGCCAGGTAGCATAAAAGCACTTGGAGTGTAACCAAATTCTTGCAGGGATGCTGGAAGTATAGCTTAGAGACGCAGTGTCTCATTCCCTCAAGTAACCAGGGTTACATGTGTAACTCTGAGTTCTTCTTCAGGAACTGTGTTGAACGCTTTGGAAATGAGATACCCATGGCGCCATGGTTACAAATCCCCGTAAAAGAGAACAGGTAGGGTGGGAGAAAAGAGAGCCAAGAGTTGCTAAAGTAGATGGGGGCCTGTAGCCCAAAGGCTAACTTCTTTGAGCCTTGGCCCCTCAAGGAGTGAAGAGATCAGAGGACACAAGGCTATATTGCATCCTGATCCACCACTTAACATAAGCTTCTCAGGCCGGAGGTAGAGCACTTAATCCAGAACTTCTGGGAGCAGAACAATGGGGGAAAGACATACAGAAGCAGCTTCGGCCACATCTGAACCATGGCATCCAGTTCCAGTGGAACTGGTTGAACTAGAGAGAACCAGAGAGGGAACTGACTCTCTGACTCTTGAGTAGCGAAGAGGTCCACCTCTGCCTGATAGAGACTTTCCATATCTTCTTCACCACCTGGGGTGATTCTGATTCTTGTCTCCCATTTGTTGAATAAACCCTGCAAATGGATTCTAACACTGCTTCAGTGCCCTCCTTACAGTAGTAACACTTGAATATCTACTATTCAATACTTTACAAACCCACAAATGCTTACAATGATTTCAGTCCTTACTAGTGAGTTATCATATTCTTCACTTTAGAATACTGATCCAAAGAATTAGCAACTCCCTCTGACGTATATGGTAATACTTGAGTCATTACTAGTGGGTTATCATGACTTTAGAATTAATTATACATTATTATTCATGTTATTTATGAACCTGTATATGGTCATTCTTAGTAGTTCTTGGGTAGATTTGAAAAAAAAATAAGTTACTGATTAGCTAATAGTAAACTACCATATTGGACTACTACGTACTATTACTTACTAATTCATTAATAAGAGTTTTTTGTTAGTAATAGTTACTAGAGTGCTAATATTGTATTACTCATGTGTTCTTTTGTAGTTATTCATTAATGATGGAACGTATTCTAAAGTGTCACCAAATATACATAAAAAAATAAAAATGAAATCCATCCTTGAACTGTTTACTCACCTCTCAATTCTGAGTCTTATACTCTGCTTTGTAAAAAAAAAACATCTGTTATTTAACTCACCTCACTGTCCTGTCCACACATATAGCTAAAACTGTAAATTCTGCACCTTGTTACTAGTATGATAGGTCCATCATTTAAACCACAAAAGACTGCTTTGTAAGTAATCATCCTACTAGATCTCAATTCCTTAGCACATCCATAGTGCAGAAAAACAATGCAAAAAGAAAATATGTGCTCTGTCTTTTCTAGCACTTTAGAAACGGTTGCTCCTTTACACTTAAGAATGATAAAAGAAAACAATCTGACTCTGTGGAATCATAAGCACACTCACACCCTAAGGAGAACAGCCTGGCAAAGAGACAGCAGCTGAAGGAAAACAAAACTAGACTTGTTTTGCCTGTTAGGAAAGTACCCTTTTCTAGAGACAAACATTAAAAACTGATCTGTGATTCATCTCTTTTACAAGAAAAACAAACATAAACCCTGGTATTCATTCAATACAGTCACTAAATTAACAAAAAATAAAGTATCAACGGGTGATACATTCCCCAAGGTCATAGCAGTAATGACACACATACAAATACACACACACACACACACACACACACACACTACTTCACTTCCAAGATTAATACCATCAGAGATGAAATTGTAACCATGTAGTCGTCAAGTACAGAATCGCATCAGTGCACTATAGATCCCCTGAGTGGAAAATTTCCACTCATTCTCTACTATAGGAGAGGAAGACGGGTATAAACTTGTTAAATCTAAACTGTGAGATATTCTGTGCGCAGTCGCGTGACTGAAACTCAGCTGGCCTAATTCTTTGGTTAGAAAGAACTGCAGCTATTCCAGAGTGAACATGTTCATGTTTATTGATTGGTGTGGATATGTACAAAACGTGTGTGGGGTGTGTGTGTGTGTGTGTGGTTTCTGTTGGAGAAAAAATACAGATGGTAAATACATGTGATTATTTATATGAGATGACAAAGATACAGATATGAACAACATACTCTATATAAACTATATAATTGTCTAAGGTAATAGCAAACTAAACTAAACAAGAGCTTCTTGTCACATATGAGCACATAGGCAGATTTATTAAACTGCTGCTACTGCTGTTTGCGGTGTCAAATTACGCTGTGCGCGCTATACTCATGTAATGCCGATCAGGGACCGATTCAATATTTACATCAGTACACAACAAGCGATACTTTATACAAATAAATTATATATATTGATTGCGAACAATCGAATGACGTGTCAAATGTCTAAGAATTACCGCTATTGCATTTATAATGACGCAATCGTAATAACGCAATCTGAGGTAGAATAAACTGAATTACGTTATAACACACTCTGAAACACATCTACAATGATAACAAATATTGTTACTTACGGAATTATCAACGCACAACAATACCAAACAATAGAAAACAGACTTTAAAGAAAAACCAAAGCCAGGGAGCTCCGTATTAATCCTCTATTCTAGATGCTGCCGAACTCAAACTTCTTCTCGCCTGCACTAGACAAGTCCGGACAAGTTTGAGTCGCGCATACGTGAGGAAGGGAATTTTGCACATAATCCAACAACATTTGTTAGAACCTATTTCATCTAAACTACTAAAAAGGCTGCTTCTCTTCTCATGGCTATTATTAATTCTTCATTGTCATTAGGATATGTCCCCAAACTTTCAAATTGACAGGTATACAGCTTCTCATTAAAAAACCATCTTGACCCCGGAGACCTAGCTTGAATCTCCCTTTTTTGTCAAAGATACTACAAAACACAGTGTTCTTACAATTAAATTCCTTCTAAAAGGAAAAAAAAAGTATCTTTGAGGAATTTTAGTTATGAAATTCTAGTACTGATACTTTTAAATTATAGTACTGATACTTTTAACATCTGATCGTGGTTGGATCTCTTTATTAGTTCTATTGGATCTCAGCTCTGCATTCAACACTAATCGACTACAACATTCTCTTGAATGCACACTAATACACTTCAATTAATCAAATCCATTAAAGGATTGTTAGGCTGCATTAATCAGATCAGCTGGTACCAGGAACTCTCCCCATAACACACAATGTTGTTACTAGGTCTGTCACGATAAACAACTTTGTTTTGTGACATTGTAACAAGGAGGTGGAAACCGTTGTTGAATCCATATGCAGCATTTTATTTAAATCACAAGCAGCAAACAGAAATGTTAAGGCAGGCGGAAGGTCAATACCAAAGGCAGTCCGATCTTTCAACGAGTACAGGGGAAATCCAATGAACAATAGTCACAAGGCAGGCAATGTGTCGAATCCAATACATAAGTCCACACCAGGTAAACAATACAGACAGGACAGATCCCAGACTCGAGAAATGTGAAACAAATGTGAATGGGTAGTGGTTTGAGGAGTCCGGAAGGCAGTTCTTTGGGTGTTTTGGATTGAGCACAAACCTGGCATGATTTGACATATGACATGATCTGTTTGTTAATTTCAGGCCACCAGAAGGAATTTCTGATGAGCAGCATGGTTTGAGATATACCTGGATGCCCAGCACTGAGGGATCTGTGTAACCATTGCATGATTCATTGCCGTAAGTCTTTGGGCACGTATTGTTTGTTGTGAGGACACTGTGGAGGTGATGGTTCATTCTGTTGAGCTCGTTGCAACACTTACATAATGTCCAAAGATACAGGTGCAATGATAATTGATGGTGGCAATTATATTTATAATATAAATTGCTGATAATTGACCAGGGTCTCTGGATTCCACTTTCATGGACAGTAGTTCCTTATTCCCCACATCCTAATTTCTCTTGGCTGAAGTAAGCTTCCTGGAGAAAAAGGCACAGGACTGTAGTTTTCCTGGTTGGCCCGACCTTTGCGAGAGGACCGCCCCTATACCACAATCCGAAGCTTCAGCCTCATGATAAAGGGCAAGTTAGGGTCTGGGTGTTTAAGTATTGGGGCTAACGTGAATCTTTCCTTTAACATGAAAAATGCTTGGCTAGCCTCCGTGGTCCACTTGAGTTTGGCTGGTTTCCCCTTAAGTAGTCCACACCAGGTAAACAATACAGACAGGACAGATCCCAGACTCGAAAAATGTGAAACAGGCAGAATCATACACAAACAGGCAGTCAGCACATAATCAGAAGAACGCTCAGTAAGGCAGGTTAAACTGGCAATACATCGTGTTTGAACACATGGAGGGCCTCTGGTTATAAAGACCTCAAACAGGAAATGGCACATGAAGAAGCAGAGGGAGTGATCCCAGCTCAGGTGAGGGCTCCCTCTGCTTCCAGTGTATAAATTTAACTGAGGAGAATTCTTCCAACTCAAACAAAGATCTAACAAATGTAAGCAGGGAAACGGTCTTATTTGAACGGAAACATCATAGTCCCTTAGCACAAAACTGTGGAGTCCAGGATCAGTGGGCAGGAAAGAGACCAGCATTAGTGGAGCTTGCAACCTTGAGGCTAGCCAACAAGTGACTGAGTTGAGTTTTTCAGTGGTGCAGTGATTGGATGTGTTTATGATTAGTAATCTGTTGATTGTGAACTGGTGTAGGAGGCTGGTTCAGTTGGTGAGACGGTGATTCTGTGACACAAAGAACTATTATGGAGATTTTTCCATCTACAAATTTTCCTTTTTTTTCTCTGAAAAGTATGGGTGCACACTATTGTATCAGATCTATGTATGCACAAAGGCACATATCCCTTAACATGGCCATATCTTCAGTATTAAACTATTTTGTATAAAGATAAAAAAAATGAACTGGCACCTCATGACTACATTATGCAAAAAGGATTGAGGTCTTGTACATATATTGTGCGATAAAACAATATATTGATTATTGCAACAGGCCTAATCGTTATGTTGTAAAAAGTCATCTACCCTAATATAAGTCTGTTTCTTTCTTACTCTGTTTTTCACTCCAGATGAGATGGTGGATCAGCACCAAGAGATGTCTACAGCCCTGATCATCAACTGGGACAAGAACACCTAGATGAACTCCAGAGATAGAGCATGGCTATCAGACACACACACATAGACACACACAATAAGTCCTTTACACAATCTGACAAGGCTGTATTTAAAATTAAACTGGAAATTAAACTGGTTTCGTCTGACCAGAGAAGAACTGGCCCCTTAACTGAGCCTGGTTTTTCCCAAGGTTTTTTTCTGCCACATAAGGAGTATCCTTGCCACTGTCATCTCCTCTAGATTGCTTAGTTGGAGACATTTAATATCTAGCGATCATCATTAATTTGATTACAAAGATCCTATTGAAACTGAGCTGACATAGACAACAATGAAATGCCTTTATCTGAAAATGTTGTCATTATACATTACTTGTTCAGTGCTTTGACACAATATGTATTATTAAAAGTGCTGTATAAATAAAGGTGGAAAGATTAAAAATAGTGAAATTGTTACTCACTTTAGATCTCTAGCAGCAGAATTAAGCAGCCTTGCATTGAGCTATAACAACAACCCTAACAGAGAGACACATGACCCCTAGAGGTAAATAAAGCAAAGATAACCTCCACAATAATCACTGGTCGTAAGGCATTGCTTTTCCCTCCTGGGGCGATGACAAAAATAAAAGGCTTTGTACGGTATTAAAAGGAAAGGGTGGGTTAAGGTTTCTTGACAACTTGTCATCTGTGAAGCAATACTTCAATCTTGGCGATAGCGTCCAACTTCTGTTGTAAGTATGAACTATTTAGTTAAATATACAAAAAGCAGGTATTAAATAACTTTAAAAATACTAATATAGTTTAAAATGTTTTCAAAGAACACACCAATTAGTGCAAAAACTGTGAGTGTAAAAACTGATCAGACAAAAAGCAATGCTTGTTATCTATAAAATATGCTATATAACAGGTTGACATGTAAAATCTGTGACAGAACTCTTACTATTTTTTTTCTTTTGTAGATTTTGTGTAGAGCACCTAATGGACAACCAGACCTTCTCAAACAATATAATCCTTGTGGAGGGACTGAAAGTTACACCTCAGTCCTCCTATACTATCTTCATCCTGCTTCTCGTGACTTATGTTTTTATAATGGGATGTAACATTGGACTTGTAATTGTGATCTCAACTGAGAAGAATCTGCAACACCCTATGCATTTTCTGTTCTGTAACTTGCCACTAAATGATATACTAGGGGCCACTGTCATTGTGCCACGCTTACTTCAGGACATTTTAAAGGAAACCACAATGCACTACATGACATATGTGGAGTGTGTTGTTCAAGCATATTTTGTACATGTATTTGCAGCAGCAAGTCACTACGTGCTGATGATCATGGCATTTGACAGATATGTGGCTATATGTTATCCACTGCGATACTCAGCTATAATGACCAATAAAATGGTGGTTAAACTATCAGCATTAGCCTGGGGAGTGTCAGTAATTACAGTGGCAATTCTGATAGGACTCACCTTACGCCTGTCTCGCTGCAAATATAAAATTGAAAGCCCTTTCTGTGATAACGCCTCACTGTTTAAACTGTCCTGTGAAGACAGTGTGGCAGTTAATAATGTGTATGGGTTAATTACTTCTGTGGTTGTCTATATTTTCTCAATTGGGTCTGTAGTCATTACATATGGCAAAATTGCTGCAGCATGCATAACCAGCAAAAACAAAGCACTTAACAGTAAAGCTATAAAAACCTGTGGCACACACATTGCTGTTTATATAATTATGTGTCTTTCTGGTGCCATCATGGTTTTTTTCCATCGTTCTCCTGAATATTCTGAAAATAGAAAACTGGCTAGTGTAATGTTCCATATTGTACCACCGGGACTAAATCCTTTAGTTTATGGTTTACAAACCAAAGAGATAAGGCGAAAGACTTTTAAACGTTGCTGTAGCTAATGTTGATTGAATTTTTATTCCAGTGTTTGAAATAATAGTAATGTAAATAAATAAAATAAATATATTGCTGAGTACTATTTTGAAAACAATGACTTAGCAGTGATATATTTCATATTTATCTCTGAAACTGAATTTAGGTAAATAAAATGTATACTGTTTGCCTTTTTTTTTACTATATGTGCACTGGATCATATAAAGTACATGGGTATTATTACATTTAGGGATAGTTCAGGGTTAGAACTAATTATTACCCAATTATAGTACCATAATCAATAAATACTGATGTACAAGTGATACCAAACTGTAAAATAAAGCGCAGTTCATAAAAAATGTATGTACTTTAATTTAACATGGTCACATATGAACAGATTGTAAAACAGCACATTTGTTTTAAACACTGACATATATTTAGCCATTTTAAATTCATTATCCTATGCAGTTTTTGTTCCATAACCTTCCAGTGAGTGTTAATGGACCTAAAAACCTCACAAGTAATAACTTAGAAGACTGTCTAACACACGATGGCTGCTCTGTTAATTTTTCTTAAGGTTCATCTGGTTATTCTGCATTCTTGATAAACAAACTTTAACTGGTCCAAAATACAGCAACTAGAGTCCTTACTAGAACTAGGGAGTATGACCATAGTAGCCTGATTCTGTCAACACTACACTGGCTCCCTATCAAACATTGGATTTATTTTAAAATCTTATTAATTGCTTTTAAAGCTCCTCAATACTTGAGTGAACTCTTATCACATTATAATCCTGCACATCCGCTGCACTCTCAAAACTCTGGCTACTTGATAATACCTAGAATATCAAAACTGACTGCACCCAAACTCTAGAACAATCTCCATAACACTGTTCAGGATGCACACACACTCTGTTAAGTTTAAATCTTGATTAAAGACACATCAGCACCATCATTGGATTAATTGGAGACCAGAACACCTAGATGAGCCCCGTGGGCAAATCACAGGAACCAGACAGACACACACACACTATAAGTTCTTTGCACAATATGAAATAGCTGTGCTTAAAATTTAACAGAAAAATTAAGTGCTGGGCATCTGGCCAGAGGAGAACTGTTCCCCAACTGAGCTTGGTTTCTCCCAAAGTTTTTTAATTCTCCATTCTGTCATGGATGGTGTTTTGTTTCCTTACCACTGTCACCTTCGGCTTGCTTAGTTGGGGATACAATTTCAAGCAATTATAATCTGTTTTGTGCCCACACATTTATTTTTATATAAAATATTATTTTTCAACAGGTCTAATACTAGATCTAATAGGCCAGCAAATTTAGGTTGTGCGTTGTGTGTCTTGTGTCATTAGCCTGAAAATACAATTCAATTCAGTTTGGTTATTTCCTATAAAAAAACTGAATTGAACATAATGATACATTGCAGATAATTGAAAGGAGTAATGGGTTATGCACAATATGTCACACCAAGGAAGATGTACAGGCCAAAAATATTGGCTACCTTGGAATTCTATTGGAAAATGTAATTGCAAATGTTTTGGTATTCACATGCTTATTGATTTTTGTTTGCATTGCAACAACACAAAAACAGGGAAGTCAAACTTAATAAAATTTCACAGAGAAACGTAAAAATAGGCTTGACAAAATTGTTAGCACCTAGTCAAAATTGTAAGAAATTGTAACTGACAACAGGGTTGGTGATCCAAGTGCAGGCTTTATTATAGGAGTTCAAACACCAGCAAAACAGTAATCCAGGCAAGGCAAAAGAGCAAATACAATAAACAAGCATGGGTCATGGCAGGCAGCAAACAATCAAGAAACTAGGAACAGTCCAAGGTCAAAACACAGAGAAACTATTAAACACAGAATGGGAAACACAGAAATTAGGAATTAGGTAATGGCAATGTAACAATCAGCCCCAAAGAGCAGATGAGGGCCTCCTTTATACTACACATGGGAACACATGACAAAACCAACAAATGAGCACCACTGTGTAGTGCCCAAGTCAGGCCCAGTTCATTCTCAACACACAGAGACTCTTTCACCTGGATGTCACATAGAGACTGTCTGTTCCCCCCGAATTAGAAAATGCAGGGAACATCCAAACCAAATTAAAAGCAATAATTTAATTAATATTCAACAAATACAAACTACCTATAATACAAAGAAGCAAATGATAAAACTTGGCTTGCTGAATAGTGATAAATCCCCTGTCATGTTTGTACTGGCTACTGTATACAGGCTTACACATACAGTACAGATTAAAGAATTTGCTGATTTTCTAGTCTTAATTGTTGGCGATGAAAAAGACGCATTAGGATTAGCTTTCTTACACATTCTGAACTCTGTTGGGGTTAGACAACACGTGTCTGGACCTACTCACTGTCGAAATCATACTCTAGACCTAATATTGTCACTTGGAATTGATGGTAATATTGTTGAAGTTCTGCAGCAAAGTGATGATATTTCAGATCACTATCTAGTGTTGTGTGAACTCTGTATAGCTAAACCTGTAAACTCTGCACCATATTACAAGTATGGTAGAACCATCACTTCTGTATGGAGCTGAATCAAAAACCTGGAAATGCAATAAGACTAATCTGTTGATTAGGAATAAGGCATTATATGTCATGTGTCTTATGAACCTATTGTTCTTCACTTTCATGTTTGGTCTCATTTGAAAGGTCTCAGTGCAATTGGTAAATTGGTCTCAATTTCACAGTAATCACTTATGTTATGGAAAAGATTAAGAACTTTGTAGAACTGTGTTCTGTGGAAAAGGGGGTGGGTCCTCCTTTTGGGTCTCTGAAAGTGTTCCAGCCAGGTGTGACACTGGAGCATGGGAACCTAAACACCAAAAGGTTTTTACAACTACATTTGGGATCTCTTTGTCTGGTCTGAGTATATAAGGAAAGTGACAAAACACAACAAGGCGCGATTCTGTAGCCAGATCGGCCCATCATGTGGCGTGTGTCCCCACACACCATACTATGTACTTTTCTAAAGACCAGGTATAATGACCTTTTAAGTTTGTTTTATTTTGTTTTGTGTTATTTTTGTACTGCTGATCAGTTGTGCAAATGTTTATGAATTATACCAATTTGGAGATTATTCTTGCCTGGCAAAATAAATGTTAATCTTGGTTAATTTATAATATTGTCTGAAATAACTTTTCTAGTAGGTTAGTGACTTCTGAGGTTTTCCGCATTGTTGGCGTGCTAGGGTGAGTCAGATCAATGATCAATGGATGGAGCCATCTATTTTTGAGATCTTGACTTCTGGCCACCAAACTGGCTTAGCATGCTATTACTTAGGGAACGCATAAAAAATTACTCTTTTTGAGTCTATTGAGGAAATGTCTGCATTAAGATAAGCGATCTACGGGGTAGCCTCTGACTAAGACCTGGACTAGCCCAGATGTGTCGTAAGTCTGTTCTGGCCAAACAAGGTCTCTAAGCGACCCAGACTCCTAACAAACGATAAATCGAAACTAGGAAGTATTATAGTTAATTAATGATCCAAATTTAATCTCAACTAGAGGGATCAGCAGTTACATTTAAATAAATATAACTAAAATCACAAAAAATTGGAGTCAGATAAAATTATGTATTAGGTAAGTACTACAATTGGAAACACAAAAGATTAATAAATATCAGTGATTTTTAAAGAGGCGCAAGGAAAAGACTGAACACGCATTAACCTTCGACCAGGGCCTCTGGATTCCATTCCTCAGGAAAAGGGGGATCCTTACACTTCCACCAAAAAATAATGCTTTCTAAGTAATCTTCCTGACTTATCTCAATTCCTTAGCAAATCCAATACGACGCAAAAACTTGATATAACAAAAACTATGCACTCTCTTTTTTCGAGCACTTTAGATACAGTTGCTCCGTTACACTTAAGAAAGATGAAAGAAAACAATCTGACTCCATGGTATAATGAAAACGCTCGCAGCCTAAAGAGAGCAGCCTGGAAAATGGAGCACAGGTGGAGAAAAACTAAATTAGAAGTATTTTGTATTGCCTGGCGGGAGAGTATCATACAGAAAAGCATTAAAAACATCTCTTTCATCACTTTTAGAAGAAAACAAACACAGCCCCTGGTATTTATTTAATACAGTGACTAAATTAACAAAAAACAGGTGCTAACATTCCCCAAGAGTATAGCAGTAATAACTTCATGAATTTCTTTACTTCTAAGATTGATACCACCAAAGATAAAATTATAACTATGCAGCCATCAGCTACAGTTTCACATCAGTTAGTGAGCTATAAATCCCCTGAGGAACAATTACACTCATTCTCTACTATAGCAAAGGAAGAATTGTACAAATCTGTTAATTCATCTAAACCAGCAACATGTATGTTAGACCCTATTCCATCTAAACTATTAAAAAAATCTGTTTCCAGAAGTCATAGATCCTATTTTGACCATTATTACTTCATCATTGTCAGTAGGATATGTTCCCAAAACCTTCAAACTGGCTGTAGTTAAGCCTCTTATTAAGAAACCACATCTTGATCCCAAGGACTTAGTAAATTACAGACCAATCTCTAATCTCCCTTTTCTGTCAAAGATACTAGAAAAGATAGTATCCTCACAACTACATTCATTTTTAGAAAAAATGGTATCTGAAAGGATTTCTATTCAGGATTTAGACTGTATCATAGTACTGAGACTGCTCTCATTAGAGTTACTAATGACCTGCTTCTATCATCGGATTGTGGTTTTATCTTGTTATTAGTGCTATTAGATCTTAGCATTTGATACTATCGATCACAACATTCTCTTGGATAGCCTAGAAAAATATGTTGGCATTAGAGAAAGTGCCTTAGCATGGTTCAAATCATATCTATCTGACTGCTATTAGTTTGTAGCAGTAAATGAGGAGGTATCATATCGTTCACAAGTGTAATATGGAGTTCCTCAAGGCTCAGTGCTAGGACTGTTACTTTTCAACTTATACATGTTACCTCTGGGAGATATTATCAGGAGTCATGGTGTTAGCTTTCACTGCTATGCTGATGATACTCAGCTCTATATTTCAGCGCAGCCTGGTGATACACAACAAATTGAGAAACTAACAGAATGCATAGTCGATATAAAAAATTGGATAATGATTAACTTCTTAATGCTAAATTCTGAAAAAACACAGGGTGCTAATAATTGGACCTAAAAACGCCACATATAACAATCTAGAACACAGTCTAACACTTGATGGCTGCTCTGTTAATTCTTCATCATCAGTTAGGAACCTAGGTGTACTGCTTGACAAACTGTGTTTTTCCATCTTATTATGCTTTTCAACATCTAATGTAGAAATATTAATTAATGCGTTTATGACCTCTAGGTTAGATTATTGTAATGCTTTATTGGGTGGTTGTTCTGCACGCTTAATAAACAAACTTCAGCTAGTCCAAAACGCAGCAGCTAGAGTCCTTACTAGAACTAGGAAGTATGATCACATTCTGTCAACACTGCACTGGCTCCCTATCAAACATCGGATAGATTTACAAAATAGCTTTTTAAAAAAATCATTTTAGTGTAGATGCCATTCTTTTTACGATGTAATGAGTACATTGTGTGTTATGGGGAGTGTTCCCGGTTCCAGCTGATCTAATTAATGCAGCCTAACAATCCTTTAATGGATTTAAATAATAGAAGCGTGTTAGTGTGTAAGCTAGGTTAAAGAGACAGGTCTTTAATCTAGATTTAAACTGACATCATGTCTGCCTCCCAAACAGTGTTAGGAAGATTGTTCTAGAGTTTGGGTGCTAAATAGGAAAAGGTACTCTAGGTTTCAGACGTTTTGAAAATGCAGTGGACGTGCAGGGCTATAATAATGAAGCAGGATTAAAATAATGTGCTAAGAGTTTGATCAAGGCTAATGAAAATGAGTTAACAGAGCAGCCATCAAGTGTGAAACAGCGTTTTAGGTTATTACATGTGGGGTTTTTAGGTCCAATAATTAGCACTTCCATTTATCCAGAATTTAGCATTAAGTAGTTTTTTTTTTATATCGCCCATGCATTCTGTCATAGGCAAGGCAAGGCAAGGCAAGTTTATTTATATAGCACATTTCATACACAATGGTAATTCAAAGTGCTTTACATAAGAGGAAGTAAAATAATCACAAGATTTAAAATAACAATAAGAGGAATTAAAATAAAATAAAAACACTGATTTAAGATAAATTGAATTTAAAGCAAAAAGATTGATTTTAAAACAGTTTAAAGTTAAAGAAGATAATACATAGAGCAAACAGTTCAGACGCAGCACAGTGCTCATTCTGTAAATGCGCAACTAAACAGATGACTAATGTTTCAGATGACTAATGTTTCGGCTGTAGTTATTTGGTGATAAGGCTAGGTAAATCTGCGTGTCGTCAGCATAGCTGTGATAGGCAATTTGATTCTTTCTCATTATTTGACTTAGTGGGAGCATATACAGGCTAAACAAGAGCGGCGAGGAGCCTTGTGGGACTCCACATTTCATGGACGTCCACTTAGACTTATGCTCTCCTGTACTCACATAATAACTCCTCCCCTCTAAATATGACCTGAACCAGTTTAGAGCCATCCCAGAAAGCCCGACCCAGTTTTCCAGTCTGTCTAGAAGAATGTTATGATCGATAGTGTCAAACGCAGCACTAAGATCTAATAGTACCAGCACTGATATTTTACCAGAATCAGAGTTTAGGCGAATATCATTTATTATCTTAACTAACGCTGTCTCTGTGCTGTGGTGTGGTCTGAAACCAGATTGAAAATTATCTAGATAACCATTTGAGTTCAGGTAGCTGTTCAGCTGATTCAGAACTACCTTTTCAATGATCTTGCCTATGACCAATAGATTTGATATTGGTCTATAGTTACTCAATATGCTGTTATTAAGATTTCTCTTTTTCAGAAGGGGCTTAACAGTTTTCAGGGAGTTTGGAAAAGTCCCAGAAAGAAGTGATGTGTTCACCAGTTCTAAGATGTCAGCTTTTAAACAGTTAAACACGCTTTTGAGAAAAGATGTGGGGAGTGTGTCAAGACAGCAGGTTGAGGATTTTAGGTGCTGTACTACTTCCTCCTTCCTTCCACACATAGTGACTTTTTCAAATTGTGGTTGAATCTGACATATCTCTACATCATTTGACAATGTTTTAATCGCCTTTCTGATATTTTCGATCTTCTCAGAAAAGAATGAGGCAAACTCATTGCATTTGCTGTCAGAAAGCATTTCACTGGGAATCTGACTTGGGGGGTTTGTCAGTCTCTCAATCGTAGCAAAAAGAGTGCGGGTGTTATCCAGGTTACTATTTATAAGGTTTGCTGTGGCTAATTCCACATTAAAAGCATGCAGGCTGTCTTTATAGATGCTATAGTGGATTTCAAGTTTTGTCTTCCGCCACATCCGCTCAGCCTTTCTGCATTGCCTTTTCATGATCTGCACTGCTGTTGATTTTCTCCAACATGACTTTTGTCTGCCAGTCTTCTTACTGACTTTCACAGGTGCAATGTCATCCATGACATTCTTAACTTTTGAGTCAAAGGACTCCAGGAGAAGATCAACGCAGTCGGCAGAAATGCTTGGCATTGAAGAAAAAGCCTTCACAAATAGCACACTTGTGTTCTCATTAATGCATCTCTTTCTGACAGTGACAGATCTGGATTCAGTGGTAGCAGAGATCAATATATCAAAGAAAATACAGAAGTGATCAGACAGTGCTACATCCTTAATAACAGTGGACGAAATCTGTAAACCCTTACTGATGAGTAAATCTAGCGTGTGCCCATGGTGATGGGTAGGTCCATGCACATGCTGAATCAGGTCAAAAGTGTTTAAAACAGTTACAAATTCTTTTGTAGTTTTGATTTCTGCATTTTCTTTGTGAATATTAAAATCCCCTGCAATCACAAAACAGTCAAACTCTGAACAAATCATTGATAACAATTCTGTGAACTCTTCAACAAAGGCTGGAGAATATTTAGGAGGCCTATAAATAATGATGAATAGGATGCGTGGAGCACCTTTCAACACAATCCCTAGATATTCAAATGACAAGTACTGACCAAATGACACTTGTCTGCACTGAAAGACATCTTTGAAGAGAGCAGTAACCCCACCCCCTCTCTTGTCAACTCTGCAAACATTCATGTAAATGAAGTTGGGAGGGGCTGTTTCACTGAGCACTGTTGCACTGCAGCTTTCTTCAAGCCATGTTTCATTTAGAAACATAAAATCCAGATTGTTCATAATTATTAAATCATTGATCACAAATGATTTGTTTTTTAGTGATCGAACATTTAATAATGCTAGTTTGATGGTAGTACTTTTTGTTTCTGTAGCAGTCTGAGTTTGCTGACTAATAGGCCGCAGATTAGATTTGTCAGCTGTACAGCTTGAGAAGGCCTTAGACTTTCTATCCTGTGATAAGACGGAGATAGTGAGAGACACACTGGGTTCCCGCTTGTTTTCTAAACATCCCTGAAAGTTTTTGCTGTAGTCGCGGGGACCCGAAACATATCACTGAGAGCTGTTATCAGTTGTTTTTGCTTTACCAGCTGCAGAAGGAGGAGGGATGGCCTGGCGTTGTCGCAGCGACCGAAGAGGTCTCGCTGGAGGAGGGCGAACTGGGCCCAACGGCCTTGGAGGTGGTGGTGCCCGCCGTTTTGTAGTTGATAACTGGGGGCTCGCAGCAAAAGAGTGGGAGAGTCTAGTTTTAGCGTACACCAATTCCTCCATTTTTTGTGAGAAGCTGAGAAGTGGCGATGCTGGAGAGAGGGATAATGTATCTGGTAAACAGAGCATTGGTGTTTCCGGTGGCAGAATTATGCTGTCTTGCCTTCCCTGGCTGATTACCAGAGAGTCGTCCTTTGGCTCTGAGTCCTGGAGCCGTTGTTGTGCGTCACATTGTGTCTGTGATGGGCTCTGTGGGCAGGGCTCAACTGTGATAGTGTCCACAAACAGTGCTTGTTGTGGCTCTGTGGTGTTTTCAGTGTCCTTGTGAAATGTGTCGACCATATGATGACTCTGAGGCTGATATGAAGTCCTGTCGTCATCCATACTTTGTCCAGGTGTGTGTGTGCCATTCATGTTGAGTGGACTGGCACTCTCTGCTGATGGATGACAGAGTGAAAAATAGATGTTGTCCTTTAACACTCTTGCACCAAGTTTGTTTGGGTGAAGGCCATCCAGTGTGACGAGCATCCTGAGGATCCATCAGCGTTGCCCTGGGAACAAACCCGGAACACCTGCACCAGCCACTCAGCGACGGATTCACCGCACCTGTAGCTCGTCAGCCGTGGGCCAGATAAGCCCGGCCAGGCGGCGGCTTCAGTGGGCCACGAGACTCCGAACTGGATGCTAACTTGTTGTCTCTCTCTTTGTCTCCCAGAAGCCACACCATGACAGGCCTACCTGAGCTAATTCCCTGATTGCCTCACCGTGGACTCCCTCACGACTCTGAGCACTGGAAGCACCGAGACAACTCACCGCTGAACTCACCAGACTCACTGCTGCACTCATCGCATTCACCGGATTCACCGGACTCACCGAAGTCACCGCTCACATACTACTCTTGTTTAATAAATACACCCTCCGGGGATTTCAACTCACCTGTCTCTCTTGTGCTTCCTCTGCCTCGTCACAAGTGGTGGAGAATGCGGGCAGGTTTAAAGCACAAGAGGACAGAGAAAACAAAGAGAAAAAGGAAGAACGCCGTCGCCGCCATTATTAAAGGTCCCCTACAACATCATCAACTTTTCTCTTTGTTTTCCCCCCAGGCAAGCGTTCGCTTCCCGGCGAAGATGGAGGAGTTCCTCCAACGCCTCGCTGAGGTTTCGGTTCGCCAGCAACAAATCGTCGAGCGTCTGGCTGCCCGACAGGACGAGACCGAGCAGGAGCTCGCTACCCTCCACGCCGCCACTCGACCGCGCCTCGCCGTGCCCGATCCCCAGATGCAAGCCGCCCAGCTGCTGCTCAAGAACTGCTGGAACCAGGTTCACTTCATGGATGGAGAGGAGACGTGGCCCGGCCCCCATCCTCTTCCGCATTTCATTGTGGAGAACGGCCTACTCTATTGTGTCGCCCAGCGGAGGGGGGAGGAGAAACGGCTCCTGGTGGTGCCCCGAGGGAAAGTGGACACCATCCTGGAGCTCTCCCACGCTCACCCGCTGGCAGGACACCTCGGGGCCGCCAACACCATCAAGAGGATCCGGGACCGTTTCCACTGGCCCTCCCCCTAGTCCACTTATCCCGCTGCCGATAATCGAGGTGCCCTTCGAGTGGATCTGGTGGGCCCGCTGCCGAGGTCTGCCCGCGGCCACGAACACATCCTGGTGATCGTGGACTACGCCACCCGGTATCCCGAAGCCATCCCACTCCACAAAGCCACCGCCAAGGCGATCGCCCAGGAGCTCTTCACCCTGTCCACCAGAGTGGGGATACCCGGGGAGATACTGACCGACCAAGGCACCCCGTTCATGTCCTGCGTGATGGCCGACCTCTGCCGGCTGCTACGGATCCAGCAGCTGCGCACCTCCGTGTACCATCCCCAGACGGACGGGCTCGTAGAGCGTTTTAACCAGACGCTAAAACGAATGCTGAGAAGGGTTGTCTCCGAAGACAAGCGCGACTGGGACCAGATGCTCCCTTACGTCCTCTTTGGGGTGCAGGAGGTGCCCCAGGCCTCCACCGGCTTTACCCCATTTGAGCTTCTGTTCGGCCGACATCCCCGAGGCCTGCTGGACGTGGCAAAGGAGGCCTGGGAACAGCAACAGCGGCCGGATGCTCAGAGGTCGGTCGTGGAACATGTTCAAGCCATGTGGGACCGGATTGAACGGGTGATGCCCCTCGTGCGGGAGCAGATGACACAGGCCCAACAGCAACAACAACGGCACTATAACCACCCTGCACAGCCCCGGGAATTCCAGGCTGGCGACCGGGTCATGGTACTAGTCCCCACCAATGCCTGTAAGTTCCTGGCTACCTGGCAGGGCCCCTACACCATTCTTGAAAAGGTCGGCCCGGTTACCTACAGAGTCCGCCAAACCGACTGTCGACGCCCCGAGCAAGTCTATCATGTTAACCTGTTGAAGAAGTGGGTGGGGACTAGGGAGCACCTCTCCGCACTCACCATCCAGGAGGCCCCGGTCGTCGACACCAATGTCCTGCTCGCTCCCGCACAGAAGACGGAACTCCAACATCTGGTCGGTCAGTTCTCGGATGTGTTCTCGTCCACGCCCGGACAGACTAACCTCCTCCAGCACGAGATCCGGACCCCTCCCGACGTCATCGTCCGGCAGCGGCCCTACCGGATCCCTGAGGCTCGTCGGCAAGCTATTGAGGAGGAAGTAAACCAGATGCTGAAGTTGGGGGTGATCGAACCATCGACGAGCCCGTGGTCCAGCCCCATCGTCCTGGTTTCCAAACCAGACGGCACCCTCCGCTTCTGCAATGACTACCGGCGACTCAACCAGGTCTCAGAGTTCGATGAATATCCCATGCCCCGTGTAGACGAACTGCTCGAATGTCTGGGGAGGGCCCGGTATATTTCCACCCTCGACCTCACCAAGGGATACTGGCAAGTTCCACTGTTAGAGGAAGCCAAGCCGAAAACAGCCTTCTCCACCCCCCGCGGCCACTGGCAATATTACCGTTGTTTCATCCCCGACTTCTCCTCCATAGCCGCCCCTCTGACAGACCTGACCAGGAAGGGGCAGCCTGAACGGGTTCTGTGGAGCCCCGACGCGGAGGAGGTGTTCCGGAAGATCAAGGCCTCACTCACCTCGGACCCCGTCCTGAGAGCCCCGCACTTCGGCTGCCCCTTCCTGCTACAGACGGATGCTTCTGATGTGGGTCTGGGAGCCGTGCTGTCCCAGATCCAGGAGGGTGAGGAGCATCCGATCCTCTATATCAGTAGGAAGCTGACCCCAGCCGAGAAGAACTACGCCGTGGTCGAAAAGGAGGCCCTAGCCGTCAAGTGGGCCGTCCTGGAGCTGCGGTATTACCTCTTGGGCCGGCGGTTCACCCTACTCACCGACCACGCACCCCTTCAGTGGATGGCCAGGGCCAAGGACACAAACACCAGGGTGACCCGCTGGTTCCTCGTGCTCCAGGACTTCCACTTCGACGTGCAATACCGAGCTGGGGCAGCCAACGCCAACGCAGACGGCCTATCTCGGAATGTGGTCGGCTTTTGCAGGTCTGTCAGGGGTCACTCCCCACCCACCCCCAATGTCCCCATTACTACATTCTGCTTTGTCCACCAGGACCAGGACAGCGCTTGGGGGGGGAGTGTGACGAGCGTCCCGAGGATCCATCAGCGTTGCCCTGGGAACAAACCTGGAACACCTGCACCAGCCACTCAGCGACGGATTCACCGCACCTGTAGCTCGTCAGCCGCGGGCCAGATAAGCCCGGCCAGGTGGCGACTTCAGTGGGCCACGAGACTCCGAACTGGATGCTAACTTGTTGTCTCTCTCTTTGTCTCCCAGAAGCCACACCGTGACGGGCCTACCTGAGCTAATTCCCCGATTGCCTCACCGTGGACTCCCTCACGACTGCACTGGAAGCACCGAAACAACTCACCGCTGCACTCACCGGACTCACCGCTGCACTCATCGCATTCACCGGATTCACGGTGATGATATGACTCCTGCTCAGTCACTTGTGGGGATTCCACACCCAAATTCATTAAAGATTCAAATCTGTTTTCGAGCTGTATAGGGGGTGGTAAAATACCAGTTTTTTCAAGCCTTCTCATAGCCATGTCTGGGGTAGATGATGCCACAGCGGCAATACAAGATACTTGTGACGGGCTGATGTCTTGAGTGCCTTTGGGTCTCGCTCCCTGTCTTTGCCACTGATTTGTGCGTTGATCAGCTTTAGCTTGATCCGCTACATTTGTATACTGTCAAGATTGACTAGATTCACAGGACTCACCGGCTGTGGGCTGAGGGGGTCCGTGATGATCTGCTGTGTGATCTGCTTGTTTTGGAAGTCCAGAAAGTAACTTCGTTTCAAGAACCACAATCCTTTGTAGAAGTCTGTGGCAGTTTGTGCAGCAGGTAGATTCCAGAAGAGGCATTTTCTTTCTTGTTTGTTGAAGATAGGAAGCTGTTTCCCGTCTCCAGAATGTAAGCTGCTGGCAGCGGGAAGCAGATAATCGACTTCTTCGTAGAAGCTATTATTGCAGTCCCAAAAGCTTTTGCCAAATATGTGTTGTTTGAGCACTGTGCTATATGCTGAAGTTAAAACTTAGTAAAATCAGAAAAAAAGTAGATAAAAGTAGATAAAAAGAAGCAAAGCGTGGAGCAGTAAGCAAGAGCGTCCGAACAGTCTCAAGCCGGAAGCGTCAATGTATTCTTGTACTTTATACTGTTTAGTGCTTTGATGCAACTTCTGTTGTTAAAAGCTCTATATAAATAAAATTGATTGATTCTATAAGTTTTTCAAGTTGGTGTGTATGACCTTGCTGCAAATAGAGCCAAGTATCATCAGCATATCAGTAAAAGCTAACACTATGTCTCCTGATAATATCTCCCAGAGGTAACATGTAAAGTGTAAAAACTAACATCTCTGTGTGCACAGCAGTGATGTCAGATCGGGACATGAACATGGGTCTCTTGTGCTGTAGTCGCATTCTCTACCACTGTTACACAGAAGTGTTGGACCCAAATGTGAGACAAGAAAAGGTCAAAAAGCAAGTCTCTTATTCCCAGGGCAAAAACAACAGTCAAAAGAGAAAAGTAATCCAAAAGGCAAAATAACCTCTCAAGAACAGAGAAAAATACCAGAACTCCTTGGACAAAGGTTTAAAGAAAAAGAGATATTCGAGAGAACTTACAGATAACCCAAAGAGCACCAGCAAGCAAAAATAAACAAACACAAATTTCAAAAAGAGAAGCTAACTAGACAGGGCTGGGACTAATAAACCAAAAAAAAACACAGGGAAAATGTCGCCATCAAGAGGCGAAAATAAGGCATAGTAGATAACAGATCTTGATCACTAATAAAGAGATACAATCATGATCAGGTCGAAGCAGGTCATTTGTAACTCTAATGAGAGCAGTCTTAGTCTCAGTACTATGGTATGGTCTAAATTCTGATTGGAAATCCTCACAGATACCATTTTTTTTTCAAAGGAATATAGTTGGGAAGATACTACCTTTTCAAATGTATACCTTTTCTACCTATATTCACATATATTTAACCATTTTAACATTAATTGTATAAAATAACTTTTTTCCTTCTTCTTTTTTTCAAGTTTAAGGGTCCTCTCCTGTCACGAAGAACGAAATCTAGAGGCCCTGGTCAAAGGTTTAATGCGCGTTCAGTCTTTCCTTGCACTTTTAACCTTATCAGAATTTAGTTTCGATTTTGATCTTGCTCCGTGCTTAATCTGACACCAATTTCAAGTTATTGTTCATTTTAGGTACCATTCATAATTACCAATTGTGGAAGAATTTTGATATTTCAAATATTTTAGAAAAGTCGTCATTTTAGTCTTTTCTTTTTCATTACAGACCCAGTGTCGCTTAGGAATTCAGGTGGCCGTTTAACTGAACCCTCGACACGGCTGGGCAGTTACAACATTGCTCAGAGGGTGAAGGGTGGTTATAATGCCTTAAGTAAACTACCCACTGGCATGTTTTGAATAAAGAGTATTTAACTAAATAACTGCAAAATACCAAACAACTTCACTGTGTAAATGATGGTGACAGAGCATCCAAAAGAATCAAAATGGTTAGCCCTTGCCATATAATGTGTTAATTATACTCTGTCCTGCCACAATACCGTGGACACACTAGACTACACATTAATCTACTCAAAAGATGAATCTGCTCCTTACACAAGAAAACAAGATAAAAGGCTATATTTCTACTGATCATCATTTCATCAAGGCCATAACCACCTTTGACCAAGATGCAGGAAAATAATGCCCTCTAGGGCCATAAGCATTTGTAATTACCTCTATCCCCTATTGTGACAGACATCATCTAACATGCAAATCTCATACAACTATAATGTTGAAGATGCTTACAACCAGCTGATTTGGGGATTTTGGCACTAAGTGCACCTTCATTAACCAGCAGTGGCTAACTGTAAAATGCTTATCTGGGCAAATCCCGTGCCTTTGTCATACTGACAACAACAACACACACACCTACACACATAGGTAATGAAAAGAGTCAACCACTATTAGCATATCTCTAGCTATCATGCCATCAAGCAAAATAATTAGTTTCCCCTCTTGGGAACCACAACATCTTTGAATCAGTTATTAAAAGGTGAGGACAAGCAAATATTTCTTCAGATGAGAGCAGGTTGATATGTATGCGCTTACAGTATTTATTCATAGATTTTGCTTAAACTCTTTACTGGACAACTTGATCTGAGGTAATATTCAAATACTTTGGGTACAATTATGCTCTGTTTTGCTAGAAAATCTAGCACCAGGAAAAGAAATACTGAATACTAGATAAAATACAAATAGCTGTCAGCACAGTCCATGCATATTTCTTGTAGTGAAAGGCAGACATATAAGATAAGATATATTTAATGAAAGTAAAAAGTCTGTGTTTTACTGCTCACAGGTTTTGTGTAGAGCAACTAATGGACAACCTGACATTCACAAACAACATTCTCCTTGTGGAGGGACTGAAAGTTACACCTCAGGCTTCGTATTTAGTTTTTATCTTGCTTTTCTTGTTTTATGTCTTAGCAATGGGATGTAACATTGGACTAATAATTTTAATTGCAATAGAGAAGAACCTTCATCATCCTATGCATTTTCTGTTCTGTAACCTGCCAGTGAATGACATAATTGGGACTACTGTAATTTTACCACGCTTAATGCAGGACATTTTTAAGCAGTCCTCAGAGCGCTATATAACATATGCAGAGTGTATTATTCAAGCATATTTTGTTCACATATTTGCAACAGCAAGCCACACTGCACTAGTAACCATGGCCTATGACAGACAAGTGGCAATATGCAATCCATTGCTATACATGACTATAATGACAAATAAAATGGTGGTTACATTATCAGCATTAGCCTGGGCACTGCCTGTAATTGCAGTGGCAATTATGATAGGTCTCACTGTACGTTTGTCTCACTGCAGATCTAAAATTGAAAACCCTTTCTGTGACAATGCTTCACTTTATAAATTGTCCTGTGAAAATGTGGCCATTAATAATATGTTTGGAATCGTTTATTCTGTGGCAGGATTCAGCATATCAGTGACACTAATGCTTATAACATATATCAGGATTGCTACTGTATGTATAATTAGGAAAAACAAAGCACTCAACAGTAAAGCCATAAAAACATGTGGCAGTCACATAACTGTTTATTTAATAATGTTTGTTTCTTGTGCCATCATGATTTTTTTTCATCGTTTTCCTGAATACTCTGAAAACAGGAAGCTAGCTAGTATAATGTTTCACATTGTACCACCGGGACTAAATCCTGTAGTATATGGTTTACAAACCACAGAGATAAGACAAAGGATTGTTAAACTGTGGCGGAAAAAAGTTAATATTTTGTGACTTTTTGAGGGATGTAGCAATAAAATAAAATAAAAGGCTAAAATCATATTTTTCAAAAAAAGGTTGAAGTGCAATAACAAATTAATTTAGTGTCACTATTTATTAATATGCTGATCCATTAATGTGTTTTTTGGTTTGCTTTTTTTTGTTTTGTTTTTTGCTTTGCTTGTTTGTTTATTTGTAACATTCATTTAGTTGCTTAATAAGAGTAACATCACCACATTGAATTATCAAGATAAATGTTTAAAAGTAAAATGTTCTACATACATAAATATTGTTAGAATTCAGAAGTATATGCTCAAATTACAGAATTCAAAGAATATGTTTGTCGGCTTTAAGCATTTATACTGCCATTGATCCATTTACCATGCACTGGCTGCAGTTTTGCTTCTTTTTATGTATTTACCAAAGTCATTTAATTGCAGAATAAATGTTAATATGTTTCAACAATAAAAAGCTGTACACTTATTATTGTGCCAAGTCTGTTAAATGTATTGCATAATTATAAGAAAAAATAAACAAAACGATATTATAAGAAACTTCAAATCTAAAAAGAGACAAGGAATGAGAGATACACACTTAGTGTACAGTGCACTTAGTTTTAGTCTTGCATCATCAGCTTGGAACTACAATTTGATTAAGTTCGCTTACTTGCTATGAATAAACAGACTTAAAGAACAATCCATTCTGAAATATAATATAATGATACATTGCAGATAACAGAAAGGAGTAATGGATTATGCACAAGATGTCACACCAATGAATATGGCACAATATGGTCTTAAAGCTTGTACTTGACTAACTGGGTGTCAAGAACTTAGTCCATGTACTTTGATTTCATCACCACCAAATGTCTCTCTCCCATAATTCTCACAACACAGAAACTAGAAAGGTACATTACCATTACCCATTGCACAGATGACACACACACTCACCTGTATTTAATCAATCTCACATCATAAATAGCAGTTCCAAACTGTTCTACGCCAAGTATTATGATTTTCTGGACTGTCACAGTTTTTCTGTGATAGGGTTAAGGAACACTACGATCAGAGCTTAGATGCGATAGTCCACGTTCATCATATTTTCTAGTTTCTAGATTATGCTTTGTTGACTGTTGGCTCTCTGTTCAATGTGGATGTCGCAGAGAAAAAACGCAACATGGCATCTTTGACTGAAATGGTGGCTGCACCAGGACAAGCTCATAAGATGGCAGTGACAGTACAGCCCTGTTGCATAATTGCTGACACAACAATGTTACATTATGTCATAGCTGCCATTCAGGGGTCATATTAAGTCATCGTTGATTGTCATGTGTCTTGTCACATATCAGTTGATCTTCCAGAGACTTTCCACAGTTACGTCACGTCTCCCCTGATCTCCCTAAGTCAGTTCGCAACTGATCATCCAGAGTTTCGTCACATAACAGCTGATCGTCCAGAGTTTAGTCACTCACTATCTTTTGCACCCAGTTTACAAGGTCAGTTTGTCAGTATCACAGCAACACGACTGTCGACTGGCAACATGTACAGCTGATATGCTCTTTCAAATCTATCTGTACCTGAACTGAATCCTCGTCTGAGGCACCTCCCGTAATGGGGGTTGCATTATGTTGACTGTTGAACTGACTGTTGTTCCTGTTATGGATAAAAAGGCCACTTTCACTCTGTCCTGTTACAGCTAAGGAGGCTGTCTGCCTACTCCCATCCTGTCCTCTCTCAGTCAAGGGGGATATTCTATTAACTCTCACCCTGTACCTTCACGACTAAGGAGGCAGTCTGCGAACTCCCATTCTGTCCCAGCTGTCTTTCTGTCCCAGCTGTCATTTAGTTGATGTTCAACAAATAAAAAGTATTTTTAATCCAGAGAAGCAAATTATAAAACTTCTACTTCATCTACTGAATATTAGGTCCCTTTCTATGAAAGCACTAATAAATAATAATTTTTTATATATTTTGTGACAGGGTGAAGAAACACACAACAAGGAGGGCTCAAGTCAAAACCCCGGAGGGTGGATTTTATTCCACAAAGCCAAAAAAAGACAAAAGAAATACAGGTGAAAGTGCCGGTCCGTGGGATACGCGTGCTCCGCTGCTCGTTCTCTTTCTTCGTGGTGCAGAGTGAAATGCGTGCCGTGAGGTGCCGACTGACCGGTCTACACGCTGCTTTCTGCGGGGGACAAGAGAAGAGTCGTTAGAGTTAGCGTTAGAGTTCATGGAGGCAAAAGCTCACTGACAGCGTGCTGCGTAGCCTTTTTATCCTGGCCCGCTGATAAGCGACAGCTGAGACCGGTCAGCCTGTGATGAGTGCATGCACGTGCTCCTCGTTGTTTACCAGGGCAACGCTGATGGCTGCTCGGGACGCTCGTCACACTCCCCCCCCCTAAGTGTCGTCCTGGTCCTGAAATGAAACGTGCAGTTAGGGGAGAAGCCGGGGGTGGGCGGGAAGTGACCCCTGACAGACCTGCGAAAGCTGCCCAGATCCGAGAGAGCCCGTCTGCGTTGGCGTTCGCCGCTCCAGCTCGGTGACGCACAACAAAGTTGAAGTCCTGGAGCACTAGGAACCACCGGGTCACCCTCGCGTTGGTTTCCTTGGCCCGGGCCATCCATTGCAGGGGGGCGTGGTCGGTGAGGAGGGTGAACTTCCAGCCAAGGAGGTAATACCGCAGCTCCAGGACCGCCCACTTGACGGACAGGGCCTCCTTTTCTACCGCCGCATAGTTTCTCTCGGCTGGGGACAGCTTTCGACTGATGTATAAGACCAGATGCTCCTCGCCCTCCTGGATTTGGGAGAGAACTGCCCCCAACCCCGTATCGGAGGCATCCGTCTGTAACAGAAAGGGGCAGCTGAAATCCAGCGTTCGAAGGACCGGTTCCGATGTTAGCGCCTTCTTGATCTTCCGGAACACCTCCTCGGTCTCGGGTGTCCACTTTATCTTTTCCGGCTGCCCCTTCCTGGTTAGGTCCGTCAGGGAGGCGGCTAAAGAGGAGAAGTTGGGGATAAAACAACGATAGTAGATAGATAGATAGGGGCATTCTTGACTGCTTCCACCTTGTCTTCTTCTGGCCGTGGTCGTTGGCGGTTCCCTCTGGGGTCGGCAGGCTGAGTGGCGGCGGCGAGCAGGTGCTCAAATCCCGGCCAGTCCCTTCCCAACAGGATTGGTACTGGTAGGTCCTTCACCACCCCGACTTCCACTGTCCAGGTCCCTGGCTTGGCCGAGATATTAACGCAACCACCCTCCGGGGAAAAGGCAGCGCTCGCTCCCCAGGCTCCCGATATTGGACCGCGTCCGCCAGTTCCACTGCCTCGACGAGCTCGTTGGTTGTGGCTGGGTTCCGCATTTTGACCCCCTGTATGTGAGCGCGGGGAAGGCCTCTCAAAAATTGATCCACTACCACGCGCTCCACCACCTGACCTGTGGTTGGGGACCCCTCTAGAAGCCAGTGTTGGGCGAGGCGCGTGAGCTCGGCTGCTTGCGCATGGGCGGGAAGGTGTGGGTTATACTCCCAGCTGTGAAACTGTTGGGCCGCGGCTATCGGCGAGAGGCCGAGTCGGGAGAGGATTTCTCGGCGCACGCTGATGGCTGCTCGGGACGCTCGTCACAATTTATATCTTTTTATTTATATAAATATTCTGATCATAGCTTAAATTTGCTTTGTTTGACACAAACCTAGCTAAAACCAGACAAATACATTACTTTAAAGGAGTCTACTCCCCTAGATTACTGCTATAAAAATAAGCCAAATCCAAAAGATAAAAGTGGTGTTGCTGAAATTATTTATTTTTCTAAGATTTTCTGTACTTCTCAGAGGGCAGGCTTTAAGTATAACTCATTTGAAGTTATGGTGCTGCATATGTTAAAGAACCTCCCTGGAATTGTATTCAACAGATGAGAATAGTCTTTTTTATAAAAAAGAATAAAAGAGACAAGAGTTTGTTAGTTAGTCAAGCAGTCTTTTTTATTGACTGAAGATGAGTCATAGTCGCCATGGCAACTCTCCCCTCAACTGCCACTCAGTATTTAGAAAACGTTTTTGACCTATTTTCTCTTTGGCATATACTCATGATGGCAATAATGTTACTCACATACATAAAGAGAAATAAACACATGTAAATAAACAGTCAATACAATAATCCTTTGACCTTAAATCTTTGTTAGAGACAGGTAAATGGATATTCTGATGATTTTTGAGACTCAATGGAACTTAGTTTTAATCCAACATAACATTACTGATTTCACCACACGGTGTCAGTGCTTTTTAAATAGTAACTATGATGAGACTGATGAATAAGGTCAGTATAAACATGAAACCCAAAAAAGCGTTTTGCGACGATTCTTGTTTTGTTTTGTGTTATTATTTAAAGTGTATTTAATTTTATTTGAGGTTTTTTGATCCCGCGAGTCAACACTTAAATATGCCGTGTGAGAAGCTGGCCTAGCGGCCATAGAGACAGTTAAACTCTGGAACTCTGTTTGTGAAGTAATCAAACGTCTTGGTGCGTGAGGAACTGAGGAGAGTTGTGTGCTTCGTCGCTGGAAATGGATCGGTTGCGTTCATCGCGTGTTCCCGACGGATCGTGACAGGACGTGGAGTGCGTAAGGAACATAAGATTGTTTCACTAATTCTCATCGGAAGAACGTAAGTGCCTTGTTATTAGGATTATTTTGAAATCATCGCTTGTTTTAAGTGCACCTACGAACTGGGCCCAACGTTTATGATCGAACGAACATTTCAACTGTTTGACTGATTTGCATATGGTTTGAGTTGATTTGCATATGTGAAGCTACTGTGTTTATAATACTGACATACTGTACTGAGTTTTCTCAAGGGTGATCTGGAAATATTTTTTGTGTACTTTTATTTTTGGTATTTGATTTAGAACACAGAAAGGGTTTGTTTTGGTTTTTCTTTATTGTCTGATTTTTGTTTATTTATTTTTTTTGTCCTTCTCCAAAGGAGTTATTGCATATTTAAAACAATAAATCTTTGTTATTCTTTTTCTTTACCTCTTTACAAATTTGTATTTTATTGAATCTAGCAAATTAATATATTGGCGAATCGAAAACTGAGTTTATATAAATTTAAATAAAGGGAAAGAGGAAAATACCGGCCTAACTCACCATTTAATTATCGGGGGTCCAGGATTCTTCTGGGACAAATATTAAATTAACCCCTTCGGGTAAAAAAAGGGTTACACTTGGAAGAAACTCATCAGAAGCAGAACATCTTTGGAATTTATCACTCCAAAAACCTTGGAACCAAGACTTTCATACGAGATCTACATCTGGACTCTCACCAATGAGGCAATGCAAGTATCTTGCATTTAACTAAACTAAAAAGAGGTTAAGTATTAGTTATAGACCCCGTTATAAACGGCACTGATGGCACTGGTTAACTGACTCCATTGCTTCATTCTGACTTGTATTATGCTGATGAGTTTAGTTATGTGTGTTAATGTTTTATTCAATAAAACTTTTGTGCACAAACTACATGAGTTTCTGGTTCAATTACCTGCTTTTATCATAAGCTCTGTTTCTTTGTGGCCCGGTGATAATTATCACACCTAAAAACACCCACATGTATTAACATATAGAGGTGATTGGACAAACTAACTCTGAACAAAATCAAACTTATAAATGAGAAAACAATGACTTAATGACAAACATCTACACATAATGACACGATCAACAGAAGACAGAAGCTTAATCACAAGAGCACATGGTGAATGAAAACACACAAAACATTAATATGACATTAATCATATTAATTTAGTATGACACTATGAGGCCGCTGATGGCTATTGTATATTGCATGCAAACTCAATCTTGTCACAGCAGCCTGAATAACTAAACAAAGCAAATATAGGAAGTTCAATTGTGACGGAAACAAACTGCAAGACCCGCAATGCAGCGAAAAGGGCAGGAGTCAGAAAGATTAGTCACGTGTGAGCGCAAATGAATGAGAGTTTTGTCAGCTAAACAAGATGTGGGAGTTTGTCCGCTGAATTAAGAGTGCAAGTTTTTTTCATTGATTGAGAGTCAAAGTGAACTGCATGGAGTCGTAGACGTTTACAAAAAATGTGCAGAATCTGAATTGAGAAGACCCTGTTACTGCAAGCTTAGTTCGCTGCACTGCGGAGGATTGACAGTTCCTGCAAACTTCTTTCCTTGTGGTGTCTGGACGGATAAATCTGAACCTAGTAAAGCTACTGAAAATGAGACTACAACTGGAGATGAGGGTGTTGTGTTAATGCTGCACAGTGGACAAGGATTTGGATGCTCATGACTCGTTAACTAGCTGTGTTCAAATTACGTGGATTGGAATGCCTTAATCTTGAATGATTTTCGACTTGGCCGGTAGGCATTAAGTGTGCTCTGGACTCCAGGTAGGTCTTGAACAATTACTTAATCTGCCTCAATGAAGTTAACAAAGAAGCCGGGCTTAGCGGACATCTCACAAGCACACATGCACACATACAACTCACCTGCGCACACACCAACATTAATTGTTTTGCTTTAGCTTTTTTATCTTTAAATCCTCTTTCTAAAAAAAAAACCAACAAACATGGAAAAGAGTCTGAATCTGAAGTGTAAAAGGTGTTGAGGAATTACTGCCCAGAATTAATGTACATATGTATTGCTCTACTGTTGAGGTCTCCAAGTTATTGTGCCCTGCCGATTCGATTCCAGTTCTCCTGAAGGCGTTAACCCCAGGAGCTCCTGATGATCCAGAGGAAACCTTTTTGGTGTGAAAGAGTAAAATATCAAACTCCCATGTTGCAGTTGAGGGTCGTTTACCTTCATGTCATATCTGGTACTGGAGGACACCACTGTGGAGCTTCACCAACATTCCCCTACAATCAGGTGGGATCCTTGCAAAATTCTTAAAGGGACCGAATCCTGTTTCCAATCCCTATTGCAAGCCCTTCCCAGACCCCATTGAATACCTTCGTCCGTCATAGTTGGTTCTTCAAATGTATAGAGTCCTGAAACTCAGAAACAACACCGCATCCCCACTGACTACCGGGCATTCCAAGTAGGTAAACTACTACATCTGCAACAGAGAACTGCTGGCTATCAAATTAGCTCTGGAGGAATGGCATCACTGGCTGGATGGGAAGCTCCCTTCACTTTCACAGTACTGATTGACCACAAGAACCTCCAATATCATGTATCGCCCTGGTGACCAGAGCACCAAAGCTGTTGCCCTCTCAAGGTTACACACCTTTCAGTATTCCATGGAGCCTGAGTCCATTCACCCTTTAGAATGTATAGTGGACTATCCAATAGTCCATTGACCAGTGTATCCGTAATGCCTCTCACAGTGAGCCACCTCCGCAGGGGGTCCCAAAAGCGACTCTGGGGGGTTGACCTGCATTCTAATGGTGGTAGACCTGCAGGTTAGTCCCGCTCAAAGGTTTTTCCACGACAATTGAAATATCCGAATGCCTCTTCCAAGGTTTTTCAGATAGTGAGATAGTGTCAGGCTGGGGTCCCTGGTTTATTTCCCAGGTATGTAAGGCTTTATTCAAATTACTGTTACTGAATAAATACCGGGGGTTGTGTTTGTTTTCTTGTAAAAGGGATGAAAAATAATCAGATCTTGCAATTTTTAATGCTTTTCTGTATGACAGCATACTCTCCCGCCAGGCAATACGAAATACTTCTAATTTGGTTTTTCTCCACCTGCGCTCCATTTTCCGGGCTGCTCTCTTTAGGGTGCGTGTGATGTCATTATACCATGGAGTCAGATTGTTTTCTTTTATCTTTTTTAAGTGCAAAGGAGCAACTGTATCTAAAGTGCTAGAAAAAAGAGAGTGCATAGTTTCTGTTATATCATCAAGTTTTTGCGTCGTATTGGATGAGCTAAGGAATTGAGATAAGTCAGGAAGGTTATTTAGAAAGCTTTCTTTTGTGGTGGAAGTGATGGTTCTACCATACTTGTAATAAGGTGCAGAGTTTACAGGTTTAACTATACAGAGTTCACACAAGACTAGATAGTGATCTGAAATGTCATCACTTTGCTGCAGTACTTCAACCATTTTAACATCCATTCCATGTGACAGTATTACATCTAGAGTATGATTTTGACAATGAGTAGGTCCAGAGACGTGTTGTCTAACCCCAACGGAGTTCAAAATGTCTAAGAAAGCTGATCCTAATGAGTCTTTTTCATTATCAACATGGATATTAAAATCGCCAACAATTAAGACTTTATCTGCAGCCAGTAATAACTCAGTTAGAAAATCAGCAAATTCTTTAATGAAATCTGTGCTGTGCTCTGGTGGCCTGTATACAGTAGCCAGTACAAACATGACAGAAGATTTATCACTAGCACATGATTCTGTAGATAATGTTATATGCAGCACCAAAACTTCAAATGAGTTATACTTAAAGCCTGCCCTCTGAGAAGTACTAAGAATATTGTTATAAATTGTAGCAACGCCTCCCCCTCTACCTTTTAAACATGGCTCATTTTTATAGAAATAATTTTGGGGGGTAGATTCATTTAGCGTAATATAATCATCTGGTTTTAGACGTGAGGCAGCTAGCAGACGGTCGGTTTAGCCGGTCTGTCTGCTTCCTGACCTGGGCACTAGTTGCTCATGTTGGAGCTATAAGACTATATGCCATATTTCTAGATAGAAGAGCGGCACCACCCCAGGAGGGATGAAGACCATCTCTTTTCAACAGGTCAGGTCTGCCCCAGAAACTCATCCAATTGTCTATAAAGCCTATGTTGTTCTGCGGGCACCACTTAGACATCCAGCCATTGAGACCCAGCAATCTGCTGTAAATCTCATCACCCCGGTAAGCAGGGAGGGGACCAGAGCATATTACATTGTCCGACATCGTGCTTGCAAATTCACACACCTCTTTAATATTATTTTTAGTGATCTCCGACTGGCGAAGTCGAACATCATTAGCGCCGACGTGAATAACAATTTTACGAAATTTACGTTTAGCATTAGTCAGCACTTTTAAATTTGACAAGATGTCAGACGCTCTGGCTCCCGGTAAGCATTGGACTACGGTGGCTGGTGTCTCTATTTTCACGTTCCGCATAATAGAATCGCCAATTACTAGAGCACTTTGATCAGGTTTCTCAGTGGGTGCGTCACTGTGTGGGGAGAACCTGTTTGATGTTCTGATCGGAACGGATGAGCGGTGTTTTGACCCGCGACTAGCCTGCCTCACGGTCACCCAATTGCCCTGCTGCAGGGGCTCTGAAGCTGGAACCGAACAATGTACATGATTCACTGTACTAGTCGCATCCAAAGCAGTATCTACAGCCCTCGCATTCTTACTGTCCTCAATTAAAGTTTGGATACGTGTCTCTAATTCTAAAACCTTCTCTGTCAGCCTAGCAATTTCCCTGCATTTATCACACGTGAATCCCTGATCGCTAACAGAGAAGGATAAACTATACATGTGACAGACGGTGCAAGTGACGATGCAGGGAGAAGCCATTTACTCACCGTAAGGATTCACTTACCACTCTTGTTTTGATGAGCTTGTGAAAGCGGAGCGAACAAGCGTGAGGAACAAATGAACAGGAGCGGAAAAAAAGCCCACAATAGGCGCGAAAACGCGGGGAGCGAAAAGTGAATTGGCTAACGAGTACTAACTCACCGCCGAGTTTTAGATTAAAGCGAACGAACTAACAGCAGTCTAATTAGTTAGATTAATTTAATAGTATCAACGATATGTACACTGTTAAATTATATTTGATCGCTAGAGAAGAGGTGATAAATTGAAAAGCGAAGTGAAGTACACGCAGCTACAAACAAACCAACCTCTCAGCAGACAGGAGCAATCGAGCAGACCTTTGACCTGCAGACCTTGATTCAGCTCCTTACATCAGGAAGAACCGGTACTCCTGTAACTTTTGTAGAACCTCTGCAACGTCGAGGACGATGGGGGCATACAGAAATGTAATGCGCTGAAGTTCCACAATAGATACAAAGCCTCTGGGTCAGCCTACTCTGTAACTTAGCTGGAGTCATCCGTCCGGAATATTTGTGTATGACATATGCGCAAAAACACTTCTTTAAAGTGAGCAATAAATGTGTGAATGTATCCAGTGTCTGGTCCGCCCTGAGTCCATAATGTTTCAGCCCATCATAGTGCTGTACCTGATGGTGGGATACAGCACTGGTTGCATCTCAAAGAATAGTGAGCACTGTAGAATGAAACCATTGCATTCCTCCTCCAAATCAGAGTAGGTGACAGTGGGGGGAACTGAAACTGTGAGTGGTGGGTGTAGAAGTTCGTGAAATGGATCATCGATGCTCATGCTGTGCTAGTAGTGTTAGTCCAGGCTTCTGTAATGGAAGCAGACCCACAGGTCTGGTAAAATTATAACATTGTTTATTTACACAGATGAGCCTGGAAAGTCTATGGCAGTGGAATCAGGTGAAAATATAGTCCTTTGAAAGTCTTAAACAGGAATCAAGTCAATACTGAGATAACCTTGGATTACTGAGAGACATCTGCAGCTGAACCTGTCTAAAATGAAAGATCGTGACAGGGTCTGCCTTGAGGAGTGCTGCTGGGACCTCGAAGCCTAAGACCAGTTTGAGAACTATCATCACATCTAGGAGATCCCAGCAGAAAACTTCCTGACAGACTGGGGCTCAGGACTTCTGAGGTCAGGCCCCTCTGGGGTAGAGCGGTGTCTCCAGTGCCCGTTTTTCCCCAGTGTCCTCGGTGCTGCACCCAACCTTTTCTACTGGAAAGATCTCGAGGTTGGGGAGCGTGCCACCCCCCAGGGTATCTCATCAGCGGTCACAAAGCAATGAGCCTCTAATAACACGAGAGACCAGCCTCGAGAAGTTATCGAATTCAGTTTGAGTTTTCTCTGCCCCATTACAGCAGTGTTACACCCACTCTGGTGGTGTCTGAGTAGACTCTGGTGATGGAATGAGAAGTAGTAATTCTCTTGCGGAAGGAGCTTGACTAAGTGGTGTTGGTGGAGGGTTTTTTGTTGGGTATGTTCCATCCAACATTGTCTGGCTGTCAGCCAGGGTATGCTCCTCCCTTGAAGGGGACTCATGCTGAGATGCATTGGGCGAGAAGTCAAATGTTTGTCCATTCCAGTACTCCTTGGTGGTGTTTTGTTCCAGGAGCTCTTTTGCTCGTGTCAGCAGCTCCTGTAGCTCGAGATGTAAAAGTGTCCTGCTGTCTCTTTGCAGCCTCCATTAGAGAAAGAAAGAGATCTTGATGCTTGTGGAACCCAGAAAGAGATCTTGATGCTTGGTGCACAAACTCTGTTATCGTTGGGAGACACTGCTCAGCCAACCTAGAGTTTCTCATGGTTAAGAGTAGACCGTTTTATCTGCCACAGGAGTTCACTTCCACCATCATAACTGCTGCCTATATCCCTCCCAATGCTGATGCCAAGCTTGCTATGAACGAACTTCATGCAGCCATCAGTAAACAACAGTCTGCTCACCCGGAGGCTGCATTTATTGTTGCGGGGGATTTTAATCACTCTAACTTGAAGGCAGTACTCCCTAAATTTCACCAAAACGTTTTCTGTCACACCAGAGGAAACAGAACTTTGGACCATGTATACACAAACATGGCTGAAGCCTATGCTGTAACCCCCCTTCCCCATCTAGGACAATCGGATCACCTTTCTTTGTTCCTCACCCCCAAATACTCCCCCCTCATCAACCGTGTGAAGCCATCAGTGAGGACCATCAAAGTCTGGCCAGCGGGGGCTGACTCCACACTCCAGGACAGGTTTCAATACACAGACTGGAGTATGTTTGCTTCCCAGGCTACCTGTGGCTCTCACACGGATATAGACCACTACACTTCCTCTGTTCTGGATTACATCAACACCACCATAGATAGTGTTACTACCCAGAAAGAGATCACCACATACCCAAATCAGAAGCCATGGATGAACAAGGAGGTGCGCCTTCTGTTGAAAGCACGCAACACTGCCTTCAGATCAGGTGACGCACAGGCCTACAGCACTTCCAGGGCAAATCTGAAGAGGGGCATCAAAAAGGCCAAGTACTGCTACAAGCTGAAGCTAGAGGAGCACTTTTCCAACTCTGACCCTCGACGCATGTGGCAGGGCATCCAGGCCATCAGTGACTACAAACCCAACCACTCCACCCCCACAGCACCTAATGTCTTCTTTCTGAACGAGCTTAATGACTTTTATGCTCGCTTTGAGAGGGATAATAATGAAACGGTCACCAAGATCACCCCCTTAACCGACCCACCCATCACACTCACCTCCTCCGAGGTTTACACTGCACTAAGCCGGATCAACGCGCGCAAGGCTGCTGGACCAGACGGTATCCCTGGACGCGTACTACGGGCATGTGCAGAGCAGCTCGCTGGGGTATTCGCGGACATTTTCAACATGTCCCTTGCCCAAGCAGCTGTGCCAACATGCCTGAAATCCACCTCCATTGTGCCAGTGCCAAAAATCTATAGCCCAGTGTGCCTAAACGACTACCGCCCTGTAGCACTCACACCCATCGTTATGAAGTGCTTTGAGCGACTAGTCCTGTCACATCTGAAGGACTCTCTGCCTTCCACACTGGACCCCCACCAGTTTGCCTATCAAGGCAATAGGAGCACTGAGGATGCAGTCTCCATCGCACTGCACTCCGTACTCACACACTTGGACAATAAAAATACCTACGCACGGATGCTGTTTGTTGACTTCAGTTCAGCATTCAACACGGTCATACCATCTAAGTTAATCACCAAACTCAGAGATCTGGACATTAACACCTCACTGTGCAACTGGGTTATGGACTTCCTGACCAACAGACCTCAGCATGTTAGGTCAGGCCACATCTGTTCCACTACTGTCACCCTCAACACTGGTGTACCACAAGGCTGTGTGCTGAGCCCCTTCCTCTACTCCCTCTTCACCCACGACAGCAGACCTGTGTTTGGATCTAACTCCATCATCAAGTTTGCAGACAATACTACGGTGATCGGTCTCATCAGCAACAACGATGAGACTGCCTACAGGGAGGAGGTCCAGCATCTGGCCACGTGGTGCAAAGACAATAATCTGCTCCTTAACACCACCAAAACCAAGGAGCTCATTGTGGACTTCAGGAAGGTGAGAAGAGGCACACATGATCCCATCCACATTAATGGGATTGCTGTGGAGCCAGTCTCATGCATCAAGTTCCTGGGAACCCACATCTCGGAAGATCTGTCCTGGACCACCAACACCTCCAGCCTGGTCAAGAAGGCTCACCAGCGTCTTTTCTTCCTAAGGAAACTTAAGAAGAACCAGCTGTCCTCAGCCATCCTGGTGAACTTCTATCGCTGTACAATAGAGAGCATCCTAACAAACTGTGTCACAGTCTGGTATGGGAGCTGCTCTGTTGCTGAGCGTAAGGCACTGCAGCGGGTGGTGAAAACTGCCCAGCGCATCACAGGATCTCCACTTTCATCCATTGAGGACATCCAGAAGAGGCACTGTTTGCGCCGAGCACGCAGTATTCTTAAGGACTCCTCTCACCCTGCCCATAAACTTTTTTCCCTCCTGCCATCCGGCAGGCGATTCAGATTCCCCCGGACTAGTCCCCCGAACAAGTAGACTGAGGAACAGCTTTTTTACCAGAGCTGTCTCACTACTGAACTCTACCCCCACTGATGTCTGCCCCACCCACCCCATTAAAAACAAAAATACAAAAATGCACTGTTTAACATTCATTGCACTCCACTGTATATATCTATTGTAAATGTATGTACATATCCACTGTACATACTCTTGTAAAATTGTCTATACATATCCTGTATTTCCTGCTCTTTTTTGTACATAACGATCTGTAAATTGTTTACACATACTCACTGTAAATTCCCCCTTCTCATCTGTAATTTAATTTGTACATATTTATCACATATTTATCTTTGTAATTTATATTTGTACCTATATCCTGCACTTGCTGCTTATTGCACTCCTGGTTAGACCTAAACTGCATTTCGTTACCTTGTACTTGTACATGTGTAATGACAATAAAGTTGAATCTAATCTAATCTAATCTAATTAGGAACCTGTGTGAAGGGTTCTTTGTGAGATTAATTTGTGGTGCTAATCTGAGACTTCATTGTCAATTTATTTGCCCAAAATCAGATTATTTAATTCTGGGAACATTTATACGCACAGCTAGAGAGCTAGCTTTGGCTACACGCAGTATACAAAGATCTGTGAAGTGGGTGCTGTTGTCACATCAGACCGGAAGAGTCTGCTCACACAATCATGATGTGTGGTGTGTTGATAAGAGGCCAATACAGGCTTTCAAGATGTGCAAGTGGAGCAGAATTTATGCTGCTGAAAACATGCATGGGGAGCTCACATATGGTCAAGACATCACATGCAGCTTATTTGCAAATCAAAACAGCATGTTTATACAGAAAAAAAAACCTTTGGAGAAACCAGGCTCAGTTGGCCCCAGTTTTCCTCTGACTGGACGCCCAGCACTTAACTTCCAGTTCAATTTTAAATGCAGCTATGTCAGATTGTGTAAAGGACTTATTGTGTGTCTGTGCATCTGGTTCCAGTGATCTGCCCATGGAGGTCATCTAAGTGTTCAGGTATCTGATGAACTTCATCTCTGCGTGAATAATAAAAGCACATTAGTGGGTTGTGTGAAGGCTAGGTTTAAAAGATGTGTCTTTACTCTAGATTTAAACTTACACAGTGTGTCTGCTTCCCGAACAGTGTTAGGGAGATTGTTCCAGAGTTTGGGTGCTAAATAGGAAAGGGATCTGCCACCCATAGTCGATTTTGATATTCTAAGTATTATTAAACAGCAAGTTTTAAGAAACTCTAGTTGTTTAATAATAGTGGGACTTGCTTGGGTCCACGAGGCACTGAAAATGCTAAAGCCAATACAGTAATCAACCTATACTAGGTTGTGTCGTCATCCATTTCACTGGCTCTTTAAGTTTTTTTTCAAAGCTTTTACTTTATGGCTTTCATCAGTAAACTCTGATGCTTGTTGGCATCTCTGTTTATTTTCAGAGTCTTCCTTTGCCTATACTGTCAAATGTGTCATGATTGATTGTAAGTCTTTAATCTCTACTTGCACTTGATAAACAGTCGGGTTAAACTTTTGTCTTTTAGTTTCTCTTACCTCCTCTTCATGAATCCCATGTAGTAGCCCTAGGAAATCAGGTGGGCTAGTCTTTCGTTCCCTTAGGCGTCTGATATCAGACTGGGTTGCCTCTCTGATGAGCTGTTCTAGACATGCTTTCCCAACAAATTATGGAGAAAAGGCCTCTTCTTTGTATCACTCTGATCAAGACTTTCTCAAATCTCCTTTAGAAATCAGGCAAGCATTCTTCCTGACATTGTCGTAGTGCTTGAAACTTAAAATACAGATCTTCACTAAGCTTCTAGATACTCTTTAGGAGATGTTTCTGAGTTTGTAAACCTTACTGCTTGGATAATCTCTAAAGCTGGTCCTTGCAAACTCTCCTTAACCTCTTTTTCTTTTTCAGTATGATCACTCTTTTCCACCATTAGCATAGCCTGTTCCATCCAAATTTTTCAATTATCCTCTCTAACCGGAAAGACAGCAGGTAATACATGAAGAGGTATTGTTTCACAGTGCACTTTCTCATAACATTCACATAAGACTATTCGGGACTATGAGTCTTAGATATACATTCTTCCACTTTTGCTGACTTCTGCCAGGGCTTTGATAGTGTGCATAGTTTCTTCAATTTTTTAAACGTGTGTCTTCTGGTATTCCTCTTATAATACATATTTAAGCATAATCTGATGCCTTTCCCCTCAGCACTACCTTTTCAAAGCAGGAACCAGAAAAGGGTGCAAATGAGCCATACCTGGAGCGGAGCCACTTAACCTGTTACTTTGCACTAAAAATTTCAAAAGAGTTTCCTTTTTCTCTCTTCAATAAGGCCTGTGGAAGTAAGGGAAAAGGATCTCTGAGGTGCCTCCAGTTATATAACCCCATAACAATTATGTCACGTTAAAGCTGGGGCCTGGGTAAATATTAGTATTTGTTATAAGTTTACCACAATAAATCAATTATCAGGTGTCTCTCCCAGAGCAATAAAGACAGAAATTTCAAAATCTTGTGCGTTCTGTTCAACAAATGAATTAGGTTAAATACAGCAAAGTAAACAAAAAAAATACACAAGAACCCCCCTTTTAGATTTTAACTAAAGTACAATGCTAAATATAGTCCCTTTTAAAGGAATGAAGCTTGGAAATAAAATAAAATAAAAAAAACACTTAACCCCCTGTGAATATGTTTCCAATGGATGGCTGAACTACTGTTGTTATCCAAACCAAATAAACAACTCAACAAATAGCATTTAAGTGAGACCACTTTCACATTCACACACCCACCCTACATTGTGGGCCTAATGTCATCCAGCGCGCAATGAATCACTGTAAGGTCCGCTCGATTAAGGGCTGGCAAGCTCCCTGGTCCCCTCGCAGCCAGAGGAAAATGTTTTTACCTAATCATCTGGAGTGATCCTCCCCCATTAAAGGGCGATGGCCCAGGCTAATTACCGCAAGTTTGTTTGTAATGATTGCGGCAGTAGGGAATTTGTCACATTATCACCTAACTTGCTATTAAAGTTATTATTAGCACCTTACAAATTACAGATACGTGACTGACTCAGGATTTTCAGATAGAGTTTCCTGGGTTTTCCCAGAACTGTTTTCTCCTCTCCCTCTTCTCTAGCCATACCCTCTTCTCACATGTCATTACTGTGGATTATGTAAATGTGTAAACAAATATTAAACAATAATAAAAAAAATTGTTTATATACTATATACATAGCACAAAAACACTGCAAAGGCACATCACAAAATATGCATTACAATCAGTGGTCGAATTGTAAAAAAGAAAATTCAGGGGCGAAGCTGAGGTTGAAGGAAGGGGAAACTATTTTAAACACTGATTATTTTTTTTCCATTTTTTTTAAGGATTTTATTTCATATAAAAAGGACTTATTAAAAGAACCATTATTTGTATGTTTTTTTTCCTCTGAGGCCTGAAATTATGAGCACTACTGATAAATAAAGAATATTTTGCTCAATGTAGCTATTTTTGGCTGGGTTAGGTATGTCATGGATAAATAAATAGCAATAAAACTGCCAGTAGACGGCAGCAAGTCCCTGTTTTAATAAAAGATCTATTGAATCGTTTAAATCAGACGATTCATTCAAAACAGCTGATTCAAATGAAACAAGTGCCTGTGTCCCAATGTGCATACTATCCATCATGAATTCTATGTGTTATCAGTACTTTTTTAAACTATTTAGGGAGGTGGATAATAGGCTATGGGACGCATTGGGTTCATTTGAATGGAGGGTTGAATCACTGGGTCACTCAAATCTTTTAAAAACAGATTCATTCAGGCAACCAAAAAAACATGTTATTTGAGCTATAAAATTAATAGCACATTAGTGTACATGTGCTGATATTCATAAAAGTATGTTGTTTTTGCAATAAATATAAAACAAAAAGGCGTACAGAGATATTTTTTGTTATTATGTCTTTTTGGAAAACTTCAGAACAATTTTGCACGAAAAAATTAAGATTTGGTTGGAGTTTATGCATGCTTGATTGGCCCTTATTTAATTTCTAAATTGACATAACTAGACAATTTTAACATTTTATGTGTATAATGTTTTACGTAATGCACAATGTTTTGTTATTTTGTTCGACAAGGGGGATGCCTTCCCCCCGCATCCCCCATAAATTAGAGCCCTGGTTACAATATAAATAAATATTACAAACATACTGGCACCCAGTTTGTGTATCAAGTGAGGGGTCTGTGATTATTACTTTAAAAAGTAAATTAAAAAATATGTCTGTCTGATTGGTTCAAATGCTACATCCTCTTGGGTTATGATAGCGTCACAGAAACCTTTGAACCACATATTTAAAGACAAGACCACGTAAAGTTTCTTCAGAGAATAATACGTATAAATGTATACATCATGGAATACTGATAGAATGCTAATCAGTTTGACAATTTGAAGCTGTCGGTCAACCATCTTCACCAAACGCAACAATACTTTTTCAAGGTATTATTTGCTTTAGATACAACAAGGTCTAGGTTTATTTTCTTTTTTTATTTGTTTTACTATATAGAGATTGTGTTATTATAATTGATTGTTAAATGTGTGCCACTGAAAAACAAACAGACAAAAAATGTGCAATTTTTTACAGACAATGAAAAACACGTGTAAAAAAAATTATTTTAACAAATGTGATGTTATATTTGGATTTTACTGCTACATCAGTGTTTTTTTGTATTCATATTATACTTTTTTAATGTATAATTAATCTATGCTGTTAATGACATTGACAGGTCTATTGGCTTCTGTTTACAGGTTTTTTGTAGAGAAACTAATGGACAACCTGACATTCACAAACAATCTTCTTCTTATGGAAGGACTGAAAGTTACACCTCAGTCCTCTTATCCTGTTTTCATCTTGCTTCTATTGATTTATGTATTTGCAATGGGATGTAACATTGGACTTATAATTCTGATCTCAACAGAAAAAAATCTGCATCATCCTATGCATTTTCTTTTCTGCAATTTGCCACTGAACGATATACTAGGAACCACTGTCATGTTGCCACGCTTACTACAGGACATTTTAAAGGATGCCTCAGAGCGCTACATGACATACGTGGAGTGTGTTGTTCAAGCATATTTTGTACACATATTTGCAGCTGCAAGCCATTATGTGCTGATGATCATGGCCTTTGATAGGTATGTGGCTATATGTAATCCACTGCGATATACAGCCATAATGACCAATAAAATGGTAGTAAAACTATCCATATCAGCCTGGGGGCTGTCAGTTGTCATAGTGTCTATTATGTTAGGTCTCACTATACGCTTGTCACGCTGCAGATCCAAAATTGAAAACCCTTTCTGTGATAATGCCTCACTGTTTAAACTGTCCTGTGAAAGTGTGGTCATTAATAATATTTTTGGAATTATTTATACTGTAATTGTTTTTACTTTCTCACTTGGGTCTGTATTTATAACATACACCAAGATTGCTAGTGTATGTATAACCAGCAAAAACAAAGCACTTAACAGTAAAGCCATAAAAACCTGTAGCACCCACATTGCTGTTTATATAATCATGTTTGTTTCTTGTGCAACCATGGTTTTTCTCCATCGTTTTCCTGAATACTCTGAAAGCAGGAAACTAGCTAGTATAATGTTCCATATTGTACCACCAGGACTAAATCCTTTAGTATATGGTTTACAAACCAAAGAAATAAGACACAAGTTTATAAAAATTTGGTATAGAAATAAAGTTAGTCTGAAATAAATTATTTATAAGGAATGCCTGAAAATTAGTAACGTTTTCTCTGCATAAAAAAGCAAATATCATTAGTGCTACTGTAAAAATAATTTAGCCCATACTTTATTTGACAAAATAATCACAACCTTGTTTTAAAATATTCTTAAAATGTAATTTTGTCATAACACACCGATGACCTTTCTAATACATTTATTCCCTCTCTTGTTCAGACAGATATGTATCATCATTTAGCCAATTTAATTCCAATGATGTACTATATATGTATGTTTAAGTCAAATGATGTATAAGAAACACACAAAAAAGTATTGTCTATTTTGACAGTCTCTTGTACATGATTCAAACAATGTATATGTCCCTTTTTTAGATTAATATCTATGTATATGTCTCTGTCTACCCACTTATTATTCTAAAAGAAGAATGTCGCTAGACCATGTTTGTTCCACAAGACACAGATAATCAGCTCATTCTGGGTTTTTAGTTGTAACTTCACAAACAGTGCTTTTTCCCACCTAGACCAAGAGAAAATCAAGACCAAGACTTTAAGATGTTAAGAATATGTCAAGACCAAGAATAAAGCAGGGCAAAACAGAGGTAAGACAAAAGTTGTCAAATGGATAACAGCATTAGGACTTAAATGGCATCACATTCTGAAAAAAAAATTACGCTTCTAAATGCTTTTATTTCCTAAACAGCCTACAGTTTGTTATAAGGATGTTTTTCTTTGCAAAGGCGGCATCCTATCACAGTACTGAATTCACTGAGCTCTTCAGAATGACACATATTCTAAAAAATGTTTGTAAATGCTGACTGTATGGTTAGGTCATTTAGAAGATATAATTTAGATATATAATGCCACGAGACCATCTTAGACATAATCACAAAGTTTAAGATGAAATGATTATGTTTAAAAAACATGATATTAATAATATAATATAGCATAATAATGTTTCTTGTAAATCTTTATTGGATATATTTAGTTAATCATTATGGGATCTCCTTCAGAATCTGTACAAAATGTACAAAAATGTTGTTGCTGTATTTTAAAATATATTTATATATTAACATGGTAACACTTTTTTTTTATTGTACACTTTGGACATTCTACTAACAGTAAGAATCTTTTCAACTATTTCAACTAGCAGTCATTAGAATATTAGTAGACCGTCTGCTGATGGCTACTTTGATGGATCCAAAAGTACATGTCAACTTATTCTACTAAACCAAAACCTACCCTAAAGGCCTACTTAGGCCTAGTAGAATTAGTAGACATGTAGTTGCAAATTAATGAGAATAAGTTAACATGTAGTTAACATGTAGTTACAAAGTCACTTATAGTTAGTAAAATGCCCAAAGTGGACTATGAAAATAAAGTGTTACAATAGTTAATTTATCCTTTATAAACCATTGTTCCAACATTAGCCATTAGTAAGCAGTCCATAAATGAAGCTATTAAGGGTTTTGTTCCTGAGCATATCTATAATGTTTAATGATTGTATTTTCATACTTTATAGATTATAAATTCATTGTTAATAAAGGTAACACTTTACAATACCAACACACTATGAATCATTGTTTTAAAGTAAAACAAAAAAATATGGATTAGGAAGTATTATAGAAGGAAAACTAAATTTCAGAAAGAGAAATTATTCAGAAACACGAATCAGAAACCTCTAATGTTAAGAAAGTTAGACTTACAAAGTTAGTAGTTAAGAAAGCAAGTGAAGTCAGACGCAGGGAACACTAATAAAGCAGTAGAGAAAAAAACAAGAAAAGCCACAATGAGAAATATTTGACCTGTTGAAAAGGGATATTTTTGACTAAAGAGTAATAAAGGATAATGTGAATTTATTTGTTAATTTAGAAGAAATATAAATAATGAGTACCTGCTCAAAAGGGAGCACAGGTGACTTTGACAACAGAGCTAATACAAATCACAGATGATATTTTAGCCCACACATATAATGGTAAAATAGAGAAAATACAAATAGGAGTTAATACAATTATTAAGAGAAGCACCTTGTGGAAATTACAAACATTTGTGTTAGTGTTAAATTTATTAGTAATAAATATGAGCATGAAATATTGGGTAGAATACATAAGCCTCAATGTCAATATCCAAATTAATAAAATAGCTAAAGAGAAATTTAATTAAACTCTACAGGGAGAACAGGGTCTTCTGAAAGAAGTTAAATTTGCGATTACAAGTAGTCCTAAACAGTTAATTCTGAAGCCAGATAAAGCTATATAAATAGTATAAATAGTAAAAACTATTAAACATTAAATAATAATTAGAGTAATTAAAACAGATAGATGTTATGCGGGATACAATAGAAAGAATAAGAGAAGGAAGATTTCTCACAAAACTGGATTTAGTAAATGGCTTTTGGTTTATTCTATTAGCAGAGAAAGGTCAAGAGAAACTGTACTGTAAATAATATATGTATACTGTAAATAATAAACTGTACTATAAATAATAGAGATTTTGTTTATCAAAGATTACCTCAAAGCTAATTTAAAAGAAGCAGTTTACAACAAATAAGAAAGAAGAGATGGCAGCAAACCCCTAGAAATAGACTTAAATATTGATGTGATTGGTTATCTACTGATAGTAAGGAATGAGAAAATTAATATACAAATTCATATGATGACAAGGAGCTGGGAGAATCCAGAGAAAAAAGGTCTTACCAGTAGAAATGAAACTAGCAGCTATCAGTAAGAGATACACAGACTTACAAGATCTTGTGCGAGGACAGAATACAACAATATAGATGAAGCCGTTACATGTGCGTCATGTTTGTACCCTGTCTTTCTGTTTTCCGTTATTTGGCCCTTCCTGTTCCTGTACTCATTTTTGTGATTATTAGTTAATTAGTCCCCACCTGTGTTGGCTTTGTGTTTAAATACCCTATCTTTTGCATTCTACCTTGTCAGTCCTTAATGTTGTTAAATGTACTACATGTGTTGATGCTGAAAAGAAAGATATTAAAGATATCAAAAGAATCATTTTTGTTAAATCCTTTGTTGACGATTTACTACAACCACGACTCGCGACAGAAGGACCGACCAATACTGAAGATGGACTGGGCTGAGGTTTTCCTCTCCAACCTCCACCAAAAGGACAGCAGTTTGTGGAGGAAACCCTAACTTAGCCTACACATAACACACCAACACACCTTTTATTCAAATCCGTTAAAGGATTTTTAGGCTGCATTACTTAGATTTGCTGGAACCGGGAACACTACTCCTACAATACGATGTACTTGTGACATCGTAAAAAGAATGGCATCTACGCTAATATTAGTCCTGTCTCTTTCTCAACCTGTTTTCACAGTTTGTATCCAGACTAGATGGTGGATCAGCACACAGAGATTATGTTCATCAGAGACCAGAACACCTAGATGCGCCCCGTGGACCAATCACCAGATCCTGATGCACACACACACACACACACACGCATACACTAAGTCATTTACACTACCTGACACAGCTGCGTTTAAAATTGAACTGGAAGTTAAGTGCTGGGCGTCCGGTCAGAGGAGAACTGACCCCAACTGAGTCTGGTTTCTCCCAAGGTTTTTTTTTTCTCCATTCTGTATGCATGGGGTTTTGTTTCCTTGCCGCTGTCGCCTCTGGCTTGCTTGGTTGGGGACACTTAACTTCTAGTGATTATCGTTGAATTGACTACAGAGACCGTCTCTGCATTTAATAAGAAATTGGTCACTCTCGTCATTATACATCCCTTGTACTCTTCTACATTATACTGTACAGTGCTTTGATGCAACCTGTGTTGTTAAAAGCGCTATATAAATAAAAATGATTGATTGATTGATTGATTGATTGAATTCCTAAGTGAGCTACATCTGGTGAGCTGGAGCTATTCTGTGATTAACATCAGCTTCCAGATGGGACTAAAGATGAAAATCAGACCATGTTTTGTTTTATTACTCCTGATGACAGCTGTAGACCCGTAGCGGAGCTCCTAAATTACATTCTAGAATTAAGTGAGTTTGATTTATGTGTTGGTGTGCAAGAGTCCATTTTCCCCTCTCTCACCTCAATTTCCCTGAGTACCATCACCCTCCTCAGTCCGTTTATACCGCCATCCTCGGCAAAGCTGCTACCCACTTATACAGCCAAACCCTCAAACACTCAGGAAGATTTGATGGACCCTGGCATTCCCCCCAAGTTTAAGCCCCCTTTCATCATTCTGCTGATTCCATCCAACCGCCCAGAGACCCTGCTGGTTCTGTCCAGCAGCCCAGAGACACCCCTGCCTGAATGCCCTGCTGAGCCCATGCGACCAGAGCAACTGCAAGTGTTAAGCCTAGAGGAGACTAAAGAAATCCCTCCCTCCCATCCGTTCCTGTCTCCATCTCTGGATACTGTCCCTCTCCCTGAACTGTTAGCACTGTTTCCACAGTGACCTGAACTGTTTGCACTCTCTGCATGGACTGTAAACACTGTAAACTTATGAAAACAAATATTAGTTCAGAGGGGTTTTCTGTTTTCATCCAGAAAACATGTGACTTGCACATAGTCCACGATGACAAGGCCCCGAGCTGATTTTGGCAAAGGCCCCACCAGGTTCATCTTGATGTATTCAAAGGGCACTGATGAGGAGTGGAATGGCTATGCGCTGTTCCTTTGGGTACGAATCCCCTCTCATCACCTGTTGGTGGCGAGGAGGCCAGCATCCTTACGTGTGTGGGCCAGGCATCCAGGCCAGTTGAAATTATGACCCTCTCAGCCCGTACTTGGCACGTCTCTGTGCACACAGGTAATTGGGATAAACACCTTTGAGTAACTTCAACACAGCTAAATTCAGAAAAAAATTACTACTTATTACTATTACTATTTATTGGACCTAAAAACCCCACACGTAATAATATAGAACACTGGGTAACTCTTGATGGCTACTCTGTTAATTCTTCTTCAGCATTTAGAAACCTAGATGTGCTGTTTTACAGCAATCTTTCCTTTGAAAACCTAGCATCTGTAAAACTGCTTTTTTCCATCTCAAAAATATATCCAAATTACTACCTATTCTCTCAACGTCTAATGCAGAAATTTTAATTAATGTGTTTATGACCTTGAGGTTAGATTAGACACACTCTGTCAGTTTAAATTTAGATTAAAGACACATCTTTTTAACTTAGATTACACACTAATATGCTTCTATTATAAATTTCATAATTTCAACAGTTGTGTCCACGCATACAACCACCAGACACTGAAACTGCTCAGAAACCATGCAGTAGCTAAACTAAATGATGGTGTTGTACACGGACTCCATGACCTCGGCTTGCTGTGCGGACCAGGCCCTCAGTCCTCGCAGTGGGATTCTTGTCCAACAACCAATGATGCGTAAGCCTTTCAACGGCTTGGGCATGGGTAGTATGAAGTAGGTTCGGTGTACTTCACCAGGGAGATGCGCTGCTTTCTAGGAGGCAAGGGAACAGAGATAAAGTTAGCTTCAGTGTTCATGAAAAGCATTTCTCATCCTCTTCTGTGTGGATGCCGCTTATAATGCTGATCAGGGCAACACTGATGAGTAATCAGGACGCTTGTCACAATACATATATATATATATTCATCAAAAACAAACAATAATGAGTACACTTGCAATGGACACTGTACTGTCACACACATATTATACTCTAACTCTAATTGCACCATCAGGACCATGCCTTATTCTTTTTTTACACTTAATTCTGCCCTTTAGAAGCTACAGAAGATACTGTTATGCTCATGAATTTGCATGCCTCTAGCAGAATATGCAATCATTTTATTTATATATACTGAAAAAAACTGAATTAATAAAAATTAAAATGTATCATTTATAAAAATGTTAAAAAGTTTACATACACTTGATTCTTAAAGGAATAGTTCACCCAAAAATGTAAATTACCCCATAATTTACACACCTCCAAACCATCCTAGGTGTATATGACTTTCTTCTTTCACAGTCACACTTTTTTTTATGGCTCTTGGCTCTTTCAAGTTTGGTAATGCTGATGTATGGTGACCTTTACTTTGAAGCTCCATAAACCATATAATATATACAGTATATCAGTCATAAAACTAAACCTTAGACCTCCAGGGGGTTAACACATCTTCTGAAGCAGATTGATGTGTTTTTATAACAAAAATATTTATATTTGTAAAATTATAACTAAATTAACAGACTTCCAGCAACAGCTGTATGCAAGTTCACGACATGAGCTTATGTCATACACTGAGTCAGCCAAGAAGACCAAGAAGACTTGTTGTATTTTAATTTTATTCATACTGGTTCATATACTGTTTATTTAAATGCATGCGTACATTGGCTCAATGTAATCTGCTGTTTCCATCACATGGAAATTCTCAAAATGTGTAATTGTGTATTTGTTACATATATTACAAGGAGAAACTGATGTTTCTGTCTCCAGATTGTGAGATTTTGAGCGCTGAATAGTTGGTGTTAGGGACTTTGATAGTTCCCTGTGACACACCCACTGTTTGAATTGCCAATCAGAGGCATGGATTTTGAGCGGGAGAAAATTTCTTTGTTTGCTTTTATGGCCCATTGGCATCTTTATTGCTTTATTTCAAAACACAGTAAAAATGGTATAATGCACTTCATAATCAAATCATCATTTGAGGCATAACAAGATGATCATTTTGATATCAAGAAAGAACCCTCTAGAAGATATCAAAGTAGAGATTCGCTCATATACATGAATTTAGGGTCTAACTAAAACAAATAAGGAGTTGCAATTAGGATGAGATAAAGGGACACACATACAACACAAACATATATGAGATATATTCATAACTGTTTAATTATGGCTTAAAATAAAGAAAATGTGCTTATGTTTGTGCGTAATGGATATTGCAATGAATTGGCCAGACCACATCTGTAGTGAATCCATAGGTGAGTGGTACAGGGGTTTGTCACTCCTCTTGTTTGAATGTTTTTGGAGCTTTGATATAGGGAGTAGAGTGGCAATCTGTTTAGCATCTCTGTGATAATGGGGGATCCATGGGCAATTTAACACCCACAAAGATGTAGATATGAGGTCCAGGTCTGTAATTATCTGCAAATGTTAAAAGGCTAAAAGGGTCCTTTAAGACAACGTCCAAACGAACATCTAGATCTTAACCAGACACTACAGAACAAATGAAACAAGATGATAAAAACCACACTTTGGCACAGGCAAAAAAACATGAAAACAAGATATCAATAGAAAATGCTTGATAGAGTCTGCAACAGCAAAACAATACTTCACGTCTTCTGTTTGCCATTGCTTGTATTGTGCGCAGATGACATGTCATACGCGCAAGAGTTTGAAACGAGACTACTGGGCTCACGTTTCTTCTGTTTTCCTCTCGCGGAAGTGAACGCGCCAAGATCAGTGGCACAGTGACATTATTAATGGTGCAGATTTGTCACCAGAGAGCTCATTAGTGGTCGTCATTGCTCCGATCTGGCAACCTTGTTTTTCAAACTTCAGGGACAAGCTGGTGGCTTCCTCAGGTAGGATCTGCTGTTTTAAACAAATGGCTTGATATGGCACCCCAGCCTGGATCTGTGGAGTCTTCACATGTGGCCACTTCTATTGTCCTACTGGGGTTAGATCAGGTTTTGTCAACTCTCGCCCTCAAGGTCCACTTTCCTGGGTCCGGGTCGGGTCCCAAGTATGTTTAACATTGTGTGTAACACCCAGTCTCTGATGGGTCTGGGTACATTTGCAGTTCTTTTCGGGTTCAGGTATGAATTTTGAAACACCTGAGCACAAATGCATGGGAGTGTGAAGATCCAGTGAGGACCAGTTCAGGTTTCAGCTGCACAATGGCTAGTGTGTTGGGAGGAGCTAACGATTTTTTATTAACAAAAATATACAAAATAAAGTGTCCAGGGAAAAGAGTGTCCAAAATAAACGGGGGAACTGGTGTTCTAGTCGTGCTGCAGGGGAAGTGCAAATAGGGCAGTGTTCCGAGGGGAAGGGTCCAGGTAAGGGGCAGAGTCCGGCGCTCCCTCTCTGGTCTGGGGCGCGAAGGGTGGCGGCTTCTTCCTGCGGCTTCTCCTTCATTTGCTTCAGACACTTCACACGCCCACTCCTGTCGGGAGCCTGGTGAAGGGCAGCAAATAAAGGACGGGGTGATGATGACAATCAAGGGGAGGGGCAGTCGACTCGTCACACTATTCTTTAAAATTCTGCATTCACTTGAAATATGGAATAAGAGAAAATTTTATTTAACATGTTTTTAGAGGGGGGTTTCAGATTCCTTGTTCCTTGCTATCTATATTCACTTGAGAAGGGGGTTCTTCTTCTGCAATTCTGCAAAAAAAATTATGTTAATGGAAATGAGGGATGTTAATAGTTCTGTATACAAAAATATCCATAGACATTCACAGAGATATTTTATAACTGTTTTTATGAAACACAAAATTAGTTTCAGGCATTCTGTACAGTCACAATCATGCAGAATGACTATTTAATATTATTTAGCCTACAGACTTATCAGCATTTGCATGTGATTTGCATTGGTTAATGACAAATGGTCAGTTTATTGAACTACTGTTATCCTATAAAGTTTTAGATAAGTTCCCATCATGACATCCCATCAGGGAACCGAGGTTTGACCATAACCAGAGGTTTTTTCCCCTCTGGGGTGATGGCAACGTCACAGAAACAGCATTGGAGCACAAAATAAAAGCTAAGGGCAGGTAAACAGTTCTTTACTAAACATCTAGCAACCTGACTGTGACCTGTCTTGATAAAAAAACAGCGTGTTGAGTAAGTGTTGGTTTATTAGACAAGCAAAATGTATTTCTGTTACTACCTTTTTTTAATGTAGCGATAAAACATGTTGATGGAGTGTTGCACTATGGAAATGTATGGAAGATTTATGAAGCATATATACAGATTATACAGACAGAATCATGCAACCAAAGGTGACATGTTATTTAACTATTTATACTATCAAATGCTCATAGATATCTGAACAAAATGGGTTTGTCTATATTTTTCTCATAGTGGAATGCAGTAGTACCAGATGACATGTTATTAATGACAATGTCTGTTTGTTATTCTATACAAATGATTTTGCTGGGCAGCCAATGGACAACCTGACTTTCACAAACAGCATTCTCCTTGTGGAAGGACTAACAGTTACACCTCAATCTTCCTATCCTGTTTTCATCCTGCTTCTGTTGGTTTATGTCTTTATTATGGTTTCCAACATTGGACTCATAATTCTGATCTCAACAGAGAAGAATCTGCATCATCCTATGCACTTTCTGTTCTGTAACTTGCCACTGAATGATATAATGGGGACCACTGTCATTTTGCCACGTTTAATGCAGGACATTTTAAGAGACACTTCAGAACGATATATGACATATCCAGAGTGTGTTGTTCAAGCTTATTTTGTACATGTTTTTGCAGTAGCATGCCATTATGTGCTTATGATCATGGCCTTTGACAGGTATGTGGCTATATGTAATCCACTACGATACACATCTATAATGACCAATAAAATGGTGGTTAAGCTATCAGCATCAGCCTGGGGGTTGTCGGTATTCATAGTTTCAATTCTGTTAGGTCTTACTATACGTCTCTCGCGTTGCAGATCTAAAATTGAAAACCCTTTCTGTGACAATGCCTCACTGTTCAAACTGTCCTGTGAAAATGTGGTTGCTAATAATATCTTTGGAATAGTTTATACTGTGATTGTTTTTACCTTTTCACTTGGGTCTGTATTTATAACATATGGCAAGATTGCTACTGTATGCTTAACCAGCAAAAACAAATCACTTAACAGTAAAGCCATAAAAACTTGTGGAACTCACATAGCTGTTTATATAATCATGTTTGTTTCTTGCGCTAGTTTTATTTTCCTTCACCGTTTTCCTGAATACTCTGAAAGCAGGAAACTAGCTAGTATAATGTTCCATATTGTACCACCAGGACTAAATCCTTTAGTATATGGTTTACAAACCAAAGAAATAAGACAGAAGTTTTTACATATTTGGTGTAGAAAAAAGGTGAATCCTTAATTGATGATTTTTGTGTGTGTGTGTGTGTGTGTGTGTGTGTGTGTGTGTGTGTGTAATAAAATATATATACACTGCCCTCAAATGGTTTGAAAATATCCTAGATAAAATTGAAAATTATTATTGCTGGTCTTTAATGATCTACTTTAATGTACAATATTTGCACCAAAAATTACAAGGATTTATGCTGATATCATTCAAAACCATACTGTCAGGAGTGTTTTCAAACTTTTGGAGGGCAGTGCATATGTTTGTATATGTACATTTTATCTGTGCTATTCTTATTCTTGACTGTCAGTGAAAATATTGGAAAATAGTAGCACTTTATCATACACTATTTATGTATTATATTTATATATTAATTATCATTTCTGTAATTAAGTATTTCACAACACTTATTATACATCTATTTGGTAATAGTTTACAATAAATAGAGTTAGTACTTGAATAGGAGGGTCATTTTAACTGCATGTTTTGATACAGTATCCATCTTGACTAAACATTTCCATTTAGTTTTTATCATGTTAAACTCTCTCCAGAATATTTATAAAGTGGTGCTCTCTGGTAATATTTCCTTTCTAGATTATATTAAATAATATTCTTGTCAGAGATTCCACTGTCACCAGTCACAACTCACACCAGATCACATTCACTTGAGTTCTAATTATCTGCACCTGCTGTCTTCAATCAAGCCAGCTATATGAGCACACTTTTCTCAGTTGCTCACTGTCAGGTCTACCATTTCTGCCCATTCAAGACTGCCAGTGTTATACTTACCCATCTGTACATACTCCTTGATCCTCCAATGCTGAACTCATTTGTTTCCGGTTCAGCGATTTCCAAAAAACCTGTAAAGAGAGAAAGCTAAGAACTTGTTAAATGTTTTACTGTGTTTGAAACTCACCTGTGATTGCTCTTCACAAGCTTCTCTGCAAAGCTTGTCAATAAAACTGCCTGTTAATTCCCTTACCTGTTGGTATCAATCTGTGAAAATTCTATTAGTATGACAAAATAGCCTTGCTGCACTAATTGATCTACTGCCAAAACATATTTTAAAATGGAATTAAGTTAAATTAAAGTTTTGCAGACTTTTAGACTTCTATAGACATGCAGGAAGGCAAAGGTTGATCTCCAAATTGATCTATAAATAACAAATAAAAACCATCTGTACTATACAACAGCCTTTTATTAGATTTTTTGAAATATAAAAAATGATTTAATCAAGTTGATTATATATATATATATATATATATATATATATATATATATATATATATATATATATATATATATATACACACACACACACACATAACATTTATGTTAAAAAAACACTTTATCTTTAAGCAGCTTAAATTAAAATCTGACATCATCATTATGAGTGCCAATATTGTGTTCAATTGATAAGACAATAAACTAGTAATTGCAGCAATCAATGCAGTTATGGTGCACTGTATGTGTTATGCGAAGCCAGCAGAGGGAGCATAAGTTTGTTTCCCCTGGCGATATTCTCTGGATTCTGCCTGACTTTGGTTTTTGATTGTTTTGCTGCCTGACCTGACCTGACCTCTGTTTGCTTCTGGATTTTGTTATTGTTTTGCCTTTGAAATTCCTGTTTGCTGTGTTTTGAAGTCTGCCTGCTTTGACCATGCCTTTGCTAAAAAAAAGCCTGTGACTGGATCCGCACACCTCAGACACCTCAGTGGCTTTTCACCTGAACCATGGCCAGGTATGTACCTCGCTAAATCATTACTAACCCTCAAGCAGGGCACGCAAACTCTTGAGGACTATATCCAGGAATATCTAGACCTTGGTCATCTCTCTGATTTACTGGCCTGTGTCTTGATCAACTTCTTTTGTGAGTATATAAATCAATCACTCAAGTCACAACTTGTTTGAGAGGGTCCATGTGGGTCACTTGCACAATTTATGGACTTTGTCTTAATTGTCCCAAACAGTAAATTAATCGGCAGGTGAGGGTGGCGGCCATAAAGAAGAAAGAACAGAGAGAAGCCTGTTGACTCATGACGAGTTCAATTGTATGCATGTACGACTTGGGGAATCGTATCTTTCCACTGTTCTTTCTCTTTGTCAGTCAGGGTTCTTAACATCTGGCATATAGTGCAATTAAACCACTCAGCTGGATTACTTTGCAGGTGGTATGGCGATGTTCTTGAATGTCTAATCCCTGACAACTTTCTGAGTGTGTGGAAGAGTGTATTCTCCAATTCACGGCCTTGGTCATGATGTAATTTCGATGGATATCCAAAGCGTGGTATGAAATCATTGAAAATACACTCAGCTGCTGTCTTGCCATTCTTATTCTTTGTGGGCTAAGCTTGCGCAAACCTCGTAAAATGGTCAACCACCACAAGGATATACTCATAGCCACCACGGCTGGCCTCCAGATGCAAGAAGTCTATGCACACTAACTCTAGGGGTGAGCTAGAAGTGATGCTACTCATTGGGGCTCTCACATGACTAACCAGCTTCTTTGACTTTATGCAAGGGCATCTTCTTGTGATATAGTCCTCAATATCTTTGGCCATAAAAGGCCAATAGAACCTTTCTCTCGCTAGGTTCAGGACTCTTTCTGTTCCGACATGAGCCATTTCATTCTGCAGTTTTTTAACACAAGATCTCTGTACTTGGTGGGAAGTACCAACTGTTTTCTCTCATTGGTGAGTCTGAACAAGAGATCACATTCGAGACCAAGTTTTCCCTGTCAGTGTCCAGTGGGAGACGTGACAATGTGTCATTGAACTTTCCAGGCCTGTACTTGATGTCAAATCTAAAATCGGAAAGTTCCCCAACCCATCTATGGCCTACTCAATCAATCAATCAATCATTTTTATTTATATAGCGCTTTTAACAACACAGGTTGCATCAAAGCACTGTACAGTATAATGACAGGGATATATAGTGACGAGAGTGACCAATTTCTTATTAAATGCAGAGACGGTCTCTGTAGTCAATTCAACGATAGTCACTAGAAGTTAAGTGTCCCCAACCAAGCAAGCCAGAGGCGACAGCGGCAAGGAAACAAAACCCCATGCATATAGAATGGAGAAAAAAAAAACCTTGGGAGAAACCAGACTCAGTTGGGCTCAGTTCTCCTCTGACCGGACGCCCAGCACTTAACCTCCAGTTCAATTTTAAACGCAGCTGTGTCAGATAGTGTAAATGACTTAGTGTGTGCGTGTGTGTGTGTGTGCATCAGGATCTGGTGATCTGTCGACGGGCGCATCTAGGTTTTCTGGTCTCTGATGAACATAATCTCTGGGTGCTGATCCACCATCTAGTCTGGATACAAACTGTGAAAACAGATTGAGAAAGAAACAGGACTAATATTAGCGTAGATGCCATTCTTTTTACGATGTCACAAGTACATCGTATTTTAGGAGTAGTGTTCCCGGTTCCAGCAAATCTAAGTAATGCAGCCTAAAAATCCTTTAACGGATTTGAATAATAAAAGGTGTGTTGGTGTGTTATGTGTAGGCTAAGTTAAAAAGATGTGTCTTTAATCTAGATTTAAACTGGCAGAGTGTGTCTGCTTCCCGAACAGAGTTAGGAGATTGTTCCAGAGTTTAGGTGCTAGATAGGAAAATGATCTGCCGCCCGCAGTTGATTTTGATATTCTAGGTATTATCAAATGGCCAGAGTTTTGAGAACGCAGCGGACGTGCAGGACTATAATGTGATAAGAGCTCGCTCAAGTATTGAGGAGCTAAACCATTCAGGGCTTTATAGGTAATTAATAGGATTTTAAAATGCCTACTGCATTGAGTTTAGCCGTACTCGTGGCATAGGTTAATGAATTGTTGTCAGTATATACTGTGAAGTAAGGGGCATAGAATAAGTAGTCTCTGAACTTCTCCAGTTTCCCACTGTGTAGATGATAATTACGCTCGGTCGGTGTGAGCGTTCTCGACCCGTATCCAACTTGCCCCCTTGGTCTTGATATAGGATGGCACCAAGCCCTTGGTCTGAAGTATCTGTATGCAATACAAAAGGTAGGTTAAAGTCTGTATATGCTAACGAGCAAAGTAATGAGTGCTTTTAGTGGATTGGTGTAATGGGGTGCCAAGCACTGGGATCGAACACAGGTCTCTCGGTTGAGGGAATGAGGTCTTTCTCACTGAGCCACAGCAGACATGTATTTTAGTTGGACCCAAGAGCAGAGGAGCAACATTCAGAAGGCTTGGATTGCTGAACAAAAAGGTGTTTACTGGGTATTTTACAAAGTACAACAAAACTCAGAAGCCGAGCTTTCACAAAAGATACAGAAAACAAAAAGGCAGCAGAATACTTGCATAAATCAAAAGACAGCTTTTCTCGGGAACAAAAACATCCATTGAAGGTCCAAGACTGAACATAATTGACTGAGAGAAGCATGCTTAAATAAACCAGTCCACAGGTGTTACAAATGAACCTGATTAGCATTAACACAAAGAACTATACCCCACTGGAACCACCTAGTGGCTGGGAAAGTCACTGCATGCTAGAGTCTTACAATTGGCATCCAGTTCAACGGGTGTCCGTGATGCCATTTGTGGTCACTTACTTTTGCCACTCACTGGAGTTGCTGCTTCTCTTTTACCTTGGAGTAACTCGTAGATTGGCTTGGCTATTCCTGAAGTCCTGAATATAGGAACAATAGATCCCGTCAGCTTCCTCACGTCTCCGGCTGTCTGTGGGGTCTTGCTGGCTAGCAAACACACTGCATCTAGGTCCTTAGGATCAATCCTCACCCCCTGAGCTGACACGAGGTAGCCAACATACCTGACTTCTGATCGAAAGAGCTCACATTTTTCCGGCCTTAGCTTCACCCCATGTTTCTGCAGTGCCTGTAGGACTTTCCGAACTCCTCCTACGTGTTCATCGAAGGTTTTTGCATAACAGAGGACATCGCCCAGATACGGGATGCAAAACTCATCACACAGGGTACCTAGCATTTCTTCCATGCTCCTCTGGAAGGCCGCTGGGGCGTTTGATAGGACAAACGGGATTCTCACCCATTCATACAGAGTGGTGAAAGCTGTGACATGTCTAGAGTCCTTGGCGATAAAACCCTGATCATATGCTTTACCTTGATTAAGTATGCTGAACCAAGTATAGTCACCCTGGGAATCTGTCAGATCTTGTATCCTGGGCAAAGGATGTCTATCTGGGATTGTTTTTTGGTTCAAAGGGTGATAATCAATACAGAGGCGGAGCGTCCTATCTTTCTTTTGGACACAAACCACTGGTGAAGCATAAGAGGATTTTGATTTGACAGTATATACTCTTTGACCTTTTTTAATAGGGGTTTTGGGATGGTGACATATGAGCTCTGCACTGGAATCTCATCTTTGAGCGTGATCGACATCCGTAAGCTAGGGAAACAGCCAATATCTTGACTATCCTTTGCAAAAACAACTGACTCTTCAAATAACATCTTCTTTACCTTTTCTTGCAGGTCATCGCTAAGGTGACTGAGGTCCACTGGAGGGTGCCACAAAGCTGGGCAGGACGCAGCATCTGCCAATGGGGCAGCAATGACTACTACTCTTGTCTTGGACCTCTCCAGTGAGCCTGCTTCAATTACCTTCGCCACCGTCTGTACACTACCCAATGCCGTCCTTCTCGGTATAGTGATAGGGTGTTTAGTGCTATTCTTGACACAAGGTATCTTGGCACACTGTACTTTCAACAGACTCTCTTCTATCCCTAACTCTGTCAGCAGGGCGCTGTTTTCATCCGGTTCCAAAAAAAGGGGGCTCTGACTGATCAACTACGGATGAGACAAGGCACTTTATCCAGGCCACTTTCCCAGATGGAATCACTGTGTCACAATTACCCGACCGCAGATGTTCCTGTTGCACAGAGGCTTTGCCAGCCTGAATGAAACTGACTAGCACCTAAGCTTTCTCAGGGTGTATTGACATTGAATCAGACAAAAGATGGCTAAGAGTTGGTATGGGTTCAGCTGGCTGACCCTGGATAACTGCCTCCAACACATTATACCCCAGAAGTGGTTGGTTAAGGGGGATACTACACACAAGGAAAGGCAAGTGATAATGACCCAGCCATCGAAAGGGAGAACACCCCCATTCACTGCACGGACTTCCTGCTTGTCATCAAACATCTCACTTAGGGGCCTCTTCACCACAGGTAAAGCAATGGAGACAACTATAGCAGTTAAGTTCAAGACATCTAGTACAGCTGTATGACTTCTTTTTCTGGCCTACTTGCACTGGGCAGTTGTGGCATGGCACAGGTTGCTGGGCTCGCTGCAGCTGCAGCTTTACTCATTAACTTCTCTACTTTCTCTGTCAGCTCTTGGAGGGGATCAGCCTTAGGCTTTCTGTCTAAAATCTCTTTCTTTGCACTGCTGTCATCTTGTTCTGGCATGTTGTTGGTGTGTGTGGTCAGGATATCGTGGAGGCAAGGTTGGTGTGAATGTAACTTGATGAGTCAATGTGGGGCCATGAATGTACTGTAAGACCATGTTAATTTAACTTAATTTTGCATAGCTAGACAGCATTCTCTGTAACTCTGCATTCTCTGTAACTCATTCTCTGTGTCGGTGATCTGGGTAGCCTTGCAATTAGTGTTAAGAGATGTAGTGCTGGGCCTAACTGTGTGAGTGGTGTCAAATGTATTGATATCTGCATTCTCATTTACAACCTTAGATGCACTTTCCTCTGCATTTTGTTTAGATGAAACAACATGACTATGATGATATCGTTCACAGTATCATCAAGCTGCATTAAAACTGTCATACCTGAATTCTCAGAATCTACCAGTGTATCATCATTCATGAAAGCTAGGATATACTCGAAGCAACTCTCTTCATCAACAACCTGAAATGTAGATTCATCTTTCACCGACACAGGACCAATGCTCTTGGCCAATTTGAAAAGTTCATCAGCTGTCAGCATGAGCTGAAAAGGCGTCAACATTCTAACTACTTCAGCTGTCGATGTTTGGCTGTCCTCATCGCCTGCGCAACTGTTGCCGCCCCCGTACAGGACAATAATCATGAGACAGGGCAACAGCGTGTCGAGTGCTCAGATTTCTCTGCAGTTATGTTTTATTTCACCGTTCACAATAACATATTTCGTTCTTTAAACCATTTTTATATTCAATGCAATGTCTTGAAACATTATGTAAATAAACTTATTTCCATTTTCAAAATACTTTTTTTACCCTTTTCTTTACTTATGTTAAGCAAATTAACATGCTTTTATCATCAGTACACAACATTTATTTCTCAACTGCATTACTCTTCAACACTCGTTTCAACTTCTTCATATAGTTATAACTTAAAATACATCTCGATTAACTTTAGACCTATACATTAACATTTTAACAAGTGTTACACTTAACATGGCGGATTCACAAGGCAACTTAACTAGCCCCTAACACCTGTATACTAATGTTTAGAACGACTCCACACATTTGGTCGAGATTACATTTGGTCATGAAAAACAGTATTGAAACTCGACTGAAACAGTAATAAAACATTACCTCACATAACCAACTACCTGGCCAGCATTGTTAGTTAATGTCCCTCTTTTGTTTCATCATGTTTTTGTGATGTATGCTGTGGAATATTTTCTTCTATCCTTTGTGAATACTTATTAATGATGTTTTATTTTTTATATTCTTATACAAATGTTTTGCATTAATTCACAGTTTATTATGAGCATTATAATCAGCTATGGCTTTTAAATACAAAGTAGCAAATATATCTTTTAAGTAGCATGGTATTTGTGCAAGCAATATATTGTGCAAAATAATGTTAGTTTAACAGGAAACTGTCAGCTAACGTCCCTGGCCTATGTCTGCGTGCAGAGGAGTGATAAGCAAGCTGCATGCTTGGGAGTTGAGAGGGCCAGGGGTCATGTATGTCTCTTGTCAGGTTCTATAGGTCACAGATGGAATGAGGAGGTCAGCTTTCCTGAAAAGAGAATACAACAACCGGGTGGGCAATGGAGTCAGTTAACTCGAGGGGGTGTGAACTGAAGAGAGACGACGATAAATATTGAGAACTGCTGGAGTGTGAACGCACTTTTTTGTGTGAATGAACTCAGCAGCTGATGTTTGTATCATATGCATCTGTCAAATAAATAATTTGGAATATAAATTTATGTCTCCTCTTCGATAAAAGAATGCGCATGGACTGCAGAAAATAATTAGTCCAACAATGCACATTTCCAACCTGAAATACAGGACAATAATCATGAGATAGGGCAACAGCGTGTCGAATGCTCCGAATTCTCTGCATTCCAAAGTATTGAAAAAAAACATATTGTGGAGGGAGGAGCCAACGACAGACAGAGTCAGCGTGGCGTCAGGCCTCTGAGAGGCTTTTTATTAAAAGAAATATACAAAATAACAAAGTGTCCAGGGGGAAAGTGTCCAAATTAAACGGGGGAACTGGTGTCCTCGTCGTGCTGCAGGGAAAGTGCAGGTCAGGTAGTGCTCCAGGTGGAAGGGTCCAGGTAAGAGGCGGAGTCCGGCGGCCGCACGCGCTCCCCTCTCTGGTCCGGGGCGCAAGGGGCAGCGGCTTCTTCCCGCGGCATCTCCATCGCTTCTTCCTCCGAATTTGAAGGGATAAACAGCCCAGCATCCTGGCCCGTCAGCGGTACACGTGTGCAGTCATCGCCTGGACTACGGAGGCGGCGTGGCAAGTCCCTTCACGCACCCTTCCTGGACCCACGAGGACACCAGCGTGCATGCACGGGTGAAGAGACCGGTCTCTTGAGGAGAGGCGTGCTCGGTATTTAACGGCGGCGGTGACGAGGCTCGATTCACTTCAGGTGTGCCTCGTCACACGCCGCCAAACCTGTCCAATACCACGCCCCTCCTCTCGGACACGCCCACTCCCGTCGGGAGCCTGGTGAAGGGCGGCGAATAAAGGACGGGGTGATGATGACAATAAAGGGGAGGGGCAGCCGACTCGTCACAATAAAGGTTCAATGCCATTTATAACACCAAACAATTGTAACACTTTTGTGGACGTCACACAATCATATTTTACTCAATATTCATAATACTGTTATTTTCACTGTACTATATGCTGCTCTCAGGGCAGGAGCAATCAATAGGTCCATATTACTGTTATTTGTTTGTGCACTGTCCTCTGTTCTCTGGGAAGGATCACTTAATATTCATAGTAATGTTACTTTTACTGAACTGTGCTCTGCTCTTAAGGTTAATATTCATATTACATTTTTTTACTGAATGTTTGCACTGGAGACAGGAGTACTTAATATTCATAGTAATGTTATTTTTAGTGTGCTGCTCTCAAGGCAGAAGTACCCAGTAGGTTATATCACTTTTATTGACCTTTCCACTGCTCTCAGGGCGGGAGAACTCAACATTCATATTATGGGCATACTTGACTGTTGTAACACTGAAGCAAGTTGTCCCACAATCCCATAATATACACTTTGTAGATAATGTATTTTGCCTATATAGTATTGATTTTGATTTATTGACTTATTTGTTTTATTAGTCTAGTAAATGCATATTTTTCAGGGTATTCTTTATTTTTTTATAATTTTTTTTTTTTTTAATTATTGAAATTAGTAGGCAATGCCTGTATTATTGATATTTAATTTTATCCTTCAATTACCTGGAGGAGCTGTCAGAAACTGTACAAATCAAAGAAGCTAACACTGAAGAGGCAATGAACCTATAAGCCATTTCATAGTTATTCAAAGTACACCAACACTGAATGATTAGCACATGATAGTTGGTTGGGAAAGATCAAACCCAAGTCATTGGTTTACAAGTGATGGTCCTTCTGTGCATTTCCTTCACCATCATCTTGGTTATTTGCCTCAAATTTGACAATCTCTTTCTTGAGTTGGGATTATCAATTATGTTTCAACATGCTGAAATGGGCTTCTGCCATAATCAGGAAGGCTGTCTCATGGCTGTTCTGCATGCATCAGTTCCCTCAGTGTCCACCCGTGCAATGTGACTGAAGTACAAAGCCTTTAATCACATAATACATAATAAATTGCATAATAAGTAATAGTTCAGAATTCAGATACGTTACATCAAACATATGAAAAATTGTGGAATATTTGAATTTTTGCTAATTCAGAGTGGTAGGATAGGATGCACCTGCGCTAAGCTACATTTCACAAAAAGTTGAATGCACTAGACCTTGCCTAGTCTGTGTGAGAGTCACGTATCAGCACATGATCACTGTCTAGGGATTTGCATCCACATATTGAAAATGAAATTTAAAATATAATGTGCAATTCCACTTGAAAATAGTTTGAAAAATCCTTCCATAGGCAGGGAGTTTTAGCCCAGAACAGAAAGGTATATTGATGATAGTAGTCCTGACAGATTGACCTATTTCTATTTTCCTTCAAAAATATAACCTGAGTAGCATTAGCTAAAAATATGCAGCAATTTGTTTGTTATATTGACAGATATATTGAAAATATAAAAAATTCAGACCACAGCCTAGTATTTTACTCATACTCATATTTTAAAGATGCTGTGATTTCAAAACCTGCCCATACTGAGACAGCACTGAGATTAGAGAACATATATTAACTTCAAATTATCATAAACTAAGTACGACAATGAATAAAACCCATTTATGTTATGCAAGGCATAATGCAAAGAGACATATCTGATGCAGCTAACTGACATCCCATCCTTATGTTGCATAAAATAATACAATTTACAGCACAGTAAAGACTTTATAAATACAATCATGTTTAAAAACCTTTATTTCACTGAGGAAGTCCATAAATTGCAGACACTGAGAACCGCTCCCGTACTGGATTTTAAAAAAAACCCACCCTCCTCTGACTGTAACTCAACTGCTGGTTTGTTAAGACAGGAGACAAGCTCAACCCAGTGACTGGTTAAAAAAAAACAACTACCCATCTTTAAAAATGACCCAACTACCCAAAACTATCATATTTCTATAAAATATTACCCCAATGGGCTAAGCCTAGCATTTGGGTTAAAAAAATAGAGTGTACATTGTTAAATTAATTTATAGTAAAAAATAAATGTAATTTTGTGTCTTAACTCTTTTCTTACTAACTAATTTATTATCAGACAGGCTAAAAATATTACCTAACAAACATATATAGTAGATAGATAAAGCAAGTTTGGTCACTCAGTGGCCATCTTTGAAATGCCTGTCGGGCATGCAACTTCAGCTCCTATCACTTTGTATGGGGAAACATTAAATCCTTCCACTGTTCTGTTCACTAAGCTTACAATTAAAATCCAACAAAAACTGTGTCATAATGAAGCTCATTTTTGCCTAAATAGCATTATAAAAAGCTTATTTTTTAGGCTAGATCACTCAGTGCACATGCGCAGTCCTATGCATTCGTTTCAGAATACCTTCTGTTTCTAAAGCAACCAGGACTTCTGCAATGACTAGTGATTAGCAATTGGCTCTTTCATTCAGAAGGCGGGGCTTCCTGCGATTGAGCAGCCATATCGAGCATTGCATTTTCCCCATTCAAAACTATGCAAGTGACATGTTTTGGAATGTTCTATATTCTTTGGATAAAGTTACAAAAAATCATAATGCAGAAGCATGTATACTATAACATGGGTTTAAGTATTGAGATACTATCAAGATTGCAAACTATCAAGATTAAATAAAAAATAATTTGTTGGATATTTAATGTCAAATAGGCATGTTGTCAAAAACATTGTTAAAACATACCTTAAAATACAAATAAATAACATATTTTAAACACTTTTTTTTGGTGAGGCTGGGGGAGGTCTCCAGTGATAACTGCTAGCAAAAACATTGTAGGTAAATCCTTTGGGATAATTACAGCATCACAGCAGCACGTTTGTACCACATATTTAAAGTGAGGGCAAGTAAATGATTCTTCAGAAAAGTACATGTTATACTTTTTGATTAGTTAATGTTTTTAATACTTTGAATATAACTATTCTGTTTCTGATGACCTGACATCCACATACTAATAAAACAATTACTCTCGTAGTAGTGGAACTCTAGAGTAAGTGTAAAATATTTAATTTGACAACTACCAGTTTATGGTATCTTTGTTTTATTTAGTTTACGATTTTGTTTATTCATGATAAAGTTGAAAAGTTATTCATGAAATGCTGTAAGTCTGGTTGTTTCTCTTTTCAGGTTTTATGAAGAGCTGACAATGGACAACCTGACCTTTAGACACAGCGTTCTGCTCCTGGAGGGACTAAAAGTTACACCTCAATCTTCCTATCCAGTTTTCATCCTGCTTCTTTTGGCTTATGTCTTTACAATGATATTCAACATTGGACTTATAGTTCTGATCTCAACAGAGAAGAATCTACATCATCCTATGCACTTCCTGTTCTGTAACTTGCCGTTGAATGATATATTAGGGACTACTGTCATTTTGCCACGTTTAATGCAGGACATTTTACAGGAAACCTCAGAGCGCTATATCACATATGTGGAGTGTGTTATTCAAGCATATTTTGTGCATGTATTTATAGCTGCATGTCACTATGTGCTGATAATCATGGCGTTTGACAGATATGTGGCTATATGTAATCCACTGCGATATTCATCTATAATGACCAATAAGATGGTGATTAAACTATCCGCATCAGCCTGGGGGCTGGCAATACTTTTGGTGACAATTATGTTAGGACTTACTGTGCGGTTGTCTCACTGCAGATCTAAAATTGAAAACCCTTTCTGTGACAATGCCTCACTGTTTAAACTGTCCTGTGAAAGTGTGGTCATAAATAATGTATATGGAATTATTTATACTGTGGCTGTACTTTGCTTTTCAGCAGTATCAATATTTTTAACATATGTCAAGATTGCTGCCGTATGCAAAAGTAGCAAAAGCCAAGCATTGAACAGCAAAGCTATAAAAACCTGCAGTACGCATTTAGCTGTTTATTTAGTCATGTTTTTTTCTGGTGCTATCATGACGTTTCTCCATCGTTTTCCTGAATATTCTGACAGCAGGAAACTAGCCAGTATAATGTTTCACATTGTACCACCAGGATTAAATCCCTTAGTATATGGTTTACAAACCAAAGAGATAAGACAAAAAATTGCTAAACTTTGGTGGCGTAAAAAAGTTAATTCTTTGTAATTTCTTTGTAACTATTTTATAAGAATAATGTTTGAATTTGAAGGCGGGGTCTATTTTTTCTATATTTTTTTTTTTTAATTTAGGTTTTTTTATGTGCAATACAGCAAACTTATTGTGACTATACTTATTTTTATTTTTAAACAGTTTGTTTAATAGAATGAATTATATATACTGATATATATTTTTAATTTATATATTTCAATTCGCTAATATACAGTTAATATTTAAATCACTTAATTTAATTTTTTTAAATAAAATAAAAATAAAAAACCATCTGTGTTTGCCCTCACATTCCCCTTACATATATGTATGCATGTATATTTTTCTTCCTATTTATAAGGTTAAAAATAGCCTCACTATACTAGTGTAATATCTTCAAAAGTAGTATTCAAGATAAAGCCTTTCTTCAGTCTTTTTAACCGCTTTATTGTCCTGTTATAGGAACTATCTTCTGAATTGTTGCAACTTTGCAGTAACAAGTCTCAAAAGTCATTGGGAGAACAATGTCAATAACCAAGTAATTACATAAATGTTTCAAATGTAAAATGCTGAAATGATCATTGCAAACAAAAACGTTCATATTGACTAAGACTACACTATGCAGCTTCTGGCCTTCTTAAAAAAAAAAAAAAATAGTAAAAGTTGTAAATAAAAAAACTGCATGCATCTTGCAGATGAATGTTGTTTTAGTTGTGCGTGGTTTGCACTGCTGTGAAGGAATTGTTACACAAGTCAGGTCCCTAATCTTCTATGTTTACAAAGTAATTTACTAATTTTATGCATTATTCATAATTTAGCTTGAATAGAGAGAAAAATAATACCTTCATCCTTTGGTTTCTCCTTCAAAAGAATCTTACACACACATAATTTTTTGGATTTAGTCCTACTTACTCTTAACGCTTTTTTATATTTTGTGCAGTGATTTTTTTCACAGCCGTATCAGTGTAGTGCCAGTTTAAATTATGAGTCAGTATTTGAACCCCTAAATTGTTTTTGTTATTGTCAGAGCTTTTGCTTGAAATGCTCCATTTTGGCCACTAGATGTCCCTATAGAGTCCTCATGTCTGCATTGTTTGTTTCTAATCAGTGCAACTGCTTTCACTTGTGCCTCGTTTTAGCCAATGTATTTAAACAGAGGACTTCCTTTGGGTCCTTTGCTTGGATATTGGAGGTTCCTTAGCCAGTCCTATTGTAAGTCTACTCTAGAACTTTTCTTGGAAAATCTTTTGTTTCTATGTTAATATTGGCTTGTTGATGCCTTTTCCCTGAATTTAGTTTTGGAGGTGTTTTTTCCCTCCTGTTGGATCTTTTTTGGACTGATGATTATTGTTTTGATCTTCTCTAAGAAGAGGATTCTTTGTACCCTTTGCTTTTTGCTCATTAAATTAAACTTTGCTGAGTTAATCCAAGAACGCGTCTCACTATAGAGTTCAATTGTCTTCTGTGGCTCAGAGATGGAACATAAGACTCTCTTGCCAGAGACCCGGGTTCTAGTCCCAGTCCTGACAGTTATTGTTTGTTTCGTTTTTAACTTTTATATATGGATTATATTTTTAGGGGTTTTAACAACATTTGTATTTGTATACATAATTATTCTTGTTTATCATGAAGCCCTTTCACACATACAGAGTTTTCTACAAAATTGTCGGAAAGAGATTGTGTGTGAACAGGCCTGTAAATTTGTTCTGGCAATTTACCATGTACAGAAATATATAGACCATTGTACAGAAGCTGACCATCATATCTGAATGGTCAAAACCATAAAACCCCAGGCAAGGCCGCAGGGGCAGATGCATGGACAGCAACTGGTGGAGCATTGGCCTTCGTGGCCAGTTCAGAATCAAACAATAGTTTGTAAATGGCCTCCATAGCCATGACAGGGCAGGACGAGGACTCAGGCGTGGCCTCCATAGCCGTGACAAGACAGGGAATCACAAATGGCTTTCATAGCTGTGACAGGGCAGGACTGCAACTAATGAGTGGCTTCCACTGACACCTCTGGAGGTTCTGCCGGGGTTGAAATCACCAGAGGTTCCAGAGTTGGACCAGGACACAAACAGTTCAGTAATGATTCCTTCGACCGTGACATGACAGGATGAAGATGCGTTGCTGGGTGCAACCCCCATGTAAGGAGCTAAAGTGAGCACTGCTACTGCGAGTAGTGCTTTGATAATATCTGTGTTGTTAAAAGCAGTATATTTGGGTTAAACAAACAGGGATTGACCAGCCCTTAGATGGACGGACGAGTCCCCATGAGACTCTGTACAATCTGCTCTGACACAACGTGACTTTGGCAGATCAACAGTGATCCAACATGATTCTGGAAGACCAGCGATGATATGATCAGTAGTGACAGAACCTGGCTGGTGAAAATCAATAGTGACTTGACTCGTGCAGACTGGTGACGACTTGAATCGTGAAGATTTAGAAAAATTTTACTTAACTTGTAAAGAGCAGTGATGACCTGAGTTTATGACTAAGGATTAGACATGCTGTGACTTTCCTGACTCCTTAATGTACAGTATGTGTTCTGCCTATTTGAAGTCTTGCAATTACATCTGCAAGACGTATTATTTAGGTTGTATGCTCAAGTGCAATACATCTATTGGATGTCTCCTTTTAGATGTGAAACAGACGTATATTAAATGTGTTTTTATGATTTAGAATTTATGTAAAACTAACCAATACACAACAAAGCATAGTCCAAAAAATGGAATTAGTGATGATCGGGGGCAGACGTGTGTCTAAATTCAGAAAAATTCTATTAAAATACAGTTTTGGCCGGATCCTTGTGTGGACGAGTATTCTGTAACAGACGAGTCAGAGACAAACAGATCCATGTGCAAAGCTTTTAATATAAATTGTGGTCAAAAACATAGTGTCAGATAACGGTAATCAGGTGTGGAACAGGCAAAACACAAGAACAGTCCTAGAGCAAGTGTGGGTCTACGAACAGTGAATGATATCCAGAGGGTAAGACAAGAGGGGAAAAATCCAAAACAAAGAGAAACAGGTTAAGAAGCTAAGTAATACTCAACAGCTAGATCAGTGACTGAATAGTGTTTAAATAGAGAGGACGATGAGATAACAAAGGGGAGGAACCAATCAGTTACCACGGCAACTAACCAGGTGAGTCCAGAGACAACGAGACAGGTGAACATAGTTTGCCATTGTGACAAGAAGCTACATAAATAACGTCATTATGTTTGTTTTCTTTGTGCAGAAAGTATTACCATGCCAAGTATGTGCAGGTCAGTAATATGATCTGAGACTGTAAATATGATCTTGTAGTGTGTTCAATACAACTACAAGGTGGAACAAATCTAATCTAGGAAATCTCTTGTTTTTCTCTTTCCAATCAATTTTCAACACAACAACTGTGTTTAGATTTTTTGACTTTTTCTTTGCAATTTTAAATTAATCCATCTATATAAATACATTTGCAATTATATGATGTTTTAGGGGAAAGGAAAGAAAATAATTCCATCTTGTCAGTGCAATTCTGTTGAGTTATATAATATGAGATTTGCATATACATATACATAAGATGTAACGAGGGCACTTTGACAAAATGCAATTCCTCACAGTGTCGATACAGACAAGGCTCACTATATATGGGAGTGATTATAAAATGTGCCTAAGAATATTAGGCCCCTCAAAAGGGTCTAGTAACAGACTTGATATAAATCGTCATTATGAAATTTAGTGTATTTCAGATTGAATGCATGGATTCATTTTTTTTTTTTTCTTTTTATAGAAATGGCATTTACAAACTGTTGGATAGGAATATTCAGAGTTGGGAATGCATGAGATTCTAGTGTTGTTTGTTGTTCAGCTATCAACCAACAAATACAGTTTTTGATCAGAAATAGGCTAAATAGTGCTTACAATGTTTGATTAATGTTTTTGTATGTTTGATTTAGTCTGGCCGATGCAACTCTCTGATCTTGGAACATTCATGTTTTTATGTTTTTCACATTCTTCAGTATTCCGTTCCTCTGTCAATGATAAGAAGAAAAAAAACATGTCAGTAATTTTTACTCAGTATTTTTGTTTTTACTTTTTAATTTAACTACAAAATATTTAAGCCTAAATTTAAGATGTATGTATTTTGATTGCACAAGAAAGTTCCATCTATTTGGATGTGATTCATATTTGTTAGCCATAAATAAACCAATAACAACATTTCTGTAATAGTAATACACTTCATGCTTTAAATACAAAAAAACTGTATATTCATCATTATTAATTCACACATTAACTGATTTAATCTTGCTTATTACACAGTTAGCCGTATTTTAACCATGGTCATACTTTAAAATTAAATGAATTGAATGCCTTTTACAATTAACAGATTTATGCTGATTCTAAGCAACCGAAGGAACTGTTTTACTGTTGATTTTCGAAGCAATAGAGCATCTACAAAATGCTCTCCTCATTGCATCCTGCAGTTCTTTATTCCTCAAGCTGTAAATGATGGGATTCAGCAGAGGCGTCAGCACAGAGTACAGGACAGCAATGATTATACGAACATCTGGGTCAAATCTAGCTACCCGATATGAGATATACACAAAAGAGGCTGAAACATACGATATGCACACCACTATCAAGTGGGACACACAAGTGGCCGCAACTTTCAGCTGCTGTGCCTTGCTCATCTTTCTCATAGCTTTGCCAATACATATATACGAAATGAAGATTAGAAGGAATGTGCCGATGATTGCAAAAAGGGCATGTGTTAGGGAAAAAATGCCATTCCTGGTGGTGTCAACACAGGCAAGGCTCACTACAGAGGAGTGATCACAAAACATGTGTCTAACAATATTAGGCCCGCAGTAAGGCAGCTGAGTTGCCCAAATAGTTACAGGCAGCACTATATAGGCCCCAAAACCCCAAGAAGCAAATATCAAAAGAATACAGCGCTGTCTGGTCATGATAGTCGTGTACCGCAGAGGGTTACAGATTGCAATGTACCGATCAAAAGCCATTACAGTCAACAAAGCACGCCCTGTCACTCCAGTTGAAAGAAAAAAGTACATCTGTAAAAAACATCCTGTCTTAGAAATGGTTTTGACCTCAGTCAACAACACTGACAGCATTTTGGGAATGGTCACTGAAGTGTACACAATGTCAGAAAAAGACAGATTATGAAGGAAAAAGTACATAGGAGTGTTTAGCTTGGTGTCAGTTCTAACAAGATATATGATCATGCTGTTTCCACTCAAAACAAAAACATAGACCATGAGGAAGATGGGAAGCACATATCTGTCCTTCAGTCCATCGAGGATGAAATATTCCACAGGCCTGCTGTTGTTCATTGTGCCGATATGAAAGCATGTAGATCCTGACCTGGTCAAGAAAATGTATGTGAGAAACAAAAGTAGAACAAAACAAAAAAAGCAGTTTGTTCAACACAATGTGCAATAATTCTGCACATTGTTGATGTTTTACTCTGTGTGTGTATATATATATATATATATATATATATATATATATATATATATATATATATATATATAAATGGCTGACAGTTTTTGTGTATGCAGACAAATTCAACTAACCTTACAACAGAATATGAAGTGAAACAAAGTCAGTAATATAAATAATTTTCATTCATAACACAATTAGGTTCTGCTGTTTAGTAGAGTCAGAAGCATCTGAGAGTCAGTAGGTCAGTATGTGTTGTCACTCTCTGGTATCATCCTGAGGCAAACAGTAAACACAGAAGGGGCCTTAAATGTAACTTTCAAAAAAAAAAAAAAAAAACGCAGGGTGTCTGTTTTTACCTTTCAATTAGCTACTCTCTATGCTGATGTTGTTCATTCTATATGGCATCATCTCCCATGGTGCATCATTAAGAGTAGTAAATAACAGATAGCTAACAAATAATATATATATATATATATATATATATATATATATATATATATATATATATATATATATATATATATATATATATATATATATATATATGTGTGTGTGTGTGTGTGCTATAACATTATTTATTGTGGTGTATTAATGATACATGAAAGCAGAGAAAATGAAAATAATAATAATACAAATAAAATAGCATTTAAAACAGCCACGCAATTCATATTTTCATATTTTATGAATTTATTTATAAATTAAGTTATAAACATGTTGTTTTCATAGTATATTTATGCATAAATGAAGGCTAGCCTACACATAAGCAAAGAATATTTTGCATAATATTTGAAAATGGGATAGTTTCATGCTCAGTTTATATCTTGTTCTAGTCCTTTTATTTTGTATGTGGCAGATATAAATGATAACGGTAAGTAGAATTACTATGACTCTAGCTCCATCTAGTGTTGAAGAAGGAAAGTAACTTAACTGGAAACAATACATTAAGATGGATACAATTGAAACATTCAATAAAATAAATGAATATATGCAGGCTTTGGAAAAAGATTTCACAATATCAGATTAAAAGCCATTTTAATTAGCATGATTAAACATCATAAAATAATAAGCTGTAGTTAATTTCCTCTTGTTACAATTACATTTAATATCTATGCACTGCAACTTAAAGTTAATTTGGAGAATGGAATACTGCTGAACCGGAGAGAAAAAGCTTTTGAATAATTTAGATCAAAGCAGCGATTTACACTTCACCTCAAAGTTGGCCTTTTAAGTGGCATGGTGTAAATACACCTGTCAGTTTGACTGCCTCTTTGAGAGGGATCCTCTATCTGACCTTCCTCCATACTGTCCTGCCATGACAAGCATGAGCACTCTTGATTACTGGAATCAAAGCTTCTCCTGTGTCAGCAAGAAATGTGGCACTGCAATCAAGTCGAAACTGCAAGGCCAGAAACCAGCTTACCCTGCAGACTACAGTCTTGGTGATAAGGAATCTCTCAAATTGAACTTTTAGTATTAGCATTTAAATAAGAATTAAAGCTTGAAAGCACAGTTAGGAAACCTGGATAACTATTAGATTCATATTCATTAGAAAACATCTTTAGTTCCAGGAATGACATTATACACATTACCTTTCAAAAGGTTTGGGTCAGTAAAATTTGTATTCTTTTTTTTTGGAATTTTATTTTTAAATTATTGGTGTTGCAGAACTATACAATTAGACTATTATTATAAAGGCATATTTAGAATGTTTCAGGAAGGCTCTGTAATCTGAAAGTCGTTTGATAAGCCTCATTTTGTGATGAATGTAGTTTTTATAGCTCAACCATCCCTCCTGAGGTCTCTATTGAAGCCAAGAGCTAATTAACCTTACCATTGCTGTGAAAGCACACAGAGCTAAAGGTTAAATGGTGGGGTGTAAGAAATAATGAATATTTAATATTGTGATTTGATGATTTATGGTAGACTTGGCCCCTATATCAAATCCTTCATTTCTGACTGCAGAGTTATTCATATTCATTAACTAAATCAGTTGCACCCAGTCCTTAAAAGGGATTTTAAAGGGCTGAAAGGGTTAATTGAATAAATCCTAATTACTGGAGGTTAACTTTCAGTTCAGTTCCGTTTTTGTGAAAGTATGAGATTCCATGAATAACAGTGGTTGTCTTTTATTGTCTTTTTATTGAGAATTATGATGGATTTACATTCTGTTAAGGTTCTATTTTTGTAGATTCGTTACAGATTCATTAAAAAAAAACCCATTTGATTCTTTAAGATATCTGTTATCATCTTCTGCCTGACACAAAGACATCGGCTAAGCATAGCTAAACAATTAAATACTGTAAGCATTTAATAATATACATATTCCCTAGTGCACACTGTATATTTAAATATTATTCATATATTATGTTGTATATTACGAGTAGATTTTACTATATATATATATATATATATATATATATATATATATATATATATATATATATGTATGTATAATTTTTATATTTACACAAATCAAGCAATAGTATATGGATTGCATGCTTTAACACACAGTATACTATAGGCCTATATCCAAAACACTCATTTTGTCATTCTGATCTGAATATAAGAGCAAAAATCATATTTAATACTGTAATATTCCTGCTTTAATTTATTGGGAGCAATACAAATATTAGTAAGGACATTCAACAAAATCTGAGTTCACCCATGTCACAAAAATCCTGGTTGGCTATTTGCTTGGTTTTGGCTACAGAGGTCTATTTTCTCTACAGTCAAGACACATTAGTTAGAGGCTACTGATACTTTGAAAAGTCATTAACCTAAAATTAATGCTAAACACAAACAAACAGACACATAAGTACAAGGAAAGTGTTTTTTTAAAACCTATGACCTGAATAATCTACCCAGGGGTCTTAATAATAAATAAAAAAAAAAAAATTTCAAATGCAAATAAATCCCGACACAAACTTTGAGTTAGTCTAGATTTTCTATAAAAAATAACAAAAAAAACCCTAAAAATTAAAATTGGATTGACCTTACAATATATCTCACTTCTATCAAAATAATAAAAATTTTTACGTGTCTGGTCTGGGCCTAAATAAATTCCTATTTAATGAATTCAGCTTGGTTTGAGAATAGCAGTCATGTGTTAATTACTGTCCGATTACTTATCCCTAATTTAGAATTAATATGAATTCATGAACAATACAATAAAACAGCAAATGAGACACTGTATGTCTGGCCTGTGTCATCAACATCAGTGTCAATGCCTTTAAAATCTACACACACATTTATGCACAAGGCCCCTGGTGCTTATATCATACCTTCAGACAGCTTTCCCTATAATGAGCAAACTCATAAAGAAGACCATAATGAAGAATATCCACATAAAAAAACGATCCATGACTTTGGCAACTTTCCTCCACTCCCCATTTCGTCTCTGCGTAGCCTTCTGTTCATGATAAAAGTTAGCAATGTACTCTATATTACTCAGGATGTTTTGCTGATGGTATAAACACTGACTTTCAACATGTATCTTCTTGACTGATTCTCTCCCAGTTGCTCTGCTTTCAGTCACTCTCTCTGCTGTAGCTCCTTCAACCTCTCCATGGTCAATGCTTACACAGGTACCATCAATCCAGCCAGTATAGCACTCTTTACCTTGTCGGGGAGATAAGGTTGGACTGGCATCTTCATTTAATGGATCTTTTATCTTCTGTGAACACCCTTCACTGGCTGAAAAGCCTCGTACCTTCAAAGCAAAGTCCTCGCCCACAGCCTGTCCATTTAAAGTGCAGTTGCTTCCCTTTTGCGCAGGTTTGTCTGTGTACACAGACAGGCAGCTCTCTCCCATGTCATAGACAAAGCAAATTCGAGCCAAGTAGTGCAGGATAAAGCGACGTGCCCATGCAGGAACAGGCTGAGCCTCTGGTCCACAGTGGTGTATGTTCATAATGAAGATGGTCAGGGCTGTAGAAGCTGTAATCATGGTCATTGTGGCGATGTAATATTTCCCTGTGGAAACATTAGGACTCATGAACATAGACAGGAGAATTCATTCCAAAGCCATCAGCAAGATATTTAAAACTACACGTAACTTGAGAATCATTGGTTATTTGACCTCTGTTTCATTAGGAAGTCTCATTAAAATTATTGACCCACGGAAGGCATTGTTTATTGCTTTCCTTCTAAAGCCACAGCAGCTTTTATAATAGCAGCATCTCACACATTCTGGTAATTATTTATTTCAGGCCTTGAAGGTGGGGGTGTTTTTTCTTTGGTGAACCACTTAATTGCGTTTTCACAACATGTGGCCACTTTTATAGGGTTATAAATGCCAATTATATTTTGTTAATTGAGATCACATTGGCTTTAGTGTATGTTTCTGCAGCACAATTGGTAGATCATGGCACTATGAACACCAAGGTAATGGGTTGCATTTATCACCAGTAGCTTTAGCATTTGAATGCTTTGACGTAAATGTGATGTTACTGCCAGATATCAATGGCCAAAAATCACACTGTATATGATGCAAAACTAAACTAAATACTGTAACTACAGTGAATATTTTAATTTACATGTGTGTGTGTAAACATGTGGGAAGACACTGCCACCTTATGGCTATTCCTGACAGCAGCCATTGTGGTTTCGTGTTTCTTTTTTGTAATTTCTACTAAATGAATAAACTAGATAGTATAGTCATCCAAAGTTGTACGGACAAAAAATTCCTAGTTTATTCATCTAGTTAATTCACTTATCAGAGAAAAAAAACACTTTGCTTGGAGATTATATTTTTTTGTTTGTTTGTTTGGAACTATTAACTGTACCCTAAAGTTTTTTTGTTTTATTTTTATAATACAATAAGCAAACTGTTTTGAGAACATTTTCACTTGCTTTTTCTTTTTTCAATTTCAATTGTTCCTTCATTTTAGTATTAACCTAAAACATTGCTAGAATAATGAAAAGAGTTTGTGGCACAATCTTGTTAAATTTTGTTAGATTATGCTAAATTTAACTTAATTCAATACTTAATTCACACTGATTAAGTATTTTTTGCCAATGCGACAATAGTCACTGAATATTATCTGACAGAAATTACGTATTACTATCCACTGATGTCATACACATCTTAATTATCATAAAATGATGGTTATGTTAAAAGAAAATGCTCTCACCAATTAGTGGTACATTCTCTGAAGGAGGCATGCTTTCCGCAACCAGGAGCTGGAAGACAGTAAGGGCTAGTAACACTGTGACCCCTAAAGATACTTTCTCTCCAGAGTCAGCTGGAAGGTAGAAGCCTAGCGGAGCCAAGAAAGAGATCATCATGCAGGGAATGAGCAGATTGAAGATATAAAAAGAAGCTCTTCTCTTCAGGTGAAGTGTGTAGGTGATATCTGGATAAGGGTCTGAGCAGCAGCCATAGAGAATAATGTTCTTCTTCGCAGGCATTCCCTGAACCTCCCACTCTACATTCTCCACAAAGTCAGCCAGATCAGCACTGTCCAGAGCATTATGAATATCCATCTGGTTGCCGTTGTGGGTCCAGGAGCCAAAGGTGAGGCGGCACTGCTGTGCATCAAAAGGGAAGTAAGACACATCTACTTTGCAGGAGCTCTTGGTAATTGCAGGCTGGTCCCACATAATCTGGCCATCATGGCGGATCACCACATTAGTCTCCATAGAGCTGGAGAACTGGTCATCTGCACTGGAAGACAGAAAGTGAAAATCAATCACTAACAAAATCACCAACATTGAAAGATGAACATTTACTAAGAATGTACTCACTCCCAAGCCATCCAAGACATGGATGAGTTTCAGACCATGACTTTATTCTATCAAATAAAGTCTTGAAATGAAACAAGATTCTCAGTGATGGATTTGTTTCTTGTCAACACCAGCTTTTTACTTCACAAGATGTTAACTGATGTACCAGAGTTGCTTATATTAGATTATTATGATGTTTTTTTCAGCGTCTCATTATCATGGCTCCCTTTCACTGCAGAGCTAGTGACGTAATACTAAATTTAAGCATTAAAAATAGTTCTGATTAAGAAATAAAACACTTAATGATTGAACAGAGCGCAATTTCTTTTCTTTTTTTTATTTTGGGCTGAAAATTCATGTTTTTTTGTTTGTTTGTTCCCCCCCTCGTCCTGAATATCTATTTAGACTGAAAACAACAACATATCAGAGAGTTATGTTGGAGGATGGTCATGTGAATCAGATTAATTTATTATTTTCTATGTCAAAATAGTCCAAAAGTACTGAATGGTCAGAATCTGAACTTGCTCTTTAAATTCATCACTAGTTATGTTTTAGCATGTTTTGCCATGATGAGCCTTTCGGAACATGGAAAATAGTGAGTGGAAAGCTTAGGCTATCTATCTATACACATCATCAGATCAGCTAAATCTTTGGAAAGAGATTTTAAGATGTTCCACATTTGACAAAGCTGCAAAGCTATGGCCAAATCTGTCTCACATGACTCTTACATGTATATATGATTTAGAATGTAGTAAAGAATATATACAGTGGTCAGAATTAATCAAAATTTTGTGTGTCAGTAAAATAATTATATAAATAATAAATAATATAACATTTTTGTTTGAACAAGGAGTCAGCCAGTACTCCACACAGAGATCTGATCTCATCATCACCCGGTCTGTCTGGAATGAAACAAACAGAAAACAGAAAAAACAGAACAAACAGACTAAATCCAGAAGAACTGTGGAAATGTCTTTAAGACATCTATATCTATATCTATATATATATATATATATATATATATATATATATATATATATATATATATATATATATATATATATATAGATAGATAGATAGATAGATAGATAGAGAAAGAGAGAGAGAAATAAAGAGATAGATAGATAGAGAGAGAGAGAGAGAGAGAAAGAGAGAAATAAAGAGATAGATAGATAGATAGATAGATAGATAGATAGATAGATAGATAGATAGATAGATAGATAGATAGATAGATAGATAGATAGATAACATTGCAATCAAGGTTGTTTTGAGAAGAAGAAAGAGCAAACTGACGAGACCCTCTTATGAACAAGCAGTTGATAAGAATGTACAGCCTGTGTCCTTGGCTGTGCATTCTCAACAACAACAAACTGATGGACAGGACATGACATTCAGTTGGTTGCTGAATCGATGTAACCCAATACCAATCCGACCTACTTGTTATATAGGACAATATCGGGTCTCCATACATAACTACTAGGTATACGGATGGTATCAAGCCCATCGTAGTCTGTCTTATTCCAGGTGAGGTAGGCATCAAACCACACCTGACGAATCCACAAGTATGTTGTGAGGATCTGGTTTCTTTCATCCTAGGAAAAAAGGTGGATTTTAGAACCCATATTAATAAATGTATTCCGGTCAGAGAAATAAACATTAAAAAAAAAATGCTAGTTGACTTGACACTGATTTTGTCAGGAATTTATTGAAATGCATTTCATACAGAAGTTGAATGATAAAAATGCTATCAGTATTTAAATATTTGATGTCAGACATGTTAAAAGAATCCTTGTATTTTACCTATATAGATGGTATAAAGACAAAAAAATGTCATAGTCAGAATGTCTTGTGTTAATTAGCATAATCTTTTATCACACTAAATGCTAAGTTTCATTCAGAAATTGATTACATAGAATTTGTTTAAAATGTTTTAGAAATGTTTTAAAAATAGTTAATTCTGAGATTTGGGGTTAATATGCTTCAATCCACTATAGACTAGTGGAAGAAAAATAAGTAAACATAAATTAATATATATTTAATTACATAAATAATTAGCATATTTAAACATATTTCAGAAAATGTGTGCAACAAACCTGTTAAAGCATAGGAACTATTGAGCTGGGGAATACATTGTGAAACGGTAACACATTTCTCAGTGTCAAACAGCACAATAAAAAGGGCAAAGCCAGGACAAAGCAGCAAAATGAGCCCAAAAATCTTCAGAGAATGAGAGAGATGGACTGTGAGTCATTACCATGTCAATGATCTGGGAAAGAGTGATCTGCAAGGTGACGTTAATTATGTTGTCCGTGTCCTCCACAGGCCTCAATGCATTGGTGTAATTCACAAATAAATCATTTAGCAGCTTGAATGCATATCTCCCCTGGGCACACAAACAGACTGATGAAAAAGAAGAGGAAAACGAGAGAGTGGATTTACATTTGACTGATTTGTTTTACTTACATTGATTAATCAATTAAGACACAAAGTCTGGTGGTGATTACTGAGTAAAACTGTTATTCTCATGTCCTTAATGTGCTTGCTGGCTTGTGATGGAATAGATTAGTGAGTGTCCTCAGGCATTTGTTCATTTTTCTATGGCAATGAGTCCATCAGACTTTCAGCACAGTTAACCTTACAAAAAGAACAATTCTGAACAATTACAATCAAACCACAAACTATTCTTCCTTTCCTCTCTTTGATGTAATATAAAAATATTACATTTTCTGATTCCTCAAATCTTATGATATTTTATTAATGACAAGTGGATTTGACTAGACAAATAAACAAGAATAACACCATTCATCAAAATATCCTTATCTTGTGGGGTATTATTGGGTTGTTGTTTTTTTTAACCCTCATTCTGATTGCACCTTTTTGCTGAAGAGGATTCATCAAAGAAAGTGAAATGATACATTTCTCCAGTTCTGTTCAGATAAAGAAACAAAACCATTTTTTTCCTCCAACTTCAAGTTTCAAGTTCATAAATTGTGTACTCTATCGGATTTGGCTGCCAGTTCAAGGAAGCTTAATGTCTCAGTTATGATGAATGAGAGTACTGCTAACAGACTTTACCAGCAAGTGCCAGAAACAGGAGAGCTACAATAACCTTTCAGTCTGCTGGCCATATATTTAGTTGAACTACGGCCACACTGAGTGCAGCAGGGGGAACTCTAGTGAACAAGCACGTTTACTCAATTACTCTCTCCTGTTCCCTGAGGATGAGTGTGGTCAGCGCTTTCACCAGCAAATCAATTCATCCCAAGTGCCAGACAAAATAGCTCTCTAATGAAAGATAAAAATGGAGGCTGTGGTGTGAAAAGGATGTGTGAGATCCAGCTGGCAGCACTGCTGTCCTGCAGCATGAACTGAGCAAGTGTGCAAAAGCATCAAATTCTTGTAATCAAAAACACTTGTATTAAAGACGCTTCTTTAGACATAATGCAATGATGCATATGGAATTTTTAAGGTCACATAGTTACCATTTGGGTAGCTTCCACATATAAAAAGAAACACTTGTAATAGTAAATTTAATAATACATTTTTTTTAATTAAAAAATATATATTTGGTACATAATTAATAATAACTGAGGAGGGAAAACAACTCCAAAGGGAGTATGCTACTTCTGGGACTACTGATCTATGTGAGAAGAATTTGTAAACAGTAATTATTACCAGTGAGTCAATCACCTTGAGCAGCATATAAGGTTGATGAGAATATAACACGAATAGCATCTGATCAATGTTGTCATTAAGGTTGAATCCACAGATGCTGCAGATTAGAAGCTCTTGAAGAGATTTTAAATCTTTATCTATTTACATTTCAAAATTCACAAATAATATGTCTATCAAATAACCAAACAAGCACACCAAAACATACAAAACTTCACTATCAACAACATATTTGCAAAAAAAAAAAAAGTAAATAAACAATAATACAAAGAAGTGTAAGAAGTGTAAAACATTAATGTCAGTTCTATCAATACATTTTATTTGAATCTTGTTCAAATTAAGATAAATCGACATATAAATACGAAAATAACGCTGAATGGTTGAATAAAGTAATTCATTAAAGCGAACGTATTCTTACCTGGAATAAAACCAATGGTGGCAAACAAATGAAGAGAAGCTAAAATGACACGTGGATTCATTTTGTGGCGCGAAAGAGGAATAAAATCTCTTCTGTCGCTTCATAGAGGCAGATGCAGCATTTCTCAGGTATTCCCATAGTTCAGTACTGTATTGTTACCAGGCAGCTCAAGAGCCACGCGCAACGCGAGAGGCTGGAGACACGTCGCGCGCTAATTATACTAAGGGATGACGAAAAGTATCAGTACTAGATATAGCGTCTTAAGACCCGAGAAAAAAAGGGGAAACAATAGTTTTTTTTATGTCTTTGCATTGTTCAGAGCATTAAAAATAATGTGCATTTTTAATGATATTTCATCTGTAAATTATGCTATGTCCTCGTTTGAGGACATCAGGACTCAATTCCTTCTAAAAAAAAAAAAAAAAAAAAAGACATGAATGAATATACATAGGATTGATTTTTTTTCAATAATTTTTTATATCAAACTTTGTATAAAGACGATTCACAACTATAACAGAATTATTCGAAATGCAATTTTTCTTTCGGCAAAGTATGCGTAAAATGGCCATAAACGGATTTTCTTAATGTATCGATAAACAAAATCTAATTTGCGTATTAATGTGTGTTTTTTTTTTTGTGACAACATATCATGAAAAAGGAAGTGTAATAATGGGAGTAATAACTGACAAGATTTTCATAATATATTACACAATTTCATATAACGAATAGGCAAAGAAATTCAGTGTCCTGTCTCCCAAAATGCATAAACATGCTTTTAGTCCCGGTGTCATCATAAGAGGACATGAAATCAACATGCTCTTCATAATAGAAAGTCAAACTTTGATTTGAAACCCATTTTCAGGAGATCTTGATTTATGACATTTAAGTTTAAAAAAATATGAATTTTTTATTAAAACTTTTATTTGATTTAAATAATTACACAAAATAATATTTCCATAAGAGTTTCACTAAATTAATTTCAGACATTTTTAAATACCAAAGAGGAGTGGTCATGGTAAAATGGAAAAGCCCTGAAAGTGCTCTGTAAAGTACAGTCCTGACTTTTATATTTTCGTGAAATTCTGAGACAGTTTTTTTTTTTTTTTCTTTTCTTAGGTTATGCGGACATAATTTATGACATTTAACATTTAATTGCGAATACACTTGAACGTTCTGGACCTTACTAAAAAGTGTACACACACACACATACATTTTTATTAAATGAAATTTTTTTATTCAGTTTTATAAAAGAAAAAAAAAAAGCACATTCATGCACAGCAATAATCTGACAGCCACAAACGCCCATTCAATGAATCTTAATTACCTGAAACATAATCTGTTTAATGTTTACATTTTAGAAAATAAACATTACAGGAGACAAGCACATTTCTAGCTGCTGAAGCATTTATAGCGCACAAAAAAAAAAAAAACCAAAAAAAAAAAAAACCTGAGAGGATGAAGGTTTCACATAATGCTGTAATGTAATTGCATCAAAAAAACCCTATCCTAGTCAGAAGAGATGTCAGGCTGACTTTGATTAAAGATCAGAGAATCACCAGTCACATATTGTTGAACACTTTAGAAACCTCAAAATATATTTTTATCAACTTCTTTGATCAATAGAATTGAATTTATTTCATTTTACATTAGGCAAACCTTTAACAATAAGGTCTTTCAAATTAACATATCGAAAACCCTACAAAAATAGATATGCCCACACTTTTACATTTTTAAATGTTGCCATATATTTGTGTCAAGAGAGATTAATTTTAAATAAACTGTTAACCTCGAAAAAGACCAAACCTCATTACAAGCCAGGTTCAGCAACCTTTATCATTTACACCCACAGAAGCACGCTTGCAAATTTATAGACTAAGGCAGTGCATGGGAACAATAAAAATACTGTACTTACAAAAGGTATGCACACAGTTGCACTAACATTTAAAAACACTGTGACTGAAAAAGAACAATCCAAAGAAAATGGTTTACATTTTAAGTCTTTATGTATTGATGGTTGGCCAGAGTACACTATAGGCTCTAAACACAGAACACAATATTGTATTTTATCTTTGAATGGACCAGATGACACTTCACAATGTTACTTTTTAACTTAATAGACAAATGTCAAAGTTCTCAAATCTGGCATTTTGGGTGTATTCAAAGGAGATACTATTTAAGACACTCACATTCATTTCTAGAACTACAATACAGAATTTGAAAGAGGGGAAAACGTCCTACACAAACACACAAGGGAATGCTTTATTCACAAGTATTGTGCCTAAATATGCATCAAAAGTTCAACCACGGCCTGAAACAGCCATATAATTGGAGTGCTGAAGGTTAACCCTATCAAGACTCATGTTATTTCTGAAGAACTGATTGAGAAACTTTTATCTTGATAATCAGTGACTGATAACATACTCTTGCAGGTACGACTGAGTAAGGCTGCGGAGTTCCTCTAAAGCATAGTCCTCTGGCATGGGTAGACGTCCTATGTGTGGTGCAAGCTGGCAAAGAGGGATGTGTCGGGGATCTGGGGTCCCTTCACCACCTTGCTGCAGACTCAAGACCACCCGAAGGATGTTAGCCACACGTTTGGCCATCTCTATTAAAAAAAAAAAAAAAGAAAGAAAAAGAAAAGCCCAGAGAGATGCAGGGTTAATGTCAAATAAGGTTCCAAAATCAAGTCCATTCTAAAAACAATCAAGGAAAGCAGTTGAAATTAACTTAACAGCAACAAAGTTCCCACAAAACACAGCAAATGAGTTCCAGACCTGATTGTGCAAGTCGGTCTTTAGCTTTGGAGCAGGGAAGGCGCTCTATTCTACTGCAGAGAGAAGTCACCTCTGTATGCAGTCGCTCCAGCTCATAACCTGGGCTTTCCGTCTAGAAGAAAACCACATTAGCGGTTTCTTAAAACTTTTGTTCTAGTTGAACAACAAACTATCCTGAGCAGAAAGAATACCTGTTGGATATCCTGCAGTGTCTGAATGACATGAATGTAATCAAGGTAGACTCGTCCTGACGTGTCCCAGTCTTGAATCTTAACACTACGCTCTGGCACTGCTAACCCCTCTAGAAATTCCAGAAGGTACTTATGATTATCGTTAATGATGCAGTCTGAGGGAAAAAAAAAAAAGACAGGATGATGGAATTAGTACAGTTAGTACAATCATACAGTTTCACACAGAATTAATCGAATAATTAATAAAGTTCAATGAGAAATGCAGATTTAAATATTTCCTTTGACAAAATGTATAAAAAAGTATGTGCGCTTAAACTCAAACAGCACAGTAAAGCTAACTAAACCTGCATGATTAAGTATTTAACAATTGTCAAGTAGTTACTTTGTTTCATATAAGTCTTTACTTTTTTTTTTTTAACTACAAATTGTCATTTATTTCAGTTCATTTTACAGTTGTTTTGTTGATGGCTCCTGTTTCCGATACAGTAAAGAGCAAAAGGCTTAGTGATGGTTTTTAAAATTATTTTATTATTGACAAATGTGTGGTTTAGAACTGGGCAGAAAAAAATTAATGCATGTATCTTGCATTGCTGAAGACATGACCAGTGTTTTTGAGAGGCATGTTTGCGTGCTTTGGTTTATTCAAACCTGAGGCCAGGTGCTGGATGACAAGCCGATGGCAGTGATTCCAATGGCCGGCCTTGTAAAGATGCAAAGCCTCGCTACGTTTGTCTCCCTCTCTACATGCACGGATGGCCTTGGCCTGATGGATCCACTGAATGGGGATCAGCAACTTTTCAGTGAGAAATTGCTCTTTCTCCACTGACTCTTCAGTCTCCTCAAGGGAGCAATGCAAGTTGAGCATCTCTCTCACCGCACTCTCTCTACGCCTGCAAAGAGTTAAAAAATAAATAAATAAATAATAAATAAATATACACACTCTTAAGTCATCCTGAGCCTATTAAACATATCGAATGCTAAATGAATATTCCAAACAGAACAAACACTTACCCAGAGTCAGGTATGTGCAGCAGCACAAAGATTGCCATCTCCCATAATCCCGCACTCTCCAGCTGGGCAGCATAACTGGCATGCAGCAAGCCCTGGCATGAGGTGGACAGGTGGTTGTAGTTAAGAGCCTGCAATACGTTCCACAGGTGCCAACTCAGCCGGTAATCCAGGTGATCAGCAGTTACGGTGTTGGGATCAAGTAGCTGTTGTAGGCTATAGTGCCTAAAGAGAGAAAACCACTCTGCATAAATACACAGCTGTGAACCCCATCATTAATCAAAAAAGAGAAAGAGAACATCATTACAAACCTGTCACTGTAAAGTTTGAGCAGGTGGAAGCAGATGTCATACAGTGGCTTTTTGGATTCAGTCTCATCCATCTCTTCATCCAAACCCAACAACTCGAGTTCATCTACGTAAGGAGGTAAAGGAGGGCAAGCATACCTCTTCACCTCCTCTGAACCCTGAAATATACACGGTTAATACGGCATTTTAATATATATATATATATATATATATATATATATATATATATATATATATATATATATAAATATATATAAAATACACACACAACATTTCCAATATTGGCAAAAAATATTTCTTTAACTTCAAATAATTTCTGAAGGATCAGATACTGAAGACTCGAGTAAAGGCTGCTAAAAATATAATTACATTACATTTCAAAATATATTAAATTATAAACAGCTTTCTATTGCAACATTTCACAGTGTTGCAGCATTTTAGATTAAATGTAACCTTAGTGGGTATTAGTAAGTTAATTCATACAAAATCATTTGTAAATCCAAAAAAACAAAAGAAACACCTTGTCCCCCCTTACAAAGTGTAGAATCTTGTCTAAGAAACTTAAGTTTTTCAAAAACACTATACCTGAAATGCAGATTCATATTTGACGAGTGCATCAGCTACAGATGCAGTGGGAGGCAGCATGTACCAGAGATGGACAGCAACACACCGCTTCCAATCGAGCTCGGAGCACACATTTATACAACTATCCGTTGACAGCCACACCTTTAGTATTAAAAAAAAAAAAAAAAAAACATTAATAACTATATGTAAACAACAAAAACATGCATTTAGTTTTAATGGTATACTTACTGGTTTTCCAGCAAGCAAAGCAAAAATTCGTAGCCTCTCCTCCTCTATGAAGGAGTCAGTCTGCATGCTGTTCCAGTCACTGAGCTGCAGAGTCAATAGATCTCTACAAAACTGAGAGCCAACAGCCTGAGACAGCAACAGAGCAAGGCGATGGTCCCCTAAACACGCAAACATCATTAGAACCACAAGTTATTGCACAGCGTGCAACTTGACACCAAGCATCTAGGAACAAAAAAAAAAAAAGTGCACACTCACCACTCTTCTGGGACAATTTGCAGGCCTTGCTTATGCAGTGACCGGTAAGGTAACTAAATATGGCCTCAGCATGGCTGCGCTGAAGGGCTCGGCCCACCTCCTCCTCAATGCATTCAGATGCACACTCAGAGAGCCAGTGTGAGAAGCTCCTCCGCCTCTCAAGCTGCTGCTGATAATCTGAACATTGCTCAATCTCCACATCCCGGTCTCCAAGACGACCCCAAAGAGCAGCACACAAGGTCCAAACCTGGCGCCAATGGGCCAGACAAGCTAATGAGAAAAAAAACTAACTGATTTAAAATATAAACATACAAACATCATTAATTTTATTTTAAAATAATTTAACATTAATTCTTATCCATTAAGAATTTTATATACACATACCAACCTAAAACCTTTACACAGTTGCAATTGTAAGACTTAAACATTTAATAGAAAGTTAAAAATGACAGCATTTATAAAAGCATTGACCTGTTCTGTACACTGTACATGACTTTGCTGTCAATTGCTAAACAAAAGAAAAGTTATCAACCCCATTGACCTCCATAGTATTCATAGAGTCAGTGGGTTCCAATAACTGCTTGGTTAACTTTAAAGGTAAGGTTTGGAGTGAGTAAATGATTACAGATTTGTAAAACTTCCTGAGAATGGAAGAAGAAAGCACTGCATACCATCCCCTCCTCCTATATCTTTGTTGACTTCCACAATCCACTCAGCATAACCGTGTAGTGCTTCCACTCCTTTTGCTGGCTGGATGAAGGGACAGTAGTCCTCTGTGTTAATTGTACTGTGCTTTAGACCAATCTCCAGTGGTCTGTGATACAGAGCAAGGCTCTCCACTGACTTTTTGGGCTCCAGGCCGACCACCTGCTCCACATGTACTTTAAACGGACTTTCAGTGATCCTAATATGCAACAATGCCAAAAAAAAAAAAATTATAAAAATGATGCTTCATTGTTTGCTCTGATATATGATGGAGAAGCTAAACTTACGGTTTGCTTTTGGTAGGTTTGGGTAAGAAGCCAAATCCCATGATCTCTGTCGAATGCTCCTTCATTGCCTCTGTGACACTAAGTTGATCTCCACAGTGCACCAATGTCCAGTTGGGACCCCAGCCCACTCTGAAAGATCGACCTCTGAACAAAGCAGCATCCATTAGCAGACGGCCTTTTCCTAGAGTGATCGAGCTTTCCAGAGGTACTGGCCCTCCTAGTCTGCGGGCCCCTACAGTTCGAAGAGTAGGTTCTGGGGGAAGGGCCGGCAACAAGAAGGAAGGACCCAATGATGGCCATGGAGATTCTGATGCTAGTGACTTACTAAGCTTCTGAGGTATTCCACTAAATGGAGACTCTGGAAACTGGGAAAAAAGTCCTCCTCCTGAGGTGAACTTGGTTTGTAAAAGGGCTCCAACTGTGATAGAAAAGCCACAATATCAGATAAGTTTCAAGTATGATATTTCCCACAAGCAAATAAATAGCATTATAGAGAGAAAAAAAATGGCATACTTGACTGCCGACCAACTCCAGAAAGCAAGGCTTTGGGAGAAGCCACATCCTGTATGAGCTTTGAAGAACCGTGCTCTTGAAACAAGTCACATTCATCATCCTCTGCAAAAAGAGAGGCCTTCATGATCTGTATAGAAAACAAATCAACATTAATTAAAACAAGAGAATATGACTTGTTTCTAATCTATGACTTAATTACACAAACGCTACCTGTAAGGTATGAGGGTTGATGCCCATTGAGGAAGCAATCTGACTTGATGCGGACACTGGCTCGTGCTCAGCAGGTGTCTCAGATCTTAGCTTGTCCTCCAAAGTTCTTTCTCCATCCTCCTCACCCAAAACGCTGTCTGCCAGGTGTTCTTGAGTAATGTCAGCCATGTCACTGTCCAACTCCGACACACGGCTGAGCAGCTCAAGAACTGCTGTACTCTACACACATGGATACAAAGAGATCAAGTCAAGTCGTCGCTCTTGATCCAAGTGCAGAGTACAGTTAAAACAATTTTTTATCCCTATCAGATGCAGCAAAGGTTGACTGAAAGCAAGCTTTCAAACCCAAAAATTTTACCTTAAATTTCAGACATCAAGGTTCTAGTTGCTGCCAATTTAATACATTGCTATGAAATCATTGTGTAGCCATGAAATGTCCTGACACAAACATGTTCTTTATTGTATTTTTATTTGTCAATAAAATACATGACAAAATATTTTCACACACTGCCACTCATACATTTTTCACTGCTATAATTTCAACTAAAACCCCACATATTTGTAAAATATAAGACAGACTTTTAATTACTGCATGTAATATTTAAAATCACCTGTTAAAAATAAATCTAAAATACAAATGGTCAAACAAACTTTTTGCTTGTGTTTCACAAATATCATAACATACAAATACTTCATATTTTGGCCAAGATAAGAACCCAAACATAATGCTTGGCTGCATCATTTTCCACTCAAAACACAATCAGAATTACCTCTGTATTATCATTCCGTCCAAACAAAGCAATATTTTCATTAAAGAAAATGCTTTACCAATGTATATTCCATGAAAAATAAAAAGTCTAGTCTTTACATTTAAAGCACCTGCTAATCTCAACTGCAAAGAAGAATAGTCAGCTTTACAAACTATAAATTAGATAAAAAGGCAACTCCCTTTGTTATATGAACTTTCACTGTAAACTCTTAATATTTAAAATGTGTGCACAGCATTTCAGTAACTTCCGATCTCTTGGCATTACAAATGAAAATCATTTGAACCACTAAATCTCTTTGCTCTCTCCCTGCTGCTACTGTTGATCTGGACTGCGGGGAGCACAGCAGGTACAAGTGAACTTGAGTGGCCCCGTAGACCAATGTGTGTCAGACCCAGTGTGTTCCTCAGTCTACCTGAGCCTGTGGTGCCATCTGCTGCTGGGTCAGTGGAAGCTGTGGGATTCCAGGTGGAACACCAGTCTTCAGCTTCTTCAGGTCAAGCTTTGCGGGGGGGACTTCCTCTTCTTCATCAGATTCCTGGAGTCCATACTTTGAGAAGTGTGCCACCTGTGGGCATTTTGGTTATATTATCAATATTTATACACGACAACTACACAATTTAAGATCAGTCAGAAAATAAAAATGTGGATTGATAATAATAATAATAATAATAATAATAATAATAATGATGATAATAATAAATAAATAAATAAATAGCAGTATAGAATAGAATGTGGAGAAGAAGCTCATACCTCAAAAACCCAGGAGCCAGTTTCAGGTCGATATTCCAAGAAGCGAGCGCCCTGTTTTCGTGAGGCTGCCTCAAGCCGGCCCTCATAGTTCATCTCAGTCAGCCTTTCTGGACTCTTAATCTGAGAGCACGTTGTCTTGTCATTAGGCCACACTCCATCTAGAGTCACCTCAGCGCGTCTGGATGTTACAGTAAACAAAATGCATTGGAAAAAAAAAAAAAAAAAGCAACCAAAGCAGTTGAGGAAGAGGCAAATGCAATCCTTGCACATTACCTGTTTAGTCCCTCTCCAACAGGTGGCTTGTCTTTGTCATCAGGGTACACAATTATCTCCTTGCGCCTGAAGTGGACAATCTCATCCAGGTTCATGTTAGTTAGATTCACCTCACCAGAGAAGAAAACTGATCCATAGCCTGAAAAAAAGTAGTCAAAATTTGAAACGGATCAAAAAAAAAAGAAAAAAAATGCAGTTATCTTAAGACAAGAACATATTTTGGTTTTAGGTTTCAGTACAATGTTGATTGAAAGTGGATCAAAACCTTTCATGACTTCTGTAGATCATCATTTGTTTTTTGTACATGGTACTGCTTCATGCAAAACTTACCTTTCCTGCCGACCGTGAAGTTCTCCACAATGCACTCCCCATTCTCATTCAACATCCTTCCCAGCTCTTCCATTGATGGGATGGTGTAGTAGCCCACGCGGCCAAGAACTATACCTGAGAGAAAACAGTTCAAAATAAGATTTTGTAGAATAAGATTGTGTTTTGAAGAAAGTCAACAGAGGCGAGCATACCAGCTGGGTGAGGAGGTTTCTGAGCCTCCAGCTCCTCATCTCTCTCCTCCTGAATGGAATCCTCTGCTAGAGAGATGTCCTCACTGCTGGCCTCCAAGCCATTTCGATGACTAGCACTTCCCCGCATGTTGAACTCCGAGATTGTGTCCTGTAGCAAGGGGCTGGGCTGGGCATGTGGAATTGGTTTGGTGATTGGGTTGGTGTAGAACTTGGAAACCTCCAGATCATCTTCCCCACTTCTCTCCACAGTTACCTCTCTGGTCTCTCCTTCATCTATACTCAGACTGATGTGTGGCAGGAAAACATTAAAATATTTGGTTGCACCCTTACCAAGTGTAACAGTTAAAAACTAGTCTAAACTTACCTAAGTCCGTTTTGTGGGTATTCTGAAGGTGAGGCCAAGTCATCAGCCTCTCTGTTTACGGAGCTGTTATACAGACTGCTGTTATTCAGATTCTTCAAAACAAGCTTCTTTATGCTCTTCCTAAAAGAAAAGTGTGCAGACAGGAGCACTTTAGGTAGCGCACTACATCTTGTGCTACATGTACAATAAGAGTAGCTGGAGTTATGAAGTCAGGATCTTACCTAGGCATGAAGGCTCCATTGTTAAGAGAGGGTTCATCATCATCAAGCCCATCGAAGAGCTGAGATTTGGAGGAGCCTGAGGAGGACAGAGCTTTGGGACGAACACGGGTGGCAGGACGAGGGGTCAGTTTGTACTGAGTAGGGGTAGTCAGGGCTTTCTGTGCAGCTGGATTTGTGGGTTTCAGTCGCTAAATGACAGAGATGATGCGTTACTTATGTGTCACTCACTCATCTATTTAAATAACCAATGTATGTAAGGACCATGTAAACTGTAAAAAAATAAATAAATAAATTAAACCTCTTCCTTCTTCTTTGGGTCTGACAGTGGATTTCTGAAGAGGGGTGAGTCTCCAAAAGGAGAGTAGGCCAGTGCATTGATCTGCTGTTGGAGGACAGCCTGCTGTGCAGCTGATGCATTGGGGTCAGTCAGAGCTGAGAACAAAACACAGTATACCAGTTATTTATTTGACATAAAATCAAAAGAGATCTACCTTGCTTAGAGTTTTAACATGACAACAACCAGTTTTGGAAATTAAATAATATATGAAGCATCTGCACTGACCCACAGGTTGTTGAGGAGCACCAAAATTCAGAGTGTTTGCTCCAGTGTTGAAGCCTCCAGTCCCAAATGTGCCCACTGACCCTAGGGTTGAGCCCAGCTTGTTCTGGTTGTTCCCAAATAATGATGTCTGACCAGTTCCTACAGCTGAAAATATAGACAAATACTTAGAAACCATGATTTACTTCTTACAATAGCAAATAACAAACATCGTAAGCATACCTCCTCCAAAGGCAGTTCCCAGTCCTGTTCCCAGGCCTGTCGTAGCAGTTTTGTTCCCAAAGAGACCTCCACCAGTACCAGTTGCACCAAATCCTTAAATACACCAACATTTGAGAAGAAATATATCAGAATTTCTAGTGCACACTACTGCTCATCACTTTCTTTACCAAAAACAAAATATGATTACAGCAAATACTAGTCAGCGTTAAGATCATACAATTTTATTGCTAAAGGCTTACCAAAGGTTGATGTGTTTGTGTTAGTCCCTAGAGTAAGTGTAGGCTTATTTGCAAACAGACCAGTGCCTGTTCCAAAAGAGGGTGCGCTAGTGGTGGTGGCACCAAATCCAGCAGGCTTATTACCAAAAAGATTCTGTGAAAAAAGAAATTCAGGTATAAAAAAAAAAAAAAAAAAAAAAAAAAAAAAAAAAAAAAAAAAAAAAAGGTTAACCATGTAGATAAACGATGCAAAAAAAGAAAGAAGAAAATAACTCACCTGTGTACCCACATTCCCAAAACCAGTGTTAGTTTGGCCAAAGATTCCTGTCCCGAAGCCTGTGGCTGTACTTGTGTTAGTGTTTCCAAACAATCCTCCAGCCTGAGAGGCAGCAGTATTTCCAAAAAGCCCCTTAAAAATAAAATGGATTAAACAAAATTAATTTGATGTTAATATCGATATAGAATAATTAGTAAATCTGTGTAGACACTTATTAGACCTGCTAGAACTCACCATGCTGTTACTGTTGCCAAAGGAGAAAGTGTTGTTTTGGGTGGTGGTAGCTGAGCCAAATGGTTTGAAGAGACTGGAACCTTGCTGCTGCTGCTGTTGTTGTTGTTGTTGTTGCTGCTGCTGCTGCTGTGACTGGCCAAACAAACTTCCTGTAGTTGTACCAAAGGCCCCAGTGCCTGCAGTGCAAAGACTTAGTGCAGTTTTTCAAGACCAAAAAAATAAATAAAAAATAAATATTAAAAAGAAAGAACAACTTACTTGTGCCAAATGAGGTCTTGTTCTGGCCAAAGCTGAAGCCAGTGTTTGGAGTTGAGGAACCAAAGAGTCCAGTGCCAGTACTGGGAGTAGCTGCGGCTGCTGCTCCAAAGAGGCCTCCCGTGCCAGCTGCCATGGGGTTTGAAGGACCCTTCCTTCCTGCCTGGTAATCCTCAAGCCTTAATTCCTAAAATCAAGAAAAGACAAACTTGTTAAACTGCACACTGTTTATCAAAGCACCTGACAAACCATTATTTCAGCAGGTTCAGGAGGATCAAACATACCTCTAGGGATTTGTTCTCGTATTCCTTCATGGCAGTGATACACTGGTGTTTGGTGTTGATGCTGGTTGTCACACCTCCTTTTACCATTGTGTCACTTCCAGTTGGTGGCTGCAGCAAAACAAAAGATTTAGGTTAAAAAAATAAAATTAATTAAAAACTACATTAGCTAAATTATTAATATGAAGTAGAAGAAACGTATCAATTTCTAAACAAACATTGAATTTGATTGTAGTGCCAGGGGGTGCAGCAGTGAAACTTGAAGATCCAAACAAAGAGCCTGATGTTCCTCCAAAAGGGTTTGATGTCGTGTTGGTTGTCCCGAATAATCCACCACTACTGGTGCTGGTACCAAAAGCTGCAAAGCAATTCAAACAATTACTTAGCTCCATTATGTCCGAGGTATTCTTTTAATCCAAAACGCTACTGCCCACAATAAATCAAACTATTTATAGATGCACTGGAACGTTGCAGAAAACTTACTGCCAAAAGTGGCTGGTTTGTTGGCACCAAAGGCATTATTCTGCTGGGAAAACAATCCTCCACCTCCAGTGTTGGTGCTTCCAAAAAGGCTGTTTGATGTGCCACTGGTAGCACCAAACCCAAACCCACTACTGGTGGAGGATGTGACAGGCTGACTGAAGGTGCTTGAGCCAAATAGGCCACCTTGAGGAAAGGCACATTTTAATACAAATCACACTATTGAGAAAATACAAAATTTTAATGGGACTTTTAAGCAATAGCAGTTTATAAATCAGTATTTTCTCAAAATTATCTTTAAACCAATAATTGTCACCCAAGTCTTTTCAGTGAGTCACAACTTGACTGAATTTGATTAATTCAAGACAAAACAAATCACGCTCAATTTTGCAAATAGCATGCAGAGTAAAATCAATCTGTGAGAACTACTGGTCCTGCAAAACCAACATGCCAGATCACATTGTCATGTTACATCTACACAAATAAGTGAAAGCAAAATCTTACAAAAGAAACATCTACAAAAAAATTTAAAAAAAGTTTTAAAAACCAATAGATTGTATGAGCATTTAAAGATGGCTGCCAGATCCTGCATACAACTACTGCATACCAGGTTTGTTCTGGGTGGTCCCGAACAGTCCCCCTGTGTTGTTTGTTGTCCCAAATGCTGAAGATCCAAAGCCCCCGGTTGCTCCAAATCCAGTATCTGATGACAAAAATAACGCAAACTTATGTCTCTGGACAGTGTTAAATCTTAGTTCTCAAATGTATTTAAATATTTAAACACCCTAGCATACATATTAACTTACTTTGTTGCCCAAATGTTGAAGTAGTCCCAAATCCTCCTGTCCCTCCCCCAAAGGGAGCACCAAAAGATTTGTTGAACATCTTGCACTGCTATAGCGCCTGCATATGTCTGCACAAAATAAAAAGCTTTCAGTTTTAGCACAGGAAGCAGCTTATTACTAACAGTCAATTTATTCAATACTTAAATGGGTATGAAGTCCCAACATTTTGTTCACTACCTTGCTGAATTTTGCACATATCCATATATCCATATTCTAAGACTTTTGATTTCCTTTGCCCTGTGCTAATATTACAAAGACTAAAACTATTTCTTTCCATAAATTACTGGCTGGTGTTTCTGCTTGGAACAACCGCTGAAAATGAAGGAGCAGTTTAAAAAAAAAAAAAAAAAAAAAAAAAAAAAAAAAAAAAAAAAAAAAAAAAAGTAAAACAGTTGTGCTGAATTTTCCAAAGGCCTTCGCCCCCTCTGATTGGATAATGGTTCGTGCTTTTTAGTAAGTAAAAGTACTTTTAGTATAATTCTAAAGATGTGGTGCACATATTTCAGATAAGAAATCTTTAAATTTTATGTAAATTCAAGAAAATGCCATGTTTTATATTGTCAGCAATATTTTAAGACAAACATAGACTAGACTGAAGCAATGTAGGTTTACAATTTTATCCACACATCTTCCCACTTATATTTTCAAGAAAAAAAATGTTTTGTCATGCTAAATCAATGTATCTGTAGACAAATTTCTTTTGCTATTGTTTTTTCTACAAATAAATTTCTGTATTTAACAGTGATAGTGTGCGGGATTATTATTTTTACAAATTATATTCAACACTACTGTTGGAATCTTTTCTAGGCACCCATTTCTCAGGTGTGCTGAGTTTGTGTTGATTAAGAAAAAACATGTTAAAATGCGATCATTGTAATCCATTGATCTATATGTTTGATTGATGTATAGGTTTTATGTGCAATTTTTAACCATGTAAAATAACAGCAAATACATTTTTGCTTCAGAAAAAAGTAGCAAGTATTTTCTTTATATAATATTAAATAATTGTTAGAATAATCAAATGGACCGTTTTATTTATATGTCAGGCTTTACAGGGTTAATAAGATTTTATAACCTAGGAATGGTGGCTTGTACACAGCCAAGTCTAACTGGACATACCAGGATACTAGCTGCGTATTTAAAAACAATATTTAAATTTGCATAATTCATTTTCATACTTGTGCAAATATCCAAACAGAAATGTGCTTTCACGAGAATTCTCGGCGCACCAGCTATAGCGTTAACATAAAAGGTAAAATAGACAAAAAATGAGAACAGTGATATAGATTTCAAAACGGCACAAACATAAACATCATGTATTATATACACACGATGTTCGGTAAAGAGACGTGTGCCAGGAATCGTTAAAGAACTTGATGTCTTGTTCAAGCAAGTTTTGACGTATATTAGCAATGTTGGGCGCCAGAAATTTCATGCGCCAGTTGACTTAAGGCCTGTTATTTTGTTTGCTTTGTGTGTGTGATTTTGCGATCAACATTTTAAGCTCACCAACTCATTTCATAATATATTTTGGTTTGCGCCGGATTAAACCTGAGAGAACCAGTTTGCAGAGACAAGTGCGAACCAACGCAGCCAAGAGCAAAAAAAAAAGAAAGGTAGCCGTCATGTTACATTAAAGTTTCTGTTTCAAAATACAGATACGTGGAGATGTAACGAGTGTGTATCTTTCGATTTAAAATGTAACGTTTCAAAAACATTTCGATTTATTTAAATCTACTTAACAGATATAAAAATGCCTTACGCAAAGTTTCTACTTACAAATTCACATGGCTCACTACAAATGCTAACTTGCTAACAGTCGGGCTTGAAACGCACTTTATCCAACAAACAGATTTAATCAAACCTACCGTTTATTCTGTATAGACTGGTTAATCAAGCGTCCAACAAAGAATTCCTCACTCGAAAGGCTCGATGTTTATAACAAACGTGAATCCGGAGTTGTCCGTTTAGGATATCAACTTGCTAACTTTCGGTCTCTGCTCTGTGTTGATGGAGGGAAACAACGTAGCCAGCTAACCGATAGCAATCAGCGTCATATTTAGACCTCAGACGTCATCACGCATCACGTGTTCATTTCCTTCAGTTGCGCCTTTTTGTGCAATGCACGCACGTGGCGGATGTTTTTATATAAATGCTCGTTTAGGAAAGGATGATGTTCTTGGCATGCATACTCCTGTATTTCTAATATTCTTAAAGCCTAATGTCCTACATGGAAAACTATAAACATGCCTATTGGACATTTGGAAATATTGATATGAAATCAGCGTAAATGCATATCCAGAAATATAACCTTAGGCCTGTTTCAAATATAACACGTCTATAGTCATTTTCATGTTTTTATATAGAATGTTATTGCACAGTTAAGGGCTAATTCGGTCAGTTTAAAGGTTGTTCAAATAAGCAATGTAGTATATAAACGTGTTGTTGGCTTTACAGTTGGAGTCGTATGTACGTCAACCACAACCCTATCAATTGTAGATGGTAAACACGATTTGATATACAGTTTTGAGTTGGTATGAGTTATTTGTTTGTATGTAGTTGGCAGAAATGAGAGGATCACGTGTGGGATTCGAGAACTATACGTTTTGACCTGTGGAGGGCAGTACGCCTAGTAGCGTATACACGCGTAGATCCTCAAGAAGAAGACTAGTACATATAGCACGAGGCGAAAACGGACGTCCTTTCTGTTCTGAAGCAGCGGTGGATACACGTGTGTTCAGAAAAAGCGGCTATTTGCTGGTAAGAAACAAAGTACGCATTCTATTAGTAATATTTCTTTCCATAACGTGTGGTGATGAAGCCTAAACTGAAATAGCTGGAATTACCGTCAGATGGTTCAGTGGCGATGATTAGTTTTCTGAGCACACTAAATGTATAACCAGTATTTTAAGATCTATGTGAGCTGTTCCTTAACAATATCTGTCTTCGTAGGTGTTTTCCGAGGGATTCGCACATTTTATGGTGAGTTCTGAAGAGACGTTGCTACTTTTTTTTAAAATATTAAACCAGTTCACTATGATGAAACCTAAACTTAAATAGCTGGAATTACCGTCAGATGGATCAGTGGCGATGATCGGTTTTCTGAGCACACTAACTGTATAACCAGTATTTTAAGATCTATGTGAGCTGTTCCTTAACAATATCTGTCTTCGTAGGTGTTTTCCGAGGGATTCGCACTTTTTATGGTGAGTTCTGAAGAGACGTTGCTACTTTTTTAAAATATTAAACCAGTTCACTATGATGAAACCTAAACTTAAATAGCTGGAATTACCGTCAGATGGATCAGTGGCGATGATCGGTTTTCTGAGCACACTAACTGTATAACCAGTATTTTAAGATCTATGTGAGCTGTTCCTTAACAATATCTGTCTTCGTAGGTGTTTTCCGAGGGATTCGCACATTTTTATGGTGAGTTCTGAAGAGACGTTGCTACTTTTTTAAAATATTAAACCAGTTCACTATGATGAAACCTAAACTTAAATAGCTGGAATTACCGTCAGATGGATCAGTGGCGATGATCGGTTTTCTGATTTGAAGTGGGCGGGGGAGTTCTATGTAAAAATGGTCTGCAGATCAACCAAATCTAATTATTTCATTTTTTTTTTCCCCCAACAGATTACGCTAAAGGAGCTTTGGACCGCTTTATCCTTAACCTTCAAGCTTGAACTGCTATGTCCTATGCATTGTTTGCTTAAGTGTATTATTGTAGTTTAAGTCTTATTAAAAGTTTTGTTCAAATGTTTTCTTGTATGGTGTTTCTGTGGGTGGGGGAGTTTCCAACATGTCAGCAATTATTTTTTTTTTTTAAATGCACCACCAAAATATTCTAATACTTCAGATTAACAGCACAGCAACAATCAAGATGCTTTGGCACAATTAACATGTAGGTTTTGTATTTCTTTATTAACTTTACACACAAACTACATTTTCCCAAAATTTACAAACATGTATGCTTAAGCATTTTAATTACTCGCCTTATCCAAACCCGTATCTATGCCTTGAAAGACCAATGAAGTGTGCATAAATGGGAGCTACAACGGTCAATACATTTGCTAGTCGTCATCTTTTTCAATGTAGGTCTTCACAGCAAAACGAGCAAGTTGCCGGGCCAGATATCTCTCTCTGGCTGAATTTACAGTCTGGTCACTGCTGCGTTTTGCAAATTTACTAGATTCACTTTTGTCCTCAAGTTCCATGACATTTTCTTGTTTATCATTGTCCATGGGCCTCTCGCTTGTTTTTTGCTCATCCTGGTTTTTCCTTTCGCTGTCCCTCTGATCTTGCTCTACTTTGCGGTCCCGTTCCCTGTCCTTTGGGCTGTTATCTCGCCTGTCTCTCTCTCGTTCTCCTTTACGGTGTCTTTCTCTGTCTTTTGGACTGCTGTCTCTTCTGTCTCTGTCTCGTTCTCTGCTGTTTCTTCTGTCCCTGTTACCATGTCTGTCGTCTTTGTCTCTGTCCCTCCTTTCTCGGCCTCTGTCGTCTTTTCTGTCCCTTTCTCTTTTGCGGTCCCTGTGCTTGTCTTCTCTGTCTTTGGTCCTCTCTCTGTCTTTATCCTTTGCTCTGTCCCTTTCCCTGTGACTCCTTTCTTTAATCTCTTCCTTCTCACGCTCATCATCACTATCTGAAAGAGGGGATTTTTGTCTGTATTGCCGTTTTGAGTGATTGCTGTTTGTGGTGGCCTTAGTGAATGCAGCTTTGTTATCAATGCTCTGGTCCTCATCGCTGTGGGATTCTGCTTCATTCTCTCTTTGATTCACTGCGGGCTCCGGGGTCGGTGACCGTTCTGCTGCTGCTGAGCACGTAGCTTTCTCCTCTCTAAAAACAAGTTAAAGATGGTTATTAAATTACTTTAGCGGAGCTACACAGACCTACAAATATTTTTCTGAATTTTAAAATGTGATATAAAACTTACTCATGAATTTCAATGTATCTGTTTTTTCATGTTATATGTCTGATACTATAATTTTAAATCTATTATTGATAGTGATTTGCTAATTACAATATTAAAACTGAAAGCCTGTACAAATATAGTGAATATAAATATGAACATTTTTAAATAGTGATTAAATAATTGGGAATCATACAAAAAAAAAAAGATAATGCTGTTTTCATATAAAGGTCCTTAAATGTCAATTTTGCCTTTTTTTTTTTAATTATATGTCGTCATATTGCCATTTTGCAACCAGCCAAAAGCTACATTGATGATCATAGTTTCCTGTATCGATACATCTGCTCTTTCCAGGAATGCAGAGTAATTTTAGAGTTAATACAAATATTTACATTTAAATTGATTTGATGAACCAAATTAGCCAGGGATCCATTAAAAAGATCATCTGGAATCTTTAAAATCATCTCAGATGTAAGGTATGAAAAACTAATTCCAGGACTTTTTTTTTCTTTTTTAAATCAGCTGTTTTAACGCTTAAGGCACCCTTTCACTGCAGAGGATCCACTGGTGATGCTGTGACATGCTAAACTTCTCTCACCTAAGGGTGATTAACTTCATTTTTTCACTATTCCCCGGAACAGTGTCTAAATTTATGAGCAGAACTGTACCAAAATAACTTATTTGTAACAATCTGCTTGATACTGCAAACTGTTATTTGTGTGTTACATTTTTTTATATATTACAAGTTATATATGAGTTTGTAGCCCAAATAGCTTTATTTTTAACTACACTTTGTTATTGTTATTCTTATAGTTATTGACCTACAGCAGATTCAGCAAAATCTCACACATTCACAGGAATGTTATAAAAAAAGCTGAATATCAATCTGTAAATCGCTACCAGCATACGCCTCACCTTTGAGCACTACGATCAGGCATTGCCTCCTCCCCGACTGTCTGGTTGAGAAGATGTCTGTAAAATCCACTCAGATCCTTCTGCTTCTTGACATCCAATGCAGCTAAAAAAGGAAAACAAAAACTAAGAAGTATGTTCACTTTAATTACAACAATGAATTATAGGCTACTACAAGAACTAACCTTCCAACTCTGCCTCCCTCTTCTCTCGCTCCAACTCCTCCTGTCTTTCTTTAAGTTTTTGCCGATAAGCTGTGGTGACAAAGGCCTCTTTATCAGCAAACATCTCGCCCTCTGCTTCTCTTTCCTTCTGGATCTTTCTCTCATCACGCCGTTCCTGTTCCTTCTTCCTCTCTTCGACTGCACGGAGCAGCTGGTTAATATACTTGGGCTAAAAGAACCAGAATATGTTCATTTTGAATTGTTGCCAAGTGGGAACTACAGTGTACTCTGAAAAATGACTGCAAAACATTATAGATATTATAACAGCTCCTAAAACTTATATTGAGTAAAAATGGATCTATACTGAATAGTATTTTAAAATATACCTTTCTGTCTGTGCCACCTAGCATTTTCTTATTGCTTTCCAGTCTCTGTTTCTGAATATCATCATACACATTATCATACTCATAGACAGTGCTGTCCTCTTCAAGCGCTTTTTGCATCTCAAGACGAGTCTGAAGTGGGGAAAAAATATTTTCAACACCATACAATATATAATTATGCAACTGTTTTTGGGATGTATTCTATTGTTACCTGCTTCATCATTTTCTTTTTGACTGACTCCTTCTGCAAGCTCTCCCCAACTGAAGTCTACAATATAAGAACATGTGTTGTATTAGAGTGTGCTTAATTAAGTGTTAAAAAGCAACATGCAGATTCATAGGAGCAGTCACCTCATCATCAGAATCATCTCCAAATACAGAGGGGCGAGAGAGAGGGGCAGATTTTGATGCACTCTTCCGGGACAAAATGAGCCCATACCTGAAATGAACATAAGCTTGAATACAGCTTAGTAGCTATCTACTAAACGAGATGGTTAAATTAAGACATAGTTTAACACTTTCATTTTATTTTCCCACAAACACCGTCTCTGGTAAAAAAAAAATAAATAAATAAATGTTGTTAAAAGCAACCAGTGCTGTTTGTTTGGTCATAGCTGGTTTCAAAGAGGTTTTTGCTTGGTAGCAAATACCAGCTACGTCCATTTTTCTTCGGTTAGGAAGGCATGCAATGCAGACAATCTCATACAAGGACAGTTAGCAAACAAAAAAAAGCAAAAATATTACGTAGAACGAATTAGTTTGAGTAAAATGCAACATGTAAATACAGTTTATTTACTATTTATAATGTAGTTAAAGTGATTGTATGCTCATGTTTCTTGTATATAGCAGTATTAGCTCATTGGTTCGGAGAATATGGATTAGCTCATTCTTATCAAGATGATGTTTTACAACACCCTTGCACAGCCATTGTGCAATGTCCGACGATATACACGATAAAGTATTTAACTTTGTCTTGTGTAAGTGAACAAATTAATCATAACTTAACATGACACACTTACTGTTTACCAGAGGCCGCCATCTTGCTTTGATACATATAACAGATTCGCGTAATTTAATGTCAACGTCAAAACAGAAACGGAAAGCAATTCGTCACGATCGTTTTACCAAAAAATAAAAAATAAAGAAATGTAAACGAATCTGTGCTTGATTATAAATGACCCATAATGTATACGTTTACATTGTTATGAAAGTACCGTTTGTGAAGTGAAAGATTGTTCTTGAAGCGGTGTATGACATCAAAGTACCGCGATAGCGATTATAAAGAGCACATGGAACCATCGGATGTGAAACGCTCTCGCGGTACTTTGATATCATACACCGATCGGTCTCTGCAGCGCCGCTTCAAGACGAACAAACCTATTATAAAATTGACATTTGGGAGTGCCTGTAAAACGTTTCACCAATAGTTTGTACTAATAGAACATGTACGGAACATGTATGTTTATAACTGTGCATGAATTAGGTTTAATAATTTTTAACCCATTGTATCCCAATTTTTTCAGACATAACAAAATGGTGTGTCTTAGTTGCCCCATTGAAATAATCAAAAATAACAAATAATTGTTATTATTTTATTTTCATGGAAAAGTGTGTGTTTTATGGTTGGTCACAATTGTGACCGGTGGGGTAATGTGTATACTGAAATGTAATGATTTTTGCAGTCAACAAAATTCTACAGATATTATCGCGATTATTAACCAATTTTAAAGTGTTTCATCCCGTCACTATTGTTGCCATCAACGTGTTTAAACATTCCACGTTCAAACTCAACGATACGGAGTAACTGTGAATTCATACATTAATACTAACACCTTAAAGATAATGTGTACCAAAAAACAATTAGTATGCAATATTTAAATCTATTTCCAGACACAAGACATACAAATATTGTACTCCAAAGATAGAAAGGTAATGCTGAAAACGAACTCTTCAAGAATATACAAGCTGCCACTAGATGGTGACAATCTCTTTAATAGTGCACTATATCACCAAGCACCACACCCCAGACAAGTTAGGATCATGTTTTTGTAAAATAGCACATATTGTATTCATTTACCAACAGTATAACAGAACAAACAGTGTCATAAATATCTGAAGATGCTGTTCTTGTTTGTTTTCTAATATGTAGGAACATGTACTGTATGTCTATGCCATATTACAAAGGCTGATTTGATTTAAAGGTTGGTAACAGTTGTTATTTCTATTATGTGTATAGACATACAAGCATATTTAGACTACACTTACATTTATATGCATTTTTTTTTGTTTGCTCTTTCTTTTTGGTAATGTGTGTTGTGCTATGTCCTGACTTGAATATTTTTAAAGATTTTAAAGTAGTTAAATATGTTGAACAGCCTTCCTTCTAATTTATCGCACTATTAACCCAGACTCTGTTATACCTGCTGTAATCCTAATCTTATTTTCTCTACTCTCACTGTTAATGCCATTCAGTGAGACTTAGGTAAGCAGTGGATCCATGGATGTGGTTGAATGGTTAGAGGCAAATAGAGCAAAATAAGTTTCCACTTACACGCTTGGCGAATCTGTGTATGTCATATGCTTAGGGCCATGAAGCAAAACTGTGTACTATCTATTCATCTTTGAAAGTATTACATGAGCCGCAAAGAACTAAGATGCATTTTCTTTGGCATGTGTGAAACAGCAGTGTGGGAGTGGAGGTTACAAGCAAAAGAAAAGTCAGAGCTTGTCTGTAAACCCATTTCCTGTCTGCACATCGTCTGAGATAACAGAGATACTGTTATGTATGTTTGTATAGCCTGCATATATGTATGTCTTATATTTATTTGGTCTGTTCATTTAATTAAGAATTCTGTCATCATTTACTCAACCTCAATACGTTTTGTTAGCAGAGGACATATATGTGGTATTTTTAATAATAACCTAAAGTATTAATAGAACCCCACTCTGGAACTTTCTTAAATTGTGTTTAACTCCTAATTCCACATGCTTCTTCAATGCACACACAGTTAACCATGGCTTGAGGCCATTGAATCTTGACAGCTGGTGGTTCCAGCGCATGCGCAGAGCAGTCACAGAGAGGAAGCGCGACAGAGCAGTAGCAACGGACGTGCTGCGGCTGATATCCCCTGACACAATTATGTCTGTCTCGCCACCGCCAGTTTCTCTCAGGTATCCGTTTACCGGAGCCTGAATGGCGTTGGTAACTGTGCAGCGGTCGCCTACTCCAAGCGCAACCTCCAGTCCGTGCGTTTCGGTAAGTGACTCGCATCTTTTTTTCTCTCTCCGACACCTTCTTACCGCCTCGGTACTTTTGGGTTCATTTCCGCTGTTTCCTATAGTCCGTTTGTCCTCAGACGCTACAGAAATACGCATGCGTGAATTATAGACTCGGAATAACATTGTTGTCCATATGGCTCAACAAATATCTGGCGAGAGTGAGACATGGGCTGTATTTCAACCGTGGACATTTTCTGCTAAATCTACCGGTTGTTTGTAGTGGCATCCCACAGTCAGGAAGTGTTTTGTAATAATTGGTCAAATGACTATATACTATGCGGTGACTCAAAGCTTCTTTTTGACAATGTATCAAATAGTTCATATCCATATGCAAATTTGACAATGAAGATGTGATTGGTCTTTAAACGAAAGTCATTTTGGAACCAGGAAGTAAACACAGCTGTCCCCTTAAAATCCTGATCCAGTCATAGTAAACAGTAGGATAGAGAAATGGGATTATAAATGTGTAAAAACTAGACTCAAAAGCAGGAGGCAGCACAAGGGTTTAAAAAAAAAAGATTTTCTTATTAGGCACCCCCTCATAAAGCACCAATTATATATATATATATATATATATATATATATATATATATATATATATATATATATATATATATATATATATATATATATATATATATATATATATATATGTGTGTGTGTGTGTGTGTGTGTGTGTGTGTGTGTGTGTGTGCATGTGTGTGTATATGCACTGTACAATTTTTTTAATCCATTATTAAATATATAAGCCTTAAAGAGTAGTTCAGTTCGGATTTGTGTGGCTCTTCAAAATGAATATAATTTAAAATTTTGAAACACATTTTTTTTTACTTTTCTTTTGTTTAAAATTATATGCCTTTTTACTTTGTTTCTTCCTCAATACAAGGTCAGTTAATATAATAAAATCATTGTAATTAATTACAAATTCCCAGACAGCTAGCACAACACATTTAAGAAATATTTAAGAAATTAGCTTTGACAGCCATCTCATTCACAACATTCGTATGTTGTTTTGTATGTGAGGGTAATAAGCAATATATTATAACCTAAATCATTCTTACCACTACTGTTGAGTGACATGTCAGTCTTATCTGTTCAGTTGCTGAAACTGTAACCATGTTGCTGCTGGCAAAATCTGGGTCAGTATTACAGAGGTTCGGTTTCAGGTTCTAAGAACCAATATCTACTTTCACTATTATCTTCTTGAGCAGTACACTTCAAACAGACTTCCAATCTGTTTGATAAACACGTTCAGTGGACAAGTATTATCTCTTTTATTCAATTTTGTTGTCTGTCTAAGATCTTGTATCATGTAATACATGTGATAAATCTAATGTGAGAGTGTCTAATGTCTATCTAATCCAAATCCAAGGTCTTGTTCATCTCCTGAAATTTGATTTCTATGGTGCACCAACTTAATACTAGTCTGGTATTGCTTTGCTATATTGTGAACTAACTATGCTCTTATGTGAACTGTGCTCATGACTAATGTATGCATTGGATAGTCAAATATTTTGGAGGTCTGGATTGACAGTCATTTGTTGCTCAAAACCAAATAATTCAAACACAGATTTCATGGAGCGAAACATTTCCATAATGCAAAACACTGAGCTTCCATTTGTGTTTATGCAAAATTATTCCCATCTAGGGTCATGTCTGTCCTGAGTTGCATGAAATAATTTGTTCTGTGATAAACCCGTCTGCATTCAATGTATTTCCAAACATGGGAATCTCTGTCTTGTAGATGTAATGCATTTCAAATTAGGCCTCATACTAATGTGAGTGATTTAGAATTATTATTCTACACAAGTAGGCTGGTAGAAATATCTTCAGCTTCCTGTCAGCTTTTATCACACTTTTTCTTAATATGTCTGTGTTTTGCTATCTGGATAAAGATGCTATGCTACTCTGAACTGTTTCTTTAAAATGTATTGATCACTGGCAAGAAAGCTGCTTGAATTCTTAGACAGATCAATAGTAGGAGTACAGAACAGGACATTAGCCAAACAAAATGTAGGAACCAGTTAATGCATTTGTTCAGGTTATTTTTCAGTTTATGAAGCAACTGGCTGATTCTGTATTTTCGGTATTTAATACTATGTATATAATTAAGTTGTGGTTGTCAATAGAGCACCAAAGCAGTATATACTGCAGGGCATCTGTCAATCAGTGTTTGAGCTTTTCATAAAATTATTGTGAAATGTAAAATATTTTAAAAGAAAAATCTAACAATTAAGTAATTTTAACTGAAACTTTTGGAGTTAAAATACAACGCTCAGTTTTAGTGGATGCTCTCTGCATTAACAGATTTTTTTTTTTTTTATTAAAGATTGATTTTATGCTAATCGTACATTGCAGTTTCATCATAATGTTTAGCCTAAGAGTTACAACCAGAGGCGGTATATTATGCTACAGATCAATTTGAATAATAAATCAGTTTCCTTTTATTTATTGTTTTAAAGGAGTCTGGCAGTGGGGAAGATGACCGCCGATCTCAACCCAGAAGGTAAGAAAACCTCATTCTGAAACCTTTTTAAAAGAGCCTTGATGTCATAAAAACCAGTACTTATAAAGTCATAGACTATAAGTCTCCTATAAGTTTCCTAGTTATATACTTCAGTATCACTGGACCTCAGATCTGTTTTACAAAACACTGTTCTGACAGACAGACATATATATATCTTTTTAAAATCTTTAAAACACACATAGATGTACCCAAATTCCTTTTACATGTTTAAGATATAAAAAAAAGTTAACCATAGGCTGAACATATCTTGCTAATGACTTCTGCATTATTACAATACAGTGCTTTAATTTATTGACAGAGAGTACAGAATCTCTGACATTCATGATGTCATTAAAAAGTCGAAATTATGTAACAAAATCTTTTCCTTAGGCTGTTACAATGTTACAAGATCATTTTCTCTAAAGATATCGTAGCTCTATATCTCAGATCTCAGAAATCAATAACATGCTGTCTTAAACTGAGACGTCACTTGCTCTTGTCTCATGCGGACAAGCACATTGTTTTCGCGGTGACATTTTAATCAGACATCCTTAAAATGTAAAAGACCAAAAGTATACTTCCATTTTTTTGGCAGTGTATCGAATGTGATGGGAAGTTCTCAAATGTCAGTGTCAATGAATATACCGTCAGATATGTAAGACCTCTGTAATAACACAGACATGCTGTAAATTGACAGGTCATTGCAGTGCAGATCTAGTTTCCATGGACATTATTATCACCATTGCTGGGACATTATATGAGACCTGCTTTGAGATCCAGTCATGTGAAGTTTGACAGTTATTTTGAGACAACTTGATGTGGTTTTTCCCTGTGTTGGTTTATAACCGAGAATAAACAAGTTCAGCCAGTTTGGTCTTTACTCAGGTTTCCGCAAAAGTTGTTGATTTAGAGCTTCTGCTTCCCGTAACATTTTCCATTTTTTAGCGTAGTCAACAATAGTATATAAAAATTCTCTTTCGCTCTTATTCTCTCTCTCTTTACTGTGTGTGCATGCATATTTACATCACTGTAAATTAGTAATTATTTCTTTTAATATAGCAGCAAACAATATTTTGTGAAATAGGTTTGACTAAAGCTGGCACAAAACGCCTTGCTATTCTTATTTCTGTGAATGTCGTAGAAAAATATTCTTCGGTCTGAAGGTACTCGAGACAGTTTAGTATATTCTGATTTATAAAGAAGTGGGACTGCAAGCAATTTCTTTCCACTGGAATAGTTTTATTAGTCATTGCTGAAGGGCACCAGAAGGGTGAGTAGAGCTGCATTTAGAACAAGTCAAAACAGAGATGGAGACGGCTGTCAGTGAAAACATGGGAGGGAGTAGGATGAGACTGGTAGATTAAATATTGTGTTTGCGGTATTGCAGAGATTAGACAAGTACATTCATGACTGATCTAGCATATAATGTATTTTCAGGTCAGCGTAAAGTAATTGTTTTACTTTTTATTAATAGATTTTACTTAGTGAAGCTTGTACTTACTTGTCTCTAAGCAGGAAACATTAGACTGCCCTGAAGAAAATTAAGACTTGTTTAAGCAAGTCTGAGAAGGGTAAAAAGGGCTCAGAAGAGGATTTTTTCTTCCATAGAGATTAATCTTCCATTGCAGAATTGAGTATTTATTGGGAATCTTGAGTCAACGCATTTACTAATCAAGCTTTTTCTGTAAGATAAAAAAGATTATGTTGTAGGTCACCTTAACTTGTTTTAGAGGGATTTTTAAAAAGTGTATATGTGTATGTGTGTGTGTGTGTGTGTGTGTGTGTGTGTGTGTGTGTGTGTCTGTGTGTGTGTGTCTGTGTGTGTGTGTGTGTGTGTGTGTGTATCTTTTTTCTAATGATTTTTAGGCTTTTTTAACGAAGATGTATTAATTGGTCAAACGAGATAGTTATAGTGTTACAAAACATTTTAACGATTTTCAATCTGATTTTGCGATATATTTCAATTAAAGGCTGTTTAAAAATAATATGTTTTCAAAATGTAATAATAATTATAAATGTTTTGCCAAATACGCCTTGAATGATCATGTTACACTGAAGACTTCTAAACATTTGGCATTAAATTTGCCATCACATCATTACATTTTAAAACAGAAACATCAGTTTTATTTTTTATTTTTGGAAATAGTAAATATAGTAAATAATTAATAAATGCAGCATTCTTTTAAAAACATTTAAAATAAAAATGTAAACAGTAGTGTACAAAGTGTTTTTTAGATTTCATTAACTTTTTGATTGTACAAATAAATTTTAGAAACCAGTATATATATATATATATATATATATATATATGTATATATGTATATACAATATATGTATGTGTGTGTGTGTGTGTGTGTATATTTATTATTTCAGATGTATAAATGGAAACTTTCTTCTGTGTGGAATACATATTTACACAGTCAGTCACGTTTTCTGATAACATACTGTAGCCTTTTTGATGTTCTACAGGTGCTGTTGAGCATTTTTTTTTGTATGAACAGCTGTGTTTTATATGTGCTACTGATAATATTCCCACAATTTCTGAGAAATCCCCTCCACACACACACACACCATAAAAAGAGCGTAATTGGAGATGTCTCAGGGATTTTTAGGGTCAGTCTTTCATGTAACATGACTACTGTATGCAAAATACAAAGCCTGATTCCTTTGCAGTAAAGCAGTGGGCTATGATGTAGATAAAAAATAGCCTAATTAAATTAGGCATGGTCCATAAAATAAAGTTAACTAGGTTTTTTTGCATAATAAATCCCTCTCTGAAAAGTTATTTTCTTTAAACAACATTACTGCTGTTACAATGTCTTGCAAATTACATTAAATTGTGAATCATTTTCTTTAAACAGAAGAACACGTATTTAGTGAACACCCTAACGAAGTATTTCTGATATGAACCTACAACCAGCAAATTACTGAGGACTACCTCAAGACCACTTTGTTCACAGGACATTCAGACAACTCAAAGAATAATACTTAGATTTTACCACCCTTGCTAATTAACTAAGTTTTTACAAACAATATCCCAGTACTCTACATAGGCGCTCTTTTCTAAATAACTATTATGACTATTATTACGATCTCTAAGATCGTATCAAATTGGTCCTCATTCCATTCTCCCATGTGAGCTATGCCCTAATAAATCCAGTTCATAAAACCCCTTTGTAAATTATGTCCTCTTGGTCATATTGATTATACTGTTCAGTCAATATGAAGCGTGTATACTTAGATTTGCATTTTTTTAGTGTGAGCTTGTGCTACTGTCACAAATGTATTAACAAAGCTGGCAGATGTGTATTTACATGACAAATGCTATTGCTTTTGATATCGTTAGGTGGCAATGTCACTTTGAAAAGAATAATTTTTGTCTGTTCACATGCACTGTAAAATAAATCTCTTATGTCTGATCTGCACTTTATTGCATGTAAGTAGTTTTTGGCTTTTTGGTTTTATCAGTTAATTTTAATCTTATGTTTTGCCCCAGTTTTACTTTTTACTATTTTATGCTCGATATTTCATGTTTGCTTCATGGTGAAAGGCAGCAAACTGCCATTTACTGTATTTACGGAACATTCATAGTCATATAACAATAGTCTTCTGGTGGTGTACTTTTAATCATTTTGAATTTGAAGTAATTTGACTTGTGAGATTATTAATTAAAATTTATTCATATACAGACATTCACTGACAAGGATCCGCAAAGTGCTTTACAAAAAGATCAATAAAACAATACATGCAATCAAATACACAATAAAATCAGAACCAACCAGTGACCAAATATCACAGAAATTTAATAACAACCTAACCATACTGTTGATTAAAAGCTTGTCCAAAGAGATGTGTCTTTAGATGTCTTTTAAAAGAATCAAGAGAGCACATAGTTCTTAGTCTTTGAGCGAGAGAGTTCCAAGATGTGTTCTAGGAATAGTTAAAAGTTCCAGATCAGAAGACCTTAAAGGTCATATGATGTTGCTAAAAAGAACATTAAAAATGATCCTCTTTCTGAAACTCATGACACAAAAACAATAAAAGTATTTGTTGCATCCAGTATGGACATAATTACTGATTATAATGACTTAGTGCTATCTTTTCATTTGCCATGTAAAACATGACCATGTCTGCATTCATGATCAGGGAAACAACAAATAACAAGCACTATTCTACACCACTCAAACGTTTTTCAATAATAAGTAGCAAATTCTTTAAATAGGAAAATGTAATGTTAATTATCGGTTGTGAGTCACAAGCACCAGACTGTCCTGTCCAGACTGTTGAAACTGCCCCACTTATTGCCCTGGATATAAGAGGCTGCCTGACCATGCAAGGCTCTATAAGTAATAACTTAAACTTGAAGCATTTTCCTTGTATAATTTCTGAACATATATGTATAAGACAAGTTTGTAAAAGATGTAGTTGTAATTTGTGCATCTTTTCAGCAAAGATATTTAACAAGTAATTTGTTTAACATTTACATCCTGTCGACAACTTCATGTGTGGTGCACTCGCAATAAAATATTCTTAAAGAAAAATTACTTGAATCATGCTATAGTTAAATTTTCAAGTTGCTTATTCAGATGTATCTTTTTTTTTTTTTTTAATTCCACCCCTATGTATGTGAGAGAATCCGCACAATTCAATCAGTTGTTTTTATAGTGTTGATTCATCCAAACGCCTCTTAATTGGCCAACATATTTCTAAGCTAATCAGAAACAGGTGTGATTGTTTAAAATGCTCAACCCTGTAAAATGAAATCTGATGCAGGGAGAGCAGATGTAAATGCAAAGTCAGTGCTTCTCATGTTTTACTTTGGTTTAATGTGCAAAAGAATTTTGTTCCCCTTTTTGCAAATTTGTTATTTTTTGTTCATTTTGAGTGCCTGTTCATTTCCAACTAAAGTACAGAAAAAAACACAACTAAACAAAATCATTCATTTCTGATCAACCTTGCTGCATTTACATTGACAACAAATAATAAATAATTCTTTGCTAGTCATTTATTTTATAGGATTTACTTTTGTTTGTTTATGCAATTATCAGCCGTATTTGTGTTTTGTTGGCCCTAGCAACCTGTACCGGTTGAAATACATTGCCATAGCACGTTGTCACGTGACCGTCAACCTAAATGTTTACACAGGCCTTGTGTTTCACCTTTGGTTTAGGATTTCAGTAGCTTAGTCACTCACAACAGGGAAAACTAGGTAATACAAAGGGCGAGTGCGACCCATGGGAAAAGACCTATCCTGTCCCCTACCAAGGGCTCCCATGATTGCTATCAATACCAAGGGAAATTCCATCATCTTTCCTGTGTTACCTGAAAATAGGACAAACTCGATCAAACAAACACACTCAAACGCACACATATAGAGCTAATAGCTTGTTTAAAAGCACTTACTGCAGTTTCCTCATTTTTATTTCTAGCTTCCCCCCATTGTATAGCTGTTTCAGTGTGTAGGGCTCATGTAGTGTGAGGTTATTATCACATCAAATACGCTTTGTTGTCTGATTATGTTAGACTAATTAATAGTCATTTGCCAATTAGTTTGTCATACAGATATTGAAAATATGTTTCAGTTTCTGTTATATTGGAATCAGTTTCCCAAAAGCTCTAAATCCAGTTCACTTGTTGACTCTGTGGGTTGATAAGGAGTCTGCTGTCCACCAGAGCACATGTGTCCCGACTCCGCCCACGATCTCAGTGTCTGCCTGTATTTACTCGCAGAGCAGATGGATACAGCAGAGATCCGAACTGAGAATCTACACAAAACAACAACAGAAATATATGTCGTTTTTAACAAGTTACCTCTGAATTTGCTCTGAATAGGTTTATCCAATCAGTCGCTCTGTTGCTCAGAGGAACTTGAGTAGTTGCCTGTGTGTTGTAAAAGGATGGGAAAGCTCCAGTGAGGGTTTCCTCACCACTGTCTGACATAAAAGATGACTTTAGCTGGTTTGGAGACTGCTTTAAGTACCTCCAGAGAAGGCTTGTCAACACACAATGGAATACAAATACTGCTGCAGAGCGGATTAATGTACCAGGACAGCATCAACCAGTTGTAAATTTGAAAAAAATACCTGAATATTTTAATCACTGTAGTAAATTCTTTTTTAGCACTTCTCTTTTGTCTTTTACCTTTTTATCTTTCATTTTTCTGTCATAATTCCGTCATAATTTTTATTTTATTTTGATTATTTTGGGAGTTCTTGTTTTTTAAATATACTTCATTTATTTCATTATTTACTTTAAAGTACATTTTTTTAATTCACTTAATTTCAGTTCTTTTTCTTTTCTATCACTCTCTCTCTCTCACACGCGCTAATTCCAAAGTTCAGTTATATTGCGATTCCATTGAGCTCTTTATCTGTGATGACAAAACTTCCTGTAATGAAGAATGTGCAGTTTACCAAGGAACCAAACATAAACAATGTTCAGATTTTTTCAATCTGAGAAGAATGTTACATGAATGTTGCGTATGTTGTGCCACATGGTGATTAAGGCAGTCAAAACAAACAAAGTATAGTCTTGCACCTTACATCACTCCTGCACCGTCTTCCTGTCCTCAGTAAACAGGAAGTCCTTGCCACACACGTTTTTATCATTATGCAAAAATAAAACATTAGTTCCTTTTAAGCATACTGCCACAGACCACACAATCTCTTGTGTGTAAAAATGTTTAAATTTGACTTGAATGTCTTTGTTGCAAAGTGTGATCTGTGGCTTTTTTTTGTCTTTACATAAATGTTATTAAGCAGTTATATGTAGAGAAACGTTTTTGTAAATGTGCATATTGTTTTGCTTCATATAAATCAACAAGATCAAAACTGATTTAGAAATATGCCGGGCTGCTTTTAATAATTACTCAATCTTGATGCTGTCAATGTACACACATTGATGAAGTGTTCAGTTCAGCAATACACGTTTGTCATCTCGTCTTTCTTTCTTTCCCCTCCCTTTTCCTGCTGTAACACACAAACCACTGCTTAAATGAAACCATGTGTCATACAGTGCGAACAGACAGACGACCGTAGATTGAAGTGTGGTTGGACAGTCATACTGCCACTATATTTGTGTGCTGTTCTGATTTTGTTAGTTACTGTGGTGGGCATTCGCGGAATAGTTTGCACATTTCAAAAATTATTTTCCAGAAGGACTTTTGGGATTTAACTGGGAACTTCCTCACTGAATCTATTCAGATTGCTCACTCCCTCTCCGAACCACAGGTTATGATGTCCCACTCAAAATAAACCAAGAACTGTTACTCGGTTATTTGTTTCCTTTTGGAAGCCAATATATCAATCTAATTCAATATATCAATCTGCTAGAAACCTGTATACCTTGTTTTCTTCCATAAATTATAAAAGGAAAACTTTATTGTCCATAAAATGACAGCGGAAGAAAGCTGTCCAGCTCCAAAATGAAAAAAAAAAAATCTACATTTTTGTGTTTTCTTTTTGTATTCTACTTTTCTAAAGCAATTCAATAAAAATGTTTGATGAACAATTAGAAATTTAAAGACCTCATAATTTTTGATCAAAACTTCTGTTGAAACAACAGATCACATTCCTATCTGCTGCAATCCAATCAACAACAGTGGTGGATGTTTGATTAAAGCAAGACCCCATCCTTTTTTGTAATCAGTTTTACTTGTCACTATACAGAAGGAAAGGATGTGTGATGGTAAATCACAAATAAATAAATGACAAACACAAACTATCCAGTTAAAAAGTAAATAAATCAGAACTATCCCATACTATCCCAAAATACATATTCATAGTGCAGTTTAAGTGCTGTTTTTATATATTTTGTGTTTATATATATATATAGTATAGTGACGGGAGGAGCCAACGACAGACACAGTGGGCGTGGCGTATATATATATATATATATATATATATATATATATATATATATATATATATAATAAAAAAAAAAATTATTATTTTTATTTTTTTACAACATTATTATTATTAGTATTGTTAAAATTAAAAAGTTATTAGGCCCAAATATGCAGCAAAAACAAATTATAAGAAACAATCCTTTGTAGTTGTTATAAAAAAATAATATAACAGGTTCATGATTAACAACAGATCATTAAAGAGATGTGACAGACTTTAGACACACAGTCACATGTGCATACTCCCATAATACTTCATTCTCACGCTTTCAAGCCAACCTACAATAACACCCTCATAAAAAGACATATGGTTATGCACATGACTCAAAACAACAGGCACACATGCACTAAATGAATCCGTGCTTCTCTCACTTCTCTGTTCTCTCTGCTATTCACACTCGCTCTTGTTTTACAGTTTGCATAGTCTGAATGTCATTGATTGAAGGGAGATATGTTGCATGGGATTATTCAAAGAACAGAAACTCGCACACACAGATCCCCCAGCTGTCGCAGTGATGGGGAACAGAGTGTTCTTGTTTGCGTCCTGCACAGAGAGTTCGGTGTGTGAGCTAATGCCCTCAAAAAGGAGTCCTCCCATATTCCCCTACTGAACTCAGTGTCTCATGTTCCACTCGGGATGTAAAACCCATCAGAACTCATAGAAAAGACAGAAATAACAGTGTTTCTTTTGCATAATAGACATGGTTATGATTGATGTCTTCCTCTCATGGCTTGTTTAAGAAGTAACTGATTTCTAGATGCAGTCAACTGCTTTTTAAATTTCAATAAATAACCTTAGAGAAATGCACCAGCATAATTAAATACGTTTGTTTTTCTGTTCTGTAGATGTTTACATTATGTCTCTTGATTTTAACTTGGTTTTAATGTTTTGCTGATCATACAATTGTGGTCATGTAGTCATATTTTGCATTGGAAACTATTATAGTGTAAATTATGTGACAAAACAAATGTTCAAAATGCGTACACCAACATTCAAATGTTTGGGGTCCAGAATACTTTTAATAATAATTTTTCACAAGGGACTTTCCTAAAATATCTAAATATCTGTAACACAATACCTGTCTTTTTGTCAGAAGTTGCAATTTAAAATAAACGTTGTCTATTTTGAAATGTTCTAAAATGTAATTATTCCTATGATTACAAAGTGTCACATGATTGCTCAGAAATCAAACTTATACTAAAGAAACTTTTTTTTTTATTGTTAAAGCAATAGTTCACCCAAAAACAAAAATTCTGTCATCATTTACTTACTATCAGATAGTTCCAAACCTTTATGCATTTCTATGTTCTGCCGAACACAAAGGAAGATATTTTGAAAAGTTTGTAACCAGGCTGTTTTTTTTTGGTCACCATTGACTTTCATAGTAGGAAAGAAATACTATATAATAATAATATTATACTTTATAATACAATGGAATAATATTTCTCATAGTTATATTGCATTATAAGTCTCATATCTTTACTGATGTTACTTTACTTAGTTACTTAAAGCGGACAAAAAACACTAATAAGTAATAATAAAGAATAATAACAATATTATTTTTTCTAAAAAAATAATATTGTTATATATATATAAATTATTATATATATATATATATATATATATATATATATATAATATATAATTGTTGTATATATATAAATTGATGGTGGTTTTTAGACAGCTGTTGATAAATAACTGCAACTACATGTCTACTAGCCTTCATTAGAGTAATAGTAGTTAAATAAATGCTAAATATAACACTTTATTTTGATGATTTATCTACAGACATAGAATGTGAACATTCTAACATTATAATACCTTACAAATACTTTTTTAATGTATTATGAATATGTGCTTCATTGAAATCCATACTGACCCCAGACCCTTGAAAGGAAATTCAACTATATTTTAGTTTTCAACTATATTTACTTTTTTCTCTCTTTTTCTGTCTTCAGCATCAGTGAAAGCTTCCTAACAGTAAAAGGTGCTGCCCTTTTCCTTCCACGTGGGAATGGTTCCACTTCCTCCTCCTGCTCCTCCAGAATCACAGGACAGCGCAGCAAACATGCAGGTAAGGGCATTCGTCAGACAATGTGCAAAATAGGCAATGAAAAGGATGTGAATGTTAAGATTTAATTAACTATTTGAACTTTTGGAGCAGGGGACCTTCAGCAGCACCTGCAGACAATGTTCACATTACTGCGGCCAGAGGATAACATCCGTCTGGTGAGCACCACACACACACACACACACACACACAGTAACTGGCTCTGTACAAAAATCTAGTGAACTTCCCATGGAGGTCATACTTTTTGGGCACAGTTTGGCCAAAATAAGTCCACATTACATGAATCCTTCACATACTTGAGAATCCATAAATCATAGCATAAGCATAGCATAAGGCTTATCTACAATACTGCTAAAATGTTTTTTTTTTCTCTACTATTCCTTCAGGCTGTGCGGTTGGAGAGCGCTTTCCCACAGTGCACTCGTTACATGGTGGTGGTCTCCACTAATGGGAGACAGGACACCGAAGAGAGCGTGGTGCTGGGCATGGACTTCAGCCCCTCCGACAGGTTTGCATGCGCTGCTGCTTGTACTGTTTAGTTAAACCAGTCAAATATAGTAACAATAAATAATTACATTCTGTGTTCGTCGCAGTTCCTGTTCCATAGGTATGGTGCTTCCTTTGTGGAGTGACACACGGATCCACCTGGATGGTGACGGGTAGGTGTGGCAAATCTGTTAAAACCTAAGATTCTCCTGCAGGTTCAGAGAGTGTTTCACTTCTCTTTTTTTTCTTCACAGGGGTTTCAGTGTGTCTACAGATAACAAGATACACATATTCAAGCCTGTTTCAGTCCAAGCCATGTGGTGGGTGACTATGCCTTTTTTCCTAAGATTCATTAAATATGTTTTTATTTTTATTTGTAAACAAAATTTTATTTATTTATTTTTTCAGATTTTAAAATGGAAAATAAATATATTTTTTTAATTATTAAGAATTTCTTTCCACTCATTTACTTATTTTGCATTTTTTTGTTTTGTTGCATATTTTGTTATTTTTATTTTAATAAAAACAAACTATGTATTTTTTTTTTTTCAAGTAAAAAAAAAGATGAATTGTCCACCTTTTGCTTTTTCAACTCGGAAGTAAGCCTATGCGAGAGACTTGAGGTTCATTAGATGCTATAGGTAAATAACAAGGATAATAATTTTTTAATATCAAACAGTTAAAAATAGCTGGACGCGGATGAGACCGGAAGCTAGACCCATAGAATTTACAAATGGTCACCCATTTTTACATCAAGAAAAAGGTGGATAATACTTCTTTTTTTTGGCATTCAAATGATGAATTTGAGAGCTTATTATCATTGAAGTGTTAAATCAGTTGACCCAAGATTCATGTTATCTACAATATGCCGTAAATTTGTTGCCTTTAAGGTTCTGTTCTAATAATGATGATGGGATATTAAAGACTGATACTGTACCAAAGAAACACTTTTAGTATTAGTCCAACCCTGATATGGTAGCATGTTTTGATGTGGAGCACCTTTTTCACTCAGGTCTGCCCTGCAATCTCTTCATAAGGCCTGTGAAGTGGCCCGCTGTCATAATTACTTTCCAGGTAGCCTCTTCCTCACCTGGGTAAGTTACTACCAGAGCCGGGTGTCTTCAGATCAGGCCCGCATCAATGAGTGGAATGCCATGCAGGACGTGCAGTCCCACCGAGCAGACTCTCCTGTGCTCTTCTCTGAAGTGTGAGTACTACTTTCTAATGGTCCTGCCACTGAGCAAATTGACAGCAGTTTTAATGTATCATAGAACTTTTTATTTTAGAACAACATCCTCTCTAAATATAAATACATATGGCTAATAGATAATCAAATGTATATATATATATATATATATATATATATATATATATATATATATATATATATATATATAGATTTGCACACATCATTGATTTTCATCAAGTGCGAAAATTTAAAAAGAAATATGTTTTTTATTTTTTTTTTGTTTTTGCTTTGTATCTTTAGGCCAACTGAGCGAGAAAGAACAGAGAGACTCATCAAGACTCGTTTGAGAGAGATCATGATGCAGAAAGACCTTGAGAACGTCACCTCTAAAGATGTATGAACCAAATGATTTATTTCTTCTGTAAAATCTTCTCAGATGCACTTTACTCACCAGTTGTACCTGCACACATACTTCTGTTTAGATCCGCACAGAGCTGGAGATGCAGATGGTGTGTAACCTACGGGAATTTAAGGAGTACATTGATAATGAGATGATCGTCATTTTGGGGCAGATGGACAGGCCCACAGAGATTTTTGAGCATGTTTACCTGGTGAGTTATGTCACCAATACATTTTAAATATACATTTCGTTTACATTGTACCATAAGTCTTTTTTGGATTGCACATAATTATAGGGTTCTGAATGGAATGCATCTAATCTGGAAGAACTGCAAAACACCGGGTGAGTTTTTTTTGACATCCTCATCTATAAAAACATACCTATAATACTTGCAGTAGAGGCTACTTTGCCAGACTGTTAGTCATAAACCTGTGTTATTTTTTTATTATTATCTTTGCAATCTCTTCCTGGTGTTAATAATTACACAGATTCGGTTATGTCTTTGTGTTTGCTATCAGGGTGCAATACATCCTTAATGTGACGAGGGAGATCGATAACTTCTTCCCAAGCCTATTTGAGTACCATAATATCCGGGTTTACGATGAAGAGGCCACAGACTTGCTGGCTTACTGGAATGACACTTATAAATTCATCTCTAGAGCCAAGTGAGTATGAATAAACTTGTAATGCTCACTTTGGAGTAAAACACACAGTTTTTCTTGTTGTAATTGTTATACAAAAGATGTTTATTAACAAAGATTTTATGCTTTTTCTAAATACTTATGTAGCATAAGTATTTAGAAAAATTTGTTAAATCAAAATTACAGCATTTGCATTATTTTTTGCTCATTGCTCATTTCGAATGAAAACCCGGGACTGTCCCAAGTAAATACCAAGGTCCAGAAAAGTATGAAAGATGTTATCAGAATAATCCATCTGTCTTCAGTGGTTTAACCACAACTTTATGAACTGCTGAAAAAACTTTTAGTACGGAAAGAAAACAAAAATAATGACTTCAATGATATTCAACAATTCTGCACCATAGTGTCACTGTAGTGCCATTTTTGTGGAGAATCCACTGGATGCAAATAGCATCAGTGATGTTATGAAATTGAATTTTGCATTAGAAAACCAATGAACAATAAAATCCAAATCCAAACATCCAATACACAACATGAAGGAATACTCATAAAGATGCACTAATAGCAATACTGAAGAACTTATCAAAATTACTGCACTTCAGAAGTAATGTGAACACTTCTATTAGTATAAACGTTTGAAGGCTTAAAGTTTCTTTTTGTTTCTTTTTGGTTTTAGATAAAGTCTTTATTAAAATTAATTGTTAACCTGAGTTTCAGTTTTGCTTCACCAAAAAATGTCATGTTTACAGTACTAGTACTAAATCTAACTTTTAACACAAGACTAAAATAATACCTACAGGAAAGCAGGGGCAAAGTGTCTGGTGCATTGTAAGATGGGCGTTAGTCGTTCGGCCTCCACTGTGATTGCATACGCCATGAAGGAGTACGGCTGGGACTTGGAGCAGGCCTTTGAGTATGTTAAAGAGCGGCGAGCCGTCACCAAACCCAACCCATCATTCATGAGACAGCTGGAGGAGTATCAGGGAATCCTGATGGCCAGGTAAATGAGTCATTTGAATGCGTGTAGTCATGCGAATAGCAGGAAATGTCTGTGTGCGTTTAAATGTTTAAACCTGCAGGTATGCCACTCACTCTAAGGACCGCAGACACGTTCACTTCCATTTTAATGACATGTTTCTTTCACAATTGATTATAGGGCTCTGATTGTATTCATTGAGAAGTTACAGTGGCTGTTCGACTACATTCCACTTATTAACTTGCACGTCTTTGATTGTGTGCTTGCGTCTCAGAGGTTGTAGGTATGCATGTGCAACCATCCACTTGCACTTCCTGTAAAATCACTGAATGGGATTATTCATGTTTTTTTTTTTAGGTCTGACAAAACCGCTTAGGCTGTAAAATACTTGGTTTTTTTGACGTCTGTTTGACAGCCATGTTTTCATAATTTATACATTAAATTTTCCATTGTGTTTCTGACACATCATAAGTGATTCAAAATTTTATTTGTGGCGTACACAGCGGTGGTGGGTCATATTGTTGAATACTTAATATTTAAAAGGCAAGTGATCATACAATAATGTTAAAATCATAACTATGACTATTGCAGAGTGACTTTTTTGCAGCTTGGTTTGCAAAAATGGTTTGCAGGTTTGTGCAGCTTAAAGTATACTACCATTAAAAATTTTGCAGTCTGTAAGATTTTTTTTTTTTATCATCTTTTTAAGATTTTATATTACAAGGATACATTTAAACTGATTAAAAGCGACAATTCATTTGTGGTGTTAAAAAGTAAAAGAAAAAAATATAGTTAAATGTTTTGGTTTTGAAAAAAATTAAGAATTGATAATAATAATGTTTATATTGTGTGAATGTGTTACTACAATCAATTTTCACTTAGCTGTTAAGAGCAGAGAGTGTGACAAAAAACAAATGTGCTGCAAGTCCTCACCTGCAGGACTGTTATAATTCAGTAGTTTTCATCAAAAATAGCATTTCTTTACAACAAAATATTAATAGTGTACAGAAGAAAAAATACAGATCATGTGATCACTTATAATAATTGAATGTTTTTCTTAATGTAAAATATCAGCAAGTTATATATATAACACTTATCAGCAACCAAAATATATTGTAAATGTTTTGTTTACCCAAACATTCCTTTTCTCCAAACTTTCCTTTTCTAGCAAACAGAGACACAATAAATTGTGGCGTTCCCATTCGGATAGTGATCTGTCGGAGCACCATGAGCCACTCTGTAAGGCCACAGCTGCACAGTCCCTCGGACGCTCCAATTCCCGCAACCAGACCTTCGGCCAGACGTCGCCCTCAATACAGGAGCTCCTCCAGACTCTTGCACCCACCTCAGCCAGTGCTACTGAAGCTAAGGAGCGGAGAGAGTCTGATACCACATCTTGGCCAGATACACACATTTACAATGGCCTGGGGAACCCAGACAACAACCTCCATGAACCCACAGAGACCCCTTCCTTCCCCAGACCCAGGGCTGCCACTGTGGTCCCAGAGGCCAGATCCGATGTCACCTCCATGACTATTGCAGAGACTGTCCATTTTGGTGGTCCTCATCCACCTGCCGCTGTACATAACCCACTCTTGTCCCCTAGGGTTCTCTCAGAGCCAAAGGCCAAGCAAGGTCTATCTGAGCAGCCTGAGGTGTCAGATCTTGTGCCTTTGGAGAAGGGTAGTCCAAAGGTGCTCATATCTGTGAGCGTTAGGAGTAGGACTCCTGAGCCATGCACGCAGACCCCGGATTCTTTAGGGCTGCAGGATCTCAGCCAGCAAGTGCCTAACATTGGGACAGACTGTGCGGGGCTAAGTTACAGCAGTGATGAAGACCACCACCCCAGTGCCACATTACACAGAGCTGGGCTCTCGACCACCCCTCCCTTGACTCTAAGCACAGACCGCATTGACTTCTTCAGTGCCAGAGAGAAGTTTCAGGGCCTTTCTCAAGAGGGTCAGATCCGTGGGACTTCTGAGCAGGCAATGCAGCAGATACCTCGGGAAAAAAGCCCGAGTATAGAGACAAAACGGCTACTTCCTGACAACCCTATCAAAGAGGAGGAACAGAAAAAGGTACGGTGGTGTTACAATTGTGGGAATGTGCAGTCTTGCTTTTTTTTTGGAAAGTTCTCTAATAGAGATTGATCATTTAATTATTTATTCACTCTCAGGTCATTCCAAACCTGTATGGCTTTTCTTCTGTGGAACACAAATGAGAGATAACTTGAATAATAAAGACAATTAAATAATGCAGGTTTGAAACGAGATGAGGGTGAGTAAATAATGGCAGTATTTTGGACAATATGTCTAATTAGTTCATTCAAAATGCACAAATTAACAAAGGAGTTTATATAATAATTTAATGTTAACTCTCACTGAAATAAATGAAACCTTTATTAATGGCTATAGATGCTTATTTAGACAGCAGAACAAAGTTTTGAATGCGTCTGTCTTAATATTATGTTATCATCCTGCAGCAAGGGAATAATGTTCCTGAGAGTAAGTGCCAAACTTTATTAAAGTCAGGTTCCGTTCCCATACTGTGTCTCATCGCAATCATGTTTGAATGAAGTCATGTCCCACACTGCCACCCTCTGTTGATGAGAAATGTTGCATGGAATCCTTCATCTGTCATGGTGTTGATCAGTCTGCTGCAGTTGCATTCAATTGTCATGCACAAATCAGAGTAAAAGGTGAAGTGTGTGATATTTTCATTGTGGAAAAACTTTGTTTAATGTTCACCAATTTTGTTATACATAAACATTTAATACTAGCTATTTTTTCCATATTGCAAATTTAATTTCTACAAAAAATTGTAAAGACTTTCCATCCAATGTGCACAAGAGAACCTTTGACAAAATATTACATTTTACATTTACATTTTACATGTAGTCATTTTGCAGACGCTTTTATCCAAAGCGATTTACAATTGAGAGTACAACAGCGATTCATTTTTTGAGAGACAAACAGACAGAGTAAGTGCTTATATCACCCAGTCACAGGGAGTGTTCAAATTAAATTAGTACATGCCAGAAGGGAAGGAATAAACAAGGGGGAGATAGAGACAGTGAGAGTATATATATATATATATATATATATATATATATATATATATATATATATATATATATATATATATTTTTTTTTTTTATGATGAGGTCAGGTATTGCTGAAAGATGTGAGTTTTCAGCAGTTTCTTAAAGATTGACAGAGATCCAGCATTCCGGATATGTACGGGAAGATCGTTCCACCAGCCAGGAACAGAGAACGAGAAAGTTCTGGAGAGTGATTTCGAGCCTCTTTGAGATGGTACCACGAGGCGTCGCTCGCTAGCAGATCTCAGACTTCTAGAGGGTGTGTAGATTTGTAATAGTGAGTGGAAGTAGACTGGTGCCGAGTCTGTGGTTGTTCTATATGCAAGCATCAGTGCCTTGAACTTGATGCGAGCTGCAATCGGTAGCCAATGTAAGGAGATAAAGAGAGGTGTAACATGGGTTCTCTTGGGCTCATTGAATACCAGCCGTGCTGCTGCATTCTGAATCATTTGTAGAGGTTTTATTGTGTTTGATGGAAGTCCAGCCAGAAGAGCATTGCAGTAGTCCAGTCTAGAAATGACAAGGGCCTGGACAAGTAGCTGCACAGCTTGCTCTGTTAGAAAGGGCCTGATCTTTCTGATGTTGTGTAATGCAAACCTGCAGGATCGAGCAGTCTTTGCAATGTGATCTTTGAAGGTTAGTTGGTCGTCGAGGATTACACCAAGATTTCTGACTGAGGTTGATGGGGTAATTGACGAAGAACCTAGCTGGATGGTGAAGTCATGCTGTGTAGTTGGAGTGGCAGGGAATACAAGCAGCTCAGTCTTTGTCAGATTGAGCTGTAGGTGGTACTCTTTCATCCATGCCGAGATGTCCGCCAGGCAACCCGAGATCCGAGTAGCTACCGTTGGATCGTCTGGATGAAAAGAGAGGTAGAGCTGTGTGTCATCGGCGTAGCAGTGGTAGGAGAAACCGTGAGCCTGTATGATGGGGCCTAGTGATGTAGTGTAAATGGAGAAGAGGAGGGGTCCAAGAACCGATCCCTGAGGAACCCCAGTGACCAGTTGATGTGCTGTGGATACTTCTCCTCCCCAGGCCACCCTAAAAAACCTACCAGTGAGATAGGATTCGAACCAACGAAGTGGGATCCCAGAGATGCCCAGTGATGAGAGGGTAGAAAGCAGGATCTGATGATTCACAGTGTCAAAAGCAGCAGATAGATCCAGCAGAATAAAAACTGATGATTTGGATTCAGCTCTTGCAGTCCGCAGGGCTTCCGTGACTGAGAGCAGTGCAGTCTCAGTTGAATGGCCGCACCTGAAACCTGATTGGTTATGGTCCAGTTTGTTGTTTTGCGAAAGAAACAGTGATGCCTGGTTGAAAACCACTCTTTCAAGTGTTTTCGCTATGAATGGAAGAAGAGAGACTGGCCTGTAGTTATCAATAAGGGAAGTGTTTAAAGTGGGCTTTTTGAGCAGTGGGGTTACCCGAGCCTGCTTAAATGCTGTGGGGAAGGTGCCTGTGAGGAGAGATGTGTTGATGATGTGCGTGAGTGCCGGCAAGACTGTGGTGGAGATTGCTTGCAGAAGATGAGAGGCTATGGGGTCTAGCGGACATGTTGTTGGATGGCTGGAGAGGAGAAGTTTGGATACTTCTGCCTCGGTGAGGGAGCAGAAGGAGAAAGTGGAGGAATCGGTGAGTCGATGTGGTTGGTTGAAGGTTGTGCGTTGGGGGGGCTGAGAACTGGCTACTGATCGCTTTTGTTTTGTTTGTAAAGAATGTGGCAAAATCGTCAGGTGATATTGACGTGGTGGGAGGTGGTGGAGGGGGATAGAGCAGGGAGTTAAATGATCTGAAGAGCTTACGTGTGTCTAAAATATAAATGGGAAGGCCACTGTGGCTCTTTATTAATTGTATTTGATGTAATAAATTACAATATTAAAATAAATTAATTTAAAATGTACTAAATTACTTGCAGCATAGAATGCTCTGATGAACTTCCTGCTTGCTAGCTTTAGACACAAGATGTCTTATGCTCATTTCTGAGAGGCCAGTCATTTGAGATGCTTTGACTGCATTTCAAAACATGTTTTCTTTTATTCTCTAAAGCATTGGTCTTTAACTTAATTCCTGGAGTGCCACAGTTCTGCACAGTTTAACTTCAACCAGCTCCAAATCACACTTGTTTGGAATTTTCTAGTGATCCTGAAGACCTTGATTAGCTGGACCAGGTGTGTCTGATTAGAGTTGGAGTGAAACTGCAGAACTGTGGCTCTCCAGGAATTAAGTTTGAGACCAGTGCTCTAAAGCCAACTATGCATTCACTAGACTTGTTGATGCAAAATCACATGGCTTTTTTATACGCATTGAGGAATGTTTTTCCACCACCCAGAGTACCATAGCAATTACATAGTAACTTAATGGCAACTACCAAACACCCTAGTGTCAAAACTGTGATTTTAGCACAGTCAGGCACCACTCACATTTGTAAAGTTCCACTTTTTATTGAAATTGTACACTTCACCTTTAAAACACAAAATAATGCAATTATATTTGCACTACAAATAACCATTTTATGCCCCCTTGTTTATCTGCTACAGGAGAGCTGCAGTGCCTCAGTCCATAACACAGTTTCAGAAAAGGAGTCCATACGGCACAGTGTAACCCCTCCCCCCTCTCCTACCAGCCAACCTGTTTCCAGTAGCAGCAGTGAGGAAGAGGAGTTCACACAATCAGCAGAAGCTGAAAAGGAGAAGGGGGAGCAGGGGAAGGACCAGCAAAGTGACTGGCCAAAGGGCACTGTGCGGCGAGCCACCAGGGAGCTTGAGCAGAAGATCAAGCAGGAGGTCTCGTCAGTGACACTGGTGTCCTCGGTCCCCGCGTGTCCCTCACGACGCTCCCCCGTCAACACCAGCAGCAGAGAGAAAACTGAGGAGACCTCATCCCACACACACCTCACACCTGATCCAAGCACTGTGTCAACACACCATCACCAGCCTCAGAACAACATGGACAAGGTGGAGAAAGACGAGAGTCTTTTGGCTGATGAGGACAGAACGGGAAGAGAGAGTGAGAGACGACTCAGGGAGGGAGAGCGCATGAACACCGGCCTCACGCACTCAAGACAAAGCCATTCCATTTCAGCTAGCTCCTCTCTGGCCATGGTTCTACAGCTGGAGGGAATCACCGAGCAGGAGAGTTACACCGACTCCGACTGTCCACCGGGACGCTGTCCAAAAGACATGAGAGAAACCTGGGAGACTCTGAAAGAGCTTGGGGCATTCCTCTGGCAGGTGAGTGGCTGCTCGGACAGACGGCTCAGCCAACCGTGGTCCAGGAGAGAGCAAAGAAAGGGCCGGGCTGCGTGGGAGAGGACCAAAGAGGTGGAGGCTCGGATCCGGCAGGCTGGCCTGACCCCACCCTCAATGATGAAGCGCTCAGCCTCGTTGGCCAAACTGGGGTCATTGGAGCTTTCGCCTGTTGACCTGAGCGAGCTTGACTTAAGTCCTGCCTTACTCTCTGCTCCCACCAGTAAGCCACGTTCCCACTTGTGTAGTGATGATACCTCAAAAAAGAAACGCGTTTTGCCCCATTGCACTCCTTCTCTCCCTTCCTCTTCTGGCTCTCCTGTTTCTTCCACTGGATCTCATGTGCTCGGACACTCAGAGAATGATGATGAGACTGAAGAGGCAGAATATAGTGACTGTGACGTCATGCCTATGTCACTGCCACTCTCCCCACCTTCCAACCAGTGTTGGAGGCGGGATAATGCACAGGATGCAGCAGGTTATGCCCCGTTGCCTGCTGCTGCTTTGATACCCGTGGCAACACGCCAACAATATGGGAGGACACATCCCCTTCGGAGACTTAAGAAACGGACCATTAACCCTTACCACACTATGTGACTTTTATTCTGTATGTGTGCGTATACGTGTGTTTGTGCCTGCCAGTGTGAGTTTGTGATTAAAGAGATTGTTCGCCAAAAAATGACATTTTCATTTACTCACCCTCATGGCTATCCAGACCTGTATGACTTCTTCTTTCGTGGAACGCAGAAGATGATGTTTTGTTCCTTACAAATAAAGTCAATGGGGTCAGATTTTTGATCCCATTGACTTCTATTGTATGGACAAAAACATTCCGTTAAAATGACTTTTTTTCCACAGAAGTAGTCACACTGGTTTTGGTTGACATGAGGGTGGGTAAATGATGACAGAATTATCAGTTTTGGGTGAACTATCCATTTAACTTGCCACGCATACCTCATTGGGCCTTATCTAACTGGAAATCAAACAATGCGGATATCTTAGAGCACAATGTGATTTGAATGTTTTTGGTGGGGTTGATGGCCCATAGAATAGGAATCATGTAATCCTAACCCATCATTTGAGTAGAAAAAAAATTGCTGCTCTTAACGAACAATGAAATGTTATGACTGATATACTTTTTGCACAGTGTCTATCAGGTCATTCTTTGCATACTATGGTAATACATTACCATTTCATCCTTTCCGTTGTCAGTCTTTTATCAAAAACCACAATGTTCTCTACTGAATTGGATTCTGGAGGTGTGTGTGTGTGTGTGTGTGAGTGAGTGAGTGAGTGAGTGAGTGAGTGAGTGAGACAGAGAGAGAAAGATAGAGAGTGAGTGTGTGTTAAGGGTTGAAGGTGAGCCATAGACGAGTATGTTTAAATGCATTCTGAAATGAATGACGTAATTGTGAGTGTACAATTATTACAGATGTGAGATTATTAAGTGTGTGCATGTTGGTTTTAATGAGAATGGGATCAGTTCTGTGGTACTTGTAGAATGTAGAGTTTATGGGCCTCAGTCTGTGTATGTATATTCTGTGGATGTGTATGATATGTATAGTTTACCATGGGTGTGTGTGCATTTTCCGTCTGTTTCCGACTTCGGTGCAGTTTCTTCCTTCAGAATCTTCTGTTTTGTTGAAGACGACAAAAAAGATACATGGGGGATTTTAATATGCACTTTTTATTATTGTTTTAATTTTTTTAAACTGTGGTTTGTATTCTGGAAGCATGTTCGCAAGAGTATGTATTTAGAGTTGCTTGTAAGGGTCGTTGTACAGTGCAAAAAAGAAAGAAAACTGAATAATGTCTTTCTGTTTGTCGTAAGACTGGAAAAAATATTTTCTCTTTTTATCGTGCTTAAACTGTGACAATTAAAGATAATTTCAAACTGACAAATACTTTTTGGGGTGTGTTTTTTGACCAGGTTCCCATAGTCAAAAAACCCTGTAATATTCTGAATTAAAAAGTGTTTTTTGTTTAGTTTTTTTTTTTGTTATATACATTTCTAGTTATTCTAGTTAAAGAATACAGTAGTTCTAGTTTGTCCGATAGAAATTGCTCTTTGTTTGTCCACTATTGGCCCAATCTCTAAGAGGGAACCCTGTATTACTCAGAATGTATTACTTGTTCAGCTAATGTTTAAATGATGCTTGCTACACTTTAAAAACGGAAAATATCTGCACATATGATCAATCATTATATAACAAATATAGTCAGAATCATTTAGTGATAGATCATATTTTAACTTAAACCCAACAAAAGTTTGTCCGTTTTTACATTGTACAACAATGCAGTAACTTCAAGAGGTATCACCTTCAGGAGGTATGGCAGGGGGACTATAGCAGATGTGTCACCTGACTACCTGTGCGATTGATTTTTTTTAAACATCCATACAATTGGTGTGTACTTAAATCAAGGGTGTGAAATGCAGGAGTTTATGCTGTGTGCTCATGGCCACCTGACCTCAGTGTGTGCTCTCACTGCAATCTATAGCCCTGTCACCGGCCCGAGAGAAATAGCCCGACACAGACAGCCATTTCGAAAATAGACCAGACCGCCTTGACCCCCCTGCCAATAGACTATGGCAAGCCAATTTCACATTTAACATGATTTAACATTAGTATAGTTTGTAATCCTAAAAGTAATTATATATACATGTATATATATTTAATATATTTCTCTCTCAATTTCATATAAAAGCAAATGCTATTTTGTTTTTCGAAAACAAAACTTCATGTCATATAAAAGGTGCAGACAGAATATATATCTTTGACCTGGTCGGTTTCCTGGCCTCCAGGGCTGCAATACACTGTTTTGCACCAACAGCTGTGTTGCATGCGCTTTAAAATATTAGTGAGCAGAATCACACAGACCAAAACAAAAACTAACATTCCAACACAGAATGCAAATATCAAAATAGAACATCTGTAAATGTCTGTAAACATCTGTAAATTTTTTAAATGTCTTGAATGAAATTGAAGTTGAATATAGCCCCTTTAATAGTAACAAGTAGAATTGATGCTAGTTACTATTGGAATTGATAGTATTTCATCTAATCAAATAAGTAGTATTCCAGCTAAAGACTACTTACTAGTCAGACAGGACTAGATAATGCCATAGTTCAATTAAGACACAAGTAATGTTTTAATAAGCATGCCTTAGAAAAAAAAAACATTATTGATGTGCATCTTAAGACAAAACAAACGCAATGATATGCTTTAAGATTTAAAATAAGTTTCTTTCAGCTGAAACGGCTTGTGTCTAGGACAAGGCCTAAACCTTGTCTGTGAAACCGGGGGTAAATATTTTAGGTAGTGCTCATTTTTAAGGGGCAATTGTTAAGGTAGCTTGCCATACATATACACCCCTGTCTGTGCGCTTCTCCAGCACCCCCGGTCCACCGTTTGCTCTCTCTCTCTTCTCGCTCGATGTTCAGGAACGACTAGTGAGGAGGAACTCGCGCTAGTTCTGCGAGTCTGCACCAAGTTTGTGACCTGGAATAAACGAGACACTTCTAAAAAGCGCGGCGTCGAGAGGAGCCTTAAACCGTCCTGAGAAAGGGGAAGAGCAGATTTAAAGACGTATATTCCCCAAAGACAGCGGTAAGTGATTCATGGGACAGATAGTTACGCAGTTCTTTATGATAGAATGCTGCATTGTGACGGCACGCGCTTTGTAGAGTTTTGTAAAGTTCTGTTGTGGTAATGTGACGAACAGGCTCTGACATCATCATAACGTATCGGTGCAGCACGTTCAGCTCCTTCATTGAGGTGCTGTAAGAATATCTATAATTCAAGGCCAGGTGTGCGCGGAGCTTATCGAGAAGAATAACACACGCCGTATAACGTTGGCAATTGTATACTTTCATTCTGTCCGTTTGTAAATATGGAAGGATCATGTCTGGAGGGGACAGAGGGGGAGACACATGGACAGTTTGGTATTACTATATTAGGAAAGTGACCGTGTCTGAAGACAGTAAGGGGGGCCTTCTCACATGGAACAAACTGTTGTGTGGGTTAAAGATACTGCATTCTGAAGGGGATTTAACAGTTCTGACCATGTGGTGTAGTATCAGTGTCAATCACGTTTTTTTTTTTTGTTTTTGTTTTTGTCAGTTTTAAATGAATAATAACAGATAATTGTGATTTCACAGGTGTGCGCAGTGGGGAATCAGATTATATATTAACATTTTCATCTGCTGTAAATTTATTTCATTTCTACAGCTTGTGAGTTTAAATTAGAGTCAAGTATACAGAGAACATTGTTGTTACAACTTATCTCAGTGCAGAGGAGCGCATTGATCAAACATGGTTGTTTAACATAATTAATACTTCCCCTATCACCGCCTCAAAGAGATAAACAAATTGGAAACATTTGAATTTAAAACAGCCAAAATGGAAACAATTTGAAAACTGAAATATACACTACAAGCTCTAAAAACAAGCAATCCATGTAAAAACAAAAACTGGCTAAATGATACCAGTTCTTAATAACATGAATTAAAATGTATGTTTATGATATTTCTGGTCCGTATATTTGTGATTAGTGACAGATCTGACTTGAAACACCTGTTCGCAGTATCACTGCACAGCACCAATATTGTTGTCATCATTGTTCTTGTTGCATAGCAATGTTCTGTTAGTGTGTGTTTATACAGGATTTGTCTTTGAAAATTCGCATCTAATAGTTTCCCATGCCATGTGGGTGATTAATTAACGCAATTGCAAATCATATAATAAATTAACATTTACTTTCTTATTTTGGCATTGGGGTTTTTTCCTTTCTTTTATATTGACTTCAGCTGTCACCTCTGGAAGGTGGTGCTCATGTGTGCTAGTGATTTCAATCCTGTGGCTCATTTTTAATTGTAATTAAACTGGCAGCGTTAACATTCAGTCCAAAGTTACAACTCTCCCGATCTGGCAAATGTTTGTTAGCTTTTCCCCAGCTGTGGCTTGTGTTCTCCATTGTTCAGTAGGAGCTATTTAGGGTGCTTTTGTGTTGATGATGCAGATTGTGTGTCTGCTTGTTTATGTCAATCATCTGTTGCTTCCACAAATAATAAAATCTCATATGACAAGTGAGAAAATAAAAAGGATTTTAAAAGGAAACATAATCCATTTTACGAGTACGTCATGTACGTTAATATGTTTATCATAGTCTTACCTTTTGCCAAAATATTTCCTCATCTTTATTTTCAAATTAGGAAAACCATTATTATGTGCAATAAATGTGAATGAATGTATTTTAGTATGAAGATGTATGTTTAAAACGTTAAATAGGCCATTATTTAAGGAGTACTAAATATCGGAAAATAATATAGCCCTGCAACTGACATTAATAAAGTAAAGCAATATTTTCCGGTCAATGTAAGTAACAAATATGTTTTTTAATAAATGATAGTTAATTCTAATTAAATTGAGACTATTAGGTGTATTGATACATTTAATTTGATATACATCTGACAGGAATTACTAAGCATCTTTTCCACAGGGTGTACACCAAATAATATGATCTCTGTCTCTGTTTTTTACAGCCATGAGTCGCAGCATTGTGCGCCAGAGTAAATTCCGGCATGTTTTTGGGCAAGCGGTGAAAGCGGATCAAAGTTATGATGATATCCGGGTTTCCAAAGTGACATGGGACAGTTCCTTCTGTGCAGTTAACCCAAAGTTTCTGGCGGTTATAGTGGAGTCCAGTGGAGGCGGGTCCTTTCTGGTTCTGCCGCTCTCAAAGGTAAGTGGCTTGAGGAGAAAACTACAAAAACATGTACAGCCTTTGTCTATTCTTTCATCTTCATGGGGCTATATTTATGGGTATGTTTGTTCAAGAGCCTCAGCCGTGGCTCATGTTAAGGGTGCCCATCCCCCACAGGGCTTCCATTTCACCCTCATAGAGGCAAAGTTTTGAACCCCATGGAAACAGGGTACACAACTTGCATATGTTGTCTGAACCTTCTTCTGTGACATACCGAAGCTGAGTTTAGAGATGATAAGTAAGCGTTTTTGAGTTGCTTTGCCATATCTTCTTATCTGCATCTCGCATTTGCAGTATTGGCAAATAGATATGCTAGTATGATGATCTTTTGTCCATTATATAATTTTCATCGCAAATACTGACATTACACATCATACATTAGTATTTCATCATATGTGTTTATATCTTCTTATTTACTTTTGTCATTTGCCGGTTTGTACTATTAAAACTACTGTTTCTTCAGAATGGGAATGCACTTCCCATGTGTACTAGACATTTCCAACTAGTGGAAATATAACAGATTCATTATTAAACTGAAATTGACAAATTTAAGCACAACCATGATGTTTCTACTGTGAATTTACAAATATATAGTCTAGACTAAATGTAATATATATTTCTCATTTAATAAATGGTAACAGGGTCGAAGAGTTGAATTTGATGAACACAAAATTACATTTCTTTAAAATGTTTAAATAACATGAGCTGGGCCTTAGAAAGGGGCCATATAAAACTATTCTTTCGTGAATGTCAAATATGGGATGGAGTAAAAAGTATTTACAAAATTTATAAAGTTTAAAGTTTGGGGTCAGTAAGATGATCAAATTCATAAAAAAAAAATACAGTAGTATTTGAAATGCTGTCATTATATAACAGCATTTCAAAGAAGTGTCACACTTTTTTGTCAAATTTCTCTCATTTAGGCTTAAGGTTATTTTAGTGGGGCTTTTAAGTGTAGTTTATCGTACAAACAGACATTTGACAACCCAGTTTCGACTGAATTATTAAAAGCAAGCTACTTATTTTGTGTAATTTTTTGCTTGAAAAGTGAATGTACCATCTTTTTATAAAATAAATGCCCCTTGGTTTAATATTTTTGTCATTTTATTTTGGATTTTAAATGTAGTTTAATTGTTTAAATAGCTACGTTTAGGACTATTGTATAAGCATTGTTAATGCTTTGTTTTAAGGTGTCCTTTTTGCACATTACGTGTACTTACGATTATAACAGCAATAAATTATGCATAATTATTCGCAAGCAACCTATGTAATCCCAATCCTAGCCATAACCATACAGCATTAGTATTACTCTGTACTTAAATGTAAAATGACACTGTAACAAGGACACCATCAAAGGTATAACCTAAAGTTCTCATTAAAATCAGATTTTGATGTAGTTTATACACTTAAACAGGTCTTCCACAATGGAAACTATTGTAGAAATGCTGAGTTTGGCATTAAAAGCATCTTAAATTACTTGTAGTTGTTGCTAATGCATGTGTGACCTTTGTGGAATCAGTCACAAAGCGTAATGTATTGATCCACAGCAGTATATTACAACAATGAATCTTTAGTTTGTCTTGATTCTCAAAGGGTCCATCATCAGTTAATGCCCTTTTAGTGTAGCCTCTGCCGAGTCACGAGAATATATCAGCAGGCCTGGAAAGATACCCTATAAATATCCAGCTAGCCATCTCCCCTGCGCTCAGTCTCAGCAGGCCAAAAGAAAAACTCCCTTTTCAACGCCTCATCACAGGGTTATAAATACGCACCAGGAGAATGAGGAGGGGAGTGACTGGAGGAGGAGCAGCCAAACACAGAACTAACACGTGCTCCACATGAATAACAAAATAACATTAAATCTTACATCAGAATCCCTAAAGAATAATTATGCTTTAAAACAGCAGTTTAGAAATACATGCCAGGGACTTTACAAAATTGCTTGAAGTTGCAAAACAAACAAAAAGGCAAATATTTTTTTTGTATCAGAAAAAAGCTTAACCTTCAGAAAATGTTGAGGTCAAAATAAGTATTAAACAAGCTGCTTTGTTTTCTATTCATTTTGCAACATCGACATAAACTTGGGATATATCTATATATAAATAACAATAACATAACATTATGTAAATATTTATAGATAAGATTTATTATCTAAGATTATTTATTTCATGATTGAATACTCAAGCTTGTTGAGCGCAGCATTGATTTCTGTAAAATTAAAAAAAAAAGTAATGAACCAATCTGTAGAACGGGGCTAAATATGTTACTTCCTAGGTGTCAAAAATGTTCTATTTTTTTCTAAAAACAGGGGAATTATGCAATGACAGAATATATATTAAGCAGCTAAAATAAGGAGACATTGTTCTTCAAT